>NW_027361882.1:651666-1300833 GCF_039654945.1 Dendrobates tinctorius
TTCATACGGCTGCTGTATGTATGGTGATGGATGCTTGGACTGGTGACTGACTTATTAAGAACCCCTTCCCTCTGATAATACGTCTGTGTGAGTGTTTGGGCATCAGCCAGTATTAGCGCCAGCGCGCTCAAGCTTCATCTTTGCCAGCAGCTAGCGTCCTGCATCGCGCTTGCAGCATAGCGGTGCTTTCTCTGCGGCTCAGTTCATGCCGCGCTGCGGTTGCAGCCTGTCGGGCGTTCCGCATCCTATTTTTACGGTAGGTCTAGAAGGAGTAGTCCTAGTGTTTAAGGCTACTTCTGTGACCTTTAATACCGTATCTGCATTGCTGGAAGTCTGTGACCCTGTACAGACTCAGCGTTATTTATGCTTTTGTTTGCAGCTCTGTGCATATAACAGAGTCTGCTTCAGTGCACTGGGTGCAGCTAGAACCCTGTGCACATTACCGCCTTAGTGCTCTTCCTCTTTTAGCAGCGGTTATTCCATCCACTGCACGGCGGACCCCGAGTGGTGAAGGCACTTTATTTATTTTTTATTTAGTGTCTTCCGCCACTCATAACAAGCATAGATGATAATATCGTCTAAGTATATCAACGTGGCCTCAAAATTGAGATCTCCCAGACACCGCTCCATCAACCGTTGAAAGGTCCCTGGGGCGTTGGCCAGTCCGAACGGCATACGATTGAACTCAAATAGTCCCATAGGCAGTATGAACGCAGTCTTAGCCCTGTTTTCTTCGGACATGGGCACCTGCCAGTACCCACTGGCCAGGTCCAAAGTTGAAAAATACGTCGCCTTCCCCAAGGCAGGCAAGGATTCTTCTATTCGGGGTAGTGGGTATAAGTCTTTAATGGTGCAAGCATTCAGTTTTCGATAGTCCATGCAGAATCGTAAGGTGCCATCTCTTTTGCGGAACAACACAATGGGGGCCGCCCAGGGACTTTGGCTTTCTCGAATAACTCCCTTTCGTAGCATTTGGGCCAGCAAAGTTTTCACCTCTTGGTAGTGTGGTGGAGGAATCTGTCAATATCGTTCTCGGATGGGGGCCGCCCCTGCTGTGGGAATTCCATGGGTGATGGCGGTGGTACACCCAAAATCTTCCTCATGACTAGCAAATTCCTCGTGGTACTGTCCGAGCAGTGTTACTATCTGGGAAAGCTGAGCTGAAGTTAGTCCGGAGAGCTCGGCCCGCATCTGTTCCAGGATGTTTCGACCCTTCTCTTGAGTCGAGATTTCGATAGCCTGTAGAGTCCGGACAGTTACTTTCCAAGGGTCCTCAGATTGCACTCTCAATTGAACCGCAGGGCCCGGCAACACTTCTTCCAAAAGCCTTACTAGCTTGACCAGTTCGGTCCGAGCTTTCAGGACGACGCCTTGGTCTTCCAGGTTGACGCAGCGCATCAGGATGGTCCCTTTTTGCACTGTGGTCAGGGAACAGGCCACCAGTATGCCAGGAGGCAAGCGCTTCGAGTAGCATGGCTCCACCTGCATCTCCATGTCCTCCCAGGGTATCGAGGCTCGAATTGGCAGGGCCATCACCATCTGCCCAGGAGGCAGTACAAGCAGGGGAGCCGCTGGCGCAATGACTTTGCCCAGAGCCTCGCCCTCCCGACAATCCTGGTGTACCCGTGCTTCCCGCACCAACTGCTGGAATACATATCCATGCGAGAACCCCACTGCTTCAGAATCTGGTGTGTGGGATCATTGAGGAGTAAATTGCCGAACTCCCGCAGTATGTTCATGCCCAGAATGACTGGATGCTGCTTATCGGTTTCCCCTTGAGTCAGTACCACTCCTTTACAACCGAGGGATTTACCGCACAGCATCACCTGTACCCACACCACCCCAGCAACAGGGATCGGTAGTTGATTGGCGGCTACCAGTCTGATCATGGGTCCCCACTGGGGTCTTGCTGCTACGGGGAAATTTTGCCGGAAATAAGTTGCAGGCATAGTTGTCACTTGTGACCCCATGTCCACTAGGCACCGGACTGCCCGGCCTTCTACTTCTGCCCATACGACCGGACATTTTGCGACCAAATCTTCGGGACATTCACCACCCCTAATCGTGGTTGCTGGCTCCAAGCGGTGTCCCCCCAGCCCGGAGCCTTCTAGTTTAATGGCTGCCAAGGTGGGTATTTCCCATGCAGCGGACACTCTCGGGCGAAGTGGCCCAGCTCCCCGCACTCATAGCACCAGGTCTGCGCAGACCGACCGCCCCGGGGGGGAGCGGGGCCCTCAGGGGCCGGGATTGAAACTAGGTCGTCCAGTCCCAGACTCAGTCCTTCTCTTCACTTCGGCCAACTTGCCCTTGATGTTCTTCAATTCTTGTTTCATCTCCTCCACCCATTGAGGCTCCTCCACTGCATTCACGGAGGCCTCTACACTCCGGACCTTTCCCACAGGGACCACCATCCCCTGCTCTTGCTCTCAAGTGCGTGCTTGACTTCCCACCCCTGAAAAGTCTATACGGGGATTCATTCTGACCTGCTCCCGTAATGCATGTTTTATTAACGGGTCTCGCAGTCCAGTCACCAGTAGGTCGCGTAAGGTAATGTCAATAGGTCCTACCCCTACACCATCCTTTCTTTCGATGGCCGTATGCAACTCTTGGAGGACATTCATATACTGGGTGAAGGTCTCCCCCTCTCCCAGCTTCCGACGGAACAACCGGGTCCTTAACTCTCCCACATTAGTTGGGTCCCCATGGGTCAGTTCTACAATCTGTAAAACTTTATCAAAGGTGTTGCAGTGTCCCGGGGGCCTCAACATTACTGAATTCAGAGCCTCCCCGTCTAACGCCATGAGAGCTACTTCGGCTTCCAGGTCAGGAGTCATCGGGTGCATCCGAAAGAGCCCCTGCATCTGTTCTGTCCAGTTCCATACCATAGTATTGGAACCAGAAAACCTAGGCAGGTTGCTCAGCATAGCCCCCAACGAAATGCTGGAACGGGGGTTCCGCTATTTGTCGAGTTCACGGCCCTGCCCTGGTCTGGGGTGTCATTGTCCACGCTCGGAGACTGCATCCTGCCGACTACGCCAAATTTTGGTAATAGCAGGTACGCAAGATGCAGTGATGAGACGCGAGACTGGGTGAACTTTGGCTAAAGAAACTTTTATAACTTTGAGCCACTAGGGCTATGCTAAGCAACCAAAAGTAACAATAGAAGATACTGTCCTCGCATGGACTATGCACCAACAAGCACTTTAACTGAGAACACGACTAATCCGGCAACAGCCGGTTGCAATAGGGCCGCGATATGGCCGACTACGGGTCCTTATTTCTAAAGTGAAAAATGAGGATGAATGAACTCATGGAGATCAACATCCAACACTGCGGAGACACCATCACATGTTTCTCAATGCACTGATTCTAGAGCATTGCCCCC
The DNA here is from genome assembly GCF_039654945.1 of Dendrobates tinctorius. Classification (NCBI taxonomy): domain Eukaryota; kingdom Metazoa; phylum Chordata; class Amphibia; order Anura; family Dendrobatidae; genus Dendrobates; species Dendrobates tinctorius. Next base: position 655,052 of record NW_027361882.1, read on the forward strand.
ATCCCTTATAGGAAATATGTAAAAATATGCAAAATACAAGCCGCGGAGACACCATCACATGTTTCTTAACGCAAGCAATGACTAGCCAGGTCTTTCCCCGGGAAGGAACAACCACGGGAAGGGCAGTCTCCAATGAAAGAAACCACCTATGCCAAAACATGGTATCCATCCACAGACAGCTGTTTCGGGGTATTGCCCCTCATCAGTGTGGAGTAGGAAACTGGCCAGTAGGAGCAATGCCTAGTAAAAGACTGTGAAAAATGAGGATGAATGAACTCATGGAGATCAACATCCAACACTGCGGAGACACCATCACATGTTTCTCAACACAGTGATTCTAGAGCAAAGCCCCCATCCCTTATGGGAAATATGTAAAAATATGCAAAACACAAGCCGCAGAGACACCATCACATGTTTCTTAACGCAAGCAATGACTAGCCAGGTCTTTCCCCGGGAAGGAGCAACCACGGGAAGGGCAGTCTCCAATGAAAGAAACCACCTATGCCAAAACATGGTATCCATCCACAGACAGCTGTTTCGAGGTATTGCCTATCATCAGTGTGGAGTAGGAAACTGGCCAGTAGGAGCAATGCCTAGTAAAAGACTGTGAAAAATGAGGATGAATGAACTCATGCAGATCAACATCCAACACTGCGGAGACACCATCACATGTTTCTCAACGCAGTGATTCTAGAGCAAAGTCCCCATCCCTTATGGGAAATATGTAAAAATATGCAATGATATGGGGCAATACCCCGAAACAGCTGTCTGTGGATGCCATGTTTTGGCATAGGTGGTTTCCTTCATTGGAAACTGCCCTTCCCGTGGTTGTTCCTTCCTGGGGAAAGACCTGGCTAGTCATTGCTTGCGCTGAGAAACATGTGATGGTGTCTCCACAGCTTGTGTTTTGCTTATTTCTAAAGTGTCACTTATCCGTCCTGATTAGTGTTGAGCATTCCGATACCGCAAGTATCGGGTATCGGCCGATATTAGCGGTATCGGAATTCCGATACTGACTTCCGATACTTTTGTCATATCGGATTCCGGAATCGGAAGTTCCCATCATGCTATGAGCCTGCTTGCTTTGATTAAGCCAATGGGAATCCTCCGAAGTGTGGGCACATCCTGTTAGGCATGTAGGCATGTTAACTATTGGCATGGCTGTGATTGGCTGCTGAAATGATGTCATGATGCACTATAAAAGCCACTGCAGCCGCCATTTCTGGTTCACTCTGCTGGGAATTCAGTTAGGGACAGGCTGCTGTAGAAGACTGTGAGGGACAGTTAGAAATAGCGATTCCACCAAACTTCTAGTGCTTTACCCAGGCTACATAAACCACCACTGTAGCCTTCTTTGCCCTAGCAGCAGTGTTCACAGCTGTCTGCAAGGGCTGTGTGAGTGCAGCTCACGCTGTGGAGTGGGTCCTGCAGCCACGTCAGGCTGTAGGCCACCCAGTGTGATCACTGCTGCCTCATACATCTTTTAATTTTTGAGCTGCATTTTTTACATATTTTCAATCTAGTCTGCTTCCATCCGTATCCATATACGTTGGTTGCAAACACTAGTAGTAGACAGCGGAGCCTTTCTGCAGCCTTTCAGTGCTAGTGTCCACTTTGCTGCACTGTTCACGGCTGTCTGAGAGGTCTCTGACTGTGTGTGAGTGCAGCTCACGCTGAGTAGTGTGTCCTGCAGCTACGTCTGGCTGTAGGACGCTCAGCGTGCGTCAGTGCCTCACACATATTTGTATTTGAGTGCAGCTCATTTTTTCTTCTATTAGTGTGCATCCATCCGTCTCCATCTACGGTGGTTGCAAACACTATATAGGAGTACACAGCAGAGCCTTTCTGCAGCCTGTCAGTGCCAGTGCCCACTTAGCTGCACTGTTGACGGCTGTCTGAGAGGTCTCTGAATGTGTGTGAGTGCAGCTCACGCTGAGTAGTGTCCTGCAGCTACGTCTGGTTGTAGGACGCTCAACGTGCGTCACTGCCTCACACATATTTGTCTTTGAGTGCAGCTCATTTTTTCTTCTCCTATTAGTGTGCATCCATCCGTATCCATCAACATTGGTTGGTTGCAAACACTATATAGGAGTAGATAGAGGAGCCTTTTTTTCTGGCTTGTGCCCTGCCGGGGCAGCCAGATTAGTATTACCCAATTTTTTTGGAGCCTCATCTTTTGCATTGTAGGTTACCTGCCTGCATTGTAATAGCTCCAAAAAGTTGGTGATACTATCAGTTTCAATTCTTTGTTCACATACTTTGAGTTTGTTTCCAACAAAGAAACCACAAAAAAAGTTCAACAAACACTACATTTGGAACTTGTGTAGGCCACATCAGCTCCTATTAAAGTGTAGTCCACACACACACTTCATAAAATTAGTGTTTCTTGTACCTGTAACCAGCTGTTCAGGAATAAGCACACTAAGGCCCCCCTTTGTACTTTTCTGCCTATCTTAAGCAGTCTTGCAAGATGAAGAAGGCAGGGAGTAAGGCGCGTGGGCGTGGGCGTGGAGTTTCAGCAGGGAGAGGACGTGGGGATTCTGCAGGGAGAGGACGTGGGGATTCTGCAGGTAGAGGACGTGGGGATTCTGGGCCTGCTGCGGGCACCAGTGGATCAGCATCCCCCAGTTTTAGCAGGCAACAGTCCTTTATGCGCAGCTTTGTAGGACCTCAACGTACCCCACTGCTGCGGGAGGAACAAATTGAAGCCGTTGTCGGATGGATGGCAGCTAACGCATCGACTTCAATTACTTCCACAGCCTCTCAGGACCAGAGCACCGAAGAGCAACCATCTGTCTCTTCACCACCTGCCAAAGTGCCCAGGCCGTCAGAGAGACATGGACAGGAGCCATCACAGTCTCTACTTCTGTTCTTGGAATCTGTTGGCTTGGAAAGAGGGGGCCAGCCAAGCAGCATTCCTGAATGTGAAGAAGAGGGAGTATGCAGTGATGCGCAACTTCTTTGTCCCTCTGAATCTGAAGAGGCGAGTGGGCCAGTGCCTATGGTCAGCACACCTCAGTACGCATCAGATGATGACGAGACTCAGTTGCCACTTTCTGGTGCGTACGGTGCTGGCGAGACAACCCCGGAGAAGCAGCTGTTTGAAGAGGGGAGGGAAGATGATGAGGTCCTTGACCCATCATGGCGTGAGGAACAGGAAGGTGGTGGGAGCAGCTCGGAGGAAGAGATTCCCCTACCGGCCAAAACAGGAGGCAGAGGGAGGGGGAAGACTTGGTTGCCTGTCCCCTCCACTTCGGCACCCGTTAGGAGCATTCCTCATTCCAAAGGCAAAACAGGCGCTCCCAAGAGTTGCAGTGCGTGGTCCTTTTTTGACACAGTTGCAGATGACATTTGCTTTGTCAAATGCAAGCTGTGTCATCAGATAGTCAAAAGAGGGAGAAATGTCAGCAACCTCAATACCACAAATATGTGGAAACATGTGCGCACCAAGCACGAGTTGGAGTTGCAGAGACACCCTGAAGACGTAGGCCAACGTACAGCACCACCTACCACCTCTTCAGTTCCTGTTGGGGCCTCTTCCTCCAGCTCACACACTGCTGGTTCGGCTTCCTCTCAGGATCGCCAAGGAAGAACCTCTGCCACTGTTGTCCGGAGACCCTGTCAGATTCCACCCATAGCAGCACGTTCCCATCCATCACAGCCATCGGTAGCACAGGCATGGGATAAAAGGCGCCCTTACTCGGCAAACCATCCCCGAGCACAGTCTCTGAATGCTGGCATTGCCAAACTTCTGGCAGTTGAAATGCTGTCATTCAGGCTGGTGGACACTGACACCTTCCGGGACTTAATGGCATTGGCAGTCCCCCAATACAACGTGCCCAGCCGCTTTTATTTCAGCAGGCGAGCCGTCCCTGCCCTGCAGAAACATGTTGAGGGCAAAATAAAACATGCGCTACTAAACGCCGTTAGTAGCAAGGTCCACCTGACCACCGATGCGTGGACCAGTAACCATGGACAGGGACGATACCTTTCCCTCACTGCCCACTGGGTCAATGTTGTGGAGCCGGGTACAGATCTGGAGAGTGGCGCTGTACGTGTTCTTCCAACGCCACGGATTGCAGGACTCCAGTCTGTACACATAGACTCCTCCTCCTACTCAAGTTCCTCAGAAACAGCAGAGCAGGAGCCTGTTACGACTGATATGAGCACAGCCTTGGCCAAACGTCAACAGGCTGTACTCAAATTAATTTCTTTGGGGAATCGAAGCCACACAGCGCAGGAGCTCTGGAATGCTATCAAGCTGGAGAGCGATGTGTGGTTTGGGCCAGCGAATCTCCAGCCGGGCTTGGTAGTGTGTGACAATGGCCGAAATCTGGTGGCAGCTCTTGGCCTAGGCAACCTCACACACATCCCATGTCTGGCACATGTGCTTAACTTGGTCGTGCAGAGCTTTCTGAGGGACTATCCGGATCTTGATGCACTGTTGCACAAGGTCCGCATAGAGTGCGCTCACTTGCGGCGTTCCAGCACGGCAAGATCGCGCCTCACTGCTCTGCAGCGACGATTTGGCCTTCCGGAATATCGCATCATATGTGACCTACCCACCCGGTGGAATTCAACGTTACATATGTTGGAGCGGTTGTGTGAGCAGCAGGCAGCAGTCATGGAGTACCAGCTGCATCAGGCGCAAACAAGTCGCACTGTGCGCCGCTCACACTTCAGCACCATTGAGTGGGCCTCTATGAAGGACATCTGCCTCGTTTTGCGTGCCTTCGATGAATCCACGCGGATGGCGAGTGCAGATGATGCACTAGTCAGCATGACTGTCCCCCTTATCTGCCTGCTTCAACAAACACTGCAAGCACTAAGGGATGAGGTTTCGGAAGAGGTGGAGGATGAGGAGTCCCAAATGCCATCTGCTTCTGGACAGTCTGCGCTACGTGTTTCCTCACAAAGTCCTAGGCAGGGGACACTTTGTGAGGAGGATGAGGAGGAGTCGATGGAGGAGGAAGACAACTCTCCAGAGGAGGGAGGTACACAAACCTCTACTCAGTATGTACAGCTAGGGTGGGGTGATGCAGAGCAGGCCGAGGTCACGCCTCAAACAGGGGACAGCGGTTCTTTGGCAGTTGGGAGTCTGCAGCACATGGTTGATTTCATGCTGCAGTGCCTGAGAAACGACCGCCGCATCGCCCACATTCTCGTCTCGGCTGATTATTGGGTGTACACCCTCCTAGATCCTCGCTACGGGGACAGCGTACAAAGGCTCATACCAACGTTGAACCGGGAGCGTAAACTGCGGGAGTACGAAGAGTCACTGGTGCAGTCCATAATGTTTTCCATTCCACCCGACAGCATTGTTGCTAGTTCTTTACAAAGCAGCTCTGTGCGTCGAGGCAGTGGAGGAAACTCTGCACAAAGAGGGAGCAGAGGCAGCACCGCAGCACAAGGCAAGACCACTATGGCCCAAATGTGGCAAAGTTTTGTGTGTCCACCACAATTGTCTACACCATCAGCGACGCCTCGAGTCAGCAGGAGGCAACGTTTCCGTCAGATGGTGTCAGACTACATGTCTTGCCCTGTCACTGTACTCCCAGATGGCTCTTCCCCCTTCAAGTTTTGGGTCTCTAAGCTGGATACATGGCCAGAGCTTAGCCAGTATGCATTGGAGGTGCTGGCTTGCCCTGCTGCCAGTGTATTATCGGAACGTGTCTTTAGTGCCGCAGGTGGTGTACTAACAGACCGTCGCACGCGACTATCTTCCGATAATGTTGACCGGCTGACTTTTCTGAAAATGAACAAGGCCTGGATCTCCAAAGACTTTGCCATTCCTCTTACAGACTAAATTAGTGGTTGGCAACTGTATCCAGGTCTGCTGGTGTGTTCATTTTTCTACCACCTGAACTATAATCCCTGTGCTTCAACACAGCCAGTTGTCGCTCAGATGTGTCGTCTGCACAGAGAAACACACTAGCTCCTGTGTTAGTGGGGTTCAGTAACGCCAGCTGATCCCCTGCTGTGTGGACGGCAAAGTCACCAGCTCCATCAACATTCAAACCACTACTGATTAACCGTGCCCAACTTAGGTCTCTGGCTCCACTGTCTCTACTATTTCCCCTGACCTCCAACCCCACCATCTACATCTCTGAAGTGGCGTCAGCACAATCTACACTTGTTCCTGTGGCTCAGTCCCATCAGTTTATCCCCTGATGTGTGTCCGGCAAGGTCTCCTGCTCTGTCCACATTCCCATAACCAGTAGTGGGAATGAGGACAGAGCTGGCGAACTTGCCGGACAAACATCAGGGGATCAACTGACGTGACTGAGCACCAGTAACACAGGAACAAGTGTAGATTGTGCTGACGCCACTTCAGAGACGTAGCTGGCGGGGTTGGAGGCCAGGGTAAATAGTAGAGACAGTGGAGCCAGAGGCCTAAGTGGAGCAAGGTTAGAATCAGTAGTAGTCAACAACCTCCATAAAAACCGCTGCCCATTGGCCTCTGCATGCGGCATGCGTAATCCTGGGCTCCAACAGTGTCAGTTGGTGTTCAGAAGTGTCGTCTCCACAGAGCCAAACACATTCGTTCAAGTGTTAGTGGGGTTCAGCACTGTCAGCTGTTCCCCTGCTGTGGAGATGGCAAGTCTCCTGCTGCCTTCACCTGCCAAAAGCAACAGGCCCCAGCCTGCTCCTCGCCTAATCCTGGGCTCCAACAGCGTCAGTTGGTGTTCAGAAGTGTCGTCTCCACAGAGCCAAACACATTTGTTCGAGTGTTAGTGGGGTTCAGCACTGCCAGCTGTTCCCCTGCTGTGGAGATGGCAAGTCTCCTGCTGCCTTCACCTGCCAAAATCCAGTAGGCCCCAGCCTGCTCCGCGCCTAATCCTGGGCTCCAACAGTGTCAGTTGGTGTTCAGAAGTGTCGTCTCCACAGAGCCAAACACATTTGTTCGAGTGTTAGTGGGGTTCAGCACTGCCAGCTGTTCCCCTGCTGTGGATATGGCAAGTCTCCTGCTGCTTTAACCTGCCAAAATCCAGTAGGCCCCAGCCTGCTCCGCGCCTAATCCTGGGCTCCAACAGCGTCAGTTGGTGTTCAGAAGTGTCGTCTCCACAGAGCCAAACACATTCGTTCGAGTGTTAGTGGGGTTCAGCACTGCCAGCTGTTCCCCTGCTGTGGAGATGGCAAGTATCCTGCTGCGTTCACCTGCCAAAAGCAACAGGCCCCAGCCTGCTCCTTGCCTAATCCTGGGCTCCAACAGCGTCAGTTGGTGTTCAGAAGTGTCGTCTCCACAGAGCCAAACTCATTTGTTCGAGTGTTAATGGGGTTCAGCACTGCCAGCTGTTCCCCTGCTGTGGAGATGGCAAGTCTCCTGCTGCCTTCACCAGCCAAAAGCAACAGGCCCCAGCCTGCTCCTCGCCTAATCCTGGGCTCCAACAGCGTCAGTTGGTGTTCAGAAGTGTCGTCTCCACAGAGCCAAACACATTTGTTCGAGTGTTAGTGGGGTTCAGCACTGCCAGCTGTTCCCCTGCTGTGGAGATGGCAAGTCTCCTGCTGCCTTCACCTGCCAAAATCCAGTAGGCCCCAGCCTGCTCCGCGCCTAATCCTGGGCTCCAACAGCGTCAGTTGGTGTTCAGAAGTGTCGTCTCCACAGAGCCAAACACATTCGTTCGAGTGTTAGTGGGGTTCAGCACTGCCAGCTGTTCCCCTGCTGTGGAGATGGCAAGTCTCCTGCTGCCTTCACCAGCCAAAAGCAACAGGCCCCAGCCTGCTCCTCGCCTAATCCTGGGCTCCAACAGCGTCAGTTGGTGTTCAGAAGTGTCGTCTCCACAGAGCCAAACACATTTGTTCGAGTGTTAGTGGGGTTCAGCACTGCCAGCTGTTCCCCTGCTGTGGAGATGGCAAGTCTCCTGCTGCCTTCACCTGCCAAAATCCAGTAGGCCCCAGCCTGCTCCGCGCCTAATCCTGGGCTCCAACAGCGTCAGTTAGTGTTCAGAAGTGTCGTCTCCACAGAGCCAAACACATTCGTTCGAGTGTTAGTGGGGTTCAGCACTGCCAGCTGTTCCCCTGCTGTGGAGATGGCAGTCTCTCCTGCTGTCTCCACATTCCAAAGACAGTAGTCCTCTGCCTACAGCCTCCTATTTCCTGGGCTTCAACACAGCCCGTTGTAGCTCGGAAGTGCCGTCCACACGGAAAGAGATACTTGCTCCCGTGTCTCAGTGGGGTTCAGTAACGTCAGCTGATCCCCTGCTGTGTGGATGGCAGTCTCTCCTGCTGTCTCCACATTCCAAAGACAGTAGGCCTCTGCCTACACCCTCCTATTTCCTGGGCTTCAACACAGCCAGTTGTAGCTCGGAAGTGCCCTCCACACGGAAAGAGACACTTGCTCCCGTGTGTCAGTGGGGTTCAGTAACGTCAGCTGATCCCCTGCTGTGTGGATGGCAGTCTCTCCTGCTGTCTCCACATTCCAAAGACAGTAGGCCTCTGCCTACACCCTCCTATTTCCTGGGCTTCAACACAGCCAGTTGTAGCTCGGAAGTGCCGTCCACACGGAAAGAGATACTTGCTCCCGTGTCTCAGTGGGGTTCAGTAACGTCAGCTGATCCCCTGCTGTGTGGATGGCAGTCTCTCCTGCTGTCTCCACATTCCAAAGACAGTAGGCCTCTGCCTACACCCTCCTATTTCCTGGGCTTCAACACAGCCAGTTGTAGCTCGGAAGTGCCCTCCACACGGAAAGAGATACTTGCTCCCGTGTCTCAGTGGGGTTCAGTAACGTCAGCTGATCCCCTGCTGTGTGGATGGCAGTCTCTCCTGCTGTCTCCACATTCCAAAGACAGTAGGCCTCTGCCTACACCCTCCTATTTCCTGGGCTTCAACACAGCCAGTTGTAGCTCGGAAGTGCCCTCCACACGGAAAGAGACACTTGCTCCCGTGTCTCAGTGGGGTTCAGTAACGTCAGCTGATCCCCTGCTGTGTGTATGGCAGTCTCTCCTGCTGTCTCCACATTCCAAAGACAGTAGGCCTCTGCCTACACCCTCCTATTTCCTGGGCTTCAACACAGCCAGTTGTAGCTCGGAAGTGCCCTCCACACGGAAAGAGACACTTGCTCCCGTGTCTCAGTGGGGTTCAGTAACATCAGCTGATCCCCTGCTGTGTGGATGGCAGTCTCTCCTGCTGTTTCCACATTCCAAAGACAGTAGGCCTCTGCCTACACCCTCCTATTTCCTGGGCTTCAACACAGCCAGTTGTAGCTCGGAAGTGCCGTCCACACGGAAAGAGATACTTGCTCCCGTGTCTCAGTGGGGTTCAGTAGCGTCAGCTGATCCCCTGCTGTGTGGATGGCAGTCTCTCCTGCTGTCTCCACATTCCAAAGACAGTAGGCCTCTGCCTACACCCTCCTATTTCCTGGGCTTCAACACAGCCAGTTGTAGCTCGGAAGTGCCGTCCACACGGAAAGAGACACTTGCTCCCGTGTCTCAGTGGGGTTCAGTAACGTCAGCTGATCCCCTGCTGTGTGGATGGCAGTCTCTCCTGCTGTCTCCACATTCCAAAGACAGTAGGCCTCTGCCTACACCCTCCTATTTCCTGGGCTTCAACACAGCCAGTTGTAGCTCGGAAGTGCCCTCCACACGGAAAGAGACACTTGCTCCCGTGTCTCAGTGGGGTTCAGTAACGTCATCTGATCCCCTGCTGTGTGGATGGCAGTCTCTCCTGCTGTCTCCACATTCCAAAGACAGTAGGCCTCTGCCTACACCCTCCTATTTCCTGGGCTTCAACACAGCCAGTTGTAGCTCGGAAGTGCCCTCCACACGGAAAGAGACACTTGCTCCCGTGTCTCAGTGGGGTTCAGTAACGTCAGCTGATCCCCTGCTGTGTGGATGGCAAAGTCTCCTGCTGCCTACACAGTCGTACCACTACTGATTTTTAACCGTGCTCCACTTAGGCCTGTGGCTCCACTGTCTCTCGTATTTCCCCTGTCCTCCAACCCTGCCAGTTACAGCTCCGAAGTGGCGTCTGCACAATCCACACTTGTTCCTGTGTTACAGGTGTTCAGTCGGGTCAGTTAATCCCCTGATGTGTGTCCGGCAATGTCGCCTGCTCTGTCCACATTCCCATAACTAGTTATGGGAATGTGGACAGAGCAGGCGACATTGCCGGACACACATCAGGGGATTAACTGACCGGACTGAACACCTGTAACACTAGTTATGGGAATGTGGACAGAGCAGGCGACATTGCCGGACACACATCAGGGGATTAACTGACCCGACTGAACACCTGTAACACAGGAACAAGTGTGGATTGTGCAGACGCCACTTCGGAGCTGTAACTGGCGGGGTTGGAGGACAGGGGAAATACGAAAATCAGTGAAGCCACAGGCCTAAGTGGAGCTTGGTTAAAATTAGTAGAGGTCTACAACCGATCTTAAAATTTCTTCAATGCAGCCTCAGCCTGCTCCGTGCTTGTCCCTGGGCTTCAACACAGCCAGTTGTTGCTCATAACTGACTTTGGCACGGGTACTCCCTCCTGCCCAGCTTGGTTCCAGCCCTACCTGCTGTTTCCGGGAAGTGTCAATGTCAGTTTGCCACCCCAAGTTGCCATGTCGTGTTGCGGTTGGGTTAGCCGAGGCTAGGGTGCCAGCAGTTTAGGTGCTTCCTATGTGGACTGTGGGTTCTGGTAAGAAAGGCTTGTTCCGTAGTGCCAGTAGGACAAGCACCCCCTGTAGGACTGTGTGATTCGGTAACTGCGGCCAGCTTGCGGCATGCCAACTTTGCTTTTCAGGGGTAACTTCTGCTACCCCTCCGGGTTCCAGCACCGTCAGCTGGTTCTCGTCAGAGCCTTTGGCCTAGGTGCCTCCATCTCGGTATCCGAGTTCCGGCAACGTCTGCTGGTCCTTGGTAGTGCTTTGTAGCACAGGTACCTCCTGCTTAGTAACCGGGTTCCAGCACCGTCAGCTGGTCCTCGGTTGTGCCATTGGCTCTTATTCCTTCTGCTGCCCCTCCGGGTGCCAGCACTGTCAGCTGGTCCTCGCTATTTCCATTTGCTCTTGCAGCTTATGCTACCCCTCCGGGTTCCAGCACCGTCAGCTGGTTCTCGTCAGAGCCTTTGGCCTAGGTGCCTCCATCTCGGTATCCGAGTTCCGGCAACGTCTGCTGGTCCTTGGTAGTGCTTTGTAGCACAGGTACCTCCTGCTTAGTAACCGGGTTCCAGCACCGTCAGCTGGTCCTCGGTTGTGCCATTGGCTCTTGTTCCTTCTGCTGCCCCTCCGGGTGCCAGTACCGTCAGCTGGTTCAAGAGGACAAAGAACAGGAAGACAACCACCAAGATGCAGAACAACAAGAGAGAGAAGACAAAGAAGCATAAAAAAACAAAGCAGAAGAACATTAAGCATAAGACTAATACTCTGAGAAAATGATATTATCTTATTTATAAGCAGAAGAAGACTAAGCAGTGTATGGGGGTGAGTCCGTTCCTCCTCGTGGTGCCCCTGGAAAAGGCCTGCTGCTGCAGGCCAAACTGAACGCGGACAAATCCTGTTGTAAATCTTTTGTGACAGGCAGAACGGAAGGTGTAATTTTCAACTTTTATAGATAACAACTACAGGAATGACTGTCACAAATTAGAATATGATGAAGAAGAATAGGAAGAAGATGAAGAAGCTGAATATGTAGAATAATAATTGTTGAATAAGAAGAATATGAAGAATGTAAGAAAAGGAATAAGAAGAAGAATGTAAAAAAAGGAAGTAGAAGAATTTAAAAAAAGGAAGAAGAAGAAGAATGTAAAAAAAGGAATAAGAAGAAGAATGTAAAAAAAGGAATAAGAAGAAGAATGTAAAAAAAGGAAGTAGAAGAATGTAAAAAAGGAAGAAGAAGAAGAATGTAAAAAAAGGAAGAAGAAGAAGAAGAAGAAGGTAAAAAAAGGAAGAAGAATAAGAAAGAAGAAGAAAGAAGAAAGAAGAAGAAGACATACATGTCTGGCAAAATATAAATGAGGCTAACATAGTCAATATCTTTGTAACTCCTAACGTCTTTAAAAAAAAAGTTTAATTCCTGCTATTCCATTTGATTGGGCTAAACCTCTATGGCTTTAATGTCTCCTCCACCTCCCACAATACATTCTACATTATTCTTAGTTGTTTTTCTTCATGTAGAATTAACCTACAAGGAAAGAAAGGGTTTTTTTTAATTCCAATATTTTGGCCCCATTGACTTGCATTGGTTCCCGGTATCGGAATCGGCGATACCAATACTTTTTTTTAAGATCGGCCGATCCATTCTGATCCGATATTTTCAAGTATCGGCTGGTATCGCTCAACTCTAGTCCTGATGTCCCTTGATATCGCTGATGGGCTGCGTTGGTGTCGCAGCCGCTGGGCCCAGCTGCTGAAGATCTGTCGTAATCTTCGGGCACCCCAGCACCCAGAAGGAGTTGGGGCACAACAGGCCCTGAAGGAGTCTTGGAGTTGGGGCGCAACAGGCCCTGAAGGAATCCTGGAGTTGGGCACAACAGGCCCTGAAGGAATCCTGGAGCTGGGCACAACACGCCCTGGAGGAGTCTTGACATTGGGGCATAACAGGCCCTGAAGGAGTCCTGCAGCTGGGCACAACAGGCCCTGAAGGAGTCTTGACGTTGGGGCACAACAGGCCCTGAAAGAATCTCTTGATGAGGTAACCCCCTGTAAACACAGCGGGGTTCGGCTTATCCGCAAGTTTAATGAGACTCTCGTCTCTAAGCTGGGTTATGTTGCAGTTCCCAGGAGTGGCGGTTGGCAGGCCACATGCATGGCTTGAACCTATGCGAAGAGTTCCCCTGTAGGCGGGGAGTAGGCCCCAACTGCCGACTGTGGCGGGGTGGCGTCCACTGTGGCCGATGATGAAGAGCCCGCAGCCGCGGACTGAGGCGGGGCGGCAGCGTGCAGGCAGCCACATCGGGCTGGAGTGAAGTGGCAGCGGGGCGGCGGACCAGTCGCAAGGGAACGGAGCACAGTGGTAACGGCTGCAGACGACCGTGGGCGGGGAGCGGCCCCGGATTGGAGTAATGCACAAGTCTCTTGTCGGCAGGTTCGTCGCTTACCCTCCGCAGGCCACTGAAGGTCTCCTCGCTGGTCAACGTCTGTCACCCTGGCTCTCTCAACGTCCCACGGTTTCTTGCTCCGTAACTGCCTCACTGCCAACTGACTCCCCTGCGCGCTCCCTGTCACTTTATACTCGCCCCTCCCCTTGTTGCCCTGTCACTCTCAGCAGTCCACTCTCCTCCTCTGCTCCCCGGATACTGTTTCCTTAAGAACTCAGATGGCGGTCCCCTTGGTTCCGGCCCGGACACTCTGCGGGGGTCCTCCTCCTTACAATGCCGCTGTCCATGCCCTGTATACCGGGAGCTGCCTGGTTACCGCAGTACTCAGGGGAGTCACATACCCTGAGTGAATTCAAAGAAAGACTGTGCAGTTGTGTATCCTTTGTCTGAAAGACATAAAGTGAACATCCTTATTGGGCAGCTAACTGGTGCAGCACAAAGAGAAGTAAAGTCCTGGCAGGACACTGATAAAGAGACTGTTAAAAAGATTCTGGCTAAGCTAAAAAGCACCTTTGACACCCACACTGCAGTTGAAATAAAAATGAGATTCTTTGGGTGTAAGCAAAGAGTGCAGGACAGTATATGGGACTATACTCTTAACCTACAGGAGGCACTGCGAGCCATAAAGCAGATTGACCCAGACAGTGTGAAAGATGGAGACAGACTGTTAAAGGAGCAATTTATTGAGGGACTCCTATCCAGTTCCAACAGAGCACAGCTGCGCATCATAACCCTACAGAACCCTGATCTAGACATTGTAGAATTTAAAGACAGGGCTATCCGGGTGTTGCATGAACCAAATGTCAGCCGTCCAGCGCCCCCTAGGCGCCCAGCGATCACATACCACCAAGAAGCAGCATCTTTCCCTCAGAGCCCTGTGGGGGCTGACGCACAGACTCTAGATGGTGATCAATTTGTAGAACTACGCCTTCAGGTCCAAGAGCTGACCAAAAATATGTCTGCACTTGCCAAAACTGTGCAGTCCATGCAGGTGTCCTCAAAGGAGAAGATCCAGCCGGCCTCCAGTCCAGAGGATGTCCCGTGGCTATGGAAGAAGAGGATCCCACCATGCCGAGGGAGAGACAACGATCGCTATGACCAGGACGGACGTCCCATCTGTCGTCACTGCCATAAGGCAGGCCACATTGCAAGATTCTGTTATTTAAACGAGCAACCCCTGGGGCAGAGGGCCAACCCCCAGGAGTAGGACCACAAGGCCCAAAGAACTGGCGAGCCAAGTCTGTTGGAGAGCGACCGGTCCTCCCAGTGGTGATAGACGTCATCCCCATGAGCGCTTTGCTGGACACTGGCTCTCAGGTGACCACTATGCCATATATCCTTTACAAGCGGTATTGGGCTGACTCTGAACTTACCCGTGGCCCAAGTGATGAACTGACAGTAGTTGCTAGTAATGGTCAGTCTTTGCCGCAAGTAGGATGTAAAGAGATTACCATTAAAGTGCGTTGGGTAGAGGTAAAATCTCAAGGTCTGATAGTTGTGGACATTGATCGACAGAATGTAACCCAGTGATGACCCTAGGTACTAATGTGATTGAAAATTGTCTGTCTGAGGTTATTGTCTTGTTGCAGCAGGTGGCCGAGACTGCTGGTTCCAGTGAACAACGAGTCCTGCAGAAGGAGATCCGAGCCCTGATGCAAAGACAGCAGGTAGAACTGTCTGGCGGAGAAATTGGCAGTGTCAGAGTGAGTGATTCTTTCCCCATTGCGATACCCCCCAGATGTGAAATGTTGATTTGGTGTCGGGCAGCCATCGGCCTCAGAGGAAAATATTACGAAGCATTGGTAGTGCCAGTGTACTCTGATAGCAGGCCCACTGTCCTGACAGCCAGAGGGGTGGTTGATGTTCGCAAAGGGAGAGTACCTGTACGCCTCTTGAATTGTGGGGAGGAGGAGGCCACAATACCTCGGTACGCCACAGTTGCTAAGCTGATTACTGTCAGTAACAACGCAATTCAGGCAGCAGAGCCCTTGGTCTCATCCGACCAGGTGGAGGACAATGGCTCTGTAAAGCAGCTGGAGGAGTGGTGCCAGCAACTGCAGGTGGGGACTGACTCCACCCCTTCATACCAAAAGAGTGGGGTTTACAGAGTGACTCAGGAGTATGAGCGGGTATTCAGCAAACACCCTCTAGACTTTGGGAAGGCAAAAGGGGTTCAACACCATATCCCCACTGGAGACCATCCACCCATAAAGGAGAGATACAGACCTATACCCCCAACACAGTACCAATGTGCTAAGAGTATGTTGTGGGAAATGAAGGAGGGTGATCAGAGACAGTTGTAGCCCCTGGGCAGCCCCAATAGTCTTTGTGAAAAAGAAAGATGGTACCATGAGAATGTGTGTTGATTACAGAAAAATTAACATCATTACACATATAGATGCCTGCCCATTACCCAGAATTGAAGAGTTATTAGCCGCACTCAAAACTGCTATTTCTCCACCTTGGATCTCACCAGTGGGCAGGTTCCCGTGGCAGAGGCAGACAAGGAGAAAACAGCATTTACCACCCCAATGGGTCTCTGTGAGTTCAATTATATGTCATTCGGGCTCTGCACAGCCCCAGGGACATTTCAACGGCTGATGGAGTGCTGTCTTGGGCACAAGAACTTTGAGACGGTCCTGTTGTACCTGGATGATGTCATTGTTTGCTCCAAGACTTATGAAGACCATCTGGAGCATCTTTTACATTGACTGCCTGAGGCCACTGACCGGGTCACTGCCACTGTGACATCTCCATTGAAATCAACGGGCCCGACACCGAGTACCCTACTGCCTCCGGGGCGGACACTACGGCAGGACTTAATCATCATCCGGAATTACTTGCTCTATTTTTGCCACTACTCAGCGATAACATCAGGAACCAGTGGGCCACAGGTTCTATAAAGACTAAAGTTTCCCTTTAGCTGACGCCGCCATCATCCTCCCTATCACTTTCGATGAGACTCTTAATTTTATACAAATTTCTTAAAGAACTGCATTTTTTATTGTACCAGCAGTATAGATTCATTACTTTACGAGCAGTGAGACTAGGAATTCTTTACATATAAGCCTTGAGATTATGGATTCTTTACTGTAAGAGCAGTGAGACTATGGATTCTTTACTGTAAGAGCAGTGAGACTATGAATTCTTACTATACAAGCAGTGAGACTATGGATTCTTTACTGTAGTAGCAGGGAGACTATGGACTCTTACTATACGAGTAGTGAGACTATGGATTCTTACTATACGAGCAGTGAGACTAGGCATTCTTTACATATAAGCCTTGAGACTATTGATTCTTTACTGTAAGACCAGTGAGACTATGGATTCTTACTATACAAGCAGTGAGACTAAGGATTCTTTACTATACAAGCAGTGAGACTGGATTCTTACTATACGAGCAGTGAGACTATGGATTCTTTACTATACAAGCAGTGAGACTGGATTCTTACTATACGAGCAGTGAGACTATGGATTCTTTACTATACAAGCAGTGAGACTGGATTCTAACTATACGAGCAGTGAGACTATGGATTCTTTACTATACGAGCAGAGAGACTGGATTCTTACTATACGAGCAGTGAGACTATGGATTCTTACTATACGAGCAGTGAGACTAGGCATTCTTTACATATAAGCCTTGAGACTATTGATTCTTTACTGTAAGAGCAGTGAGACTATGGATTCTTACTATACGAGCAGTGAGACTATGGATTCTTACTATACAAGTAGTGAGACTAAGGATTCTTTACTATACAAGCAGTGAGACTGGATTCTTACTATACGAGCAGTGAGACTATGGATTCTTTACTATATGAGCAGTGAGACTGGATTCTTACTATACAAGTAGTGAGACTATGGATTCTTTACTATACAAGCAGTGAGACTGGATTCTTACTATATGAGCAGTGAGACTATGGATTCTTTACTATACGAGCAGTGAGACTGGATTCTTACTATACGAGCAGTGAGACTATGGATTCTTTACTGTAGTAGCAGGGAGACTATGGATTCTTTACTATACAAGTAGTGAGACTGGATTCTTTACTATACGAGCAGTGAGACTATGGATTCTTTACTATACGAGCAGTGAGACTATGGATTCTTTACTATACGAGCAGTGAGACTATGGATTCTTTACTGTAGGAACACTGAGATTAAGGATTTGTTACTGTATGAGCAATGAGACTATGGATTTCTTTCCGTAAGATCAATTATTGTCACCCCTGCAATTCTGTCAGATAATACTCAGTTTCTTCCTGAAAATGATTGCAAACACAAATTCTTTGGTATTATTATCTTCATTTAATTTGTCTTAAATGAAAAAACACAAAAAGAATTGTCCTGAAGCCAAATTGGATATAATTCCACACCAAACATAAAAGAGAGGGTGGACAAAAGTATTGGCACTGTTCGAAAAATCATGTGATGCGTCTCTAATTTGTGTAATTAGCAGCACCTGTAACTTACCTGTGGCACCTAACAGGTGTTGGCAATAACTAAATCACACTTGCAGCCAGTTGACATGGATTAAAGTTGACTCAACCGCTGTCCTGTGTCCTTGTGTGTACCACATTGAGCATGGAGAAAAGAAAGAAGACCAAAGAACTGTCTGAGGACTTGAGAAACCAAATTGTGAGGAAGCATGAGCAATCTCAAGGCTACAAGTCCATCTCCAAAGACCTGAGTGTTCCTGTGTCTACCGTGCGCAGTGTCATCAAGAAGTGTAAAGCCCATGGCACTGTGGCTAACCTCCCTAGATGTGGACGGAAAAGAAAAATTGACAAGAGATTTCAACGCAAGATTGTGCGGATGTTGGATAAAGAACCTCGACTAACATCCAAACAAGTTCAAGCTGCCCTGCAGTCCAAGGGTACAACAGTGTCAACCCGTACTATCCGTCGGCGTCTGAATGAAAAGGGACTGTATGGTAGGAGACCCAGGAAGACCCCACTTCTTACCCCGAGACATAAAAAAGCCAGGCTGGAGTTTGCCAAAACTTACCTGAAAAAGCCTAAAACGTTTTGGAAGAATATTCTCTGGTCAGATGAGACAAAAGTAGAGCTTTTTGGGCAAAGGCATCAACATAGAGTTTACAGGAGAAAAAAAGAGGCATTCAAAGAAAAACACACGGTCCCTACAGTCAAACATGGCGGAGGTTCCCTGATGTTTTGGGGTTGCTTTGCTGCCTCTGGCACTGGACTGCTTGACCGTGTGCATGGCATTATGAAGTCTGAAGATTACCAACAAATTTTCCAGCATAATGTAGGGCCCAGTGTGAGAAAGCTGGGTCTCCCTCAGAGGTCATGGGTCTTCCAGCAGGACAATGACCCAAAACACACTTCAAAAAGCATTACAAACTGGTTTGAGAGAAAGCACTGGAGACTTCTAAGGTGGCCAGCAATGAGTCCAGACCTGAATCCCATAGAACACCTGTGGAGAGATCTAAAAATGGCAGTTTGGAGAAGGCACCCTTCAAATATCAGGGACCTGGAGCAGTTTGCCAAAGAAGAATGGTCTAAAATTCCAGCAGAGCATTGTAAGAAACTCATTGATGGTTACCGGAAGCGGTTGGTCGCAGTTATTTTGGCTAAAGGTTGTGCAGCCAAGTATTAGGCTGAGGGTGCCAATACTTTTGTCTGGCCCATTTTTGGAGTTTTGTGTGAAGTGATAATGATAATTTGTGTTTGCAATCATTTTCAGGAAGAAGCTGAGTATTATATGACAGAATTGCAGGGGTGTCAATACTTTTGGCCACAACTGTATATACAAGAATATAACTACTATAATACTGCTCCTATATGCAAGAATATAACTACTATAATACTGCCCCCTATATACAAGAATGTAACTACTATAATACTGCCGCTATGTACAAGAATATAACTACTATAATACTGCCCCCTATGTACAAGAATATAACTACTATAATACTGCTCCTATGTACAAGAATATAACTACTATAACACTGCCCCCTATGTACAAGACTATAACTACTATAATACCGCCTCTATATACAAGAATATCACTACTACAATACTGCTCCTAAGTACAAGAATATAACTACTATAATACTGCTCCTATGTACAAGAATATAACTACTATAATACTGCCCCCTATGTACAATAATATAACTACTATAATACTGCACCTATGTACAAGAATATAACTACTATAATACTGCCCCTATGTACAAGAATATAACTACTATAATACTGCCCCTATGTACAAGAATATAACTACTATAATACCGCCCCCTATGTACAATAATATAACTACTATAATACTGCACCTATGTACAAGAATATAACTACTATAATACTGCCCCTATGTACAAGAATATAACTACTATAATACTGCCCCCTATGTACAAGAATATAACTACTATAATACCGCCCCTATATACAAGAATATAACTACTATAATACTGCTCCTAAGTACAAGAATATAACTACTATAATACTGCTCCTATGTACAAGAATATAACTACTATAATACTGCCCCTATGTACAAGAATATAACTACTATAATACTGCCCCTATGTACAAGAATATAACTACTATAATACTGCCCGCTATGTACAAGAATATAACTACTATAGTACTGCCCGTATGTACAAGAATATCACTACTACAATACTGCTCCTATGTACAATAATATACCTACTATAATACTGCCCCCTATGTGGAAGAATATAACTACTATAATACTGCCCCTATGTACAAGAATATAACTACTATAATACTGCCCCTATGTACAAGAATATAACTACTATAATACTGCCCCCTTTGTGCAAGAATATAATTACTATAATACTGCTCCTATCTACAAGAATATAACTACTATAATACTGTTCTTAAGTACAAGAATATAACTACTATAATGCTGCAACTATGTACAAGAATATAACTACTATAATACTGCCCCCTATGTACAAGAATATAACTACTATAATACTGCTCCTATATACAAGAATATAACTACTATAATACTGCCCCCTATGTATAATAATATAACTAGTATAATACTGCTCCTATCTACAAGAATATAACTACTGTAATACTGCTCCTAAGTACAAGAATATAACTACTATAATACTGCCCCCTATGTACAAGAATATAACTACTATAATACTGCTCCTATATACAAGAATATAACTACTATAATACTGCTCCTATGTACAAGAATATAACTACTATAATACTGCCCCCTATATACAAGAATATAACTACTATAATACTGCCCCTATGTACAAGAATATAACTACTATAATACTGCCGCTATGTACAAGAATATAACTACTATAATACTGCCCCCTATGTACAAGAATATAACTACTATAATACTGCTCCTATGTACAAGAATATAACTACTATAATACTGCCCCCTATGTGCAAGAATATAACTACTATAATACTGCTCCTATGTACAATAATATAATTACTATAATACTGCTCCTATGTACAAGAATATAACTACTATAATACTGCCCCCTATGTGCAAGAATATAACTACTATAATACTGCCCCCTATGTACAAGAATATAACTACTGTAATACTGCCCCTATGTACAAGAATATAACTACTATAATACTGCTCCTAAGTACAAGAATATAACTACTATAATACTGCTCCTATGTACAAGAATATAACTACTATAATACTGCCCCCTATGTACAATAATATAACTACTATAATACTGCACCTATGTACAAGAATATAACTACTATAATACTGCCTCTATGTACAAGAATATAACTACTATAATACTGCCCCTATGTACAAGAATATAACTACTATAATACTGCCCGCTATGTACAAGAATATAACTACTATAGTACTGCCCGTATGTACAAGAATATCACTACTACAATACTGCTCCTATGTACAAGAATATACCTACTATAATACTGCCCCCTATGTGCAAGAATATAACTACTATAATACTGCCCCCTATGTACAAGAATATAACTACTATAATACTGCCCCTATGTACAAGAATATAACTACTATAATACTGCCCCTATGTACAAGAATATAACTACTATAATACTGCCCGCTATGTACAAGAATATAACTACTATAGTACTGCCCGTATGTACAAGAATATCACTACTACAATACTGCTCCTATGTACAAGAATATACCTACTATAATACTGCCCCCTATGTGCAAGAATATAACTACTATAATACTGCCCCCTATGTACAAGAATATAACTACTATAATACTGCCCCTATGTACAAGAATATAACTACTATAATACTGCCCCCTTTGTGCAAGAATATAATTACTATAATACTGCTCCTATCTACAAGAATATAACTACTATAATACTGCCCCTATGTACAAGAATATAACTACTATAATACTGTTCCTAAGTACAAGAATATAACTACTATAATACTGCCCCCTATGTACAAGAATATAACTACTATAATACTGCTCCTATATACAAGAATATACCGTATATACTCGAGTATAAGCCGACCCGAGTATAAGCCGACCCCCTAATTTTGCCACAAAAAAACTGGGAAAACTTATTGACTCGAGTATAAGCCTAGGGTGGGAAATGCTCCATAGATTATTCCCCCATATGGTGTCCCCAGAAGAAGCTCCATAGATTGTTCCCCCATATACTGCCCCCATAAGAAGCTCCATAGATTGTTCCCCCATATGCTGCCCCCATTAGAAGCTCCATAGATTATTCCCCCATATGCTGCCCCCATTAGAAGCTCCATATTGTTCCCCCATATACTGCCCCCATAAGCAGCTCCATAGATTATTCCCCCATATACTGCCTCCATAAGAAGCTCCATAGATTGTTCCCCCATACACTGCCCCCATTAGAAGCTCCATAGATTATTCCCCCATATGCTGCCCCCATTAGAAGCTTCATATTGTTCCCCCATATACTGCCCCCATAAGCAGCTCCATAGATTATTCCCCCATATTTTGCCTCCATAAGAAGCTCCATAAATTGTTCCCCCATACACTGCCCCCATTAGAAGCTCCATAGATTATTCCCCCATATGCTGCCCCATAAGAAGCTCCATATTGTTCCCCCATATGCTGCCCCCATTAGAAGCTCCTAAAGATTATTCCCCCATGTGCTGCCGCTGCTGCAGCATATAAAAAAAAAAAAAATGACATACTCACCTCTCCGTCGCTGGGTGTCAGATACTCACCTGTCCTGCGTCCATGGCTGCTCACCGCTATCTGCCACGTCATCAGTCAGTGACGTTCAGACTGCAGGGGGCGCGGCGCGCACTAATCACGTCACCGCGCACTCTGCTGTCTCAAGTCACTGACCGATGACAGACAGCAGCAAGCAGACATGGACGCAGGACAGGTGAGTATCGCTATACTTACCCGTCCTGACGCTGTCGCTTGAGCCCCCAGCTTCTCCGCGCTCTCTCTTCCTGCGTTCAGCGGTCATGTGATACCGCTCATTAAAACTCATGAATATGCGCATATTCATGAGTTTTAATGAGCGGTACCACGTGACCGCTGAAGGCAGGAACAGAGAGCGCGGAGAAGCTGGGGGCTCAAGAGACAGCGTCAGGACGGGTAAGTATGACCTGACACCCCCGCCCCCTCTCCCCCTCCGACCCCCCGGTGTATATGACTCGAATATAAGCCGAGAGGGGGACTTTCAGCCCCAAAAAACGGGCTGAAAATCTCGGCTTATATTCGAGTATATACGGTAACTACTATAATACTGCCCCCTATGTATAATAATATAACTACTATAATACTGATCCTATCTACAAGAATATAACTACTGTAATACTGCTCCTAAGTACAAGAATATAACTACTATAATACTGCCCCCTATGTACAAGAATATAACTACTATAATACTGCTCCTATATACAAGAATATAACTACTATAATACTGCTCCTATGTACAAGAATATAACTACTATAATACTGCCCCCTATATACAAGAATATAACTACTATAATACTGCCCCTATGTACAAGAATATAACTACTATAATACTGCCCCCTATGTGAAAGAATATAACTACTATAATACTGCCCCCTATGTACAAGAATATAACTACTATAATACTGCCCCCTATGTGCAAGAATATAACTACTATAATACTGCCCCCTATATACAAGAATATAACTACTATAATACTGCCCCTATGTACAAGAATATAACTACTATAATACTGCTCCCTATGTACAAGAATATAACTACTATAATACTGCCCCCTATGTGAAAGAATATAACTACTATAATACTGCCCCCTATGTACAAGAATATAACTACTATAATACTGCTCCAATGTACAAGAAAATAACTACTATAATACTGCCCCCTATGTGCAAGAATATAACTACTATAATACTGCCCCCTATGTACAATAATATAACTACTATAATACTGCTCCTATGTACAAGAATATAACTACTATAATACTGCCCCCTATGTGCAAGAATATAACTACTATAATACTGCCCCCTATGTGCAAGAATATAACTACTATAATACTGCCCCCTATCTACAAGAATATAACTACTGTAATACTGCTCCTAAGTACAAGAATATAACTACTATAATACTGCCCCCTATGTACAAGAATATAACTACTATAATACTGCTCCTATGTACAAGAATATAACTACTATAATACTGCCCCCTATGTGCAAGAATATAACTACTATAATACTGCCCCCTATATACAAGAATATAACTACTATAATACTGCCCCTATGTACAAGAATATAACTACTATAATACTGCTCCCTATGTACAAGAATATAACTACTATAATACTGCCCCCTATGTGAAAGAATATAACTACTATAATACTGCCCCCTATGTACAAGAATATAACTACTATAATACTGCCCCTATGTACAAGAAAATAACTACTATAATACTGCCCCCTATGTGCAAGAATATAACTACTATAATACTGCCCCCTATGTACAATAATATAACTACTATAATACTGCTCCTATGTACAAGAATATAACTACTATAATACTGCCCCCTATGTGCAAGAATATAACTACTATAATACTGCCCCCTATGTGCAAGAATATAACTACTATAATACTGCCCCTATGTACAAGAATATAACTACTATAACACTGCCCCCTATGTACAAGAATATAACTACTATAATACTGCTCCTATATACAAGAATATAACTACTATAATACTGCTCCCTATGTACAAGAATATAACTACTATAATACTGCCCCTATGTACAAGAATATAACTACTATAATACTGCCTCCTATGTACAAGAATATAACTAGTATAATACTGCTCCTATCTACAAGAATATAACTACTATAATACTGCTCCCTATGTACAAGAACATAACTACTATAATACTGCTCCTATGTACAAGAATATAACTACTATAATACTGCCCCTATATACAAGAATATGACTACTATAATACTGCCCCCTATGTACAAGAATATAACTACTATAATACTGCCCCCTATGTACAAGAATATAACTACTATAATACTGCCTCCTATGTACAAGAATATAACTACTAT
This sequence comes from Dendrobates tinctorius, assembly GCF_039654945.1. NCBI lineage: Eukaryota > Metazoa > Chordata > Amphibia > Anura > Dendrobatidae > Dendrobates > Dendrobates tinctorius. The sequence goes on from NW_027361882.1 coordinate 679,615, forward strand.
AATACTGTCCCCTATGTACAAGAATATAACTACTATAATACTGCCCCTATGTACAAGAATATAACTACTATAATACTGCTCCTATATACAAGAATATAACTACTATAATACTGCCCCTATGTACAAGAATATAACTACTATAATACTGCCCCCTATGTACAATAATATAACTACTATAATACTGCCCAATATGTACAAGAATATAACTACTATAATACTTCACCCTATGTACAATAATATAACTACTATAATACTGCCCCCTATGTACAAGAATATAACTACTATAATACTGCCCCCTATGTGCAAGAATATAACTACTATAATACTGCCCCCTATGTGCAAGAATATAACTACTATAATACTGCCCCTATGTACAAGAATATAACTACTATAACACTGCCCCCTATGTACAAGAATATAACTACTATAATACTGCTCCTATATACAAGAATATAACTACTATAATACTGCTCCCTATGTACAAGAATATAACTACTATAATACTGCCCCTATGTACAAGAATATAACTACTATAATACTGCCTCCTATGTACAAGAATATAACTAGTATAATACTGCTCCTATCTACAAGAATATAACTACTATAATACTGCTCCCTATGTACAAGAACATAACTACTATAATACTGCTCCTATGTACAAGAATATAACTACTATAATACTGCCCCTATATACAAGAATATGACTACTATAATACTGCCCCCTATGTACAAGAATATAACTACTATAATACTGCCCCCTATGTACAAGAATATAACTACTATAATACTGCCCCTATGTACAAGAAAATAACTACTATAATACTGCCCCCTATGTGCAAGAATATAACTACTATAATACTGCCCCCTATGTACAATAATATAACTACTATAATACTGCTCCTATGTACAAGAATATAACTACTATAATACTGCCCCCTATGTGCAAGAATATAACTACTATAATACTGCCCCCTATGTGCAAGAATATAACTACTATAATACTGCCCCTATGTACAAGAATATAACTACTATAACACTGCCCCCTATGTACAAGAATATAACTACTATAATACTGCTCCTATATACAAGAATATAACTACTATAATACTGCTCCCTATGTACAAGAATATAACTACTATAATACTGCCCCTATGTACAAGAATATAACTACTATAATACTGCCTCCTATGTACAAGAATATAACTAGTATAATACTGCTCCTATCTACAAGAATATAACTACTATAATACTGCTCCCTATGTACAAGAACATAACTACTATAATACTGCTCCTATGTACAAGAATATAACTACTATAATACTGCCCCTATATACAAGAATATGACTACTATAATACTGCCCCCTATGTACAAGAATATAACTACTATAATACTGCCCCCTATGTACAAGAATATAACTACTATAATACTGCCTCCTATGTACAAGAATATAACTACTATAATACTGTCCCCTATGTACAAGAATATAACTACTATAATACTGCCCCTATGTACAAGAATATAACTACTATAATACTGCTCCTATATACAAGAATATAACTACTATAATACTGCCCCTATGTACAAGAATATAACTACTATAATACTGCCCCCTATGTACAATAATATAACTACTATAATACTGCCCAATATGTACAAGAATATAACTACTATAATACTTCACCCTATGTACAATAATATAACTACTATAATACTGCCCCCTATGTACAAGAATATAACTACTATAATACTGCCCCCTATGTGCAAGAATATAACTACTATAATACTGCCCCCTATGTGCAAGAATATAACTACTATAATACTGCCCCTATGTACAAGAATATAACTACTATAACACTGCCCCCTATGTACAAGAATATAACTACTATAATACTGCTCCTATATACAAGAATATAACTACTATAATACTGCTCCCTATGTACAAGAATATAACTACTATAATACTGCCCCTATGTACAAGAATATAACTACTATAATACTGCCTCCTATGTACAAGAATATAACTAGTATAATACTGCTCCTATCTACAAGAATATAACTACTATAATACTGCTCCCTATGTACAAGAACATAACTACTATAATACTGCTCCTATGTACAAGAATATAACTACTATAATACTGCCCCTATATACAAGAATATGACTACTATAATACTGCCCCCTATGTACAAGAATATAACTACTATAATACTGCCCCCTATGTACAAGAATATAACTACTATAATACTGCCTCCTATGTACAAGAATATAACTACTATAATACTGTCCCCTATGTACAAGAATATAACTACTATAATACTGCTCCTATATACAAGAATATAACTACTATAATACTGCCCCTATGTACAAGAATATAACTACTATAATACTGCCCCCTATGTACAATAATATAACTACTATAATACTGCCCAATATGTACAAGAATATAACTACTATAATACTTCACCCTATGTACAATAATATAACTACTATAATACTGCCCCCTATGTACAATAATATAACTACTATAATACTGCCCCCTATGTACAAGAATATAACTACTATAATACTGCCCCCTATGTACAAGAATATAAATACTTTAATACTGCCCCCTATAAGCAAGGAAGGAAGATATGGTGGGTAAAGCTGATAATGGAAGTGTGGAGGCCATATACCCACCATAGGAATTGTGTTTAAGGCATAGTATGGACTGATATTTTTATGCAGAAGGCATTTTTATAGCACTCTTAATTTTATGGGCACCGTGGGAGAGTGTGCTGCAGTAGACTCAAGAAGATGGAAGTCTGCAGAGGATGCTATGGATGTGAAAAGTCATCATGACATTTAGACAAGAAGGAGACGAAAAGAAATAAATTGACTCCAATCAGAGAAGATGTCATCTATAAGCTACCCGAATGTACATGTTTTTGTTCTACTGACTATGTCTCACCAGTACTGTAGTTCCTGTGTGATCCGTAGTCTGATGGTAGTTGGTAAGGATCCTGGGAGTTGTAATTTTATACAATACAATTGTATATGGGGCTGACTTCACAATACAATTGATTGCTGTACTAAGCTTGGCTCTTGTAGTCAAGTACTTATGGAGGTTCTGGTGATGTATTCATGGGCTGATGGAGGTTCTGGTGATGTATTTGGGTTGCCCTCCCAGGGCCGTGGGGTACTCGGTACCGGGCTGGTATCGGTGGGATGTGTCACAGCAGCGGTGACCCGGTCCGTGGCCCTGGGCACCCAATGTAAAAAAGGGGAATTGCAATGGTGGATTGTGATGAATTAAATGAATAGTTCGTGACGCCACCTGTGGTGTTCGGCAAGGGAGGTGTTAAGCCGACGCTACATGCAGATCCGCTGGGACTGGTCGCAGTTATTTTGGCTAAAGGTTGTGCAACCAAGTATTAGGCTGAGGGTGCCAATACTTTTGTCTGGCCCATTTTTGGAGTTTTGTGTGAAATGATCAATGTTTTGCTTTTTGCTTCATTCTCTTTTGTGTTTTTTCATTTAAGACAAATTAAATGAAGATAATAATATCAAAGAATTTGTGTTTGCAATCATTTTCAGGAAGAAACTGAGTATTATCTGACAGAATTGCAGGGGTGTTAATACTTTTGGCCACAACTGTATGAGCAGTGAGACTATGGAATCTTCACTATAAAGATAATGAGATATTGGATTCTTTACTGTACAAGTAGTGAGTTAATTTTTTTTACTGTAAAATCAATGAGATTTTGGATTATGTAATGTTTGAGCAATGAGATTATGAAATCTTTACTGTAAGAGCAGTGAGACTATGGATTCTTTACTGTACGAGCAGTGAGGCTATGGATTCTTTACTGTACGAGCAGTGAGGCTATGGATTCTTTGTTGTACGGGCAGTGAGACTATGGATTCTTTACTATACCAGCAGTGAGACTATGGATTCTTTACTGTACAAACCATGAGACTATGGATTCTTTACTGTACGAGCAGTGAGACTATGGATTCTTTACTGTACGAGAAGTGAGCCTATGGATTCTTTGTTGTACGGGCAGTGAGACTATGGATTCTTTACTATACCAGCAGTGAGACTATGGATTCTTTACTGTACGGGCAATGAGACTATGGATTTTTTACTGTATCAGCAATGAGACTATGGATTCTTTACTATATGAGCAGTGAGACTATGGATTCTTTACTGTACGAGCAGTGAGGCTATGGATTCTTTAATGTACGAGCAGTGAGGCTATGGATTCTTTACTATATGAGCAGTGAGACTATGGATTCTTTACTATACCAGCAGTGAGACTATGGATTCTTTACTGTACGGGCAATGAGACTATGGATTTTTTACTGTATCAGCAATGAGACTGTGGATTCTTTACTATATGAGCAGTGAGACTATGGATTCTTTACTATATGAGCAGTGAGACTATGGATTCTTTACTGTACGAGCAATGAGACTATGGATTCTTTACTGTACGAGCAGTGAAACTATTGATTCTTTACTATATGAGCAGTGAGATTATGGATTCTTTACTGTACGGGCAGTGAGGCTATGGATTCTTTACTGTATGAGCAGTGAGACTATGGATTTTTTACTGTACGAGCAATGAGACTATGGAATTTTCTGCCACATGATGTTGCAATGGTTAATTCACCAAAAAACTTCAAGGAGGCCTGATAAATATAATATTACAGGTAGATACTAGATTCTGGGATGGGATCTTGATTGAGGAATCTAATCTGATTCCCATATGTGGACTCGGGAAATACTTTTTCCCTTAATATGGAACTATTATTGTCTGCCCCATGGGGTTATTGCTTTCTTCTGGATCAACATGTCGGGTTATAGACAAACCTACAAATAATTGGCCTAGACTGATGGCACTTCCCAAATTAAGGCAAATCCAAACAGAACAAGGAAGCATAAGCCATACAGTAAAATGAAATCATCTTTATTGAAAACATCTGAATAAAAATAATGAATAAAATAATAATCTAGAAGCTGTAGTTGCCAAAGTGTTAAAAATGGTGTATAATATAATCCCAAATATAAAGCCCTTAAACAGGTTACAATTATAGGCTAGATACAAAAAGCTGCATTATAAATCTTAATAATAAATAGCTAGGAGCCAATCCCCAGACGGCTAGTTTAGTTTGATATATAAAAGTAAGCAATGTATACGGGCAATATATGGGATAAATCTTCCTACCGCTGAATGAAGCTGTCAAAAGTCTCTGATTACTGGGCACATGGAAAAAATAACATATCAAGAGGGAGGATGAACGAAATGCGTAGTGTGAGTAAATAGTGTCTGAAAAGACTCCAACAGTATGGAATAAAGCGCCATATTCATACTTTTACCGGACAAACGCCTCAAGCATGAAGCACGGCAGCAGGTATAAGGCTATGTGCACACGCAGCAGAAAATTTCTGCTTAAAAACCGGACTCCCTTCCCAGAAACCGTGCGCGTTTTCCGCTCGTTTTTTGCGCGTTTTTTGAGCAAAAAACGCTCGGTTTTTATGCGTTTTTTTCCGCGCGGTTCCCGACACATAGAAATAGCCAGAAATACGGAAAAATCCGTGAAATTAATGAGCATGCTGCGTCTTTTTACCGCAAAGCGTTTTTTTCGCGGTAAAAAACGCATCAATAAGCACAGAAAGTGAATGGGAAGCTTATTTTTAGCGTTTTTTGAGCGGATTTTTTGGCAAATCTGCTAAAAAACGCTAAAAAAAAGCTGTGTGTGCACACAGCCTAAGTATCAAAAGGGAGAATGAATGGAATGAATGGTCTTAGTAAATAGCATCTAAAGAGACTACAATAGTATTAAAAACAATATGCATATGTTTACTGGGCAACACCTCAAGCAAGAAGCGTAGCAGCAGGTATGGGAATGTTTAAGAGGCAAATTCCTCTAGCATAGCAGCGGGTACAGGTAGCATCAGACAAGAGTAACATAACAAAAATGGCAATTATGCATAAGCAGATAGAAGGTTTACGACCTAGTTAAGGCAGTGCAGATCCCTGACGCGCGTTTCATGTGTGGCTTCTTCCACAGATCTATTCTCCTCCTTCATGACAAGCATCTTTAGTACTTAGTAAAGGGGCCACAGGTCATAACAGCCATAGGGGCAGCAGGTCATATCAGCCAGATGAGCAGGAGGTCACAACAGCCAGAGAAGCAGCAGGTCATAACAGCCAGAGAGGCAGCAGGTCATACCAGCCAGAGGAGCAGCAGATCATACCAGCCAGAGGAGCAGCAGGTCATAACAGCCAGAGGAGCAGCAGGTCATAACAGCCGGAGGAGCAGCAGGTCATAACAGCCATAGGGGCAGCAGGTCATATCAGCCAGATGAGCAGGAGGTCACAACAGCCAGAGAAGCAGCAGGTCATAACAGCCAGAGAGGCAGCAGGTCATACCAGCCAGAGGAGCAGCAGATCATACCAGCCAGAGGAGCAGCAGGTCATAACAGCCGGAGGAGCAGCAGGTCATAACAGCCAGAGGGGCAGCAGGTCATATCAGCCAGATGAGCAGGAGGTCACAACAGCCAGAGGAGCAGCAGGTCATAACAGCCAGAGAGGCAGCAGGTCATAACAGCCAGAGGAGCAGCAGGTCATACCAGCCAGAGGAGCAGCAGGTCATACCAGCCAGAGGAGCAGCAGGTCATAACAGCCAGAGGAGCAGCAGGTCATAACAGCCAGAGGAGCAGCAGGTCATAACAGCCAGAGGAGCAGCAGGTCATAACAGCCAGAGGAGCAGCAGGTCATAACAGCCAGAGGAGCAGCAGGTCACACCAGCCAGAGGAGCAGCAAGACATAACAGCCAGAGGGGCCCTAATTAGCACTAAAGACGCTGGTAATGAAGATGGTAAATAATTCTGAGTCCGCAGTATTCAGTAAAAGCAGCATTTTGTGGTGATTTGCAGAAGCCTCTATTAGTTGTTTTGAGCTTTTTATATTGTTTTTCTTTGGTTTATTGCAACAGAACATTTGCTAATAAACCGAATTTACAGTGGGTGTGGGGACGGTTTTATCATAGTAGAATTCTATCCAATTCCTTGTTTCTAATGGAGCAAGGTCAGGACTGGGTCCCTCAGCATCATCAGAGCATCACCAGAGTATCATCACAGCTTGCTTGAACATATTTATTGGCTGGATCGGTTTTCCGCCGGCAGTACCTTATTTTGTCTTGTTTACGTATGTTGACTTTTTCTTAATTTTATACTGAATCTACTTTTGTCAGAAAAACAAAGAAACTTTGGTGAAGGACCGGAAATGTGGGGGAGTGTGCCGGTAGTGGTGCGTGCTGCTTTATTCAGTAGGTAACAATTACAGTATGTTCTTTATAATAAATGAGCACAAGTGTCATCTACAGGAGCAGATACACAATGTGCAGAACACAATGATCATACTAATTTACAGTCATATAGAAAAGGAAAACAGGAAGACAACAGAACGGTGCCAGGTCATGGAGGAACCAATCCGTTACCTATTATGTTCCCTCATAAAATGTGTGATTGGCATTTACTGCTGTCGGCTTTCATCTTCGCGTCTAAATAAATAATATTATAATGGATGTTCTCGTTCTGTCATTGTAGAGAATGTTGTATTCTGGTGCCGATCTCTCATCCCAGCTAAGGACTTTGCTAAATATATTAACACATGATTAACAATATTAGAGAAACCCTCAAACTACAGTCACCCCGAGAACTGATCCCTACAGACCCATGTGTATATACTATAGTGTCCTGTGTATCCCCTTGTCACCCCTCCAATACTCTATGGGGATCATCCTTTTACTATACATATGGATCTATAGGGATTAGTGTTGCACTTTATAGACATATATCTCTCATATCTCCCTCTGGTTATTTTTCATCTGTAAGAACAATCGTTCCTGCCTGCTGTGTTCCTCCCCTTTCTTTGGAGGTTTTTTCTGCCCTGTCTGTTATATTTTTGTGTATATTTTTTTCAATAAAATATTATCATTTTGAAGTTGGGTATGCCTTCTTGTCTGATGGCTGCAGTCATTTCTTTGACCATAAAAGTCTGATCTATATTGAGGTGGCCCCCCATATATTGTTGGTTTCTGATCTATATTGAGGTGGCCCTCCATATATTGTTGGTTTCTGATCTATATTGAGGTGGCCCCCCATATATTGTTGGTTTCTGATCTATATTGAGGTGGCCCCCCATATATTGTTGGTTTCTGATCTATATTGAGGTGGCCCTCCATATATTGTTGGTTTCTGATCTATATTGAGGTGGCCCCCCATATATTGTTGGTTTCTGATCTATATTGAGGTGGCCCCCCATATATTGTTGGTTTCTGATCTATATTGAGGTGGCCCTCCATATATTGTTGGTTTCTGATCTATATTGAGGTGGCCCCCCATATATTGTTGGTTTCTGATCTATATTGAGGTGGCCCCCCATATATTGTTGGTTTCTGATCTATATTGAGGTGGCCCCCCATATATTGTTGGTTTAGACATATTGTAATAATTATAAATACTTGCTCCTGATAGACTTCTCTGCTACCTTCTACATTACTCTGTGCTCTTCCTTCTAGAACTGTACTTTGTTTTCTGCATTACTCAGCTTTTCTTTCTATACCTATCCTCTACCTTCTACACTACTCTGTTACACTCTTCCTAGACCTGTCCTCTAATTTCTATATTCCTCTGTGCTTCTGATTGTAGACCTGTCCTCTGCCCTTTACATTACTCTGTGCTTCTCCTTCTAGACCTGTCCTCTTCATTCTTCATTACATTACACCTGTTCTCATCCTTCCAGATCTGTTCTCTTCCATATACATTACACCTATTGTTATCCTTTCAGACTTGTCCTCTTCCTTCTACATTACCTGTTCTCATCCTTGTAGACCTGTCCTCTTCCTTCTACATTACACCTGTTCTCATCCTTGTAGACCTGTCCTCTTCCTTCTACATTACACCTGTTCTCATCCTTGTAGACCTGTCCTCTTCCTTCTACATTACACCTGTTCTCATCCTTGTAGACCTGTCCTCTTCCTTCTACATTACACATGTTCTCATCCTTGTAGACCTGTCCTCTTCCTTCTACATTACACCTGTTCTCATCCTTGTAGACCTGTCCTCTTCATTCTACATTACACCTGTTCTCATCCTTGTAGACCTGTCCTCTTCCTTCTACATTACACCTGTTTTCATCCTTGTAGACCTGCCCTCTTCCTTCTACATTACACCTGTTCTCATCCTTGTAGACCTTTCCTCTTCCTTCTACATTACACCTGTTCCTCATCCTTGTAGACCTGTCCTCTTCCTTCTACATTACACCTGTTCTCATCCTTGTAGACCTGTCCTCTTCCTTCTACATTACACCTGTTCTCATCCTTGTAGACCTGTCCTCTTCATTCTACATTACACCTGTTTTCATCCTTGTAGACCTGTCCTCTTCCTTCTACATTACACCTGTCCTCATCCTTGTAGACCTGTCTTCTTCCTTCTACGTTACACCTGTTTTCATCCTTGTAGACCTGTCCTCTTCCTTCTACATTACATCTGTCCGCATCCTTGTAGACCTGTCCTCTTCCTTCTACATTACACCTGTCCTCATCCTTGTAGACCTGTCTTCTTCCTTCTACGTTACACCTGTTTTCATCCTTGTAGACCTGTCCTCTTCCTTCTACATTACATCTGTCCGCATCCTTGTAGACCTGTCCTCTTCCTTCTGCATTAAACCTATTCTCATCCTTGTAGACCTGTCCTCTTCCTTCTGCATTGCACCTGTTTTCATCCTTGTAGACCTGTCCTCTTCCTTCTACATTACACCTGTTCTTATCCTTGTAGACCTGTCCTCTTCCTTCTGCATTACACCTGTTTTCATCCTTGTAGACCTGTCCTCTTCCTTCTGCATTACACCTGTTTTCATCCTTGTAGACCTGTCCTCTTCCTTCTCCATTACACCTGGTCTCATCCTTGTAGACCTGTCCTCTTCCTTCTGCATTACACCTGTTCTCATCATTGTAGACCTGTCCTCTTCCTTCTGCATTACACCTGTTCTCATCCTTGTAGACCTGTCCTCTTCCTTCTGCATTACACCTGTTTTCATCCTTGTAGACCTGTCCTCTTCCTTCTACATTACACCTGTCCTCATCCTTGTAGACCTGTCTTCTTCCTTCTACGTTACACCTGTTTTCATCCTTGTAGACCTGTCCTCTTCCTTCTACATTACACCTGTTTTCATCCTTGTAGACCTGTCCTCTTCCTTCTACATTACACCTGTCCTCATCCTTGTAGACCTGTCTTCTTCCTTCTACGTTACACCTGTTTTCATCCTTGTAGACCTGTCCTCTTCCTTCTACATTACATCTGTCCGCATCCTTGTAGACCTGTCCTCTTCCTTCTACATTACACCTGTCCTCATCCTTGTAGACCTGTCTTCTTCCTTCTACGTTACACCTGTTTTCATCCTTGTAGACCTGTCCTCTTCCTTCTACATTACATCTGTCCGCATCCTTGTAGACCTGTCCTCTTCCTTCTGCATTAAACCTATTCTCATCCTTGTAGACCTGTCCTCTTCCTTCTGCATTGCACCTGTTTTCATCCTTGTAGACCTGTCCTCTTCCTTCTACATTACACCTGTTCTTATCCTTGTAGACCTGTCCTCTTCCTTCTGCATTACACATGTTTTCATCCTTGTAGACCTGTCCTCTTCCTTCTGCATTACACCTGTTTTCATCCTTGTAGACCTGTCCTCTTCCTTCTCCATTACACCTGGTCTCATCCTTGTAGACCTGTCCTCTTCCTTCTGCATTACACCTGTTCTCATCATTGTAGACCTGTCCTCTTCCTTCTGCATTACACCTGTTCTCATCCTTGTAGACCTGTCCTCTTCCTTCTACATTACACCTGTTCTCATCCTTGTAGACCTGTCCTCTTCCTTCTGCATTACACCTGTTCTCATCATTGTAGACCTGTCCTCTTCCTTCTACATTACACCTGTTCTCATCCTTGTAGACCTGTCCTCTTCCTTCTACATTACACCTGTTCTCATCCTTGTAGACCTGTCCTCTTCCTTCTGCATTACACCTGTTCTCATCCTTGTAGACCTGTCCTCTTCATTCTACATTACACCTGTTTTCATCCTTGTAGACCTGTCCTCTTCCTTCTACATTACACCTGTTCTCATCCTTGTAGACCTGTCCTCTTCATTCTACATTACACCTGTTTTCATCCTTGTAGACCTGTCCTCTTCCTTCTGCATTACACCTGTTTTCATCCTTGTAGACCTGTCCTCTTCCTTCTACATTACACCTGTTCTCATCCTTGTAGACCTGTCCTCTTCCTTCTACATTACACCTGTTCCTCATCCTTGTAGACCTGTCCTCTTCCTTCTGCATTACACCTGCTCTCATCCTTGTAGACCTGTCCTCTTCCTTCTGCATTACACCTGCTCTCATCCTTGTAGACCTGTCCTCTTCCTTCTACATTACACCTGTTCCTCATCCTTGTAGACCTGTCCTCTTCCTTCTGCATTACACCAGCTCTCATTCTTGTAGACCTGTCCTCTTCCTTCTGCATTACACCTGTTCCTCATCCTTGTAGACCTGTCCTCTTCCTTCTGCATTACACCAGCTCTCATCCTTGTAGACCTGTCCTCTTCCTTCTGCATTGCACCTGTTCTCATCACTGTGGACCTCTCCTTTGTCCTCTACATTACTATGTGCTCCTTCTTCTAGATAAGTCCTCTGCTTTGACGTTACTGTTTTGTTCTCATCCTTCTAGACACGTCCTCCTTCTTTTACATCACTTTGTCCCCCAGCCTCCTGTCTATATTCAGTTGCATACTTGTCTTTTTCCGTGCTGTGGATTTTTTATTTTTTTTTATGTTTCTTCCATATTTTTTTTCACATTAACAATTTGAACAGGTAAAATGAATTACACCAAACATCTGTCCTCCAGGACTGTAAATCTCTCCGCTCCTACAGTAATTTTATTGTTAAAAAAAAAATGCTTCTGTTATTGAAAATGGCCTGTATGACAAAGTTTGTCTCCTGGGGGGATCAGACTTAAACTGTTTTAGAAAGAAATTATTGTGGGGCCACTTGGGCTCCGCTGGCTCAATACATTAGATCCTCGGAATATTACTACAGTTAGAATCCTGCAGTAATGTAACAGAAGTTGTGACAAAATATTCAAGTTTCTTGCAATTTAACAAATGGTATAAATGGTATTATTGCGAATGTGTGAAATGCTCAAAACTTGACACAATGTATTCCTCATGCTATTTACTAAGGGGAAAGAAATGGAGCCCTGTTTTAACAGTCTGGCCCTCCTGGTTAGATCATGTGTTGCTATTGCAAGCATTGGCAAAGGAAGCCCCCAATCTGGTGTCGAAACACCTAGATACCAGGATCGCTATTGAAGTGTCACATTGTTACTGTTCGTGACTAGGGAAAGAGGCCCTGACCCGTTCCTAGGATTGGGGCCCTAACTATTCCTGCTCCCAAAGGTACCTCTAAAGGTGAGGAGGTTTGGGCCACCAGCCTTACTGTTCTCCTGCTATACACAATGCTGTCCCCTCCCCCCAGGAGGACTAGGAGAGAAATGATAATGTGTCAACACCTAAGGCTGCTTTCACACATCCGGCTTTTTGAATCTGGTATGATGCGGCGAAAAGTGTGAAAACCGGATCCGGAATTGGATCTGGTTTTGGCACATAGAATTTAATGATCGCCGCATCGTGTCGGAAGGACATGCGGTGCCTCCGTTTTAAGCCGGAAACAGCAAACCTGCGCCGCCCGGCGTCAGCAAAAAACGTTGCCTGCAACGTTTTTTTGCAGCGCCGGAACGACTTTTTCTACAGCGCATGCGCGGACACTGTGAGGTTTAACCTACAAGTGCCCGGCGCGCGCGCGTATCTCTCTCTCTCCCCCCCACATACCGCCGCCTCTCTCGTCCCCGGTGTGGCTCCTTTAAATGCTTTCCATGCCGGATCAGGTGCCGCATCTGCATCCGGTGTCACCGCTGCAGGCCTGATCCGGCGGTCCGGCTTTCCACCGCACGCCGCCGGAACAAAACCACCGGATGTGTGAAAGCAGCCTAAGACAGACAGGAATAATAGAAAGCAACAAACATACAAACACTCACCATAGGTAGAGACGTATATAGAGAAGGGTAGGAATATAACAACCAAATGGGAATAGGACAAAGAGGAAAGCATACACAAAAAAAAGCACAAACAACAAAAACCCAATGAATAATAACGGCAAAAACTCAAATTAGAATCCATAAACAACAAGAATAAGTATAAATTGCCCAAAAGTAAACACTTTTATTGAATACAAAAATACAAGGATAAAAATTACACACAAGGGTGACTGCTATCCAAAGCAGGAGCCATATTGCACTAGTGCCCATTTAACCAAATATAAGTACAAATATTAAACAATTACACACACTGATCAGAAAGTGGCATGTGCTATAATACATATAGCTGAATATTTATATTGCCCGTTTAACCAAATATAAATAAAAGTATTGAATAATTACACATATTGATCAGAGAGTGGCATGTAATTTGCTACGTACAGCTAAATAGCCCAAAAAGAACAGCACAAATGTTACTGAACTCACAGTACTTCCCACAGTGGGTATATACACAACCACTCAGTGATCACTTAGCAGAAAGAGCCCAACTATGAGCAATGTGTATAAACAGATACATAAACATACTACCAATGTGGTAAGGACACTTACAAGATATAAGTAATGGCGCTGGCTTCCCACTCGCCCCAACGCGCGTTTCGCTTCTTCGTCAGGAGGCGTGTCTAATGGCTAGGTGGGTGGGTATTAAATATACTGGACGGCCAATCACAAGTTAGCAACATATGCACGTCACCAATTTATCATGCAATCCAACCCCATTACGTATCACTGCTTCCTGTCTTCATGGCGCATGTGCCGCTGGCGTCACACTCCCTAGAAGGAGACCACGGATGGGCGGACCCGGACCAGAAGCGGCGGCGCGTCGTCAAGACGACCGCGCAAGCGCACCACTTTCCCATTGTCCGCCCATCAGAGGTCGGAGCCCGAACAAGCCGGACATGCGCACTCCACAGAGCAGTTAATGTCGATATTATATTAACTCTAGGGAAAATCTAGAAGAACCAAAATATAATATAAATAGGATATCAATACATTTGCATAGTCAGTAATACAATACAAAACTAATACATGAAAAAATAGACAAAATATACAAAAGCAGCATCAAAATACCACAATATACATTCAAAGTAGGCTACAATCTAGTAGAATAAATTATTTAACCATACTGTGATATACATAATATTATATATACTGTAGTAGAAAATCTTGAACGATGCAGAAAATTCTTCAAGAGATCCCTACTTAGAACGTCCCACTTGAAGAGGATGATTCAATGGAAAGAGAGGTCAGAAGGAAATCTTTATAAACTAAAATCAAATACATAAAATATTAAAACAAAATGAAAGAATAGAAAAGAAACATACAACCCAACTACACACAGGACCCACATATAATACTATAAAAAGGAACTGAACCCGAAACTTTCATTTAGCCCAAAGGGGGTAATGGAATGTAAACGGTATATCCACTTACTTTCTATTTGGGATAAACTTTTAAATATGTCCCCCCCTCTAGGGCCCAAAGATACCTGGTCAATAGCTTTAACAATCAGCTTGCTTGAGTCGGATTTATGGTGAACTTTAAAATGTCTCGCAAGAGTCTTCAACGTGTCCATGGAATCCATATTCTTTGCCTTTTCGATGTCACGTACATGCTCTCGGACACGAATTTTTAGCTCGCGAGTAGTCATTCCTACATAAATCAATCCACAAGGACATTGAGCGTGATAAATGACTCCTGAGGACGAACAGGTAAGGCGGTGCAAGATCTTAAAAGAGCGGGATCCATCAAAATTAGAAAATTCCTTACATTTAACTAAATTTCTACACGCTTTGCACAGTCCACAAGGGAAAAAGCCCTTAATAGACTGACCAATCGATTTTTGCCTAGATCCCTCATAGTGACTTTGTACCAACAAGTCACGCAGATTTTGAGATCTTTTTGCTGTAACTAACGGTACTGGTGAGATAAAATTTCTAATGATGGGATCCATTTTCAGTATGTCCCAATGTTTTTGGAAGATACCCTTTAGAGAATCCCATTGATTGTTAAATGGAGTAATCAGTCTAGGTGATGAATTGGCATTAATCTCCCTATTAGGAGATTTATATAATAACTCATTTCTGGTGACATTGCATGCTCTACGATATCCCCGCCGAATAGTCCTATGACTGTAACCGCGTTCTCGGAACCTCGAATATAAATCTTTGGCCTGTTGATCAAAAGTTTCTTTCGTTGAGCATATTCTTTTAATTCTAAGATGCTGACCAATCGGAATACTGTTGATGGTTGAGCGCGGATGTGAAGAGCCAGCATGTAATAGAGTATTGGTTGACGTGGGTTTCCGATATACATTAGTGGCCAAATGGCCATCTTCCATACATTGGATATCTACATCTAGAAAATTAATTCTGCGACCATAAGAATGGGTCAGTCGAATGTTTAAACAATTGTCATTGAGTTCCATCATAAGACAATCCAACTGTTCTACTGAGCCCTCCCATATGAACCAAATGTCATCAATATAACGAATCCATTTATGGATTCTATTCATCTGGTTCACTGGGTTGCTCTGAAATATGTCACGCTCCCAAGCCCCAAGGAACAAGTTGGCATTTGAGGGGGCACAGCAAGCCCCCATAGCTGTCCCCTGGAGCTGTAGGAATATCTGACCATTGAAAGTAAAACAGTTGTGCTTGAGTATAAATTCTAGAAGCAGAATCAAAATCTCCACCAACGGTTTCTCTAAATTACTAGAATGTAGATACCAAGATACTGCACGCAAACCATCCTCATGCCGTATCGAGGTGTAAAGGCTCTCCACATCCGCGGTCACCATCAACATATTGTCCTGCAAATCCAATCCATCAAAATGACCCAAAGCAGATGTAGTATCTTTGATGAAAGAAGGCAAAGTAGAAACTATTGGTTTTAAATAATGGTCAATGAATTGACACACCAATTCACAAAGTCCTCCATTCCCAGAAACTATGGGTCTCCCCGGTGGATCAATAGGATTTTTGTGAATTTTGGGAATTAAATAAAATGTAGGGAGACGTGGTTTAATACCAATTATGGTGTCTTTCATCTTTTTCGAGATTATATTCAAATCAAAGGCTTTAATAATTATTTCACTGAGTTCTTCTTGAAAACACGTCAGTGGATTATGTGTTAATTTCTTATAACACTTTTTGTCCGACAGCAGTTTCATAGCCTGTTTCTCATATAATAATATAATATGTTAGGCCAGATTACTAGGTTACCACCTTTATCGGCGGATTTAATTGTAACATCTGACCATGATTTCAGCTCCTTAATGGCAGCTTCAATTGACTGCCTATTTTTATTTTTATCCTTGTATTTTTGTATTCAATAAAAGTGTTTACTTTTGGGCAATTTATACTTATTCTTGTTGTTTATGGACAAAAAAAAGCACGCAGCAATCTCCAGTAGCAACAGCAATTTCCAATTCAGCACAGCGTCTCCAAGGAGCTAGGAAGAAAATCTTCACTGGCAAGGAAGAGAAGGTATGGCCACGTTTTATGGGGAGAAGAAATGACCAGATCAAAAGCAGCTGAAATGGAGCTGCATGTTTCTGACCAGCATAGAAATGGTCGTTAACCTCTTCAGCACTAAAGCAAACCAAATCCACTTAATATGGGAGACAAACACACAGGCTAAATGGAAGATCTGCAATTCACAAAACGGAAGGAGGACGTGACACGCTCATGACATGAAGGAGGCAATTACAGGGGCTACTGATGTTGTGCTGCCCCGTTGCATCCTCCTTGTGAATGCTTCTGTATAGTACTCAGTGCTCTGCAGCGACCTAAGAAAAGACCTGGGGTCCCATCCCATGCCCCCCGTTACTTCCCTGAAGCTTAGCCAGGATGCGTAGAGACATCCAGTCTTTGTAAATGTTTCTTTTTCTTGCACTTTTGGTTTTTCCTCCCCTTCTTCCAAGAGCCATAACTATTTTATTCTTCCGTCCACACAGCCGACCAAGGGCTTGTTTTTTGCAGGACAAGATGTAGTTTTGAATGAAACTATTAATTATACCATAAAATGTGCTGAAAATGGAAAAAAATACAATTTGGGTTAAAGGGTGTCAAATTTGTGTAATAGTTTTTTGAGACCCGCAACTTTTTAATTTTTCTTCTTTCTTTTGTGCAGTCATCTGAGGTTTTCATTGATACCATTTTGCGGTATATATGGTGTTTTAACACTTTTTTATTGATTTTTTTGTGGGGTGGTGACTGACTCATGACAATGCTGGCTTTTTTATTTAATTTTTTTATACGTCGCTTACCCTACAAGTTAGTTCATTCTGCATTTTCATACATTGGACTTCTACAGATGCGATTTTGCCACATCTGAATTATTATTTTAGTTTTTTTTATTTGATTGGGAAAAGAGGGGCTATGAACTTATCTTTTATATATTTTTAGTCCTCCTAGGGGACGTGAACTTTCAATTGCTTGTTCGCTTGTACCATATACTGCAGTGTTGCTGTAGGAAGGGGAAAAGTGCATAAAGCAGATGATCACAGCGATCAAAACCATTTAGGTGCTGCTGTCACAGCTCTGGTCGCTGAGGTAACAGGCAGTTGTCGGCTGTGTAACACATCCTGCACCTTCTCTGCGTGGCACTGGCTAACCTTCTAAGCCTTCTCAATACACACACCACAGACATCCGTGGATGGGAGGAAAAGGGTTAAAACTGCAATATTAAATTATTCCACTTATTTTTAGATAACAGCGCACCACATGGCCAGTTGTGGTACTACAAGTAAAAGTCATTAATTCATTTGGTGCTGTGCACATATGGAGACAAGTTTTTTTTTAAATTTAAATGCATGTTTTTAGGGCTAAAAATAATTTTTGCAATTGGGTTTCATTTTTTTTTTATTTTGCTTTTACAGACTTTTTATTTCTCTACACATTTAACTTTGATATAGTCTTTGGTCGTCAAGTAGCTAATAGACCCCCAGAAAAAGACAGATCTAAATACTTTCCCATAAGACTGTCAGAACGAGATCACTGAAGGATTCTCAGTTAGCTCATTCCGCAGCCAGCAATAGATGGTGCAACGCGACGGCTGTAGAAGGCAAATGGTGCAACATTTTCCATGAAACCCAATTGCAAAACTTGGTAAGATGATTTTTAGCCACAAATACATGCATTAAAATAAAAATAAATGCATATATTTGTTAAAAGCAGGCAATCTCAACTTTTTTTTAGCCAAGAGAAGACACGTACTGCCAGATGGGGAACAAGAATGACTGTCTTGGCGCAAACTTTTAAAACATAAAAAAGAAAGTTTTATCGGACTGATGAAGGAAGTGCAATGATATCACTGCATTGTGCCACTGTAGGAGGGTGGACTGATATGTGGACCTGTCTGATGGAGAAAAGTGGATGTAAAATATGCAATGTATAATGCTTTATTATGACTTCTATGTATATGTGTGGGACAACAGCTAGAATGAGTTAGAGACGGTGTAGTACTGAGTTTTGGCCACTAGATGGAGACATAGGGATAGTGAGAAGAGGACCTAAAAGCAGCTGAAGCTAGGAAACGCCAAGTCATGGTGGGTGGAGTTACGGGGACTAAGGAGGGGAATTCCCAGGAAAGGGGATAAAAGGAAGGAGAGTCCCAGAGTTAGAGAGATCTCTCTCTCTTAGGAGGCGACAGAGGACAGAAGAGCTCAGGAAAAGACAGAGGAGAGAGATGGATAGTCGGGGGGTGGCCCTGACAGGACAGCTGCAGAATGAAGGATGCAGGACAATGGAGGCCTTGGGTACCAGACGGCTGGACACCGAAGGGGTAGTAAGTGTCGCAGAGGGCGGACTCGCCCGGGGGAAGCGCTGTGGCCGTGGGCCTAACGGGAGCCACGGTGAAAGGACCCAGAGGGTTATCGCCAACAGGAGTAGGAGGAGGCGACAGGTACCTGGGCTGATGTGCAGAAGCTGTCGTGTTGCTGTGGATGTCAAAGAAGACACCCAATAAAGTGGACCTGATTGAACAGATTTCTGTGTCTGTCTCCAATCTGTTCCGCAGCCAAAAGGGACCACGTTACTACACCACCTATGCCAGCCCCGCCGTGCATGCAGCCGGTCAATAAAGGTGGCACGGAGGGGACATTATTACTGGGGGGCCAAAATACTTGGCAACCCATACGAACACCAATTCAAACCACTGAGGGTCACTAAGCAAAAACAGAGCGTGGTCGCCGTCAGTTATCAAACCTGCAGCCTAATCAGAGCTTCACAATTTGAAAATGGAAAAATGTAAATAAAATCCTAAAATGATCTTAATGTTCCTGCAGTGAAAATATTTGAAGTAGTTATTATTAATGATATTACTAATGATCCCTAGTGGTATTTGTAGTGTGGGGTGTAATAACAAATATCCGTGGTGTCAAAGGAATTCAAGGGGTTAATAATAACATATATTAGTCTAGTGCAGAGACGGCCTTGTAGGGGTTGTCCACCTTAAATACATGTATTTTTTTTGCAGTTAGGCTTCAATAAACATTTTGCACCATTTTACTTTTGCGGATTCTTTGTGTCCTGGCATACTGAACTGTGGTCTGTGGTCGCAAATCAGCTTACAGGAGCTCATAAAAGGACAAATAAAAAGTTACTGACAGATTCTCAGTTAACTCATTCTGCAGAAAATGCAGCCTTGATGCCCCTCGTGTGCTCCTTTTACAATACCCTGAGTGCCCCTATAACAATACTTGCTGACTTAACAGTTAATAAAGTCCCCTGAGTCTTCCCATATACAGGTACCCTCTACTCATTATGATGTACAAAGAATAGCCCCCACCATGTATGAGGGACCCCACAGTAGCCCACTCACTGTATGAGCGCCCCCACAGAAGCCCCCACACTGTATGAGGGCCCCCAAGAAGCCCCCACACTGTATGAGGGCCCCCAAAGAAGCCCCCACACTGTATGAGTGCCCCCACAGTAGCCCCCGCACAGTATGAGGGCCCCCACAGTAGCCAGCACACTGTATGAGTGCCCCCACAGTAGCCCTCACACTGTATGAGGGCCCCCACAGAAGCCCCCACACTGTATGAGGGCCCCCACAGTAGCCCCCACACTGTATGAGTGCACCCACAGTAGCCCCCACACTGTATGAGGGCCCCCACAGTAGCCCCCGCACTGTATGAGGGCCCCCACAGTAGCCAGCACACTGTATGAGTGCACCCACAGAAGCCCCCACACTGTATGAGGGCCCCCACACTGCATGAGGGCCCCCACACTGTATGAGTGCCCCCACAGTAGCCCACACACTGTATGAGGGCCCCCACAGTAGCCCCCACACTGTATAAGTGCACCCATAGGAGCCCCCACACTGTAAGAGGGCCCCCACAGTAGCCCCCACGCTGTATGATGCCCCCACAGTAGCCCGCACACTGTATGAGTGCCCCCACAGTAGCCCTCACACTGTATGAGGGCCCCCACAGAAGACCCCACACTGTATGAGTGCCCCCAGAGAAGCCCCCACACTGTAAGAGGGCCCCCACAGTAGCCCCCACGCTGTATGATGCACCCACAGTAGCCCGCACACTGTATGAGTGCCCCCACAGTAGCCCCTGCACTGTATGAGGCCCCCACACTGTATGAGGGCCCCCACAGTAGCTCCCACACTGTATGAGGGCCCCCGAAGAAGCCCCCACAATATATGAGAGCCCCCACAAAAGCCCCCTCACTGCATGATGCCTCTCCCACAGTAGCCCGCACATTGTATGAGGGCTCCCACAGCAGCCCCCATATTGCATGAGTGCCCCACAGTAGTCTCCACACTGTATGATGCCTCCCACAGTAGCCCTCACAGTGTATGATGTCCCCTCAGTAGCCCCCACACTGTACAGAGAGAAAGAAAGAGAAAGAGGGGAAAGAAAGAACAGAGAGAGAAAGAAAGAGAGAGAGAAAGAAAGAAAGAGAAAGAAAGAAAGAAAGAAAGAAAGAAAGAAAAAGAAAGAAAGAGGGGAAAGAAAGAACACACAGAGAGAGAAAGAAAGATTAGAGAAAGAAAGAGAGAAAGAACGAACAGAGCAAAATAAAGAACAGAAAGAAAGAAAGAAAGAAAGAAAGAGAAAAAAGAAAGAAAGAAAGAAAGAAAGAAAGGTGAGAGAGAAAGAAAGAGGGGAAGAAAGAAAGAACAGAGAAAGAAAGAAACAAAGAGGGGAAAGTAATAAAGAACAGAGAGAGAAAGAAAGAAAGAAAGAAAGAAAGAAAGAAAGAAAGAGGGTAAAGAAAGAATAGAGAGAGAAAGAAAGAAAGAAAGAAAAAGAGAAAGAACAGAGAGATAGAAAGAAAGAAAGAAAGAAAGAACAGAGAGATAGAAAGAACAGAAAGACAGAGAGAAAGAACAGAGAGAGAAAGAAAGAACAGAGAAAAAGAAAGAACAGAGAGAAAGAAAGAAAGTAAGAAGAGAGAAAGAAAGAGGGGAAAGAAAGAACAGAGAGAAAGAAAAAAGAAAGAAAGAGAGAGGGGAAAGAAAGAAAGAACAGAAAGAAAGAAATGGAAATGAAAGAGAACAGAAAGAAAGAAAGAGATAAAGAAAGAAAAAGAAAGAAGGGAAAGAAAGAGGGGAAAGAAAGAACACAGAGAGAATAAGAAAGATTAGAGAGAGAAAGAAAGAGAAAGAAAGAACAGAGCAAAAGAAAGAAAGAAAGAAAGAAAGAAAGAAGGGAAAGAAAGAGGGGAAAGAAAGAACACACAGAGAGAGAAAGAAAGATTAGAGAGAGAAAGAAAGAAAGAAAGAAAGAAAGAAAAAAGAAAGAAAGAAAGAGGGGAAAGTAAGAATAGAGAGAGAAAGAAAGAGTGGACAGAAAAAAAGAACAGAGAGAAAAAAAGAGGGGAAACAAAGAACAGAGAGGGAGAAAGAAAGAGGGTAAATAAATAAAGAACAGAGAGAAAAAGAAAAAAAGATAGAAAGAAAGAGGGGAAAGAAAGAACAGAGAGAGAAAGAAAGAAAGATGGGAAAGAAGGAAAGATGGGAAAGAAAGAAGAGAGTGAGAGAAAGAAAGGAAGAGAAAGAAAGAAAGAACAGAGAGAGAGAAAGAAACAAAGAGAGAAAGAAAGATTCTATAAAGATACTATAGCAGCCTGGCTCTCATTGTAATGCCCACCTGAGCCTCCCGATGCAGGACATACCATGATCCGCTCACATGGCCAGCATCTCCGATTCCAAGGTGATCCCGCTGTCCGTGCTGTCGGAGGAGGACACGGTGATGGATCTGAAGCATTCCCTGAAGTGCCTCCATTGTTCTGTCACAACCGCCTCCTGAAATTACCTAATTTTCGGTCAGCTTCTAGCACGTCACTTCCGGTGGAACGTCACGTGTGAATTTTAAAGTGCTCCTTGGGGCTCTGCCATGTACTTCTGTGTCTGCAGGAAAAGTAAGCTCCCGGCCGGGACAGACTCTCTCTCAAAATCGGGACTGTCCCTCTGGATCCAGGACGGTTGTGAGATATGAATGCTCCCCATCATATACCTTGTACACACATGGCTCCGCACACTTCATACACACATGGTTCTGCTTTGTATGCCTCGTACACACACGGCTCCGCTCCGTACACCTTGCACACACACGGCTCCACTCAGTACACAAATGGCTCCACTCCGTAAACCTTGTACACATGCGGCTGTGCTCCTTACACCTCATACACACGTGGCTCCACTCCGTACACCCCGTACACACATGGCTCTGCTCCGATCCGTAAACACACGGCTCAGCTCCATACACTTTGTACACACAGGGCTCCGTTCCATACACCTTGTACACACACGGCTCCGCTCCGCACACCTCGTACATACACATGGCTCCGCACTGCAAACCTTGTACACACACATCCCCACTACTTTCACCTCGTACACACGCGGCTCCGCTCCGCACACCTCGTACACACGTGGCTCCGCTCCGTACACCTCGTACACACGCGGCTCCGCTCCGTACACCTCGTACACACGCGGCTCCGCTCCATGCACCTCGTACACACGTGGCTCCGCTCTGTACACCTCGTACACACATGGCTCCGCTCCGTACACCTCGTACACACACACACGACTCCGCTCCATACACCTCATACACACGGCTCCGCTCCATACAAATAATACACACACGTGGCTCCGCTTCATACACCTCGTACACACGTGGCTCTGCACACCTCTTACACGTACGGCTCCGCTCCATACACCTCGTACCAGCACGGCTCAGCTCCATAGAGCCTCATGCACGCACAGCTCCGCTCCATACACCTCGTACACGCACTGCTCTGCTCCATACACCTCGTACATGCATGGCTCAGCTTCATACACCTCGTACACATACACGGCTCCGCTCCATACACACGCGGCTCTGCTCCGTAGACCTCGTACACACACGGCTCCGCTCCATACACCTCATACACACACACGTGGCTCAGCTCCATACACCTCGTACACACACTACTCCGCTCTGTACACCTCATACACACTTGCTCCGCTCCGTACATCTCGTACATACATGGCTCCGCTTCTTACACACGTGGCTCTGCTTCGTACACCTTGTACACACACTGCTCCGCTCTGTACACCTCATACACACGTGGCTCCGCTCCGTACACCTCGTACACACGTGGCTCCGCTCTGTACACCTTGTACACACACGGCTCTGCTCCATACAACTCATACACACACACACGACTTTGCTCCGTACACCTCGTGCACACACACGGCTTCGCTCCATACACACGCGGCTCTGCTCCGTACACCCCGTACACACTCGGCCCTGCTCTGTACAACTCATACACACACGGCTCCGCTCCATACACCTCATACACACACGGCTCAGCTTCGTACACCTCATACACACACGGCTCCGCTCCATACACCTCATACACACACGGCTCCGCTCCATACACCTCATACACACACGGCTCAGCTTCGTACACCTCATACACACATGGCTCCGCTCCGTATACCTCGTACACACAGATGGCTCCGCTCTGTACACACGTGGCTCCGCACACACACATGGCTGCGCTCCATACACACGTGGCTCCGCCCTGTACACACACGGGTCCGCTTTGCATACCCTATACACACACAGCTCTGCTACGTCCACCCTGTAAACCTCTCCTGACCCCACACATAAACTTCCCCTCACCAGCATCATGACAACCAGCACAGCAGAGTCCTGCACATGCCGCGCCCCTGATCATCTGACTCCTGACTCCTCCGCTCTTGTGATCTCATCACAGGTCCTGTGCCACACAGAAGCAAGATAGCAACAGCCTAGCAAGTCATCGCAGGCTGTGGGGGGCGCTGCGGGGGGTTCTCTGAGCGTGAGGATGGGGTTGGTGCATGGGGGGGCGTGGCGGCTCAGTGCAGTGCGGGGAAAAAAAAGTGTCCTGCTCGGGACAGTGGGACAAGCAGTGAAAAACGGGACTGTCCCGCAATATCCGGGACGCTTGGGAGCTATGCTGACCCCACGCGGCTGCGCTCCAGACAGAGAGACCCGTGACCGCCACTGCCCGACTCCAGCCCGCGGCTGCGGCCTGCCCGCTACCAACCGCGGCTGCCACTGCCTGACTCCAGCCCACGGCTGCGGCCTGCCCGCTACCAACCGCGGCTGCCACTGCCCGACTCCAGCCCGCGGCTGCGGCCTGCCCGCTACCAACCGCGGCTGCCACTGCCTGACTCCAGCCCACGGCTGCACCCTGCCCGCTTCCAACCGCGGCCGCCACTGCCCGACGCCAGCCCGCGGCCTGCCCGCTACCAATCGCAGCCGCCACTGCCCCGCTCCAGCCCGCAGCTGCAGCCTGTGCGCTGCCACCCACGGCCGCCAGTGTTCCGATCCACACCGCGATTGTGGCCCAAATGCTGCACCCCACGGCAGCCACTGCCCCATTCCAGAACCACAGCTGCGGCCTATTCGTTCAGGGCCGCGGCTGTCACCGCCTCGCATCTGCAAGGGGGTTCCACACTGAAGAACCCTCCTGGGGCCTGTTGTGCCCCCCCCCTGCATCCAGGCATAGGAACGCCAGAAGCCTACGACAGCTCCTCGTCGGCTGGGCCCAGCGGCTGAGACGCCGAACGGACATCGCCTGGACAAGAACGCTGTAGGACGTCAGAGAAGGATAAGTGTTGTTAGCCGTTATTATTCAGGACTTATAGTTAGCCCCACCACGGCCAGATAGTTACTGGCACCGGCGGGTTAGTAGATATCGTGTTGCTTGTGTGTAATATTGTTTAAATCCCTGCGAGGAAAACTATTGTCAGCTTACTAGTTATATACATGACCCTTATATAAAGGAAAAGTTTAAGCTTGCTCCGTCTCCATCTCGTCACGTACTACATTTGGCGTAGTCGGCAGGTTGCAGTTTCCGAGCGCGAGCGGGGAAGCTCCGGACCAAGGGGGCAAAGGTGGCCCCCGGTCCAGTTTATCTTTAGGGGTCATGTTGAGCAACCTGCCCAGGTTCACAGACAGTAATACCATGCTGTGGAGCTGGGTGGAGCTAATGTGGGGGTTGTTTAGGATGCACCCGATGACCCCTGACCTGGAGGCCGAGGTGGCTGTAATGGCATTGGACGGGGAGGCCCAGGACTCAGTGATGTTAAGACCCTCCCGGGTAATGGAACACCTTTGTCAGGTCCTCCAGATCCTGGAGGAGACTCATGGGGACCCGACTGACGTGGGCAAGCTGAGAACCCGGCTGTTTAGCCGCATGCAAGGGGAAGGGGAGACGGTCACACAATACATGAACGTCCTGCAGGAGCTCTACATGGCCATCGAGTGGAAGGACGGGGTAGGCGTGGGGCCCATTGACATAACGCTACGAGACCTTTTCGTGACTGTACTGCGGGATCCCCAGACCAAGTTTGTCAGGAGACTCACTTTGGTGATATGCAGCAGAACCCAACGGTAAAGCAGAGCTGAGTTTGACATGTGGCACATAGGAAGCAAAGTCCATAAATGCAGTAGAAATGTCACACTACCAGAATACTCAGGCTGAGTGCCGCCACCTGAGCCACCCTGCTAGGCCTAGAAGTGTTATATTACGGGTGCACTGCATCACCATGATACCTTGCGTGCATGGGACAGAGGGAGCCGGGCACTGGAGAATGAGGACGTAGCGCCTGGCCTTCAGGCGAGACGGTGAGTAACATATATGCCTTTTGTATACTGTTGTATACTGTGCGTGCAGTTCCTTTTTTTCAGCATGTCTTTTAGTCCTTGTTTGGATTTCTTTATAGATTTTGCTGATTGTCGGGATATTTGGGACTGTTGATGTCAGTGCTTCCGTCCCTGTTTGTAGACGCCGGTGGAGAATTGCTCTGTGTTTATATTGACTTGTCCACTGTGTCAAAAACTATCTGCAGTGATTAGAGAGTCCTTATCTACACTTGGTTTCTAATGGCAACTGGCAGTGAGACGTACGAGACAGAATGTCTGCCTTATGTCAGTTATGTAACGTACGTCGCTGTGAGGACGTCGCCACGAGTCAGACGCGGATTATTTCTCCAGGGCTGGGCCGGAATCCGGTAATTGTGGAAGACTCTGCTATTTCAATAACCTGGAAAATAAGTGACGCCATTCATATGAAACGAATCATCCGGCACTAAAGGAAATGTTACTCCATAAGGTCCATAGCAGATCATAATTCTCAATCTCGCAGGATAAGGTCACACTCACACACTACGCTACTCTCTACTCTGCGCTCACATACTGCACTACGCTCTACCCCACACTCATATACTTAGCTGCTCTCTTCCCAGCGCTCACATACTGCACTGCTTTCTTCTCCACACTCACGCACTTCAATTCTCTATTCCCTGCGATCACATACTGCTATCTCACCCACACTCACATACTGCGCTGCTCTCTCCCCACACTCACATACTGTGCTGCTCTCTTCCCTGCACTCACATACTGTGCTGCTCTCTCCCCCACACTCACATACTGCACTGCTATCTCACCCACACTCACATACTGCGCTGCTCTCCCCCCACACTCACATACTACACTGCTATCTCACCCACACTCACATACTGCACTGCTATCTCACCCACACTCACATACTGCGCTGCTCTCCCCCCCACACTCACATACTGCGCTGCTCTCCCCCCACACTCACATACTGTGCTGCTCTCTTCCCTGCACTCACATACTGCGCTGCTTTCCCCCCACACTCACATACTGCGCTGCTATCTCACCCACACTCACATACTGCGCTGCTCTCCCCCACATGCACATACTGCACTGATCTCTCCACTCTCACATACTGCGCTGCTGTTATCGCTCCCGCTTTCACATACTGTGCTGTTATCTCCCCCGCTCTCACATAATACGTTGCTCTCTCCCCCATACTCACTTAGGCCTGTTTCACACTTGTTTTTTGCAATCAGTCAAAATCCGCCAAAATTTGAAAATGGCGGATCTGCTTTTCTTCATAGAATCATAGAATCATAGAATCATAGAATCGTAGAGTTGGAAGGGACCTCCTGGGCCATCTGGTCCAACCCCCTGCTCAAAGCAGGATTCGCTAAATCATCCCAGTCAGATGTCTGTCCAGCCTCTGTTTGAAGACTTCCATTGAAGGAGAACTCACCACTTCTCGTGGCAGCCTGTTCCACTCATTGATCACTCTAACTGTCAAAAAGTTTTTTCTAATATCTAATCTGTGTCTCCTCCCATTCAGTTTCATCCCATTGCTTCTAGTCTTTCCTTGTGCAAATGAGAATAAAGTTGATCCTTCTACAATGTGACAGCCCTTTAGATATTTGTAGACAGCTATTAAGTCTCCTCTCAGTCTTCTCTTTTGCAAACTAAACATTCCCAAATCCTGCAACCTTTCCTCATAAGACAGGGTTTGCAGACCGGTCACCATTCTGGTCGCTCTTTTCTGAACTTGCTCCAGTTTGTTGATGTCTTTTTTAAAATGTGGTGCCCAAAACTGGACACAATATTCCAGATGAGGTCTGACCAAAGAGGAGTAGAGGGAAATAATGACTTCACGTGATCTAGACTGTATGCTTCTGTTAATACATCCTAGAACTGCATTTGCCTTTTTTGCTGCTGCATCACACTGTTGACTCATATTCAGTCTGTGATCTATTAGTATACCCAAGTCTTTTTCACATGTGCTGTCACTTAGCCCTATTCCTCCCATTCTATATATGCTTTTTTCATTTTTATTGCCCAGATGTAGTACTTTGCATTTCTCCCTGTTAAAAACCATTCTGTTAGTTGCTGCCTACTTCTCCAGTTTATTTATATCTTTTTGAATCCTCTCTCTCTCTTCTCTAGTATTAGCTATCCCTCCTAGCTTTGTGTCATCAGCAAATTTAATCAGTTTACCCTCAATTCCTTCATCTAAATCGTTGATAAAGATGTTGAACAATACAGGGCCCAGGACAGAGCCCTGTGGTACCCCACTTGAGACATTCTTCCAACTGGATGTGCAGCCATTTAAGACCACTCTTTGGGTCCGATCACTAAGCCAGCTGTGAATCCACCTAACAGTTGCCTTGTCCATTCCATACTTAGTCATTTTTTCAATAAGGATTGTATGAGAGACTTTGTCAAATGCTTTGCTGAAGTCAAGATATACTATATCTACAGCATTTCCTTGATCCACCCAATCAGTGATACCGTCATAGAAGGAAATTAAGTTAGTCTGACATGACTTATTAGTTACAAACCCATGCTGACTCTGTTTGATCACTTCATTCTTATCCAGGTATTGACTTACATGTTGTTTAATAATTTGTTCAAAGATCTTTCCTGGTATAGAAGTCAGACTCACCGGCCTATAGTTGCCTGGGTCCACCTTCTTCCCCTTTTTGAAGATAGGAACAACATTTGCTCTTCTCCAGTCTTCTGGCACTTCTCCTGTTCTCCAAGAATTTTCAAAGATTATGGAGAGTGGTTCAGAAATTTCTTCTGCTATCTCCTTCAGTACTCTGGGGTGTAATTCATCTGGACCTGGAGACTTGAATTCATTTAGGTTAGCTAAGTGTTTCCTCACTATCTTTCTGTTTATAGATATCCTGGATTCTTCTATTCCCTTAATAGGACAGTGAATAACAGTTGGTGTTACATTTCCTTTCTGAGAGAAAACAGATGCAAAATAGGAATTTCAAAGTTCAGCCTTCTCAACATCCTGTCTTACCATTTCATCATTTTCATCCTGTAAAAATCCTATAGCATCTTTGACTTTTCTTTTACTTTTGACATATCCCCAAAATCCTTTATTATTGCTTTTGACATCTCTTGCAAGCCTCAATTCATTTTCAGCTTTAGCTAATCTGATTTGTGCCCTGCAGATTCTGCAGACAGCATTATATTCTTCTTTAGATATGCCTCCCTCTTTCCATTTTATAAACATTTTTTTCTTCCTTTTTCTTGTGGCGGATCCACCATTTTTTCCCATTGGGATACATTAGTGGCGGATTTTGGCGGATGGTCATCCATTGCGTCCGCTATTCGGCGGATCCGCCAAATTCCTGGTGGATTCTGTTTGAGGTGGACGGAGCTTGCAACGTTCTTTTGCGCTGTCAAAATGGCGGTAGAATGGGCACCTATGGGCGGCGGATCCGCCGGGATCCACTATTTTGCGGAATCCGCCGGCGGAATCCGCTAAATGGCACTGAGCATGCTCAGAAAAAAAAATACTTTTCTAGACAGTCCCAAAACTATATAAGATGGGCTAATTAATCATTGGGTCCAGACATCCGGCACCAGCCAGACTGAAGGAAGAAGACAGAGCCATCCAGCCAGCAAGCAAGCAAGCTATAAAACCTGCCTACCCAGCTGAAAGACCCCTGGATAGCAAGACCCCTGGAGAGCAAGACCCCTGCACCAGCCTGCCTGACATCACCTGCCAAGCACCAAGACAGGACGGAGTGGCCTGCTAGCAAGCCAAAGACTGCAATTGTGTGAGTATAACTATTTTTGTGGGTCATGTCTGCCTGTGTGTGTGTGGCCTGTGTGTGTGTGGCCTGTCTGTGTGTGTGGTATGTGTGTGTGTGTATGTGTATTTTTATTATGGTTTTTTTTTTCATACTTGTTTTTCTGTTGCATGTTCACTGAATTTTATTGTCATACTACTGTAATTTTATTTAAATTTTTGCAATTGTGCTACACTATTTGTGTGGGGCATGTGTGTGTGTGTGTGTGGCCTGTCTGTGTGACTGAGTATCTGTGTGTGGTCTGCCTTCCTGCATGTATGTTCGTGGCCTCCTAGTGTTGCATGTCTGTGTGTGTGTGTGTATTTTTATTATGCTTTTTTGTCATATTTTAATTTTTTTTCTGTTGCATGCGTACTGAATTGCATTTTCATATTTGAAATTGTGGTGTGATTGTGTTGTGTGTTGTATGTGGTGTTTATCTTGTATATCACTGTTTTTTTATTTTTCAGTTATTGTGGTATTTCAAATAAAGAGCAGAGTAGTTCCTACTTGTGTAGAAAAAAAATAACCAAAAAAAATGTAATAAAAACTTTTTAAAAACTGTCCGTAGTATTATTTTAAAAACAGGTAACATTAATTATGGGTATATGTACAAAAAAGGTACATACAATGTTGGTTTTTGGTATACAAGTGTGGTTATACTCTCAGTGAGAGTTGGGGAATTTACACATGAAAACACTTTATACTCTCGGTGAGAGTTGGGGAATTTACACATGAAAACATTAGGTTATACTCTCGGTGAGAGTTGGGGAATTTACACATGAAAACATTAGGTTATACTCTCGGTGAGAGTTGGGAAATTTACACATGAAAACATTAGGTTATACTCTCGGTGAGAGTTAGGGAATTTACACATGAAAACATTAGGTTATACTCTCGGTGAGAGTTGGGAAATTTACACATGAAAACATTAGGTTATACTCTTTGTGAGAGTTGGGGAATTTACACATGAAAACACTTGGTTATAATGTTGGTGAGAGTTGGGGAATACAGTATAGTGAGAGATTCTCAGGGAATTTACACACATGCAAACACTTAAGAGTGTGGGTATACTCAGTTTCAGGGAATTACACACATAAATAACAATGAAGATTTTTTTTTTGTTAGGTTATTAAAATTTTCTTTTATACTTGCAGATCAGTTGAGAAAGGACTGCAGAGCAGCAGCAGCAGCCACACACCGCAGCATACCCTACAGGTCGCAGCATAACCGCCAAGGAAAAGACTTCAGTTTTCCCAGTAAGTATAAAGGCCTGAAAGCTTATTTTATCATTTGTATAGTAGCTTAACAAGTGTCTTTATACTTGCAGATCCAGCCAGGAAGGCCGCAACAGCAGATCCAGCCAGAAGTACAGCAGCCGATCCAGCCAGGAAGGCCGCAGCAGACCCGCAAGACAGGCCACAGGAATGTCTTCTTCTGACAGCTCCCCCTCACATCATCAGCGAACTGAGGTAAATAATGTTTTTTTTTTTAAATCTTAATTTTGATTTAAGTGTATTTTTCCTTTTTTTTTGTTTTTTAAACCCTATATGCATGTATTATATTTTCTCAGGAAGCTGAAGCTGAGGAGCTGGCAGGAGGAGACATGCAGGGTGGAGAGACGCAAGGGGGGGCGCGCAGAGTGTAAGTTTAGCACATACAGACATACATACATAATGTTACACCCAACACAAACATTCATCACAGCACACACAATAACTACGCATCCATCCAAACCCAAATTTTTTTTTTATTTTTTTTACAGTCTTCACAATCTGGTGCCCGCACTAGAGCGACTCCCAGGACATCCCAGCGTCGTCGAGGTCATGCCTCTGGTGGTCGGCAAACAGTAAGTAACCCTATTTGGATAATTGAGTAATGAACATCATGTGTTTGAATAGAATGTAGTTTCTTTTTTTTTTGTTATTTTTTTCTTCATAGGTTTCACAGCGTGCTCCCCGGAGACCAATCGAGGAGGGTCTCATAATAAACACTGACGACCTCATCCATGAAGTAGAAACACGGGAGCCGCTGTGGAACATGGGAAACCGTTTACACGCCGACCAACCAACCACCCAACGGCTCTGGGATGAGGTGTGTTCTGCAGTTATAGAGAACTGGGAGGAGCTCGATGCGAGGGCCAGGGATTTAGTGCGTAAGCATTCCAATTTCAGTAACTTATATTACAGCATGTGAAGTTTTGAATACTAAACACTTTGTTTTTTTCTTCACAGGTGACAGGGTTATCACACGGTGGCGGTCGCTCAGGGATCGCTTCAAGAGGGACTTCAACAAGGAGATGCAGGCCCCGAGAGGATCTGGAGGACGCCTGGGAAACCAGTACAAGAACTACAGAGCCCTGGGGTTCCTCCGATCGACTATGGTGTGCAGAAGGTAAATAGAAATGTTTACATGTTTAACCATTTTTTTTTCAGCAGTTAAATTAAATATCAATATCTATAATATTTTTTTTTCTTTTTTTTCAGCACCGTCTGCAGCACTCGGGAGCCTGCATCTGAGTTGTCTCCCTCTGGAGTGATCCCTTGTGAGACCGCCCCCAGTGACCACATCGAGGTATCCGACCCCTCTCTACCTTCCCTCTTGTCTCGTCCCTCTATCCCCTCCACCAGCACTGCAGCAGCAGGGCAGACTTCATCACATGAAGCTGCTGGTGACGACTTGTACCCTGTTCCCCACCCCTCAGACACTACCACAACATCTCGACCAACTTTTGGTTCTGGCCGGCAGCGTCTGAGGAGTCAGGAAAGGATGACCTTGTCTGACTGTTTGAGTCTGAACTCATCTGTCCAGCATGGTTTCCACACTTATGGACAACAGTTATCTTCTGGGTTGACCATGATCAATCAAAGTATCATGGAACTCAGAAGATACCATGGAAAAGATGAATTTAGAGTCAAACCAGACGCCGAGACATATTTTTTTTCAATCCGTTGTCCGGCAAATGGAAGGTTTAAGTACTCACCAGCAGATGCATGTGATGCAAGCCTGTCAAAATGCTCTAGTGGAAGTATTGTCAGAAGCATCCCAACCTCCCCCTGTCCATCCTCCCCCTGTCCATCCTCCCTCTGTCCATCCTCCCTCTGTCTATCCTTCCACCGTCCATCCTTCCCCCGTCCATCCTTCCACCACCATCCATCATACAACCATCCCTCCTCCTACCACTCCCTCTGTAGTTCCCCATTCCATTCTTCCCAGTACCTTCCTTCCCCATTGCATTATACCCCAATGCCCTCACCATACCCACCCCCACATACACCTTCAATGTACCCACAAACCTTGTCCGTCCATCCACTCCCGTCCCAACCTCATGTTTTCAACCCCCCTTCCACTTCTGATCCTCACCAACTCCCTTCCCAGTCCCCCCCCTCGATGTGGTCAACCCTGTTAACCCCTCCGATAATATCTCCACCCAACAGTATTTGCATTTGTAATGTTAATTTTGGTTTGTTAAAAAAAAAAAATTCTACCAAAATTTTTTTTTTAAAAAAAGGTGTAAAATATATACCAAAAAAAAAAAGTTTTACAAAATTTAACCAAAAAAAAGTTATATATATATATATATACCAAAAAAAAGGTTTAAAATAAATAACTTTGAAAAATTCCACTAATAGACAATGTTTTTTTTTCAATGAACTTTATTGTGTAGTTTCTTTTTTGTTCTTTATTTCTTGGTAAAGGTTCAAAGTACACCAGTGGTGTAAAAGGTAAACAAAACACAACACTTGGTAACACAACGCTTGGTAACATTTCACAGTGTAAAAGTAAAAAAAAAAAACAACACTTGGTAACATTTCAAAGTGTAAACGTTAAAAAAAAAACAACACTTGGTAACACAACACTTTAACACAACGCTTGGTAACCCAACAGTTGGTAACATTTCACCGTACACCAGTGGTGTAAAAGGTAAAAAAAAACCACAACACTTATTACCCACAATTGGTATATTAAAAAAAAATTATACCATGTCATCTTGCCAGTCAAGTTGTCCCTCTGGTGTCAGAAAATAATCTGCAAAAGTGTCCCTCATTCTTGCCACTGACCTAGTACTCCGAAAAGTTGGCTGCTGATAATCCCACAAGGTGGTTTCAGACAGATTTTCTTCTATG
Organism: Dendrobates tinctorius; assembly: GCF_039654945.1. Taxonomy (NCBI): domain Eukaryota; kingdom Metazoa; phylum Chordata; class Amphibia; order Anura; family Dendrobatidae; genus Dendrobates; species Dendrobates tinctorius. The sequence goes on from NW_027361882.1 coordinate 713,841, forward strand.
GAAACAGGTTCCTTTGAAAGTACAAAGTTGTGCAGGATGACACAGGCCTTCACCACCTCATCCAAAGTCTCAGTTTTCATTTTTCTGGCAATTAACAGCACTCTCCATTTGGCAGTTAAAATTCCAAACGCGCACTCCACCACTCTTCGCGCTCTGGTCAATCGATAGTTATATATTTTTTTGCTGTGTGTCAATCCACGACTACCATATGGCTTGAGTAGGTGTTTGGAAAGCTGAAAAGCGTTATCACCAACGCACACAAATGGCATTGGTGGGCCTGTTGTTCCAGGGAGTGGTCTTGGAGGTGGGAAGTCAAAATTGTCTCCATACAAACGACGGCCCATGGTGAACATCTTGAAGACCTGAGAGCAGGGCCGGACTGGGACTAAAATTCAGCCCTGGCATTTGAAGTTACACAGGCCCACTAGTCACATGGTGACTATATAATATCTTTGTACACTTGTAGGTTACAAGAAGTGAGAGGAGATTAACACGACTATATAACATGTAGTCACAGCTGTGTCCAGTATTTCAGCTCAGTCTAATTTATTGCTTTTAGGTACAGTACTCCTCCCAAATCTCTGTCCCCTTTTGTATGCATGATTACAGAATTCCTGGCAGAACTGCTCTCTATTGGGCAACCAGGCCCCCTGGTCATAGCCGCCCCTATCATACCTCCCAACTTTTGAAGAAGGGAAAGATGGACAAAGACTGCAAATTTTGGCCACGCCCAGCCACACCCATTTCACAACTAGTCACACCCATGTCCACACCTAATCGCACCCATTTAGCACTGCTGATCACACTGACTGGTACTGAGGGCACAGTGGCTGGCATTATGGGCACACTAACTTGCACTAAGGAAGAGAGAAAACAGAGAGAGAGAGAGAAAAAAGAAAACAGAGAGAGCGAGAAAGAAAGGGGAAAGAAAGAAAGAACAGTGAGAGACAGAGAAAGAACAGAGAGAGAAAGAAAGAGGGGAAAGAAAGAAAGAACAGAGAGAGACAGAGAAAGAACAGAGAGAGAAAGAAAGAAGAAAAGAAAGAACAGAGAGAAAGAGAGGAAAGAAAGAACAGAGAGAGAAAAAAGAAAGATTAGAGAGAGAAAGAAAGAACAGAGAAAGAAAATGAGGGAAAGACAGAACAGAGAATGAAAGAAAAAGAGAGAAAGAAATAAAGAAAGATTCTATAAAGATACTATAGCAGCCCGGCTCCCATTGTAGTGCCCACCTGAGCCTCCCGGTGCAGGACCTATCATGATCCGCTCACATGGCCGGCATCCCCGATTCCAAGGTGATCCTGCTGTCTGCGCTGTCGGAGGAGGACACGGTGATGGATCTGAAGCATTCCTGGTTCCGTCACAATCTCCTCAAGAAATTATCTCATTTCCGGTCAGCTTCCAGCACATCACTTCAGGTGGAACGTCATGTGTGTGTTTTAAAATGCTCCTCAGGCTCCGCCGTGTACTCCTGTGTCCGTGGGAAAAGCCCGCTTTGTATGCTTTGTACACACTTGGCTCCGCTCCGTACATCCCGTACACATATGGCTCCACTCTATACACACACGGCTCCGCTCCGTACACTTCGTACACACACGGCTCCGCTCCGTACACCTCGTACACACACGGCTCCGCTCCGTACACCTCGTACACACACGGCTCCGCTCCGTACACCTCATACACACACGGCTCCGCTCCGTACACCTCGTACACACACGGCTCCGCTCCGTACACCTCGTACACACACGGCTCCGCTCCGTACACCTCGTACACACACGGCTCCGCTCCGTACACCTCGTACACACACGGCTCCGCTCCGTACACTTCGTACACACACGGCTCCGCTCAGTACACCTCGTACACACACGGCACCCCTCCGTACACTTCGTACACACACGGCTCCTCTCCGTACACCTCGTACACACACGGCTCCGCTCCGTACACCTCGTACACACGGCTCCTCTCCGTACACCTCGTACACACACGGCTCCTCTCCGTACACCTCGTACACACACGGCTCCTCTCCGTACACCTCGTACACACACGGCTCCGCTCCGTACACCTCGTACACACACGGCTCCTCTCCGTACACCTCGTACACACACGGCTCCGCTCCGTACACCTCGTACACACACGGCTCCTCTCCGTACACCTCGTACACACGCGGCTCTGCTCCGTACACTTCGTACACACGCGGCTCCGCTCCGTACACCTCGTACACACACGGCTCCGCTCCGTACACCTCGTACACACACGGCTCCGCTCCGTACACCTCGTACAGACGGCTCCGCTCCGTACACCTCGTACACACACGGCTCCTCTCCGTACACTTCGTACACACACGGCTCCGCTCTGTACACCTCGTATACACATGGCTCTGCTACATCCACACTGTAAATCCTGACCCCACACATACTTACCTCAACCAGCACCATGACAACAGCACAGCAGTCTTGCAGACACCAAGAGGCAAGGCTGAGCGCACAGGACCTGTGATGAGGTCACAGGAGGGGCGGAGTCAGGGGTGACATGATCAGGGGTCTGGACAAAGGCTCCTGATCATGTGACCCCCTGACTCCTCCCCTCCTGTGACCTCATCACAGGTCCTGCGAACAGAGAGAGCAGGCAAGCGAGTACGATGCTGTGAGTGGCTGCGGGGAGGAGGGGGTCTCATGCTAAGGCGAGGATGGGGTGCGTGGGGGGGCGTGGCGGCTTATCTCCCTGCAGTGCGGGAGGAACTTGGAAACTATCACCGCCATGCCCGCAGAGGGCCGGCGGCAGGAGCAACAGTGGCCGCAGCAGCTGGCAAGCGGCCAGATGATCAGGCGCTGCGGCCCACGTGACAGCGGCCCAGCGGGAAAATGCCCGGTTGGTTATATTGCCAGTCCGGGCCTGCCTGAGAGTCCTTTGGACGACCGTATGCACCAATGTCCACGGAAATGAATTTGCAGTTTGCATCTGCAATGGCCATCAGCACAATGGAGAAGAATTTCTTATAGTTGTAAAACTGTGAACCAGATCCAATGGGTTTCACAATCCGTATATGCTTCCCATCCACGGCACCGATGCAATTTGGAAACTGGCAGATTTGTTGAAAGTTGTCGGCAATCTCCAGCCACCTCTCCTGTGTTGGCTGTGGGATGTATTCCTCATGTAGACAATCCCACAATGCCCGGAAGGTCTGTTGTACAATTCCAGAAATAGTTGAAATCCCGAGCCGGACCTGGTAATGGAGGGAGGTGAAGGATTCTCCAGTTGCCAGGAATCTGGTAAAAAAAGGGAAAAAAGTAAAATTAATACAAACTACAAGCCATAACATAACAATAAAAGTCTGCAGAATCTGAAACATTTTAAAAAGTAGATGACTTACCGAAGGGTCACCATCAAACGCTCCGCCGGTGATATAGAAAACTGCATTTGTGTGTCCCTTCTCCGGATTTGTTCTCCAACACGCTCCACCAATATCTCAAACAAGTCCTGCCTCATGCGCACGTAGTTGAAGAACTTGTCCGGATTAACCCTCAATTCCAGGTACAGTGTGGAAAAAACGCCACGGGTAGTGTTGAGCATTCCGATACCGCAAGTATCGGGTATCGGCCGATACTTGCTGTATCGGAATTCCGATACCGACTTCCGATATTTTTTCAATATCGGAAGTCGGCATCGGAATCGGAAGTTCAAAGTTGATTGACAGCCTGACGTCATCATGATGCGCGGTGTGTGCGCATCATGATGCGCCGTCATTTCGGGCCTTCCGGGGGTCTCTGCCGGCCTGCCGGGGGGCTGTGCCGGCCTGCCGGGGGGCTGTGTGGACTGCCCGGGGTCTGTACCGGCCTGCCGGTGGTCTGTGCACCCTGTGGGGGTCTGTACCGGCCTGCCGGGGGGCTGTGCCGGCCTGCCGGTGGTCTGTGCACCCTGTGGGGGTCTGTACCGGCCTGCCGGGGGGCTGTGCCGGCCTGCCGGTGGTCTGTGCACCCTGTGGGGGTCTGTGCCGGCCTGCCGGGGGGCTGTGCCGGCCTGCCGGGGGGCTGTGCTGATGTCCGGGGGTCTGTGCAAGCATCGTCCGATGGGACTACAAGTCCCATCTGGCGATGCCTGCTACCATGACAGTGATTGACACATTAGCCAATGATGGGACAGTAGTAGTCCCATCATCCGGCTAATGTGTTAAATGTTAAAAAAAAAAAAAAAAAATACTACATACATACTACATGCATGCTACATACATACTACATGCTACATACATACTACATACATACTACATACATACTACATACATACCACATACATACCACATACATACTACATACATACTACATACATAACACATATATACTACATACATACTACATACATACTACATATATACTACATGCATGCTACATACATACTACATGCTACATACATACTACATATATACTACATACATACTACATACATACTACATACATACTACATGCATGCTACATACATACTACATGCTACATACATACTACATATATACTACATGCATGCTACATACATACTACATGCTACATACATACTACATATATACTACATGCATGCTACATACATACTGCATGCTACATACATACTACATGCTACATACATACCACATATATACTACATACATACTACATGCATGCTACATGCTACATACATACCACATACATACTACATACATACTACATACATACTACATGCTACATACATACTACATATATACTACATGCATGCTACATACATACTACATGCTAGATACATACTACATATATACTACATGCATGCTACATACATACTGCATGCTACATGCATGCTACATACATGCTACATACATACCACATATATACTACATACATACTACATACAATACATTCATACAATACATACATAGACATACAGTACATATAACATAGAGTAACATACTTACCAATACTTGTCACATTGTTCCCCGAAGCCATTGTCTTTTACGGAATAAATATTAACATAACAAACCACAAAAATACTCACCCACGATCCGAAGCAGTCCACGAGTGTGTCCCACGACGATCTTGGGTAGAGAACTGCAGCATCAGCTGTTGCTGCCGTTCTCTACGGGCTGCAGGAATCCAATGACGGAAGGTAGGTATCCTTCCGCACTGTATTCCTCCGCCACTTAAAAAAAAAAAAAGTCCCTAGTCTCACTTTATGCCATTGCTGCGTGGGAATTTCCCACACAGCAATGGCATAAAGTGAGACTAGGGACTTTTTTTTTTTTAAGTGGCGGAGGAATACAGTGCGGAAGGATACCTACCTTCCGTCATTGGATTCCTGCAGCCCGTAGAGAACGGCAGCAACAGCTGATGCTGCAGTTCTCTACCCAAGATCGTCGTGGGACACACTCGTGGACTGCTTCGGATCGTGGGTGAGTATTTTTGTGGTTTGTTATGTTAATATTTATTCCGTAAAAGACAATGGCTTCGGGGAACAATGTGACAAGTATTGGTAAGTATGTTACTCTATGTTATATGTACTGTATGTCTATGTATGTATTGTATGAATGTATTGTATGTAGTATGTATGTAGTATATATGTGGTATGTATGTAGCATGTAGTATGTATGTAGTATGTATGTAGCATGCATGTAGCATGCAGTATGTATGTAGCATGCATGTAGTATATATGTAGTATGTATGTAGCATGTAGTATGTATGTAGCATGCATGTAGTATATATGTAGTATGTATGTAGTATGTAGTATGTATGTAGTATGTATGTGGTATGTATGTAGCATGTAGCATGCATGTAGTATGTATGTAGTATATATGTGGTATGTATGTAGCATGTAGTATGTATGTAGCATGCAGTATGTATGTAGCATGCATGTAGTATATATGTAGTATGTATGTAGCATATATGTAGTATGTATGTAGCATGTAGTATGTATGTAGCATGCAGTATGTATGTAGCATGCATGTAGTATATATGTAGTATGTATGTAGCATATATGTAGTATGTATGTAGTATGTATGTAGCATGCATGTAGTATATATGTAGTATGTATGTAGCATATATGTAGTATGTATGTAGCATGTAGTATATATGTAGTATGCATGTTGCATGCATGTAGTATATATGTAGTATGCATGTTGCATGCATGTAGTATATATGTAGTATGTATGTTGCATGTAGTATATATGTAGTATGTATGTTGCATGTAGTATATATGTAGTATGAATGTAGCATGTATGTAGTATGTAGTATGAATGTAGCATGTATGTAGTATGTAGTATGAATGTAGCATGTATGTAGTATGCATGTTGTATGTATGTAGCATGTAATTTTTTTTTTTTTTTTTACATTCAACACATTAGCCGGATGATGGGACTACTACTGTCCCATCATTGGCTAATGTGTCAATCACTGTCATGGTAGCAGGCATCGCCCGATGGGACTTGTAGTCCCATCGGACGATGCCTGCACAGACCCCCGAAGCCTGCACAGCCCCCCGGCAGGCCGGCACAGCCCCCCGGAGCCTGCACAGCCCCCCGGCAGGCCGGCACAGCCCCCCGGCAGGCCGGCACAGACCACCGGAGCCTGCACAGACCCCCTGGCAGGCCGGCACAGCCCCCCGAAAGGCCCGTACAGACCCCAGAGAGGCTGTACAAGGGAAAAACAGGATTTTTCTTATTCCGATACCGGAAGTCCCATAGACTTGAATGGGACTTCCGGTATCGGAATCGGCGATACCGATACTTTTTTTTAAGATCGGCCGATCCATTCCGATCCGATACTTTGAAGTATCGGACGGTATCGCTCAACTCTAGCCACGGGTAATTCTCTGTGCATTAATGGGATGAATCCACTGCCGTCGTCTCCTCATACGCAGGATTCGCAGTCTTCTTTTCTCCCTCTGGAGAGCAATAATTGCCAACCGATTGCAGTGAAGATCAAATTCCACACAGAAGCTGTCAATACTCGCAATAACTCCTTCCATCGCTGCCACTAGCTCTACAACCTTTCAAAGAAATTGAATTACTACACCCTAGATATATTTCTCCCTAGTTTCCAGTACCCAATCACATTTGGGAGCATTCTCCAAGAGCCAATCATATTTGAGAGCATCCCATTTTGGAGGTGTGGAAAAACGGATGCCAATGGATGGAACGGATCCGCATTTTGATGGATCCGTACAAAAATCCGTATAGCGGATCCGTAAAAAAACGGATCCGTACCATCAGCTGGCATCCGTTTTTACACATTTTTAGCGGATCCGCCATTTTCAAATTTTGGCGGATTTTGACTGATTGCAAAAAACTGAAGTGTGAAACAGGCCTTACTGTGCTGCTATCTCACCCACACGCACATACTGCGCTGCTATCTCACCCACACGCACATACTGCGCTGCTCCCTCCCCCGTTCTCACATAATGCATTGCTCTCTCTCTTCCATACTCACATACTGCGCTGCTCTCTCCCTCACTTTCCCATTCTGTGCTGCTCTCCACCGCTCACACATTCTGCGCTATCTCCTCCACTCTCACATACTGTGCTGCTATCTCCTCCGCTCTCACATACTGCCCTGCCCTATCATCCACTCTCACAAACTGCCCTGCTCTCTCCTCTACTCTCACATTCTGCGCTGCTCTCTCCCCCACTTTCCCATTCTGTGCTGCTCTCCCCCGCTCTCACATTCTGTGCTGCTCTCTCCCCCACTCTCACATACTGCGCTGTTATCTTCCCCGTTCTCACATAATGCGTTGCTCTCTCTCTTCCATACTCACATACTGCGCTGCTCTCTCCCCCACATGCACATACTGCGCTGCTCTCTCCCCCACTCTCACATACTGCGCTGCTCTCTCCCCCACTTTCCCATTCTGTGCTGCTCTCCCCCCGCTCTCACATACCGCGCTGTTCTCTCCTCCACTCTCACATTCTGTTCTGCTCTCTTCCCCGCTCACACATTCTGCGCTGTTATCTCCTCCACTCTCACATACTGTGCTGCTCTCTCCCCCGCTCTCACATACTGTGCTGCTCTCTCCCCCGCTCTCACATACTGCCCTGCTCTCCCCTCCACTCTCACATTCTGTGCTGCTCTCTCCCCCACTCTCACATACTGCCCTGCTCTCTCCTCCACTCTCACATTCATTGCTGCTCTCTCCCCCGCTCTCACATACTGCGCTGCTCTCTCCCCCACTCTCACATACTACCCTACTCTCCCCTCCACTCTCACATTCTGTGCTGCTCTCTCCCCCGCTCTCACATACTGCCCTGCCCTCTCATCCACTCTCACATTCTGCGCTGCTCTCTCCCCCACTCTCACATACTGCGCTGTTTTTTCCAGTGCTTATATAATATGGACCAGAGCAGTCATGACCAAGCTGATGTCCAGCTTTGCTCTAGCACTTTACAGTAAACAGTGTCCCATTCCCAGTCTTCTGTCAGGTGTATGGTGCATTACACTCTCTTGTAGGCCGCAGACCTCTGCTGTCTCTAGGCCTCCATCCTCACACAATTCAGGGGATATCAAGTTCATTGCAACAAGCAAAGCTTTACTAGTCAGTTCAAGTTCATCAAGTGGTAACATGTGAGATAAGGCACAGCACATCATATTCCTTACTTTCTTAGCACAACACATCTTAAGATGTGTATACATGTATACACGGCTCCGCTCCCACCTTTGTATGCATGGCTCCACTCCCACCCTTGCAGTATGCATGGCTGGGCTACCCTGTCCTCCCCCATTATACTTACCCTCGCTGAACTTCCCTGCATCTCTATCCTGGCGCATCAGCTTCTTTCTGTGTGGACCGGTCACATAGTACCGCTCATTAAGGTCATGAATATGGACGCTACACCTATAGGAGTGGAGTCGCGTCCATATTCATGACCTTAGTGAGCGGTACTATGTGACTGCTCAACACTGGATGAAGCTGCCGCACCCGACAGGGATGCAGGAACTGAGTGTGAATATCGAAGCAAGCTTGTTGCAGCTGTCACTACAGTGCTACAGCCGCCGGCTCCCCTTGTGTCAGTGGGTCGCCCTCCCAGGGCTGTGGGGTACTCGGTACTGGGCCGGTGTCAGGGGGAAAGGTGTCACAGCGACGGTGACCCGGTCCGTGGCCCTGGGCGCCCAAATCAATGGTGGTTTGTGATATATAGTTCATGTGATAGTTCGTGACGCCACCTGTGGTGTTTGGCAAGCAAGATGTTAAGCCAACGCTGCATGCAGATCCACTGGGACTGATGAAATGGTGCAGCAAAGATGGTGTAGCTCCCCACAGGTGAAGCTGTAACCCCAGGGCAGTGTAATGGCAATAGATGAGAATAGGCGCAGGCGGTGTGAGGAATGCTGGTACCCAGATGTAGCGGTGCTGATGGTGTTAGCGCACAAATGAATGGAAGACACCAGGGCTTGCAGTTCCAAAGCTTTACTCACAGTCCGTGGTACACACTGGTGCCTGCCTCCGTGCCGTGTCCTCCGGGGCAGAGACTGAATCAACCTCCCGGGCAAGTCAGGATTCTCCTCTCCAACTCTCCGCCAACATGTACCTTTCCTAAACGACTCCTCTATTGCGCCTTAAGGTGTAAAGAGCTCCAGTATCGTGGTACTCTGGAGTTCCTCCTGTCAGATGTTCCTAACAACTCTACTCGTATGGCAGACAGCTGTAGCCTCTCTCGGGGACTCCCTTCTCCGGAGTCCTGGCTCTCTATTCAGTTGCTGTTGTGCCCCAAGTCTTAGATGGGAGTAGTGCATTTACAGCCAACTACTCCACCGGTGTCTGCTGCAGAACAATAAGTGTCCATACAACCTCGGGGACCGGGCCCCAGCCTTGCGCTGAGAACCTATAGGCAGGGTTCCTCTTCCAACCCACAACTCCTCTCTGTTCTCCTCATTCGTTCCGCACTGCTCCTTCTCTCACTTATGGAAGCTTAGGTTGCAGTTCTACGTCTTTCTCCTTCTGTTCCTTTCCCGTGCCAGCTGGCTCAGATCACTGAGGCAGCTGCAGCACTCCTTCCTCCATCCCTTCTTCCAGGGATCCCCACTCCTCCCGAGTGTCTTCCTTCCTCACTGACCTTCTGTCAGACTGAACCTCTAATTCTAAACCTTCCCACTCTTTTATATGGATCTCAACTCCACCCACCTCCCAGCACATCCACTGTTCCATGCAGGGAACCACCAGAGGTGCTCTGCTACTCTCTAAGCACTGAGCCACAATGTGGTTGTGCAGAACTACCCTGTTGTGTGGGGTGCGAGTGTTGGATGTTATGAATGAGTCACCGTAGGAGGCAAAAACAGAAATACTAGCTAAGTCCAGAAAACCAGAGAAGTTGGCAGCTATCGGATTGCAGACCCCTGAACCTATCAACAACAACTAGCAGTAGCCGTGGGGGGTTCCTACGGTGCCCTAGACCCCTCGATCACAGCCGGAGAGCTAAATAGCTTAAAGACAGAAAGGGAAATCTAAACTGCCCCAGAGCAGACCCCAAAGCAATAGGCAGCCCCCAACAAAGATAGGCTGAGCAAATGATGGGGCCCAAGCTAACTAAGTAGGACAGGATAGAAAAGCTGCTGTCTGCAATCTGCACAAAAACCCTATCAAAACATGAGCCAACAGACTGACGGAAAAAAAAGCCCTGAAGACGCTAGGCTTCAAAAAGACTATATCAGTACTCAGGTATTTTCTGAAAACAGAGCAAAAGGCAAAAAGGAATTCAGCTCACCCCAGCAGGGAATGGCAGAAATCCAGAAAAACAAAGCAAAACAAAACCAAAACACAAATGCAAAAAGCAAAGCAGAAAAACTTAGCTTTTGAGGAGCAGGAATCAGACTGGTCTCCTAGAATCCCTCAGAGAAATCACCAGCCAGGCAGAAGGGCGTCGGCTGCCTTATATCCAGTCAGCAATTCCCATCACCCAGTCATCATGATCCAGCTCAGGTGCTTGGTAATCAGCCTCACTACCTTCCTTCACCAGAAGAGGGAGTTCATCAGACCTCAATGGTGAAGGGGAAAATGAACTCACAACAGTTGGAGTGTGGAAAGGAGTTCCCCCCTTACACGCATGGTGGGGCACTACACCTTAGGAGCAGGTGCAGTACCTCTATGGCGACTGAGCCTAAGGGGCGCCACATCAGCATTTTGAGCCGTGGCTCCGCGGACCAGCAACAGAACTGCAACGGCCCAAACCTGGGCCGCCGACCGGTGGTTTGCAGACCCCTGCTCTAGGCACAGTACATCTTCATTCCATATGATTTGATTTTCCTATTTACTTATACTGTGCATCATGGAGTGATTGTATACTGTTTCCCTACACCTACTATGGGTTTATATATATTTTGCACCTCGTTATGCCCAGTACTTGTTACAGTGCTATGTTCTGTAAATCTTATTTATTATACACTTTGGTATTATCAATTGCACCTTATTTCCCTGACAGACCCAATTGTGGATTCTTTGATATATTGTTATATTATTGTAAAAAGGGGCCAGGACGGTAGTCGTAGCCGAGGACACCGGGCTATGGCGTCCTGACCTCGTCCCACAGAAAGACCATCAGCTTCCACCGGCGTACCTGTTCGAGATGCTGGCCCACCATCAGGGATTCCACAGCAGTGTTGCACAGCTCCTGCACTTTTAGCTCCGGTGCTCTGGGTTGAAATAACAGACACAGATACCGGTTCTGATGCCAAACCAACGATTTTACTTTCTTCTTCAATGGTCCTGGACACATCAGTTACATTACAGTTCACAAAACCTTCCTCTTGCACTTTCGCCTCAGACTTGCAGGCTTCAGCCCTATTTAAGATCTGCCACATGGTGAATCCTCCGCGCCCTGCATGACTCATGGACCACTTTTTCCCTTCCGTTCCTGCTGCTGTCACAAACTGTAATTTCCCCGGGTGCTCCGATCTTATACAGCACCCATCTGACTATGCCCGTACTTTTCTGCTTCTCCACAACGTTACACAACTGCTATGGCATCCTGGGCCTAGAGCCCTTGTGGACTTGTTGGGCGTGCTCTCCCCTCTGAACTATTCCTATAACCTATGCTAACTTAACCCATAGCAGTTCCTCTTACAGTTAACCCTTATGTGAACTATCAATCAACTGTACCTAACAAGGCCCACTAGTATACCCCCATCTAGTGGCCCTTTGCAAAACTACACTTAACCAGTCTATGAATACTATATACTACAAGTGCCCTCCTCTAATGTTCCCAAAGGATGCACTAACTTACCCCAATCTATACAGAGAAAACAATACAGCATACAACACAATATAATACATCATGGTAACACATGATGCGGCAGTACCAATGAACAGGAGGTAATACACCGTAGTGCGTAGTGTAGCAGTACGAAACATCATAAGATCTGTACATTATTTACAATACGTATTAACATTAGAACTCCTTAAAGGGGAGGTGGCATTAAAGGGATATTCTTCTTCAATCCCTTACATTATCAATCCTTACACCTAACATTTTACTGCTTGGTCTATTGTGTTACCTACTTGTTTCATGCTAAAGCTAATCATTGTGTATGAGGTCACACCTGTGGTTGCAGGCACATTTTATATGTCGCTGGTGCCATTTTTTGCCCACTTTTTACTCTTTGTCTCAGTAAAAATTTATATTTTATATCTTTCATCTTTTGTCCTATCATTCTTTGCGATCTTTTAGTTTGTTTTTTTCTCTCTATGGATATATCACACAATGTACTGTAGAAGACGCACACCGCTATTCACATTACATAGAGAAACCGCATAACACTGCGCACACAACTCGATTGTTATCTTAGAAACGCGGCGGAACAGTCCATCACTATTACACTTACATATTGCGCTGTGATTGGTGTTTTAGTCATGTTGGGTTGGGGAGGCTGTTCCGAGGGTCCCGATTCATGTGGACCACCATATGTAGCAGGGCTTTATGATGATGGGAGCTTGGATTGCTACTATGTAAGTGAGCCCGGAATGACAGCGCCTCTTTCAGCCCGACAGGCACTGCTGCAGGTGCTACGATGAACCTAGAGAAGGGACTTACAGAGTTCCATGTGGAATATTTCTGTTGGGCTCGAATCCCACCTGGACCAGTCTGGGTATGTGTGAGACCTCCAGATTTCACTGCCATACAGGAGGATTAGGATGATGATGGCATTGAATAATTTTAGCGAGATCCTGGCAGCTTCAGATGGGAAGGTTTCTTTCGGATGGCCTATCTAGCTATACATCTCTCTAGGCCAACTAGAGGTCGTCCTACATTCTGAATCTCTAAGCTTTTTGCCTTGGGGGCCTACCTCCAGTCACGTTGATCTGGACCTGAACGTGGCCTCGATGCTCCATATGAGTTGTCTTCCACTACATAGAAAGTAGCCCGATCTTCATTGAGGTGTCACATCAGCACAACGAGAGCAATACTTTTCAGCATTTTCCTACTCTTCACTTTTTTTTTGTAAATCTTCCAATTTCCATTGGAAATAATGTAACAATAAAAAGAAACACTTTTCGTAAACTTCAATGCGTCTCTCCCCTCTGGAGCTTTTCCTCGGTTCCCATTGCAGGTATTTAACTTTCGGTAGCGGGGAATCGGCAGCTTCCCTTTCGGTAATTCAGCATGACGTCTTTTGTAGTGTCAAGGTTAACAATCCCTTAATGTAACAGCAAAGGAAAAGTGGATTTCCATCATAAGAGGCAGAGATCTGTGGAAAGGTCTCGTGGGTCGGGGGGTTATGAGCAGTGAGCGGGCTGGGTGCTCCGGCTCCTCTTTAAGAACAACTTAATCATAAGCGATCTGCGGCTTTGTGGGCATCTGTCAGGGGATACGATGAATCCTTCTGGATTTTCTTCAATGTAAAAGTTCAATATCTTCTTCCCTATGATATTAAGCTTTGCCCTAAAGGCTTGTAGCTAAATGAATACATCTGTAAAAGTTTTTATACTCACTGATATATCTTATTTCTCAAACCCGCTGCGAAAAGATGAACAAAATCAATTGTAAACTAATCAAACTCATGTAGAATTTTCCCAAAAATTATGGATTCGGGCAATTACAAAAATTAGGTAATTTTCAGGTAGGAGGTTAATATTCTGGATGTATCAATGATATTTAAAAGGTAAGAATTAAAGAGATTGATGATCTTTCTGTACGATAGGCCGTCAGATAGGTGAGGGTCCGAAACTCATCATCAAATGAATAAAGCCGTAGTGTACAGAGTCAGAACAGCACAGCTCCAGACACCATGTAGTGGCTGATATTGGGTACTGCGGCTCAGCTCCCACTGAAGTCAATGTGATCTGAACTGCAGTACCTGGGATCGGTCACTATATGGTGTATGGAGCTGTGAATTACTCCAACTGTGGCTCCAGATATCAGCTAGGAGGTGGGATGCCAGATGTCAGACCCCCACCAATTTGATCATCAATATCTCAATTCTAGACAATTGTTTGTATGGTATTTATACACGCAAGTGTCAGGACTTTTGTAAATTGTCTGAATCTTACCAACCCATAATTGTCACTGGATCTTTTAACCCTTTAATATCATGGCTCATTTGGACCCTGCATTCTGAATGTCAGAATTTTGGTAAAATTTTACATTTAGCACTTGAGTTGTATCAACTTTTAAGCAGGATTATTACGCCGTTTTAAAAAGTTTATCTAATAAAGACAGGGGGTTTTTTTGGGGGGAGGAGGTGTTTTCATTTTTATTAATATATTTTTTGCCAAATAAATAAACCATATTAATATTTTTCCCTCAAGTAAATGGCTGTGCAGATATCTCCAACTGGAGGTCACACAGGACCGCCATGGGGTCTTTGCGTAAACCATCAATCCTCAAAATTCCCAGGGTAGGTGATCAGCATCTCCTGCATAGCTGTGATGAGACAGCCTTGAGTTTTCTCAGATCCTTGACATTGTCACAGGAGGGTGGCCATTGATCACATCTCCTCTACAGGTAAAAAAGGTATGAAATACACCATGGAACCTGCAGCTTTTACGGCATGTCTTATCCCCATGTAGCTTTATGGAAACCATGAGGAAGGAGGACAGGGCCAATCTGGCTATAGGCATCCTATAAAGGAACCCCAATATCTTTGGCACGGCCCCTAGCTTTCCATACAGCTCCAGTTTTCTTCGGCTTGAAGAACTTTGAAGCCGTTTCCAGCTCACAAAATAGCTGGATTTCCACCCGACACTTTCTGATGAGAATAGCGGTAATTATCCAATGTTTATCTTCTGTGAAATCACGTCTGTTTGTTACGCAGCTGTTTGCCCGTCCTTACAAAGATAACTGATTTTTTCATCCTAGACGAACGCCTTTCAGATCCCCGCTATTTCAATGCTGGATTGGGCTCTGTTGCCATATTTATTATTATGTTAGTTTATGTCAGACACAAAAACTGCAGACGCGTCTTTTAAGTTTCACAATGGTTTTGTTGGTTTGTTTAATGCAATTTCATTTGTGCCTGCTAGCAAATTTGAGAACGCTTTTCACATTTGCTAATGCATAATTACAAAGCAAAATTAATACCTACCTAGTTATTCTTGATGGAACGCTTTATTTTGTGTACTGAGGAATATGAATAGAGACCCATGACCCACGCCGGCTGCAGACCGCATCGCTGCCTCATCTAATGCACCATTCAGAATAAAAAGCATGCTGCCTACGTGGGCAGAGAATGTGTTTATTACATATGGACAAATTATTGGTATTTTTTATGTGACTATACACGTAATAATATAATGAAATGTTTTCGTATAACATTTCCATTTTTCTGTAGCTTACTTTTAAGCATCAACTCATTATCACTAGAAAACGGAGAATGGATAGTAATCTTATTATTAGACAGTGGAGTCAGCAGAGTCATCTCATTATCATAAGAGGCCAGAGTACTCTCTTCATTATTAGAGGACAAGGTCAATAGAGGCATCTTATTACCATTGTTACCATTGGAGAGCGTGAAAAGAAAAGTCATGATGGGCTGTATGGTGGCTCAGTGGTTAGCACTGATACTTTGCAGTGCTGGGTCAGCAGAGTCATCTCATTATCATTATAGAGCAGGGTCAGCAGAGTCATCTCATTATTATTAGAGGGCAGGGCCAGCAGAGTCATCTCTTTATGATTAGGGGGCAGGGTCAGCAGCGTCATCTCATTATCATGAGAGGGCAGAGTCAGTAGTCACCTTATCATTAGAGGGCAGGATCAGTAGAGTCATCTCATCAATAGAGGGCATGAACTGTATAGTTATCTCATCATTAGAGGGCATGGTCAGTAGAGTCATCTCATTATCATTAGAGGGCAGGGTCAGCAGCATCATCTCATTATCATTAGAGGGCAGGGTCAGCAGCATCATCTCATTATCATTAGAGGGCAGGGTCAGTAGAGTCATCTCATTATCATTAGAGGGCAGGGTCAGCAGAGTCATCTCATTACCACTAGAGTCAGTAGAGTCATCTCATTATCATTAGAGGACAGGGTCAGCAGCATCATCTCATTATCATTAGAGAGCAGGGTCAGCAGCATCATCTCATTATCATTAGAGGGCATGGTCAGTAGAGTCATCTTGTCATTAGAGAGCAGGATCAGTAGAGTCCTCTCATCAATAGAGGGCATGATCTGTATGGTTATCTCATCATTTGAGGGCAGGGTCAGCAGAGTCATCTCATTACCACTAGAGTCAGTAGAGTCATCTCATTTTCATTAGAGGACAGGGTCAGCAGCATCATCTCATTATCATTAGAGGGCAGGGTCAGCAGCATCATCTCATTATCATTAGAGGGCAGGGTCAGTAGAGTCATCTTATCATTAGAGAGCAGGATCAGTAGAGTCCTCTCATCAATAGAGGGCATGATCTGTATTTTTATCTCATCATTAGAGGGCATGGTCAGTAGAGTCATCTCATTATCATTAGAGGGCAGCGTCAGCAGAGTCATCTTATTAGTAGGCAGTAGGATCAGTATCTGCTCTACTGGCATGCAGTTCATAGCTCATTATACAGTATATTCTTTATCATGAACATGTTGCTAATTAAAAGAGTGACACCTCAGTGAAACCTCATATAGCAGCACATAATAGTGTGCGCTGCTGGGTTGCACGTGCTCTTTTGCGATGCACCACCCACTTTGTGTGAGCAACAGAAGTAAGAAAAAAAAAGCAAATTATTGAACAAGTTTGCCATATATAGATGACTCCTAACCTTTTCTTGCTGTCAGTGAATGACAACACTCCGGTTTACAGTTAGCGGCAGTAAGGGTATGTGCACTTATTCAGCGTTTGGAAATACTGGAGTCAGGACTGAAAAAACGCTGCGTAACATACACGCTTTTCTTACCCTTTTGCGTGCGTTTTAATACAGTTTTTTCTCATTAATTTGAATGGGTGAAAAATTTGACACATTCAGATCTGCAAGGTTTCAGAAATCTCATTCCCTTTGCAGCAAAATGATACATTATTTCATGGAAGAACCGTGGCAATAATGCAGCACGGGAACATATCATAATCTTATGCAATAGTTTCAAGTGTAGATAATGCTCTGTGAGCTAAACAGCCCAGATTCCAGACTGATACTTTATAGAAAACTAGCGGAGAGATGATTCCAACATTCTAGACCGGCTACAATTGTGTTTTCATTCAACTACAACAAACTTAAACAATGTTAAAAAATGGTGAAAGGGTTGAAACACAAGGTATAATAAAAGGTTACGGAAGTTTTCATGTAGATACAGATTCAGCTCTCACATCCTCAGTAGATTCCACTCATTTGTATTTCCATGGAATTAAAAGCAAAATAGGAATAAATCCTTTTAATTTATTCATATCCTCCTTTGTTTTGACGGTTGAGGACATTTAATTTATTCTGCATCGTTCTAGAGGTTAATACCAGCAGCCTCCGGCTTATGATGCCTTTTATTGTGATTACCACGTGTACTGAACGATTGTCTGTGATGTGGATTATGGCGTCATTGTAGAGACATAGATCCATAAACAGGAGCAGACTGGGGTGGCGGCGAGCGATTACTTACAGACCTCCCCACTGCTTGGATTTAATTAAAGTAAAGTCTGTGTTTCACCTTACATGGCCCCTTCTCTGAAACCTCCTGCACCCATCGCCAAATATAGAAACTAGTCTTGAAAATCAGATACCATCACGGAAATCACAGCATGGTCCAAAATGTAGGAAGTCGGAATTTAGACTAAAGCCACATGGCATCATTTGTAAGTCACATGACTTCTACAGATTTTATATGGATTTCTGTATTTTTCTTTCAATATGTTGTATTTTATAAAAAGGTGATAGAACAACATCTGCTCCATCCAGACAACGTCTAAATCAGGGATGACCTTGTTCATTTCACTTTTCAGTAAACAATGGTAAACCGCATACTGCTCCATCACACAGCACAGCTCCGTAGAAGAAGAGTTCGTATGATGAATCGACCGTGTGCAGTCCGGACCTTTCACCAATAGAAAACATTTATTCTGAAAATGTAACAACCCCGAACTGAAGAGCAATGAAAATCCGACATCAGACAAGAACAGGACAGCGTTCCTCTCCCAAAACTCCAGCAAATGATCTCACTTCGTTGACATTTACAAAATGTTGTATAAATAAAAAAGGACACTACACAATGGTGGACATGGCCTGGAAACAATTGTGGACATAGACCGAGGCACAATGGTGGACACGGTCGGGGCACAATGGTGGGCACGGTCACGGTGTAATGGTGGACACAGCCCAGGCACAGTGGTGGACAGGTCCTGGGCACAATGGTGGACACGGTCCGGACATAATGGTGGACTTGGCCCAGGCACAATGGTGGACATGACTCGGGCACCATGGTGGACACAACCCAGGCACAACGGTGGACACGGCCCGGGCACAAAGGTGGACATGGCTCGGACACAGTGGTAATGAGATGTTTCGCTGCAATCAATTTCTAAATGAGTTATTTTTTTTTCAAATGAAATGGGGAAATGTCCAACATTCACCTTTTGATCTGTTCTGTATTCTGCTGTGAATGAAATATGGCGACAAGAGATTTCTAAATTGTTGTATTCTTGTTTTCTTTACATTTTACACAGTGACTTTTTTGGAATTGAGGTTGTGTATTTATAGATTGTTTTCTAGAAAAGTCACTTGTAGATTTTCACTTCATATTTTTTGACGTGGTAATGGAAGCTTACAGCGTCAGTTCCCTAGGAGTGTAGCTGAATTCAGAACTCCTTATGTGGAATGTGAACTAAGCACTCCCTAGTATTCTCCTGATATCACCCGTCTTTTGTTCTTGGCTTGAGCCCATTGAGACCTTGGGTGTCCTAGAGTTGATATCTTCATCGTGACCAATATAGAACCAGTAGGAAGTAGTATTAGAGCGCCGTCCGTCGTGACCGTGTTACAATCGCTTTTCACCCTAGATTTATCTGTCTATTTTATTCTTAATTTATTTAGCACTGAATCTGACGCTTTTCTTAGGATCATCTTTTGTGGCCTGTCATTGTTTATTGGAAGCTTAAGTACAATCTCCAGTTTTACATTTACACCCGGTGTCATCTCCTCGCCATTGCTGCACCTTTCCTCTGCTCGGCGGTTACCACCGAATCCCCCCTTCCTGCCCCCAGTCATCTCCTTGCCATTGTTGCACCTTTCCTCTGCTCGGCGGTTACCACCGAATCCCCCCTTCCTGCCCCCAGTCATCTCCTTGCCATTGTTGCACCTTTCCTCTGCTCGGCGGTTACCACCGAATCCCCCCTTCTTGCCCCCAGTTCAGCTTCTTGATTTAAACAATATGATTTTCGGCTTCCTCTGCCGATATTCTAACGGACAGAAGAAAATTGTTATAAATGAAATCTCTCCATATAAGGAAGAGTGAGTGACTTTTTTCCATTCAGATACATGCAGCTCGTACCGGAGAACGCCTGACAGATCTATTGTGTGCTGCGACTGCCTCTGACGTACTAAGACACGTTCCCTTCTCGTGTTCTCTCTCCACCGGCTCTCCCACTCTGTGGAAACGGCTGCTAATTGCAGGTGAGTCAGTGGTAACATGGACATGCCCCCTCAACTGCTCAAATGCCAATGAATTGACTCCGATGACTAAAAGCGAATGTCTGCCGGCGCTGCAGACTGACTCATTAATTATGATAATACTGAGTGATTGGACACTCCAACCATTTGCATCGGAAGCAAAACTTATCTCCAGGTGCCAGGGTCCTCCCAGGACAAGATGAGAAGGTAGAGGACACAGAGGGGGCATAGAGCGAGAGAAACGGAAGGGGCAGACGGCAAGGGACATGAAGGGGGCAGAAAGTGATAGAAACAGAGGGGACATAAAGTGAGAGAAACGGAAGGGGCAGACGGCAAGGGACAGGAAGGGGGCAGAAAGTGAGAGACACAGAGGGGGCATAGAGCGAGAGAAACGGAAGGGGCAGACGGCAAGGGACATGAAGGGGGCAGAAAGTGATAGAAACAGAGGGGACATAAAGCGAGAGAAACGGAAGGGGCAGACGGCAAGGGACAGGAAGGGGGCAGAAAGTGAGAGACACAGAGGGGGCATAAAGCGAGAGAAAAGGAAGGGGCAGACTGCAAGGGACATGAAGGGGGCCGAAAGTGAGAGACACAGAGGGGGCATAAAGCGAGAGAAATGGAGGGAGCAGACGGCAAGGGACATGAAGGGGGCAGAAAGTGAGAGACACAGAGGGGGCATAAAGCGAGAGAAATGGAAGGGGCAGACGGCAAGGGACATGAAGGGGGCAGAAAGTGAGAGACACAGAGGGGGCATAAAGCGAGAGAAATGGAGGGAGCAGACAGCAAGGGACATGAAGGGGCAGAAAGTGAGAGACACAGAGGGGGCATAAAGCGAGAGAAACGGAAGGGGCAGACAGCAAGGGACATGAAGGGGGCAGAAAGTGAGAGACACAGAGGGGGCATAAAGCGAGAGAAACAGAGGGAGCAGACTGCAAGGGACATGAAGGGGGCAGAAAGTGAGAGGCACAGAGGGGGCATAAAGCAAGAGAAACGGAGGGAGCAGACTGCAAGGGACATGAAGGGGGCAGAAAGTGAGAGACACAGAGGGGGCATAAAGTGAGAGAAATGGAAGGGGCAGACTGCAAGGGACCTGAAGGGGGCAGAAAGTGAGAGACACAGAGGGGGCATAAAGTGAGAGAAATGGAAAGGGCAGACTGCAAGGGACATGAAGGGGGCAGAAAGTGAGAGACACAGAGGGGGCATAAAGCGAGAGAAATGGAAGGGGTAGACTGCAAGGGACATGAAGGGGGCAGAAAGTGAGAGACACAGAGGGGGCATAAAGCGAGAGAAATGGAAGGGGCAGACTGCAAGGGACATAAAGGGGGCAGAAAGTGAGAGACACATAGGGGGCATAAAGCGAGGGAAATGGAAGGGACAGACGGCAAGGGACATGAAGGGGGCAGAAAGTGAGAGACACAGAGGGGGCATAAAGCGAGAGAAATGGAAGGGGCAGACTGCAAGGGACATGAAGGGGGCAGAAAGTGAGAGACGCAGAGGGGGCATAAAGCGAGAGAAATGGAGGGAGCAGACGGCAAGGGACATGAAGGGGGCAGAAAGTGAGAGGCACAGAGGGGGCATAAAGCGAGAGAAATGGAGGGAGCAGACGGCAAGGAACATGAAGGGGGCAGAAAGTGAGAGACACAGAGGGGGCATAAAGCGAGAGAAATGGAGGGAGCAGACTGCAAGGGACATGAAGGGGGCAGAAAGTGAGAGGCACAGAGGGGGCATAAAGCGAGAGAAATGGAGGGAGCAGACTGCAAGGGACATGAAGGGGGCAGAAAGTGAGAGAAACAGAGGGGGAATAAAGCGAGAGAAATGGAGGGAGCAGACGGCAAGGGACATGAAGGGGGCAGAAAGTGAGAGACACAGAGGGGGCATAAAGCGAGAGAAATGGAGGGAGCAGACTGCAAGGGACATGAAGGGGGCAGAAAGTGAGAGACACAGAGGGGGCATAAAGCGAGAGAAACGGAGGGAGCAGGCTGCAAGGGACATGAAGGGGGCAGAAAGTGAGAGACACAGAGGGGGCATAAAGCGAGAGAAATGGAGGGAGCAGACGGCAAGGGACATGAAGGGGGCAGAAAGTGAAAGGCACAGAGGGGGCATAAAGCGAGAGAAATGGAGGGAGCAGACGGCAAGGAACATGAAGGAGGCAGAAAGTGAGAGACACAGAGGGGGCATAAAGCGAGAGAAATGGAGGGAGCAGACTGCAAGGGACATGAAGGGGGCAGAAAGTGAGAGGCACAGAGGGGGCATAAAGCGAGAGAAACGGAAGGCGCAGACTGCAAGGGATATAAAGGGGGCATAAAGTGAGAGGCAGATGGGGCTTAAATCGAGAGAAATGGAGGGAGCAGACGGCAAGGAACATGAAGGGGGCAGAAAGTGAGAGACACAGAGGGGGCATAAAGCGAGAGAAATGGAGGGAGCAGACTGCAAGGGACATGAAGGGGGCAGAAAGTGAGAAGCACAGAGGGGGCATAAAGCGAGAGAAATGGAGGGAGCAGACTGCAAGGGACATGAAGGGGGCAGAAAGTGAGAGACACAGAGGGGGAATAAAGCGAGAGAAATGGAGGGAGCAGACGGCAAGGGACATGAAGGGGGCAGAAAGTGAGAGACACAGAGGGGGCATAAAGCGAGAGAAATGGAGGGAGCAGACTGCAAGGGACATGAAGGGGGCAGAAAGTGAGAGGCACAGAGGGGGCATAAAGCGAGAGAAATGGAGGGAGCAGACGGCAAGGGACATGAAGGGGGCAGAAAGTGAGAGACACAAAGGGGGCATAAAGCGAGAGAAATGGAGGGAGCAGACGGCAAGGGACATGAAGGGGGCAGAAAGTGAGAGGCACAGAGGGGGCATAAAGCGAGAGAAATGGAGGGAGCAGACTGCAAGGAACATGAAGGAGGCAGAAAGTGAGAGACACAGAGGGGGCATAAAGCGAGAGAAATGGAGGGAGCAGACGGCAAGGAACATGAAGGGGGCAGAAAGTGAGAGGCACAGAGGGGGCATAAAGCGAGAGAAACGGAAGGGGCAGACGGCAAGGGATATAAAGGGGGCATAAAGTGAGAGGCAGATGGGGCTTAAATCGAGAGAAATGGAGGGAGCAGACGGCAAGGGACATGAAGGAGGCAGAAAGTGAGAAACACAGAGGGGGCATAAAGCGAGAGAAATGGAGGGGGCAGACTGCAAGGGACATGAAGGAGGCAGAAAGTGAGAGACACAGAGGGGGCATAAAGCGAGAGAAATGGAGGGAGCAGACGGCAAGGGACATGAAGGGGGCAGAAAGTGAGAGGCACAGAGGGGGCATAAAGCGAGAGAAATGGAGGGAGCAGACGGCAAGGAACATGAAGGAGGCAGAAAGTGAGAGACACAGAGGGGGCATAAAGCGAGAGAAATGGAGGGAGCAGACTGCAAGGGACATGAAGGGGGCAGAAAGTGAGAGGCACAGAGGGGGCATAAAGCGAGAGAAACGGAAGGGGCAGACGGCAAGGGATATAAAGGGGGCATAAAGTGTGAGACAGATGGGGCTTAAAGCGAGAGAAACGGAGGGAGCAGACTGCAAGGGACATGAAGGAGGCAGAAAGTGAGAGACACAGAGGGGGCATAAAGCGAGAGAAATGGATGGGGCAGATTGCAAGGGACATAAATGAGGCAGAAAGTGAGAGACACAGAGAGGGCATAAAGCAAAGAAATGGAGGGAGCAGACTGCAAGGGACATGAAGGGGTCAGAAAGTGAGAGACACAGAGGAGATGGAAGGTGATGGATGCAGAGGGTGAAGAAGGCGAGGTACATAGAGGGGGAAAAAGCCAAAGGACACAGAAGGGGCAGAAGATGAGAGACATGGAGGGGGCAGAAGGTGAGAGACATGAAGGGGGCAGAAGCTGAAGGAAACAGAGGGGGCAGAAGATGAGACATGGAGGGGGCACAGAAAGGGCAAAATGCGAGAGACATAAAGGAGACAGAAGGTGAGAGACAAAAATGTGGAAGAAGATGAGGGACACATAGGGGGCACAAAGCAAGAGACATAAAGGGAGCAGAAGCTGAGGGATACAAAAGGGGCAGAGGGTGAGGGACACAGAGGAGGCTGAAGGTGAAGGACGCCGAGGGGGCAAAGGGTGAAGGATGCGGAGGGAGCAGAAAGCGAGGGAAGCGGAGGGGACAGAAAGCAAAAGACATAAAGGGGACAGAAGGCGAGTTGTGGAGGGGGCAAAAGGTGAGGGCCATTAAAAGGAGTAGAAGGAGAGGCACATGAGGAGGGCATAAAGCAAGAAACATAAAGGGTGTAGAAAGCAAGGGGCAGCTCCTGCTTATTTCTTATTACTGCTGCTCCACTGAACATACCATTTTTTGTTGTTAAAATCCTTCCAAACATATGGACCTTTTAGTTAGAGCTCATTTTTATGATTTTTACCAAGGAGTCGTGGCCCACATATTCTCAGGGACACGACTTTATGTTGCCCTGATTAAAGAGCATAAACATAAGCACTAAAAAAGGCCCATATTTCTGGAGCCATATTCAGGGGAGCAATCTTAATAGAAGCCTTCCTCCTCCTTCTCCTCTTCATCTGCCTCTTATTCCTCCTCTTCTTCCCCCTCTTGCTTCTTCTCTTCTTCTTCTTCCTCCTCTTTACCCTTCTCCTCTTCATCCTCCTCTTCTTTCTCCTCCTCTCTCCCCCTCTTCTTCCTCCTCCCATTTCTCCTCTTCTTCCTGCTCCTCTTCCTCCTCTTGCTCTTCCTCTTCCTTCTATTACTCCTCCTTTTCCTCCTCCTCTTTCTCATCCTCCTTCTCTTTCTCCTTCTTTTCTTCTTACTCCTCATCCTCCTCCTGTTCCCATTAATCTCAGACTACATTCACACATTCACATATATATTATTTCATTTGAGTAAAACAATGATGAGTTCTCATGATGAGTTCTCGAAGACTGGAGCAGGTAGAGTCTAAACATTTATTATCTATTGATTCTTAATAATGGATCAGCGAGGAATGGATGAACATAGATGGACACTAAAGTAAATGAGATTCTTCTGTTTTTAACCTTGTCACGTGGATTCTTCTAATAGAATTTAATGGCCGAACCTGACCCAGAAGATGGATGAGGATAGGACGCGCTGAGTCTTACAGAGAGGACTCACATAGACCGTGTTCATTAGTGCTGGATTCTACCTGCCCTTTATACTGTACTTGTAGATTAGTTGCCCCTGTGAGGCATCTCTGATAGAAAAGGGTTGGATCCCAGCAAAAGAAAGGTCACTTTGTCATGGCTGGTGGACCCACATGAATTGGCCATTTGTGTGCTAAGTGCCTTCATTTTATATTTATCTATATATTTTATTTAGATAGATTGAGGACATGATATTCTGTATGAGGAACAGACATAAACTCAGACCTCCCAGCACTCTGCCTTCCTGTAACACTCTGTTCTGGGACTCTTCTCACATAAAGTGAGCAGAATTTTTTTCCAACCATTTCCCCCAGTACAGATGCAAGAACTGTTCGCCCTAGCATGAATCTTTTCTCTATGTAAAGATGAGAAATCTTCAAGCAGAGACCTCTTGCCACGACTTTTATATCTTAGGTACAAAAGATTAGGCATATAGAAATTCAACATGGGCCATTTCTTTTTTTATCTTTTTTGCTTTACATCTGTCAAAAGAGCTACAGATTGGGTGTGACCAATGACCAATTGAAAGGGGCTACTCCAATTACCCAGAAAAGACATGTGCAACTCTGAGAGGTCTCCTAGGATTGCATCCAATTCATTTCAAGCTCTTTAACGCTAACACAGTCTTAGTAACATCCAAGTGACCTCAACATATCTGGCTATGGGTTAACGGACGGTTAATGTTCTTTACTGCTAGCCTGTCACACATTATCTGTATGGTATCTTCAGTATTTGTGTCTTTCTCTCCATATTTATGGCTATGTTGTGATCTGTGACGTCTTCTCACTATCCAGATTCACTCTAAAGTGGCTGCTGCATTCCCTGCCTCTGCTTTTATACAGACTCTGATAGTCACCCCTGATTGGCCATGCTATCGAATGTGATGTCATAGCTGCAAGGCATTATGGGGAAGCCCATGTGACTGTGTAGGAAGATGAACCGGGCCGGTGGTACCTCGCTTGCGCAGGTTCCCGAACTGTCAGTGCTGTCACTATTGTTGCCAGGGAGAAAGCTTTCTGACCCGGACAGACCTTTGCACTCAACAGTGGGGGGCATGTCAGGGATAAAAGGGACAGTGCGCAGGAAAGCGAAAGACTTGATGGGGAGACAGAGTGCACAGCAGAAGAAAGTTGGTTCACTCTTCTTGGAGCGACACAATATCTCAGGCCCGCTTGGAGTTCCCTGGCCTATGCGCACACTGACTGTGAGCAAGTAGCTGTGTGCCCGCTCACCCTTGCCACTGAGAAGCCATCTCGCACCGTTCCGCTGCGGCCTAAGACTGACCTGGTAATTTGTAGTTTCTCCCCCGCCTCCACAGCTGAACTGAGTCACACTCCGGTGGTTCCACAGACTGTGCCACATCACGTTGAATGCAGGACCTTGCCTAGGAGAACCAGAATACGCCGCTTTCATCAAGAGCCAGATCCTCAACTTTCTTTAGGACCACGCCAGAGACTTCACGCGTCACTTGTGTGGGCACCACCATGGGATTTCAAGCCTTCACAGCCGGGAAACCAGCCGACTGATAAGTTTACCCGTTTCATGAACAATTGTTCTTACCTTGATATATTATTCAATTTTACTCCCTAGTAACACATTCTCTCCCTGCATGGAGTATCCCCTGTAATAAACCCATTAACTCTTGCTCTGCCTCCTGCTCGTCACTGCATCCCACGTACAGGCTATCTCACAACTGCACCTGAGGTCTTGTGAGCCTCTTCGGGTTGATGCATTTTTTGAAATGTGTAAAATGTCAGCGGACATATTTTGGCACAAATTGTAATGAATTGATTTTATCATCTCCAACCTTCATCACACTGGATGCAATCAGTGTCCTTAGTAACACGTTAGGTGCAGTAGATCTGTGAATAGCGCTGCCTGTCAGTTACGCCGCATGGTGCTGTACACGGCAGGAGAAGCTTTTCATCCACTGTTGCATTAATGGGATTTCACTTTGTACTTTGCATTTTCCGTCATTATTTGGAAGGCCGGGGAATGATTCATGTAATTACAATTGTCTACGTGCCTCCATGAGCTCTTTGCAGACACTGCAAATTTTGGAAACAGAGGGCGGTGGATTAAACGGACCGGCATTTTCACCTTTTCTCATATACACTATCCAGGCTGGCGGGGTGGCATCAGTGTTACTGTGGAAACACGGCATTTATGGTGTCTTTCATCAAGCGTAGACATGGTGTTACACCTCTGAGGAATGAGATTTACAGAAGAATCACACAAAAGTCAGTTTCACTCTTTGGCTCTAATAAACAACTTCTAAGCCTTATTTATGGAGTTCTCATTAAAGAAAAGTCTTGATTGAAAGTACATTTTACTTCTTCACTTAAAGGCACAAACAACTGATGTTGGCAGTCAGAGTGTCATGTTAGGATTTATGGTTGCAGAACCCACTTGTAGGCACAGAACCTTAAAATGGACCTATCGCCTACTACAAAATATAAATGTTTCTCAAATATAAATATAATTAGAAAAATTTAATTATTTCCTCATTGACTCTATGATAAAACTGCTGGCCCTTTAAAGGTACGGTCACACTTAGCGATGTACCAGCGATCCCGACCAGTGATATGACGCGGTCAGTATCGCTGGCACATCGCTAAGTGGTCGCTAGTGAGCTGCCACGCAGGCAGATCTCACCAGCGACATCGCAGGGGTCGGGGGTCGCTACTTACGACGAGGCGATCCTGACGTCCTCCTGCCCGCGTCCACGTGTCGCTCGTCGTCACAGCAGGAAGCCCAGCAGGAAGCTGACGACGAGAAACGGCTCAGGACGTTCTCGCGCGATCAGCGATAACCAGCGGGGGAGGCGGTCGGTGGTAAGTATCAGACATAGCGATATCGCTGCTGCGTCACAAAAACCAGTGATGTTATAGTGATACTGCTAGCGATATCGCTTAGTGTGACAGGCCCTTAAGAGAAGGAGTCTGAAGTTGGTTCAAGTCTGGGGTCTCACTCCATGAGAGGGTCTCTGATTCTGAGCTGAGAGATTCTATCATGCGGGGGGGGAAAAATCAGACTAATCCCTGTATTTTATATAGCATATGGAGGAGGAGGGTAGAAGCAACAGTGAACGCAAATCCTACAGCCATCTCTGTGTGGTTTAATTGCTGTTGTTACTGTGCAGTGTGTAGTGGGATACTCAACTTCATAGAATCGTAGAGTTGGAAGGGACCTCCTGGGCCATCTGGTCCAACCCCCTGCTCAAAGCAGGATTGACTAAATCATCCCAGACAGATGTCTGTCCAGCCTCTGTTTGAAGACTTCCATTGAAGGAGAACTCACCACCTCTCATGGCAGCTTGTTCCACTGATCACCCTAACTGTGAAAAAGTTTTTTCTAATATCTAATCTGTGTCTCCTCCTATTAGTTTCATCCCATTGCTTCTAGTCTTTCCTTGTGCAAATGAGAATAAAGATGATCCTTCTACAATGTGACAGCATTTGAGATATTTGTAGACAGCTATTAAGTCTCCTCTCAGTCTTCTTTTTTGCAAGCTAAACATTCCCAAATCCTGCAACCTTTCCTCTTAAGACAGAGTTTGCAGACCGGTCATCATTCTGGTCGCTCTTCTCTGAACTTGCTCCAGTTTGTTGATGTCTTTTTTAAAATGTGGCGCCCAAAACTGGACACAGTATTCCAGATGAGGTCTGACCAAAGAGAAGTAGAGGGCAATAATGACTTCACGTGATCTAGACTGTATGCTTCTGTTAATACATCCTAGAATTGCATTTGCCTTTTTTGTTGCTGCATCACACTGTTGACTCATGTTCAGTTTATGATCTATTAGTATACCCAAGTCTTTTTCAAATGTGCTGTTGCTTAGCCCTATTCCTCCCATTCTGTATATGCTTTTTTCATTTTTATTGCCCAGATGTAGTACTTTGCATTTTTCCCTGTTAAAAACAATTCTGTTAGTTGCTGCCCACTGCTCCAGTTTATTTATATGTTTTTGAATCCTCTCTCTTCTCTAGTATTAGCTATCCCTCCAAGCTTTGTGTAATCAGTAAATTTAATCAGTGAACCCTCAATTCCTTCATCTAAATCATTGATAAAGATGTTGAACAATACAGAGCCCAGGACAGAGCCCTGTGGTACCCCACTTGAGACATTCTTCCAACTGGATGAGCAGCCATTTACGACCACTCTTTGGATCCGATCACTAAGCCAGTTATAAATCCACCTAACAGTTGCCTTGTCCATTCCATACTTAGCCATTTTTTCAATAATGATGGTGTGAGATACTTTGTCAAATGCTTATGGAGATTATGGAGAGTGGTTCAAAAATTCCTTCTGCTATCTCCTTCAGTACTGGGGTGGGGTGAAATTCATCTTGACCTGGAGACTTGAATTCATTTATGTTAGCTAAGTGTTTCCACACTATCTTTCTGTTTATAGATATCCTGGATTCTTCTATTCCTTTAATAGGACAGTGAAGATTAGTTGATGTTAGGCTACTTTTAGACTTGCGTTTTTTTGCTGTGCATTTTTTTGCGCACACAAACACATGAAAAAACGCATCATGCGTTTGTGTGCGTTTTTTGCGGGTTTTGGTGCATTTTTTGTTAAAAAAGCATGCATTTTTTGCGCATACGTGTGCATTACAATGCGCACGTATGCGCACCCATAGACTATAATGGGTGTTTTGCTGTAGAAAAACGCATTGCGTGCGCATGCGTTTTTTGGGGGCAAGTCAGACACACAAAAAATGCAACAGGATGCATTTTGTGCGCCCGAGCACACACTACAAAAAACGCATGCGCATACAAACACGTACAAACGCATTTGTATGCGCACCTATGCGCACCCATGTAAAAGATAGGGGGAAAAACCGCATGTGGTTTTTTTGCGCTAAAAAACAGCACAAAAAAGCGCAAGTGTAAAACCAGCCTTACATTTCCTTTCTGAGAGAAAAGAGATGCAAAATAGGAATTTAAAAGTTCGGCTTTCTCAACATCCTTTCTTACCATTTCCACATTTTCATCCTGTAAAAATCCTATAGCATCTTTGACTTTTCTTTTACTTTTGACATATTCCCCAAATCCCTTTTTATTGCTTTTGATGTCTCTTGCAAGCCTTAACATAACCCTTTACATGCTACTGAGTCCTCTTATTAGCCGATGAACCACTTCCAAGCAGCTATGTACTTCTATTAACATATTTACTCTTTCAAGGCAGCTGTGTCCTCCAATTAGCTGTATCCTATTAGCCAATTAACCACTTGCAAGAAGCAATATCCTCCTATTAGCAGATTAACGCTTTACAAGCAGGTGTATCCTCCAATGAGCTGTGTCATATTAGCCAATGAGCCACTTATACGCAGCTATGTTCTTCTATTAGGAGAGTAAATCTTTACAAGTGGCTGTGTCCTCCTTATTAGGTGATGAACCACTTACAAGCAGCTATGTTCCTGTATTAGGCAATAACCCTTTACAAGTAGCTGTGTACTCGTCTTAAGTGATGAACGACTTACACGCAGCTATGTTCTTTTATTAGAAGAGTAACCCTTTATAAGCGTCTGTGTCCTCCTATTAGGTGATGAACCACTTACAAGCAGCTATATATATATATCGTCTTATTAGCAGATTAACTCCTTACAAACAGCTGTACACTCCTATTAGGTGGTTAACCACTTACAAGTAGCTGTGCTCTTCTATTAACCCGTTACAATGGCCTGTGTACTTCTGTAAAGTGATGAACTACTTACAAGCAACTGTGCAAATATGAGCAGATTAACCTTTCACAAGCAGCGGTGTCCTCTTACTAGAAAATTAATCATTTACAAGGATGTTGTGCCCTTCTAATAGCAGATTAGCCCTTTATACACAGCTGTGTCCTCTTCATTTAGCTGGACTGCAGAACACACAGGACATCTTATTAAATAAATAGTTATAGTCAGTATCCGGAAAAATTCAGACTAATGGTTGATAGAAGGAAAATGTTCTCCTGATTTTGCTGCTAATTTGAATACATTTGTGAAATGCGTATATATATGATGTTACACCCACACCCACTCATAAATTTGGAAATGGGAAGATTCTTTAAGCAGAAAATGGACAATTGTTATGAATGAGCACCGGAGGAGGAAAAAACAAAAATGCAAGCTAAGTCCAGAAAACCGGAGAGGTTGGTAGCTAACGGATTGCAGACCCCTGATCCTATTCACACAACTAACAGTAGCCGTGGAGTGTTCCTACAGTGATCCTAGACACTTCGTCACAGCCAGAGAACTACATAAGGCTAAAGAAAGAAAGGGGAAATCTAAACTGCCCCAGAGCAGACCCCAAAGCAATAGACAGCCCCCAACATGTATTTTCGGTGAAAACAGATGAAAACACAAACACAGACAGAAAGACAGGCAGAGCAAATGATGGAGCCCAACTAACTAGATAGGAAAGGACAGAAAAGATGCTAGCTGCAATCCACAAAAACCCTACCAAAAATGTCCCAACACGTCTGATAAGAAAAACGGCCCTGAAGTCACTAGACTTCAAAATCCCTATATCAGCACTCTGATATATTCTGAAGACAGAGCAAAAGAGATTTAACCGATCAGGGACAAAATGGAAATTCAGCAAAGCCCCAGCCGGGGCAGGCTGAACACAAAACTAAGCAGATCAGACAAAATCTCACGGAACAATAACAGAGCAAAACTTAGCTTTCAGAAGACAGGAACTGAACTGGAGGCCAGAGCTCAGAGCAGAGAAATCACCAGCAACCTTACAAGGGCGTCGGCAGCCTTATATCCACTCAGAGATTCCGGATGTCCAATCGCAATCCACCTGTTCAGATGACAGGTTTCTCCCATCCAAATCTGCCTCACCACCTCCTTTCACCAGCAGAGGGAGTTCATCGGACATCAATGGTGAACGAGAAAATGAGCTCACAACATACAATAGCCCCCTGTCATAAGGGCATTAAGTTGGGGAAAACCACAAATAAATACATAAATAAATGTGCTTCAAAGATAGCAAAAAATCTTATTAGCTGCACAGTAGAGGGTAGCTAAACCAGAATGGATGGCAATACTATATAAAAGTAATAGAGGTCAAAATTAGCTGTGAACGCTTCCTTAGTTAGCTACAAATTGCAGTAAGGTAAAAAATACAGACATTAAAAGTAAAATGTCAGTAGATGACACCGCTAAATAACAGCAGACTTCCAAGTATTATGTAAAAAAACAACCGGGCTGAATGCAATGTGCAATGCAAGTGGTGAATGCTATAAAAAATGTACAGAAGCAGCCTGTCTGGTGAACATGGTCAAATTGGAACTATACTTTGGAGAAAATTTGCATCTGATCAATTTGCTCATCACTACCTAACATCCCACCATGATCATAGGACCCCCCGCCTTGAATATTGAGCTATTAAACAAATCCTTGTCTACGGCCAGGAGATCCATCGGTTGGCCCTTGGTAGGTTTCCGCTTGCTGGCCCTCATGATCCAAAAATGAGTAATACCAATTTTTTAAAATCAAAAATATTATATTTTTCATAAAAGTCTTGGTTTGGAAGAGGTAAACTATACAAGAACCTTCTATAAGTACTCATTTCTAGAGTTTTCTGGTCAATGATGAAAGACAACAGATGCATGGTGGTGCCAGGTAGATGACATATGGCGGTGGTTATTGGTGTTTACTGGTGACCTCCATCTCACCGCGCACAATGTGGGACTATATTGAGGCGCTTTCCAGGATTCAAAGTATTTCAAGGGCACATTTTGCATTTTAATAACTAAGACGACTCCCCGGAGGTATCACGACCCAAAATAGAGATAGACCTCTACACTTGTCACTCTCATTTGGACTTCATGGCTGTCCAAGGAGAAGGCATCATTAAGCTTTTATGAGCCAGATGTAGCCCATCCGTGTAGATTAGGCTCACAATTTGGCTAAGTAAGATGACATCTGGGCTGAATAAGAATCTACATAGCGGGCGAGCAAATCCCAAGTTATGTCAGGAGAGATTATTTTCTTATGATTCCCGCTCACTGAACCAGCACAGTCAAAATGGACAAAGTTTGGAGATGAAATTTATAGGGAGATCGGGTTCGGGTTTTTTGCTTTTTTTCACATGCTATATATTTATCCTGAAGGTTGGACGCATGTAACCCGGGAGCGTGAAAGGTCACAAAACTCAATGCTTGTGCATACAGAGAGGAAGTGAATGTGACAAAGGCACACACATTGGTTTTCTCCATTCTTAAATCATTTTTACATCATTTTATAAAATAAATTAAAAATAATCACAGCAAAAAAAATCTAAAGTAAGAATGTACCCGATCGCTGCCACATAATGCTGAAACCTTGATTTACAGACTGCCTACTGGTGCAGCCAATTGACCCCACCACCGGGAGCCTACAGGACCCCCAGGTCCTACATGATATACTTGTTGCTAGATTAGGTCAGTCCAGGGATATCATTGACTGTGCCTCGCAGGACACCTGGTTTCAGTCTTTGTCTCCCACTTTTCTGTTTTTTTACCTCCACACGTTGCCCTTGGGTTTGCCTTCTGGTCTTACTTTGCGTCGTCCCCTGTGTCTGCTTGTTTCTGACCGCCAATGCTGTACTGACCATTAAAAAGGTTTTCCAGTTTCAGAAAACTTCTGTCCCCTATGTTTAAAAAAAATCCAAACAACCTGTGCATTACTCCTCCTCCTCAGGTCCAGCGCTGACTAACCAAGCAGAGATGACATCACATCGACAGCCAATAACTGGGCTCAGCATCTCTGCTTAGGGAAGAACGCACAAGCCGCTGAGGTCACTGATTGGCTGCAGCACTGTTGACGTGACATCAAAGCTGCAGCCAATAACAGAGAACCGGAGCAGCAATGGAGGCTCAGCTCTGGACCAAGGGAGGGTGAATAAAGACCAGTTTGTTTTTATTTAAAGGAAATGGTTTTCCAAAGCCAGAAAGCCCTCCCCCTTCACATCCTCCTCCTCCTACTCCTCCTCTTCTTCTTCTTCCTCCTTTGCATCCTCTTCCTCCTCCACCTCTTCCTCCTTCTCTTCCTCCTCCTCTCATCAATGAATTTATCCTCTTAATACATTGCAATCATCATACTATACAGCACTGTGTACTTACATTTGCTCATTTTGCCTTTCTACCCAGATAATTCTCCTCTTTTCTCTCCTCTGTATACATATATTAGGTCTCTTTTTCCTGCATTTGTCATCCCCATCTTCATCTCCTGACCCAGCTGTTACATCCTCCCCCTGCTAGGTACTTTTGCAGTGAAGAATCAAGACTTGCGCAAAGAAAATTGACCTCCTGATTCTACATAGAGCTTAGAAGGATTCCTCTCGTCAGTTATTAATCACGTGATCTCATAGACCTAATGTAAAAGAGAACAAATAGCCGGGTAGAAAGAGAAAATGAGCAATTGTAAATGCACAGTGCTGTATAATTTGATGACTGGATAAAGTGCTTCTTTAATTATTCAATGATTCACACCCGCATTTATTATTGTAGTTTTAGTTTCTTCACATCTCCCGAAGAAGCTGTGCGAAACATGCGTTGGGGCAGAGGGACATACAGGGTTCACCACCGTTCTACCACTGGTATGTACATTCATACATCTTTTTAAATCCATTGACAGTATAGCATTGGCACAGGCCAGCATTTAAGTTGTGAGAAGTGGATGCACAGTCCTTTTTTATATGTATGCCTCTTCTTTAGGCTCATAATTTACTCATGATAGGGCATTGTGGTCCTCTGTGATTGTTTCACATTGTGAAATTTGTTGTATTGCTGTTAGCATTGGTTTGTGGTGAGTCTATGGCGAGTGTGTCCCCATTCATTCAGCACCTTGTTTATATATGTTTTTAATTATTTGCAAATAAAGAATATTTTTGTTGTATATACCATTCAGTGGTGCCTTGTGTTTACTACATGGTCATCATTTATAGTGGATATTGTCACCTAGATGATAAAAAAGTTACCGAATGTATGAAGCTGTCTAAAAACCAGTGACCATATAGGGGTATAACGAAAGGGCAGTGATTCACAGCTGTTCACTTTTCTTATGTCTTCCGACTGGCCCAGACCATCATGACAACTTCTTCTAGCCAGGCTTTGTCTCTGCAGAGCTTACAACACAGACACCATTAACTGTAGTCTCCATGTCTCTTTCCAGCCTACAAATTCCTCATCCTGCTGACACCCCCATTGACTAACGAGTGACCTCTACCTTTTCTTTTATGCTCTTTCACCTTCATTGCGGAGTAATTTGATCTTGGAAAAGTACATTTGTTGAGGATCACTGAAAAACATTGTCTCTCCAGGGCTACTAAGGATAAATGAGCTTGTCTATGGGTTTCAAAGTTTGGAAAGTTTGGGAAACTCTGATAAACTACAACACATTCGGCGCCTGCACCAGGATTCGTCCATACACTGATGAGGTCCAGTCTGGTGACTCCAGAAAACCAGGTTGTGATGGTGTGATAAGTTATTTGGGTATCATTTTGTGTATATTTATATTTTACGGATTTCCATAGTGTTCTCTTGTTGCCGTGTATGATCATTCCGTGTATTCCCATATTATCTAGAGTCTCAATTACCTTCCAAAAGTCTGATAACTGAATTAGCTCACTTACTGTCTGCAGCCTGACTGTATCTATGCCTCTTGATGAACCCCCTGTAGTGCCTTAATCCCCAAGGCACCTTTGTTAGGTCTGGGGGGGCCTGAAATATGACCCAACCTGTCTGACTACCCCTGGACATAAGGAGGGGGCTGGGGAGGACAGGAGCTGTACAAGTCAGACCCTGTGTGGTGATGATCGTGTGAAGAAGGCACATCAGAGAGAAGGGGAAGCATATGGACCCATTTTATCCTCTGTCTGTTGGATTATTGGACTCTCATCTCCTTGGTCATTCATACTGTTACTGAACTGCATCCGTGTTCTGGACTATTTTATCCTGTGTGGTGGATTCTTTATGGACCTTTTAGATTTGCCTATAATATGTCACGGTCCTGTCAGCGCCGGCGTGCAGCCACCGCTGAGCAGGGACTCACCCACACTGCAGGGGGGCCCGGGGTCAGATACGGCCGGGAAGCTCAGGCAAACAGGACCTGGAGACGCTGAAGTTAGCAAGCGGTGAAGGACATACGGTCATGTGACTGCAAGGGGCGGGGCTTAGCGTCCTGTTGCCAGAGACTGGCAGGACACAATTACAGGAATGCTCAGGTCAGACAAATGGGGGTCATACACAGAGATAGCACTACAGTACCAGGGATGAGACAAAATGGATAGTCGGGGCCAGGCAGCAGTCAAAGCCAAACAGACCTAGAAGGTACCAAACAGAATCCAGCAAGCAGTATCCAGAGAACAGACCGAGTCGAAACCAAAGTATCAGGCAAACAAGAACACAGCACAAACACACTCAGGGGTCAACACACTCTGCCAAGGGCAAAAGTATGATGGGGATTGGAGCTTCCTGAGGCTATAAGAAGCTCTCCCCGAACCAAGGAGAGGCCACCCTAATACGCCCCAGTTGTGCAGGTAAGAGGCTGTACTGAGATCATAACATTTAACCCCAGAAGTGCAGGTCCACCAGCTCTGGTTCCTGTTGTGAGTTCATTCCCTGGTTCACCAGTTGTGAGTTCTACTTCCAGACTCCCTCTGGTGGTAACAGGAGGTAGTGAGGCTGATTTGATCGGTGGAGATCTGCCACCTGAGAATGAGGATGACGATTGGACCTCAGGAGACTCAGATTGGATTTAAGACAGCTGATGCCCTATTCAGTTGCTGTTGATTCCTTCTGGCTTGTCAGCTCTTGGTTTTCAGCTCTGTTCCAGTCATCTAAAGCTAAGTTTTTCTGCTAATGTTCACACTTGATTTTGTTGGTCTATTCAGTTTTTTGGTGTGGTCAGCCAGCCCCGGCTGGGGGCTGTGCTGAATTTCCACTCTTATTTATCAGTATTTTGCCAATTTGCATTTTGTCCCTTACTAATTTGGTCTCTTTTTGCTCTGTCTCAGAATATTTCAGAGTGCTGATATAGTGGGAGAAGTCTAGTGACTTCAGGGTTAATTTTGCTATCAGAAGTGTTGGACATTATTTTTGTAATGCTTTTTGCAGGTTGCAGACAGTGTCTTTCCTTTCCTCTCCTCTCTAGTTAGTTTGGGCCCCATCGTTGGCTCAGCCTATTTTCCTGCCCGTGTTTGTGTTTTCATCTTGTTTCACCGTCAATACATGTATGGGGCTATCTATTCCTTTGGGGTCTGCTCTGGGGCAGTTAGTTTTCCCCTTTTCATGCTTCAGGCTTATTTAGTCCTCCGGCTGTGACGAAGCGTCTAGGAACATTGTAGGCATGCTCCACGGCTGCTGCTAGTTGTGTGGTAGGATCAGGGATCTGCAATCTGCATAGTTACCAACCTCTCTGGTTTTCTGTGACTTAGCTTGTTTTGCTTTTTTCTCCTCGGTGACCCATTCATAACAGAATCACCAGCCATGCCACATATTCTAGGGTACTCAAAAGCAGGAAAAAGTTGTTAAAAAAAAGCAATTGTCTGATCATGTGGAGCAGCTGGCTGCTGAAGTGCAGGGAATTTCCACCTACCTCATTCAGTCACATGCTGCTGAACCTAAGATCCCTACTCCTGATGTGTTTTCTGGGGATTGGTCTAAATTTCTGAAT
The DNA here is from genome assembly GCF_039654945.1 of Dendrobates tinctorius. Lineage (NCBI taxonomy): Eukaryota > Metazoa > Chordata > Amphibia > Anura > Dendrobatidae > Dendrobates > Dendrobates tinctorius. The sequence continues at coordinate 751,654 of NW_027361882.1, forward strand.
TTTATGAATAATTGTAAATTATTTCTAGCCTTGAAGCCTAACTCATCGGTGAGCTCTGTGCAGCAGGTTAAAATTGTCATCTCCTTGCTGCGCGGCGTTCCTCAGGATTGGGCTTTTTCTCTGACACCTGAAAATAATTTGCATGATACTATTGTTCTGGGTTTTCCTTGGTTGCAAACTCATAATCCAGTTTTGGATTGGAAATCTGGGTCTGTGGTGATTTGGGGTTGTCAGTGTGTTCTTAGGGACACTCCTGTTTTCTCCAACTCTCCTCAGTTTCATGATATTCCTGATTATCTAGCCGATTTTTCTGATGTATTTAGTGAGAGCAAGTCTGCGTCTTTGCCTCCTCATAGGAGTTATGCAATTGAGTTAATGCCTGGGTGTAAATTTCCCAAGGGTCGGCTTTTCAACTTATCAGTACCCGAACACGATGCTATGCGATCCTATATTAAGGAGTCATTGGAGAAGGGTCATATTAGACCATCCTCGTCACCTTTAGGTGCTGGGTTCTTTTTTGTGGCCAAGAAAGATGGTTCATTAAGACCGTGTATTGATTATCGTTCCCTTAACAAGATAACGGTTAAATATCAGTACCCGTTACCTCTGATGTCTGATTTATTCTCCAGAGTTAAGAGTGCATGCTGGTTTACTAAGCTTGACCTCAGGGGGGCGTATAATCTTATTCGCATTAAGCATGGGGATGAATGGAAGACGGCGTTTAATACTCCGGAGGGACATTTTGAGTACCTGGTGATGCCTTTTGGGCTCACTAATGCCCCTTCTGTCTTCCAGTCCTTTATGAATGATATTTTCCGAGACTTTGTGGATAAGTTTTTGATCATCTATCTGGATGATATTTTAATCTTTTCTAGTGATTGGGATTCTCATGTGGAACACGTCCGGACTGTGTTCCCGTTTTTTCAGGGAGAATTCCCTGTTTAAGGGATCGAAATGCCTCTTTGGTGTACAGAGGATTTCATTTTTGGGATTTATCTTATCTTCATCGACTACTGAAATGGACCCGGCCAAGGTACAGGCCATTTATGATTGGGTTCAGCCTACTTCTTTGAAGGCACTCCAGAAGTTTTTGGGTTTTGCTAATTTCTATCGTAAATTTATAGGTAATTTTTCTGGTATTGTCAAACCACTGACTGATCTGACCAAGAAGAGCGCTGATGTGCTGAATTGGTCTCCTGAGGCTATCTCAGCATTTCAGGAGCTTAAGCAGAGATTTACTTCAGCTCCAGTTTTACAGCAACCTGATGTCTCACTTCCATTTCAGGTGGAGGTAGATGCTTCTGAGATTGGTGCAGGAGCTGTTTAGTCCCAAAAAGACACTGGGACTTCTAAGATGAATCGCTGTGCCTTCTTTTCTCGAAAGTTCTCCCCATCTGAACACAACTATGACGTGGGGAATCGGGAATTGTTGGCCATGAAGTGGGCATTTGAGGAATGGAGACATTGGTTGGAGGGAGCTAGACATCAAGTTGTGGTCCTCACCGATCACAAGAATTTGATTTATCTGGAGTTGGCCAAACGCTTGACTCCTAGACAGGCTAGATGGGCCTTGTTTTTCACGCGTTTTAATTTTGTGGTCTCTTTTCTTCCGGGCACTAAGAATGTTAAGGCAGACGCCCTTTCTAGGAGTTTCTTTGCCGATTCTCTTAGTGTGACCGAGCCTACTACCATCCTAGGTGAGGGGGTAGTTCTTTCTGCCATTTCGCACGATTTGAGACGCGCCCTGGAGGAATTTCAGGAGGATAAACCTGAGCATTGCCCTTTGGGAAAATTGTATGTTCCTGACCAGTGGAGAAAGAGAGTGATGTCTGAAATTCATTGCTCCGCATTGGCTGGTTATCCAGGTATTTTTGGCACCAGAGATTTGGTGAGTAGGTCCTTTTGGTGGCCTGCCTTATCTCGTGACGACAGGAATTTTGTACAGTCCTGTGGAACTTGTTATCGGTCTAAACCCTGTTCTCGTTCTAGTGGGTGGCTGATGCCCTTGCCGGTGCCCAAGAGGCCATGGACCCATGTCTCAATGGATTTTATTTCTGATCTTCCTGTCTCTCAGAGAATGACTGTTATCTGGGTGATTTGTGATAGATTTTCGAAGATGGTCCATCTTGTACCACGCCCAAAGTTGCCATCTTCCACTGAGTTGATGCCCTTGTTTTTACAACAGGTGGTTCGGTTACATGGGATTCCTGAGAACATTGTGTCTGACAGAGGAGTCCAGTTTGTTTCCAGATTCTGGAAAGCCTTTTGTTCCAATCTGGGAATTCAGTTATCCTTCTCCTCCGCGTTTCATCCCCAGACCAAAGGACAGACTGAGAGAACAAACTAGACCTTGGAGTCTTATTTGAGATGTTTTATATCTGCTGATCTGGATGATTGGGTCTCATTTTTGCCCTTGGCCGAATTCGCACTGAACAATACAGCTAGTTCTGCCACTTTGATGTCACCCTTTTTCTGTAATTTTGGGTTTCATCCTCGATTCTCTTCAGCGCAATTGGAATTTTCGTCCTGCCCAGGTGTGGACACTGTGGTTAAGAGAATGCAGCAGATATGGGACCAAGTCGTGGATAAGTTGTCACTCTCTTAGTAAAAGGCCCAGCGATTTTCCAACCGGCATAGGACCATTGGTCCCCAGTTTAAAGTGGGTGATATGGTTTGGTTGTCGTCTAAGAATATTCCTATGAGGGTTGAATCTCCTAAATTTAAGCAAAGATTTATTGGTCCTTATAAGATTTTGGAAATTCTTAATCCTGTTTCATTTCTATTGGCTCTTTCAGTTACGTTCAAGATCCATAACGTATTTCACAAATCTCTGTTGAAGAGGTTTGTTGAGCCAGTGGATCCTATGGCAGCACCTCCTGACCCCGTGTTGGTTGAAGGCAATGTGGAATATGAGGTAGAGAAAATATTGGATTCTCGTTTGGTTAGACTGAGACTCCAGTATTTGGTCAAATGGAAGTGTTATGGTCAGGAGGATAATTCTTGGGTCTCTGCCTCCGATATTGGTTCGTGCTTTTCACTGGGCCCATCCTGATCGGCCTGGTGGCGTGGATGAGGGTTCGGTGACCCCTCCTCAAGGGGGGGGTACTGTTATCAGTTCATTCTCTGGTTCACCAGTTGTGAGTTCTCCTTCCAGACTCCCTCTGGTGGTAACAGGAGGTAGTGAGGCTGATTTGATCGGTGGAGATCTGCCACCTGAGAATGAGGATGACGATTGGACCTCAGGAGTCTCAGATTGGATTTAAGACAGCCGACGCCCTATTCAGTTGCTGGTGATTCCTTCTGGCTTGTCAGCTCTTGCTTTTCAGCTCTGTTCCAGTCATCTAAAGCTAAGTTTTTCTGCTAATGTTCACACTTGATTTTGTTGGTCTATTCAGTTTTTTGGTGTGGTCAGCCAACCCCGGCTGGGGGCTGTGCTGAATTTCCACTCTTATTTATCAGTATTTTGCCAATTTGCTTTTTGTCCCTTACTAATTTGGTCTCTTTTTGCTCTGCCTCAGAATATTTCAGAGTGCTGATATAGTGGGAGAAGTCTAGTGACTTCAGGGTTAATTTTGCTATCAGAAGTGTCGGACATTATTTTTGTAGGGTTTTTTGCAGGTTGCAGACAGTGTCTTTCCTTTCCTCTCTAGTTAGTTTGGGCCCCATCGTTTGCTCAGCCTATTTTCCTGCCTATGTTTGTGCCTTCATCTTGTTTCACCGTCAATACATGTGTGGGGGCTATCTATTCCTTTGGGGTCTGCTCTGGGGCAGTTAGTTTTCCCCTTTTCATGCTTCAGGCTTATTTAGTCCTCCGGCTCTGATGAAGCATCTAGGAACATCGTAGGTACGCTCCACGGCTGCTGCTAGTTGTGTGGTAGGATCAGGGATCTGCAATCTGCATAGTTACCAACCTCTCTGGTTTACTGTGACTTAGCTTGTTTTGCTTTTTTCTCCTCGGTGACCCATTCATAACAGGTTCAAGTCATTAACACCAAGCTTGCGGGTCGAACTTGCACTGGGATCATGACTAGTGTTGAGCATTCCGATACTGTAAATATCAGATATCGGCCGATATTCGCTGTATCGGAATTCCGATACCGAGTACCGATATTTTTTCAATATCGGATACCGGAATCGGAAGTTCCCATAATGCAACGAGCCACTGTTGTGGCAGTGATTGGCTGCTGAAATGACTTCTGGTATTGGAATCGGCGATACCCAATACTTTTTGGGTATCGGTCCGATCCAATCCGATCCGATATTTCTCTATATCGGATGGTATCGCTCAACACTAATCATGACATAATAAAGGTCTTGGGATTGTTTACGCTTCCCTCGCTCTGCTGATTGTGTGGAAGGACCCCGTGACACAGGTGATACTTTCTTACCGCTCCTGTATGAACGATTACTTCCATTTAATGATAGAATAATGAGGAATTAAAGCACAAGTTACATGAGAAACTTGTAGAGTTGACCATGAAATAATAATCTCAGGGGTCTCCTAGAGCTGTAATATTGACGATCTATCTGCATTATCCGCGGGTCCAACTCCCATCATTCTCATCAGAAGTAAATGGAATACGGTTGATGGGCCGATGCCGGTCCCCGCGGCTGTGGCGCAGTCCAATGTTTACATGTATTTGTCATGTAAAAATGATGCATAAAGACGTCGTTACTCAGGAAAACTCAATAACTGATCAAGGTTCAAAGATCTAATTTCATTATGTTTCAGGAAAAACCTATCAGGATAAAATTAGAGGCAATGAAAATCAATAGCGGCTGTTACAGTAATTCACTGCCAGAAACCATTCCTTCACCTGATGTATTCTGTAATGGTGTATGGATTTCTGGGGGATGATGAGGGGCCGAACCAGCCGCTATTAGCTTACTCAAGAATCTTATTCTCCGGCTTCATTTCTATACTCACTCATAGACATATTTTGTGCTTAATGAAAAGTCGCTGTCTGAAAATTCAGGAGAGGATCTATATTATAAAGATGTACAATAACCCCGATACCAGCCTTATATTACCAGTATATACAGGAGATGCCCAGGTTATACCGGTGGTATATATATATATATAATTATATAGAGGAGATGCCCAGGTTATACCAGTGGTATATATATAATTATATACAGGAGATACCCAGGTTATACCAGCTGTACATATATAATTATATACAGGAGATACCCAGGTTATACCAGCTGTACAAATATAATTATATACAGGAGACGCCCAGGTTATACCAGCTGTACAAATATAATTATATACAGGAGACGCCCAGGTTATACCAGCTGTACAAATATAATTATATACAGGAGACGCCCAGGTTATACCAGCGTGCTCCATTTCACTATATATAGAATGTATGGTTATATCTGTAGATTTCTGTGTTCCCAGCACAGCAGTCAGTATTTGTTAGTGACAGGTGGGCAGGATCCTCGTATATTTGTCGGTCCGTGTGACAAGGGGAACATCTATGGATTTTCCATCAGTGTGGACACTGATCATGCAGGTGACATGTGGGCTGGATCAGGTGATGAGCTGGAGTCAGTAACTGTGCCCGTCACAGCAGTATACATGTATATAGCTGGAGATTCGGCGTGACTTATGCACCGGTAACATCCAGAGCTGCACTCCGCTGACCTGCAAGGAGCAGACACATCCTTGATCCTGGTTTTGTCGATCTTTGCACTCTTATTTTTTTGTCTTATTTATGGTCTATGTCCACTAATAAATTCAGAATTTTTATAGCCTGAATAACTCCGTTTTTCTTTCTTCCTTTTTCAATGTCCTTGATCCCAAAGATGAACTTAGTCTCATAATCAATGAAAGAAGTGGGACCTGTTATTGGGATTCCAGAGTCTCGATCACAGGTTCCCTGGGGGGGGGGTGTCTGTGTTCGGACCTCCAGTTTTCCCTATTCTATGGATATTGGCACATTTTGGGGGAAATAACCATTTAAAGACATTTTCTTGATGTGAATAACCAAAGTTATATCGAAAGTTCTACAACTTTCTGAGACTCCACTACAGTAAGGGTGTGACGGGAACGGTCATACGCTTCTCCCTCACTAAGGGAATGGTTATGTACTGTGTATTAAAATGTGTTTTATTGTGCATAGAACTTTATAGGCACCAATTCTAAGAAAAATCATATCTGCACTCTGAAATGTTAAGAGCAGTGAATTTATTTAAGTAAAGTGGTTAAGTGAAGCTATTTACTACTCTTCACATTCCAGAGCGCAGCTATATTTTCTTCTTAGAAGTGTTAGCACCTGTACACACTGGTTTGGATGTACTGGTCAGTTTTTCCGTTTCTAGGCACCATGGTTAATGTATTGTATTGTAATTGGGATAATATTTGAAATTTCTTCAGTAATTGAGATAGAAGTGGTTGTCCACTCACAGGAATTATTTTTTTCTTTACTTTGATGCTTGTAATTGTCTAAAAACCATATTTAGAATATCTACAATATTATCTATCTATTTATTATCTATTATATCTATTTATGTATCTATCTATTATCTATCTATCTATCTATCTATTATCTGTCTCTTTATCTATCTATTATCAATTTTTCTATCTATGCAAGATCTCAACTCTTGGGATAGGAATGAATCTGAGAAATGTCAGGAATCAGCCCAGAACTACCCATAAGGACCTGGTCAATGACTTATAGAGTGCTGGGACCACAGTCTCCAAACATTACCATGAGCAACACACTACGCCGTCATGGATTAAAATCCTGCAGGGCATGCAAGGTCCCCCTGCTCAAACCAGCACATGTCCAGGCCTGTTTGAAATTCACTAGTAAGTAGTAACCATCTGGATGATCCAGAGGAGGCATGGGAGAAGGTCATGTGATCAGATGAGACCAAAATGGGACTTCTTGGTATCAACTCCGCTCGCCATGTTTGGAGGAAGAAGAAGGATGAGTACAGCTCCAATAGCACCATCCCAACCATGAAGCATGGTGGGGGAAACATCATACTTTGGGGGAGCTTTTCTGGAAAGAGGACAGGATGACTGCACTGTATTGAAGGGAGGATGGATGGGGTCATGTATCACAAGATTTGGGCCATCAATCTCCTTCCCTCAGTAAGAGCATTGAAAATGGATCATGGCTGGGTCCTCCAGTATGACAATGACCCGAAACACACAGCCAGGGTAACAGATGAGTGGCTCCATAAGAAGCACTACAAGGTCCTGGAGTGGCCTAGCCAGTCTTCAGGCCTGAACCCAATAGAAAATCTTTGGAGGAGCTGAAACTCAATGTTGCCCAGCGACAGCCCTGAAACCTGAATGATGTGGAGAAGATCTGTATGGAGGAGGGGGCCAATATCCCTGACACAGTGTGTGCAAACCTGGTCAAGAACCACAGGAAACGTCTGACCTCTGTAATTGCAGACAACTGTTTCTGTACCAAATATTAAGTTCTGTTTTTCTATTGTATCAAATACTTATTTCATGTAATAAAATGCAAATTAATTACGTAAAAATCATACAATGTGAAAATGAAAAATTAATATGGAATAAAATATAATGTAACATTCCCATCCTAAAAGAGCAGGTAGTGGATGGATCTTGCTCGTCTCCTCAGGACGTTCGGAGGAGCAGTAAAGCAGCGGATCCATATTTCCATATCTGGCTGCATCCTCTATCATCTATGGATAGAAGCATCTGTCACAGGAGATGATGAGAGCGGCCGTTAAAATGGTCTAATAATTCCGAGCAGATGTTGGGTTGTCAATTATTCGATTCCTTACATGTTTGGACCCTTTAGTAAATTAAATGTTGCAGTTTATTAAAGCGGCATCGTTTAATGAGGTTTGAGTTATGAAGAGTGAAGCTTCCTCAGTTCTGCATCTGCCCTCATCTCCATACAGATGTCAGGGCTGTAAACTCGTGTAGTAGAAGGTTGTAGAATTGTGCGCAAGGGGCAAAAATAAAGGGGAAGTTCTGAAAGTGGCAATGTAGTCATTATCCGAGGGTGCAGCGGCTCCAGCTTAGCTGCATTATCTACTGGAGTCGGGGCTGGTCTGAAAACCAGTGCAAGGTTTGTAAAGGAAGAATCAGTCTATGAACCATGTTGGGCTAAAAGATAGAAAGATATTACAAATTGAGAGTCCTCAGTGTTTGATACATTTAATGGCTAACTGAAGAGATGGTAACACATTGCAAGCTTTCGAGACTACTCAGGTCTCTTCATCAGGCAAAGACTAATACAACATCTGAAGAGTCACATATTTATGCACAAAGCAGCACAGAAATAACGCAATAGATAAGACAAGTGACGCAAAGTAGAATTATCATTATGGGGGAGTGATAGACAGTTATGGCCATAAATATTAGAGCAGTTCATAGATAAGCAGTGAAGGTTTTATTGTCCTCTGATTGGGGTTTGGTAATGTGTTGCCCCCACAAGGTCTTAGGAGCCTTAGGATGCCTTGTGGAGGCATCACATTACCAGGCCCCCATCAGAGGACAATAAAACCTTCACTGCTGGTCTATGAACTGCTCTGATATTTATGGTAACAATTAGTCGCTCTGTATACTTCTCCGGTCTCCTCATCGGGCGGCAGGTATCACTCAAAATCTGAAAAGTCCCATATTTATACACAGGAGGACAGAAAAGTGCAGTAATAAGACAAGTGACATGAAGCAGAATTATTAGGCAAGTTGTGCCAGGGAATATTGGTGCAGTTCATAGATGACACTCAGATCTACCTCTCTGGCTCAGAGGTCACCTCTCTGCTGTCCAGAATCCCAGAGTGTCTATCAGCCATATCCTCCTTCTTCTCCTCTCGCTTCCTCAAGCTTAATGTGGACAAATCTGAACTCATCATCTTTCCTCCATCTCACAGATCTTCCTTACCCGACCTAGCTATAACAATTAATGACATCACACTTTCCCCAGTACCGGAAGTCTGCTGCCTCGGAGTAACCTTTGACTCTGCCCTGTCCTTCAAACCGCACATCCAAGCTCTTTCTATCTCCTGTCGCCTCCAGCTCAAAAATATTTCCAGAATCCATCCTTTCCTCATCCCTCAATCAACTAAAATGCTTGTGCATGCCCTCATCATCTCCCGCCTCGATTACTGCAACATCATTTTCTGTGGTCTCCCTGCACCCTCGCACCTCTCCAGTCCATCCTTAACGCTGCCGCCCGACTAATTCATCTCTCTCCTCGCAACTCCTCTGCTTCTCCCCTCTGCAAATCTCTTCACTGGCTCCCATTCCCTCAGCGTATCCAGTTCAAATTACTAATACTGACCTACAAGGCCATCTATAACCTGTCTCCCCCATATGTCTCTGAACTAATCTCCCGATACCTTCCCTCACGTAATCTCCGGTTCTCCCAAGACCTCCTTCTCTCCTCCACACTTATTCGCTCCTCACCCAACCGCCTCCAAGACTTCTCCCGAATAGCCCCCATCCTCTGGAATTCTTTGCCCCAACAAGTCCGACTATCAACCATATTTGGATCCTTCAGACGGAACCTAAAAACCCACCTCTTCAAGAAAGCCTACAGCCTGCAATGATCCCCGCTACCGCCTTCTCTCTCACCACTACCGGTGATATCACCTCAAACAACACCGGAACTACTGCAACCCACTAACCTACTGTCTCCTTCCCCACCATCCTGTAGCATGTAAGCCCGAAAGGGCAGGGTCCTCTCTCCCCTCTGTATCAGTCTGTCATTGTTAGTTTGTTTACTGTAAGTGATATCTGTAATTTGTATGTAACCCCTTCTCATGTACAGCACCATGGAATCAATGGTGCTATATAAATAATAATAATAATAATAATAATAATAATAATAATAGATAAGAAGTGGGAAAGGTCTATGGATGTAATTTTCCCCATGAGGTTTGGTCCTGGGTTGTGATGCCCCCATTAGTTCTGGTCCATGGTTGTGATGCCCCCACGTGGTCTGGTCTGGGGTTGTGATTCTCCCACGAGGTCTGATCCATGGTTGTGATGCTTCCACAAGATTTGGTTCAGGGCTGTAATGCTCCCATGTGATGCCCCCCACGTGGCCTGGTCTGAGGTTGTGATTCCCCCACAAGCTCTCATCCATGGTCCTGATGCCTCCATGAAGTTTGGTTTGGGGTTGTGCTGCTCCCATGAGGTCTGGTCCATGAATATGATGCAACTCACAAGGTCTGTTCAATGGATGTAATGCCCCCACAAGGTTTGGTCCATGATTGTGGTGTCTCCATGAGGTCTTATCCATGATTATGATGTCCCTTTGAGGTCTGGTCCATATTAGTTATGCCAGCATGAGGTCTGGTCTATAGTTGTGAAGTCAGCACGTGGGCTGGTCCAGGGTTATGATACCCCCTCGATGTCTGTTCCGGGGTTGTGATACCTCCACTAGGTCTGATCTATGGTTGTGAAGCCAGCACGAAATCTGGTCCATAGTTATGAAGCCCCCATGAGGTCTGGTACAGGTAATTGGTAATTGCATATTGTGGGGCCATGTCACTTCTCCATCAGCATACCTGCCTCCTGTAAATATATGTTGTTACCACAGAATCAACATTAATTCCTGGGTTTTTCATGAAGATTTTGCAGACATTACTCCATTCTGGAGTGGGATATTAAAATACAAAGCTTTCACAACCATGGTGCCTAGGATGGTTCCTTCTGGTACAGAAGTTTTTTCGATAGGTGAGCTGTCCTCCGAATGTAGCTGGGTGGATTCTTTACCAGGGGTTTAAGAACACCCTCTATTCATCTAGAAACTTGCTCAGTGAGGTGCCCTTACATGAAATGATTGGTCTTCCTGGATTTCCAGATTTTTGGATTTTGGAAAGAACTCCCTGTTTTTATGGAATCAAGTATTCAGCTCTAATGGATTTGGGCAGAAAAGAAACCAACTTTTATAGTGCCTTTTAGTAGTCCTGTGCTGGGCCAGACGTCAGTTTTGTGTAGTAACATGTGTCAGTTGTCTGCTTCCTTCATGTGGTCTGATGTATTCATCATGATTATGGCATCTCTCTTGTCTGCAGGTTTAATGATGGTTTTCATAGACGGTGTGTGGGGTTGTGATGCCCCCATGAGTTGACGTCCATGGATGTGATGCCCCCCATGTGATCTAGTCTGGGGTTGTGATTCCCCCACAAGCTCTGATCCATGGTCCTCATGCCTCCACGAGGTTTGGTTCGGGGTTGTGCTGCTCCCATGGGGTCTGGTCCATGAATGTGATGCCCCCACAAAATCTGGTCAATGGATGTATTGCCTCCAGAAAGTCTGGTCCATGATTGTGGTGTCTCTATGAGGACTAGTCCATGATTGTGATGCCCCCTTGAGGTCTCATTCGAGGCTGTCATGCCCCCAACGAGATTTGGTGCATTTTTGTCATGCAGCATGATTTCTGATCTATTTTTGTCATGCCAGCATGAGGTCTGGTCTATAGTTGTGAAGCCAGCATGGTCAGTGTCCACTCCAGGGCACTGATGGTTGTCTCCTGTTTGAGTCTAGGATGGTGGTTGGAGGTGTCCAGTCTGACATCTACTTAGCTGCCATCAGTTTGGGTGGGCTATGAATCTTCTGTGTCATGAAACCATTCCTTATTCTCCTGAAGTGATGTTCCATGTCACCCCTGAGGTCGATGTTCTCTAGGGCCATGTTCCATGTCACCCCTGAGGTCGATGTTATCTAGGGCCTTAGTAGAACATACTGAAGAGTCCTCTAGAAAGCACATCTAGTTCTCAGATAATGATGACGCAGTTGGATGTTTTCATGTGTAGAATTGTTGTCGATATTGTCAGGTTCTGGCTTTCTTTTCGTAACTCTTTGCATTGAGTTCTAATCTATGAAGGTTCTTTTTCTGGTCATCGACCAGAAAATGTAGTTTGTAACATTTATCTTATTACTGCTCTATTCTGTGTCCTGACGTGTGTAAATATGTGACTCCCCAGATTTTGTGTTACACTGCGCCCGTTGAAGAGACTAGAGAAGCCTCCAGAGCTTCTATTTGTTATCATCTCTACACTTAGCCAATAATAGTCATCAACCACTGAGGACTCTCAATTTTAAAGATTTGTAGAGGTAAGTCACTCCCTGAGGAAGCACGTGTGAAACACGCATTGGAGTGAGGTGCGGCAGGAGCACAGTAACATGAAGGATTAGGATCTTACAAGTACTGCTTGGAAATCTATCAAGGGCTTTTCCAATGTGATATTTTCACACCTTAGGCTAGTTTCACATTTGCGTTTTTTTGCGCAGCGCATCGGGCGCATAAAAAACGCAAAGAAAAACGCAAAACAAACGCGCGTTTTTTAACGTCATGCGCACGCTGATGTGTAAAAAAAACGCAGCGTTGTTTGCGTTTTACATGCGTTTTTTGCATGCGTTGGCGTTTTTTATGCGCATGCGTTTTTAAGTGTGACGTTTTTTCCATTGTCTAGAGAACATTCTAGACTTGTTTCACTCAAAAACGCATGCGTAAAAAAACGCAACCGTGCGCAAGACCATGCGCACGCATGCGTTACCATAGACTTCAATGTGTTGTTTTTGCGCATTCCGTGCGCAAGCGTGCGCATGCGTTTTTTTGCCGAGACAGGGCGCACCAAAAAATCCAACATGTTGCGTCTGGCGCACCTGGCGCAAAAGACAAAAAAACGCATGCGCACGAAAACGCAAGTGTGCGCAAAAACATGCGCACGTCATGTTAAACATAGGTGCGCAGTGCGCATGCGCACGGGTGCGCACGATGCGCTGCGCACAAAAGCGCAAATGTGAAACCAGCCTTACACATTATTAGAAGGAGCAGATTCTCTTTGGATATAGCTGCTGCTTTGATTTACTTTAATACCGTATTTATCTGATCCCTTTCCTTGTTTTTCTCATTCAGTATTGGAAGTAACTTGCTCTATTTAGTTTTCCATTGGTTCATTGGATTTTTATACCTATTCCGTGTCTTATTCCTTAATGGAAAGAATCATCTTCTATTTAGGTTCCTTTGTGATCCGTGTTAGATCTATTTCTAATTCCTTATTAGGCTATGTGCCCACGTAGCGTTTTATTCCGGACACTAAAAACCGGACTCCTTCCCAGAAATCGCGCGTTTTTTTCCGCGCGATTTCACCGCGATTTTACCGCGATTTTCGCGTGCGATATTCAAGCACTTTCCAAGCGATTTGAAGCATCGCTTGCAAAGTGATTGACAGGTTGGTCACACATGTCAAACATAGTGTTTGACAAGTGTGACCAGGTTTTTACTATTGAGGCCGCCTATGTGGCATCAATAGTAAAAGATAGAATGTTAAAAATGATAAAAAAATAAAAAAATCGGGGTACATTTACCTTTCCATGTCCCGCGCTGCCATCCTGGGCCTCTGCGTTCCCAGCGATGCCTTGCGAGACCTGTGATGACGTAGTGTCACGTTGCTATAGCGATCTCGCGAGACCGCTAGAGTCAGGTGAGACTACGTCATCACTGGACCGTGCTGCAAGGCATTACTGGGAACGCTGAGGCCGGGAATGCAGCGCGTGACGCCGGGAGGTAAATATACCCCGATTTTTTAGTTTTTATTCTTTTTTTTACAGGGGTATGGTACCCAGGGCCTGGAGGACAGTCTCCTCTCCTCCACACCGTGGGTACCAACCGCACATGAGACGCTTAACTTCCTGCATGGTGGGCATAGCCACATGCGGGAGGTAAGCGATTCTCATGCATTCCTATGGGGGCGGAATCGCAGCAATTCTTTGCGATTCCGCACAAAAGAATGAGCATGCTGCGATTTTTTCCGCGATGCGATTCCGCCGCGGAAAAAAGCGCAGCATTAGCACAGCATGTGCGGAATGCCATAGGAATGCATGGGGGGCGTTCTGTACACGATTTTTAAACGTTTTCGCAGCGTTTTCGCACCAAAAATCGCGGCAAAAACGCTTAAAAATCGCTACGTGGGCACACAGCCTTACAGTTGTTTATAGACAATCTGGCTAACAGTGTATGTGCCTGTAAAGCCTTCTTATATGTCACCAGGCACCATGCTTTACAGGCACCATATAAGGTCAGAGAAGTTCGGCACCTGCGCACTGCAGTACTCTGTTCTGCTCTCAACACCGCCCCCCCGGTGAGTATAATCTAACTATTTTTTCTTATCTTTCAGGTTACATAGAATCATAGAATCATAGAGTTGGAAGGGACCTCCTGGGCCATCTGGTCCAACCCCCTGCTCAAAGCAGGATTCGCTAAATCATCCCAGTCAGATGTCTGTCCAGCCTCTGTTTGAAGACTTCCATTGAAGGAGAACTCACCACTTCTCGTGGCAGCTTGTTCCACTCATTGATCACTCTAACTGTCAAAAAGTTTTTTCTAATATCTAATCTGTGTCTCCTCCCATTCAGTTTCATCCCATTGCTTCTAGTCTTTCCTTGTGCAAATGAGAATAAAGTTGATCCTTCTACAATGTGACAGCCCTTTAGATATTTGTAGACAGTTATTAAGTCTCCTCTCAGCCTTCTCTTTTGCAAACTAAACATTCCCAAATCCTGCAACCTTTCCTCATAAGACAGGGTTTGCAGACCGGTCACCATTCTGGTTGCTCTTTTCTGAACTTGCTCCAGTTTGTTGATGTCTTTTTTAAAATGTGGTGCCCAAAACTGGACACAATATTCCAGATGAGGTCTGACCAAAGAGGAGTAGAGGGAAATAATGACTTCACGTGATCTAGACTGTATGCTTCTGTTAATACATCCTAGAATTGCATTTGCCTTTTTTGCTGCTGCATCACACTGTTGACTCATATTCAGTCTGTGATCTATTAGTATACCCAAGTCTTTTTCACATGTGCTGTTGCTTAGCCCTATTCCTCCCATTCTGTATATGCTTTTTTCATTTTTATTGCCCAGATGTAGTACTTTGCATTTTTCCCTGTTAAAAACCATTCTGTTAGTTGCTGCCCACTTCTCCAGTTTATTTATATCTTTTTGAATCCTCTCTCTCTCTCTTCTCTAGTATTAGCTATCGCTCCTAGCTTTGTGTCATCAGCAAATTTAATCAGTTTACCCTCAATTCCTTCATCTAAATCATTGATAAAGATGTTGAACAATACAGGGCCCAGGACAGAGCCCTGTGGTACCCCACTTGAGACATTATTCCAACTGGATGTGCAGCCATTTATGACCACTCTTTGGGTCCGATCACTAAGCCAGTTATGAATCCACCTAACAGTTGCCTTGTCCATTCCATACTTAGTCATTTTTTCAATAAGGATTGTGTGAGATACTTTGTCAAATGCTTTGCTGAAGTCAAGATATACTATATCTACAGCATTTCCTTGATCCACCCAATCAGTGATTCCATCATAGAAGGAAATTAAGTTAGTCTGACATGTCTTATTAGTTACAAACCCATGCTGACTCTGTTTAATCACTTCATTCTTATCCAGGTACTGACATACATGTTGTTTAATAATTTGTTCAAAGATCTTTCCTGGTATAGAAGTCAGACTCACCGGCCTATAGTTGCCTGGGTCCACCTTCTTCCCCTTTTTGAAGATAGGAACAACATTTGCTCTTCTCCAGTCTTCTGTGACTTCTCCTGTTCTCCAAGAATTTTCAAAGATTATGGAGAGGGGTTCAAAAATTTCTTCTGCTATCTCCTTCAGTACTCTGGGGTGTAATTCATCTGGACCTGGAGACTTGAATTCATTTAGTTAGCTAAGTGCTTCCTCACTATCTTTCTGTTTATAGATATCCTGGATTCTTCTATTCCCTTAATAGGACAGTGAAGAACAGTTGATGCTACATTTCCTTTCTGAGAGAAAACAGAAGCAAAATAGGAATTTAAAAGTTCGGCCTTCTCAACATCCTGTCTTACCATTTCATCATTTTCATCCTGTAAAAATCCTATAGCATCTTTGACTTTTCTTTTACTTTTGACATATCCCCAAAATCCTTTATTATTGCTTTTGACATATCTTGCAAGCCTCAATTCATTGTCAGCTTTAAATAATCTGATTTGTGCCCTGCAGGTTCTGCAGACAGCATTATATTCTTCTTTAGAAATGCCTCCTTCTTTCCATTTTATAAACATTTTTTTCTTCCTTTTTAGCATGTGCTTAAGTTCTGTGTTCATCCATCCTGGTTTCCTAAATGCTTCCTATTCTTCCCTCTTTTCGGAATTGTTAACAATTGTGCTTTGAGAATTTCATTTTTCAAGATTTCCCATCCATCCTGGACTTTTTTGTCTTTAAGGATATCCAGCCATTGGATCCCTCCAATTCTCTTTCTGAATCCCTTAAAATCTGCCTTTCTGAAATCTAACCTTGACGTCTGAGTCTTCACAGGTCTTCCGCCTCTAGTTATCCAAAATTCTAAAATAGCATGGTCGCTACCTCCTAGGGTCCCAGCCACTTTTACCTCCTCAACCATTTCCTCCCTGTTTATAAGGATTAGATCCAAGGTAGCAGTTCCCCTTGTTTTCTCCCCTACCTTTTGGAAGATAAAGTTGTCAGCAAGAGAGGATAAGAATTTCCTTGACCTGATAGTTTTGCCTGAGAGAGATTCCCAACAAATGTCTGGATAGTTGAAATCTCCCTTGACAACTATGTCATATTTTTTGGAGAACTTGGCCATTTGATGTATAAAGAGTTCATCCATATCTTCAGCTTGCACTGGCGGCCTATAGTAAATGCCTACAATGGTGTCCTTTCCATTGTTCTGTCCTTGTATTCTTACCCAAACAGTTTCCACAGAACTCCCAGTCTCTGAAGCTTCAATCTTTGTGCAGATATACGCGTTTCTAACATACAATGCGACACCTCCTCCTCGTTTATCAAGTCTGTTTCTTGCAAATAAGTTGTATCCTTTTAGTCTTGTATTCCAATCATGTGTATTGTCCCACCAAGTTTCAGTGATTCCAATGACATCATATTTCTTTTCTTGCGTTAGTAGTTCCAATTCTCCTTGTTTGTTGCCCATGCTTTGTGCATTAGTATAGAAACATTTTAGTTTGTGATTGGTTTCTCTTTCTCCAATATTTTTATTAATTAGATTCTTTTGTCTTTGTTCTTCCTTTCCACTTCTAATAGCAGAGTTCTCAATAGCATTTGTCAGGTGTATGGCTTTTTCTGGTCTTTTGCTTCCCTTCCCACGTTGTTCTAGTTTAAAGCTCTCCTTACAAGTGTAGCAAGGCGACTTCCAAATACATGTTTTCCAGTCTTCATAAGGTGCACCCCATCTCTAGCAAGTAGTCCATCGTATAAGTAGTTCACTCCGTGATCCAGAAATCCAAATCGTTGCTGACGGCACCATCGACGTAGCCAGTTGTTCACCTGCAGAATCTTATTCCACCTCCTTGTTCCATGGCCATCCACTGGGAGGATGGAAGAGAAGACCACCTGCGCTCCCAGTTCTTTCACTTTCTTGCCTAAGTCTTCAAAGTCTCTGCAGATGGTTTCCAGGTCGTTTCTTGCGGTGTCATTTGTCCCCACATGTAGTAGCAGGAATGGGTAGTCATCTGTAGGTCTGAAGAGTCCTGATATCCTGTCAGACACATCTTTAATTTTTGCACCTGGAAGACAGCACATTTCTCTTGAGCTTATATCCGGTCTGCAGATAGCGGCCTCTGTTCCTCTCAACAGGGAATCCCCCATGACCACCACTCTCCGTTTCTTCTTCACAACATTTTTCTTTCTCCATCCAGGAGGACTCTGAAGGCGTACAAGGTTGCTGTTTGTGGGCAAAGTCTTATCCTGATGTATTTCTTCATCGTTTTCCTGCAGAATGCTGGAGATAAGCCCCTGATGGCTGTGGCTGCAGCTGATAGGCCAAAAATGGGGTGACAGATCCCCTTTAAATTCCACGCCAATATCGCTGATTGCAGCAAATCCGTGCGGCAGGAGATGACCCGCGTCAACCATCGGGAGACCAGCGGCTAGCGCCGCAGATCTGCCGAAGGGAGCAGTGGCATGCGTTATTCGAATTCCGTGCCAGTTACCGTCCGGACTGCCCCTGTCGCTGATTGGTTGCGGCCGGCCAGGCGCGACCAATCAGCGACGTGGGATTTCCGTTACAGACAGACAGAATTACACGATTATATAGTAGATTTCAGTTTGTCAGTTTATGTACTTTCTTATAAAAAATATCACATTTTATCCATCTATAAGGGTTATTCAAATGATTACAGATCTATAAATATTCTATCAGTTTTATTTCCGTAATCAGTTTGTTGCTCCATTGTACACTCTAACTTTTTGGCTTAATCTTTCCACTATAGGTTATACAAGTCTTTAAATGTGTAGCTGTCTATGGCAGAGTAGTCTGTAATTTTCTGTTTTTAGCCGCACATAACCATAACCACCCCTTACCGCTGCACGCAGTCTAGCACCAATTGTAACGTCCCACACTATGAGTGGACGGGGAGTACTCACTTGGCTGGTCGTTTGAGGTAGGTACCGGGACAGTTAGGGTTAAAAAAGTCCATTCGGTTTATTAAGTACAGCATAAACGGCTCCTCAGGAATTTAGTAACATGCAGCCGCCAGTACAATGTCCATGAAACAATCAACTTTACAGCGTCTCCAGAGTCCCTCACTGACCCCGGTCAGCATACCACGGATTCCTGTCCGTTACCTGTTGGTGATGGCCACACAGGTTCCCAAATACCTCTTACTCTCAGAGGTATCCCCTAAACACTCCTTCCTGACCCTGGTCAGTATCACTCACAGCTGTCAGACCATCAACTCCAGAGGTATCTTACAGACCTTCCTCTGGCTCAGACTAGCCAGCACTGCCACATGTGCCAAACACACAGGCTCCATTAGGTAGCCTGTAACCACACCCACAGGTGAGGTAACATCACATGCACTGGTCACGTGATCACGACATCACTGCAGGTCCTCAAACTCCTGCAGGGAAAAAGGGGTACATTGAGCACCCTCACTCAGAGGTGAGGCATATGGGTAGCAAGACCCCCCCATCTCTCATGGCTACCCACAACCTGGACCCAGGTGCACTAAACGACATCTTTAGTGCTCACGTGCACTAACGACAAAATACTCCGGGTTGCATTGCAGGGAGCATCCATCCCTGTGACATATACCTCCCATTAACCACGCGACCACCAGTCACACCACAATATATTAAGTTAGGTCCATATATATTTGGACAGAGACAACTTTTTTCTAATTTTGGTTCTAGACATTACCACAATGAATTTTAAACAAAACAATTCAGATGCAGTTGAAGTTCAGACTTTCAGCTTTCATTTGAGGGTATCCACATTAAAATTGGATGAAGGGTTTAGGAGTTTCAGCTCCTTAACATGTGCCACCCTGTTTTTAAAGGGACCAAAAGTAATTGGACAATTGACTCCAAGGCTGTTTCATGGACAGGTGTGGGCAATCCCTTCGTTATGTTATTCTCAATTAAGCAGATACAAGGCCTGGAGTTGATTTGAGGTGTGGTGCTTGCATTTGGAAGGTTTTGCTGTGAAGGAAACATGCGATCAAAGGAGCTCTCCATGCAGGTGAAACAAGCCATCCTTAAGCTGCAAAAACAGAACTTATCAATGCAAAAAGACCTGGGTGCCCACGGAAGACAACAGTGGTGGATGATCGCAGAATAGTCTCCATGGTGAAGAGAAACCCCTTCACAACAGCCAACTGTTGTGAGTTCATTCTCCCCTTCACCTTTGATGTCTGATGAGCTCCCTCTGCTGGTGAAGAGAGGTAGTGAAATTGATTGGGATGGGAAGACCCTGTCATCTGAACAGGCAGAGTGTGATTGGACATCTGGAATTTATGAGTGGATATAAGGCAGCCGATGCCATGCAGGGCTGCTGGTGATCCTTTCTGCTCTGAGCTCTTGCATCCAGCTTAGTTCCTGTCTACTAAAAGCTAAGTTTTTGCCCTGCTATTATTTCATGAGATTTTGTCTGGTTTCCTTAGTGTTTGTGTTCAGCCAGTCCTGGTTGGGACTGACTGAATTCCATTTTTGTCTCTGATCAGTTGATCTCTTTGCTCTGTTTTCAGAATATACCTGAGTGCTGATATAGTGATTTTGAAGTCTAGCGACTTCAGTGCCTTTTTCCCTATCAGACGGTTGGGACATTTTTGGTAGGGTTTTTGCGGATTGCAGCCAGCATCTTTTCTGTCCTGTCCTATCTAGTTAGTTGGGCCCCATCGTTTGCTCAGCATGTCTTTCTGTCTGTGTTTGTGTTTTCATCTGTTTTTCACCAACAATACATGTTGGGGGCTGTCTATTGCTTTGGGGTCTGCTCTGGAGCAGTTTAGATTTCCCCTTTCCTTCTTTAGGCTTATGTAGTTCTCCGGCTGTGACGAGGGGTCTAGGGCACCGTAGGAACCCCCCACGGCTACTGTTAGTTGTGGTGTATAGGATCAGGGGTCTGCAATCCGATAGCTACCAACCTCTTCGGTTTTCTGGACTTAGCTTGTATTTTTGTTTTCTCCTCCTCCGGTGACTCATTCATAACAGCCAACCAAGTGAACAACACTCTCCAGGAGGTAGGCGTATCAATATCCAAATCTACCATAAAGAGAAGACTGCATGAAAGTAAATACAGAGGGTTCACTGCACGGTGCAAGCCACTCATAAGCATCAAGAATAAAAAGGCTAGACTGGACTTTGCTAAAAAACATTTTAAAAAGCCAGCACAGTTCTGGAAGAACATTTTTGGACAGATGAAACCAAGATCAACCTCTACCAGAATGATGGAAAGAGAAAAGTATGGCGAAGGCGTGGTACAGCTCATGATCCAAAGCATACCACATCTTCTGTAAAACACGGTGGAGGCAGTGTGATGGCTAGGGCATGCATGGCTGCCAGTGGCACTGGGTCAGTAGTGTTTATGGATGATGTGACACGGGACAGAAGCAGCCGAATGAATTCTGAGGTATTCAGAGCCATACTGTGTGCTCAGATCCAGCCAAATGCAGCCAAACTGATTGGTCGTCGTTTCATACTACAGATGGACAATGACCCAAAACATAAAGCCAAAGCAACCCAGGAGTTTATCAAAGCAAAGAAGTGGAATATTCTTGAATGGCCAAGTCAGTCACCTGATCTCAAATGAGCATGCATTTCACTTGTTAAAGACTAAACTTCAGACAGAAAGGCCCACAAACAAACAGCAACTGAAAACCACCGCAGTGAATTCCTGGCAGAGCATCAAAAAGGAGGAAACACAGCGTCTGGTGATGTCCATGAGTTCAAGACTTCAGGCAGTCATTGCCAGTGTGTCGACCCTAAGGGTTTAGTCGCCACAGAGGTACTGCACCTCCTCCTGAGGTGTGGTGCCCCACCATCCAGGTAAGGTGGGAACTCCTGACCACACTCCAACACTCGCATCCCACACAACACACTAGTTCAGCAAAGCCACATTGCGGCTCCCTGCTTGGAGTGTAGCAGAGCACCTTTGGTGGCTCCCTGCTTGGAACACTAAACGTGCTGGGAGGTGGGTGGAGTTTAGAATACATAAAAGAGTGGGAAGGTTTAGAATTTCAGGGAGTTCGAGGTCAGTCAGTCAGAGAGTCACTCAGAGAGGAGTGAGGGAAGGGGATCCCTGGAAGAGGGATGGAGGAAGGAGGTGCTGCAGCAGACTTCAGTGATCTGGGTCTGCTGGCATGGGAAAGGAAGAAGGAGAAAGGCATTGAACTGAAACCTGATCTTCCATAAGAAGGAAAGAATAGTACAGAATGTAGGAGTAAAAGGGAACAGAGGACGTGGGTTAGAGGAAGAACCCTGCCTAGAAGTTCTAAGCGCAAGGCCGGGGCCCGGTCCCCGAGGTTGTATGCATACTAATGGTTCTGCAGCAGACACCGGTGGAGTAGTGGGCTGTAAATGCACTACTCCCATCTAAGACTTGGGGGCACAACAGCAACGTAAATAGTGAGCTGGGACTCAGGAGTAAGGAGTCCCCAAAGCAGGCTACAGCTGTCTGCCATACAAGTAGAGTTCTTGGGAACATCTTAAAGGAGGAACTCCAGTGTAACTCAGTACTAGGAGATCCTCACGCTTAGAGGCGCTATAGAGGAGACGTTCAGAAAGGCACATGTTGGCGGAGTGTTGGAAGGGAGCATTCCATCTGGCCTGGAGGTTGATTGAGTCCCTGACCCGGAGGACACAGCACAGAGGCAGGCACCTGTGTGTACTACAGACTGTGAGTAAAGCTTTGGAACTACAAGCCTTGGTGTCCTCCATTTATTCCTGCCCCAACACACATGGTACCACTACATCTGGGTACCAGCTTCTACACTGCCTGCGCCTCTCAGCTACCCCTACATCTACACTGCCCTGGGACTACCGCTCCACCTGTGGGGAGCTTCACCATCTTGGCTGCAACACACCACCAGTCCCAGAGGATCTGCATGCAGCGTCGGCCTATTATCTCACTTGCCGAACACCACAGGTGGCATCACGAACTATTCATTATCTCTATTCATCCCCTTTTTGCCATGGAGCCCCAGGGCCACGGACCGGGTCTCAGCTTCCGTGACAACTCCCATTGAGATCAACAGGCCCGATACCGAGTACCCCGGTAGCCCTGGTTGGGCGCTCCACCAACAAAGGGTTTTCAACCAAGTACTAGAAATGAACATGTTATTTACAATTATTTAATCTCTCCAATTACTTTTGGTCCCTTTAAAAACAGGGTGGCACATGTTAAGGAGCTGAAACTCCTAAACCCTTTATCCAATTTTAATGTGGATACCCTCAAATGAAAGCTGAAAGTCTGAACTTCAACTGCATCTGAATTGTTTTGTTTAAAATTCATTGTGGTAATGTCTAGAACCAAAATTAGAAAAATGTTGTCTCTGTCCAAATATATATGGACCTAACTGTATATATACACAGTGAGTACAGAAAGTATTCAGACCCCTTTAAATGTTTCACTCTTTAATTGCAGCCATTTGGTAAATTCAAAAAAGTTCATTTTTTTCTCATTAATGTACACTCTGCACCCCATCTTGACTGAAAAGAAACAGAAATGTAGAAATTTTTGCTAATTTATTAAAAAAGAAAAACTGAAATATCACATGATCGTAAGTATTCAGCCCCTTTGCTCAGTATTGAATAGAAGCACCTGTTGAGCTAGCACAGCCATGAGTCTTCTTGGGAATGATGCAACAAGTTTTTCACATTTGGATTTGGGGATCCTCTGCCATTCTTCCTTGCAGATCCTCTCCAGTTTCATCAGGTTGGATGGTGAACGTTGGTGGACAGCCATTTTCAGGTCTCGCCAGAGATGCTCAATTGGGTTTAGGTCAGGGCTCTGGCTGGGCCAGTCAAGAATTGTCACATAATAGCATGAGGCTGCCACCACCATGTTTCACTGTTGGTATTGAATTGGGCAGGTGATGACCAGTGCCTGGTTTTCTCCACACATACCGCTTAGAATTATCACCAAAAAGTTCTATCTTCGTCTCATCAGACCAGAGAATCTTATTTCTCATAATCTGGGAGTCCTTCATGTGTTTTTTTTAGTAAACTCTATGCGGGCATTCATATGTCTTGCACTGAGGAGAGGCTTCCGTAGGGCCACTCTGCCATAAAGACCTGACTGGTGGAGGGCAGCAATGATCGTTGACTTTGTAGAAGTTTCTCCCATTTCCCTACTGCATTTGTGGAGCTCAGCCACAGTGATCTTGGAGTTCTTTTCTTCTCTCACCAAGGCTCTTCTCCCACGATTGCTCTGTTTGGCTGGACGGCCAGGTCTAGGAAGACTTCTGGTGGTCCCAAACTTCTTCCATGTAAGGATTATGGAGGCCACTGTGCTCTTAGGAACCTTGAGTACTGCAGAAATTCTTTTATAACCTTGTCTCTGAGCTCCTTGGCCAGTTCCTTTGACCTCATGATTCTCATTTGGTCTGACATGCACTGTGAGCTGTGAGGTCTTATATAGACAGGTGTGCGCCTTTACAAATCAAGTCCTATCAGTATAATTACACACAGCTGGACTCCAAAGAAGGAGTAGAACATCTCAAGGAGGATCACAAGGAAATGGACAGCATGGGACTTACATATGAGTGTCTGAGCAAAGGGGCTGAATACTTATGACCATGGGATATTTCGGTATTTCTTTTTCAATAAATTTGCAAAAATTTCTACATTTCTGTTTTTTTCAGTGAAGATGGGGTGCAGAGTGTACATTAATGAGAAAAAAATGAACTTTTTTGAATTTATCAAATGGCTGCAATGAAACAAAGAGTGAAAAATTTAAAGGGGTCTGAAGACTTTCCATACCCACTGTCTATATATACTGTAACAATGTTACTTAGTTGCAAGCGATCTGAGTTATCATAGGAACCATTTGTATTTAAAGTCGAGCTAGTTTATTTCAGTCCTTACAAGTCACAACACGGCAGACTCAAACACTGCCTTTGTCCAGCACAAAGTACAACATAAATCATAAAGTCCATACAGTTGTGGCCAAAAGTATTGACACCCCTGCAATTCTGTCAGATAATACTCAGTTTCTTCCTGAAAATGATTGCAAACACAAATTCTTTGTTATTATCTTCATTTAATTTGTCTCATGTTCATTCCCCACTTACAAAGCTCAGGGAATATAATATACACCTGTTTATATGGGGTATGTGTTCATTCCCCTATTATCTACAGTTGTGGCCAAAAGTATTGACACCCCTACAATTCTGTCACATAATACTCAGTTTCTTCCTGAAAATGATTGCAAACACAAATTCTTTGGTATTATCTTGATTTAATTTGTCTTAAATGAAAAAACACAAAAAGAATTGTCCTAAAGCCAAATTGGATATAATTCCACACCAAACATAACAAAGAGGGTGGACAAAAGTATTGGCACTGTTTGAAAAATCATGTGATGCTTCTCTAATTTGTGTAATTAACAGCACCTGTAACTTACCTGTGGCACCTAACAGGTGTTGGCAATAACTAAATCACACTTGCAGCCAGTTGACATGGTTTAAAGTTGACTCAACCTCTGTCCTGTGTCCTTGTGTGTACCACATTGAGCATGGAGGAAAGAAAGAAGACCAAAGAACTGTCTGAGGACTTGAGAAACCAAATTGTGAGGAAGCATGAGCAATCTCAAGGCTACAAGTCCATCTCCAAAGACCTGAATGTTCCTGTGTCTACCGTGCGCGGTGTCATCAAGAAGTGTAAAGCCCATGGCACTGTGGCTAACCTCCCTAGATGTGGACGGAAAAGAAAAATTGACAAGAGATTTCAACGCAAGATTGTGCGGATGTTGGATAAAGAACCTTGACTAACATCCAAACAAGTTCAAGCTGCCCTGCAGTCCGAGGGTACAACAGTGTCAACCCGTACTATCCGTCGGTGTCTGAATGAAAAGGGACTGTATGGTAGGAGACTCAGGAAGACCCCACTTCATACCCCGAGACATAAAAAAGCCAGTCTGGAGTTTGCCAAAACTTACCTGAAAAAGCCTAAAACGTTTTGGAAGAATGTTCTCTGGTCAGATGAGACAAAAGTAGAGCTTTTTGGACAAAGGCATCAACATAGAGTTTACAGGAGAAAAAAAGAGGCATTCAAAGAAACAAACACGGTCCCTACAGTCAAACATAGCGGAGGTTCCCTGATGTTTTGGGGTTGCTTTGTTGCCTCTGGCACTGGACTGCTTGACCGTGTGCATGGCATTATGAAGTCTGAAGACTACCAACAAATTTTTCAGCATAATGTAGGGCCCAGTGTGAGAAAGCTGGGTCTCCCTCAGAGGTCATGGGTCTTCCAGCAGGACAATGACCCAAAACACACTTCAAAAAGCACTAGAAAATGGTTTGAGACAAAGCACTGGAGACTTCTAAGGTGGCCAGCAATGAGTCCAGACCTGAATCCCATAGAACACCTGTGGAGAGATCTATAAATGGCAGTTTGGAGAAGGCACCCTTCAAATATCAGGGACCTGGAGCAGTTTGCCAAAGAAGAATGGTCTAAAATTCCAGCAGAGCATTGTAAGAAACTCATTGATGGTTACCGGAAGCGGTTGGTCGCAGTTATTTTGGCAAAAGGTTGTGCCACCAAGTATTAGGCTGAGGGTGCCAATACTTTTGTCTGGCCCATTTTTGGAGTTTTGTGTGAAATGATCAATGTTTTGCTTTTTGCTTCATTCTCTTTTGTGTTTTTTTCATTTAAGACAAATTAAATGAAGATAATACCAAAGAATTTGTGTTTGCAATCATTTTCAGGAAGAAACTGAGTATTATCTGACAGAATTGCAGGGGTGTCAATACTTTTGGATACAACTGTACTTAAAGTTAGGCCGGGGTCACACTAGAGAGGAATACGGACGAGTGAGAGGCGCTAAAAGCACGCATTACACACGGACAAATGATTCTCTATGGGGTCCCTCGCACCAGCCGTATCTTTCTCGTCCATATTCTACGGTCCGTGCCAATCGCAGCATGCTGTGATTGTCAGCGTACTACGGCCATAATACGCCAATGCAAGTCTACGGGTGCGCAAAAAATACGGATTACACACGGACCACACATGTGACTTGCGAGAAATACGCACCCGGTGTCTTTTAGCAAATGCGACAATTCAGTGCGCGATACAGTAAACTCACACTGACAGGTTTAATAAAGAAACAAAAGAATAGATATAGGCACATAGAATACATATATATATATATATATATATATATATGCATTCTATTTGTCTATATCTATTCTTTGGTTTCTGTTAGAAACCCTGTCATAGGGCTCCATTATATGTCCATTTTGCAAGCCTGCGAGAAAATCTCACCATACGGATTACATACGGATGCTGACATGCGCAAAATACGCGACCACACCTTGTTTACGGATGACATACGGAGCACTATTTAGGGGTCATTCATCCGTATTACGCCTGTAAACTACGGACCGTATTTTGCGGCGGTTAGTGTGACCCCGGCCTTAATGATGTCCCTGTGCCAAGCAGTGCGGAGGATCAGAATACACTGAGAAGACCAGAGCAGCGGGGTTTGGGGAGAAGATTTATATGGGGCCCATTATACTGTATGAAGTTATATATGGTGCGCATTATACTGTATGAAGTAATATATGGGGCCCATTATACTGTATGAAGTAATATATGGGGCCCATTATACTGTATGGAGCATTATATGGGGCCCATTATCCTGTAAGAAGTAATATATGGAACCATTATACTGTATGGAGCATTATATGGGGCCCATTATACTGTACGAAGTAATATATGGGGCCCATAATGCTGTATGGAGCATTATATGGGGCCCATTGTACTGTATGAAGTAATATATGGGGCTCATTGTACTGTATGGAGCATTATATGGGGCCCATTATACTGTACGAAGTAATATATGGGGCCCATTATACTGTATGGAGCATTATATGGGGCCATTATACTGTACGAAGTAATATATGGGGCCCATTATGCTGTATGGAGCATTATATGGGGCACATTTTACTGTACGAAGTAATATATGGGGCACATAATACTGTAGAGAGCATTATGTGGGGATAGGGAATGACTTTCTGTTTGTTGTGGATCTGACCGCTGGGACCCCCATGATCCTGGAAAACATAGCTTTGAAGAGCACCATGTAAATGGAGCTGTGGTCAGTCATACACACTGTGGTGCAATTCACATGTGGCTCTTCAAATAACTCCTTAAAGAGAGTGATGAGGGGACAACAAAGTATAGCAAAAATTCACTGATCGGGGTGAGGAGTGTTATACTTTGTGGGCCGGTGGGATTTGTGTGGCATGGCTGCATTTTTGTCCCAATCCAGCCCTGTGCCAGGCCTACCATTGCCATTATTGCCCCTTGTTCTGGATGCTTCTGTGTTGTTATTCTATGTGCGTAAGATGGCGCTGACATCCTTGTGTTTGGACACCTTTTTTTTTTCTATTTATCGAAATCAAAATGTCCACTACTGTACTCAGTTTTACAGGATAGATATGAGAATTCGCTTTGTGTGTGCAGGCAGCAGAGAGGCTAGGTTCACCCCTGGCTGAGCCGTGTATCTAATCCTCTCCTGTGTGATACTGACTGCTGAGCCGTGTATCTAATCCTCTCCTGTGTGATACTGACTGCTGAGCCGTGTATCTAATCCTATCCTGTGTGATACTGACTGCTGAGCCGTGTATCTAATCATATCCTGTGTGATACTGACTGCTGAGCTTTGTATCTAATCCTATCCTGTGTGATACTGACTGCTGAGCCGTGTATCTAATCCTATCCTGTGTGATACTGACTGCTGAGCTTTGTATCTAATCCTATCCTGTGTGATACTGACTGCTGAGCCGTGTATCTAATCCTCTCCTGTGTGATACTGACTGCTGAGCCGTGTATCTAATCCTCTCCTGTGTGATACTGACTGCTGAGCCGTGTATCTAATCCTATCCTGTGTGATACTGACTGCTGAGCCATGTATCTAATCATATCCTGTGTGATACTGACTGCTGAGCCGTGTATCTAATCCTCTCCTGTGTGATACTGACTGCTGAGCCGTGTATCTAATCCTCTCCTGTGTGATACTGACTGCTGAGCCGTGTATCTAATCCTATCCTGTGTGATACTGACTGCTGAGCCGTGTATCTAATCATATCCTGTGTGATACTGACTGCTGAGCTTTGTATCTAATCCTATCCTGTGTGATACTGACTGCTGAGCCGTGTATCTAATCCTATCCTGTGTGATACTGACTGCTGAGCTTTGTATCTAATCCTATCCTGTGTGATACTGACTGCTGAGCCGTGTATCTAATCCTATCCTGTGTGATACTGACATCTGAGCCGTGTATCTAATCCCATCCTGTGTGATATTGACTGCTGAGCCGTGTATCTAATCCTATCCTGTGTGATACTGACTGCTGAGCCGTGTATCTAATCCTATCCTTTGTGATACTGACTGCTGAGCCGTGTATCTAATCCTATCCTTTGTGATACTGACTGCTGAACCGTGTATCTAATCCTATCCTGTGTGATACTGACTGCTGAGCCGTGTATCTAATCCTCTCCTGTGTGATACTGACTGCTGAGCTGTGTATTTAATCCTATCCAGTGTGATACTGACTGCTGAGCCGTGTATCTAACCCTATCCTGTGTGATACTGATTGCTGAGCCGTGTATCTAATCCTATCCTGTGTGAAACTGACTGCTGAGCTGCGTATCTAACCCTATACTGTGTGATACTGAATGCTGAGCTGTGTATCTAATCCTATCCTGTGTGATACTGACTGCTGAGCCGTGTATCTAATCCTATCCTGTGTGATACTGACTGCTGAGCCGTGTATCTAATCCTCTCCTGTGTGATACTGACTGCTGAGCTGTGTATTTAATCCTATCCAGTGTGATACTGACTGCTGAGCCATGTATATAACCCTATCCTGTGTGATACTGATTGCTGAGCCGTGTATCTAATCCTATCCTGTGTGAAACTGACTGCTGAGCTGCGTATCTAACCCTATCCTGTGTGATACTGACTGCTGAGCTGTGTATCTAATCCTATCCTGTGTGATACTGACTGCTGAGCCGTGTATCTAATCCTATCCTGTGTGATACTGACTGCTGAGCCGTGTATCTAATCCTATCCTATGTGAAACTGACTGCTGAGCTGTGTATCTAACCCTATCCTGTGTGATACTGACTGCTGAGCTGTGTATCTAATCCTATCCTGTGTGATACTGACTGCTGAGCCGTGTATCTAATCCTATCCTGTGTGATACTGTCTGCTGAGCTGTGTATCTAATCCTCTCCTGTGTGATACTGACTGCTGAGACATGTATCTAACCTTATCCTGTGTGATACTGACTGCTGAGCCATGTATCTAATCCTATCCTGTGTGATACTGACTGCTGAGCCGTGTATCTAATCCTCTCCTGTGTGATACTGACTGCTGAGACATGTATCTAACCTTATCCTGTGTGATACTGACTGCTGAGCCATGTATCTAATCCTATCCTGTGTGATACTGACTGCTGAGCCGTGTATCTAATCCTCTCCTGTGTGATACTGACTGCTGAGCTGTGTATCTAATCCTATCATGTGTGATACTGACTTCTGAGCCGTGTATCTAACCCTATCCTGTGTGATACTGATTGCTGAGTCGTGTATCTAATCCTATCCTGTGTGATACTGACTGCTGAGATGTGTATCTAATCCTATCCTGTGTGATGCTGACTGCTGAGCTGTGTATCTAATCCTATCCTGTGTGATAGACTGCTGAGCCATGTATCTAATCCTATCCTGTGTGATACTGATTGCTGAGCTGTGCATCTAATCCTATCCTGTGTGATTCTGACTGCTGAGCCGTGTATCTAATCCTTTCCTGTGTGATACTGAATGCTGAGCTGTGTATCTAATCCTATCCTGTGTGGTACTGACTGCTGAGCTGTATATCTAACCCTATCCTGAGTGATACTGACTCCTGAGCTGTGTATCTAATCCTCTCCTGTGTGATACTGACTGCTGAGCCGTGTATCTAATCCTCTCCTGTGTGATACTGACTGCTGAGCTGTGTATCTAATCCTCTCCCGTGTGATACTGACTGCTGAGCCGTGTATCTAATCCTATCCTGTGTGATACTGACTGTTGAGCTGTGTATCAAATCCTATCCTGTGTGATACTGGGCTCCCCCTGCAGTCTGTGTCAGAGGGTGGTCTGAGTCGGCACGGTAATAAATTTTGTTATTTCCAGCTTTACAGAAGGATGATAACACCATAGAAATGATAAGAATAATAGGCCAAATTGTTTGGTTAATTGGAATGCACGAGGTTAATATTATGCCTCACAACATAGCCTATGACGCTCTTGGGGTCCAGACGTGACGTGTGACTGCAAAATTCTGTGGCTGTAGCTGCGACGGTGCGGATGCCAATCCCGGACACACACACCCATTGAGCTTTATATATTAGATATATTTATTGTAGAGAGAAGCATATTGCTACCTCTGTCTCTGGTCTTCCTCCGCCACTGGTCTTCCTCCGCCTCTGGTCTTCCTCCACCTCTGGTCTTCCTCCATCACTGGTCTTCCTCCCGCCTCTGGTCTTCCTCCCACCTATGGTCTTCCTCCCGCCTATGGTCTTCCTCCCGCCTATGGTCTTCCTTCGCCTATGGTCTTCCTCCCGCCTCTGGTCTTCCTCTGCCTCTGGTCTTCCTCTGCCTCTGGTCTTCCTCTGCCTCTGGTCTTCCTCTGCCTCTGGTCTTCCTCCGCCTCTGGTCTTCCTCAGCCTCTGGTCTTCCTCAGCCTCTGGTCTTCCTCCGCCTCTGGTCTTCCTCCGCCTCTGGTCTTCCTCCGCCACTGGTCTTCCTCCGCCTCTGGTCTTCCTCCGCCTCTGGTCTTCCTCCGTCACTGGTCTTCCTCCGTCCCTGGTCTTCCTCCGCCTCTGGTCTTCCTCCGCCTCTGGTCTTCCTCCGCCTCTGGTCTTCCTCCGTCCCTGGTCTTCCTCCGTCACTGGTCTTCCTCCCGCCTCTTCTGTCTTCTCTCCTCTATCTCCTATTTCCTTTCTTCTGAACGGCTCATTCATTCACGAGTCCTCTAGCCATCACATAGGGCAAGTCATGGCTGTGATGGCTCCTGAAGTGCCCACAGTCTAAAAGATGGTTGAACAGGAAAATGTACCTACAGTAAAAGGTCCATGTTCGGGGTTCGGTACCGGACACTAGGTGTTCCGTATGAAGCCCAAACGGTTTCGCTTATCAACATTCAATACAAATAATAAATTGATCATTTCTGCCTAAATTGTAAATCGGGAGTTTGTGATATAAATAGATATTTGTCCTATTAATATTAGTATGATTGCAAGTTTGTTGTTGTTTTTTTTCTTTATTTCCATTTTTCTTTCTTTTGTGCCAGTTATTAAAGTGTAAATATTGTCCAAAAAGCTTCCCAACGCTCTCTGCGCTGGAAGGGTTAATCCACCTGGTAAAGCCCGTAACCAGGGACGGATGTATTTTGGGATGGGTTTCCCGGTAATGTACTTAAATGGAAGAAGTTACACTTGTTTGTCTTACATAATTTTTTCCCATCATCGCCAGATCTCGCCTCCGTTGCCTGGAGACGCGGCGCTCACAATGCTCCTCTCATCCTCTGTGCCTATTAATAACCGTGAACGCTCCGGCTCGCACCATTCGCCTCTTGTGCCTGAACGTTTCTTTCTATCCTCGATGAAGGTTCGTGTACTCGGGGTTTAGTAAGGTTACGAGGGGTGGATGACACCTGCGAGGACACAGCGGCCGATGCGGTGTGCGCCATTACTGCTGCGCAGCACTAGACTGTTAATGGGCTCAAGAAGTTTCTGTCCAGAAGTTCAGCAACACGAGAGTCTGCAGCAAGGCGTATTATCTAGATATAAGACACAGAAACAGAACACAGTATGACAAACGTGCATAAATACTCTGCTGTAAAACATATGTCACTGTAAGTAGCAAGTGCTAGTAAAAGATGTTAAGAAAACCAGGGTATTTTGTTGATACGTTTTTTTGCAAAAAAATGTACGCTAAGCCACTCCGCCGCGTCAAGGCATACCCTTCTCGGAGCAGTCTTATCTAATATATTTAAAAACCTGAACATGTGAATAATACCTTCATGAGCAGGGTTCAGAAAGGTGCTGCCCGGTATGGGCTCGCTGGGCAAAATGGCTTTTTATGCATGTCCCAAAAGAGAGAGGCGGGGGATCTCCCAAAGCTTGCATAAGGAAGAAATCAATGGATTCAGAACACATGACACATGCACAAAAACTGAACGGGTCAATAAGACCCTGTTCACACCACCCAAGAACTAAGACACAGAAACAGAACACAGTATGACAAACGTGCATAAATACTCTGTTGTAAAACATATGTAACTGTAAGTAGCAAGTGCTAGTAAAAGATGTTAAGAAAACCAGGGTATTTTGTTGATACGTTTTTTTGCAAAAAAATGTACGCTAAGCCACTCCGCCGCGTCAAGGCATACCCTTCTCGGAGCAGTCCTATCTAATATATTTAAAAACCTGAACATGCATAAAAAGCCATTTTGCCCAGCGAGCCCATACCGGGCAGCACCTTTCTGAACCCTGCTCATGAAGGTATTATTCACATGTTCAGGTTTTTAAATATATTAGATAGGACTGCTCTGAGAAGGGTATGCCTTGACGTGGCGGAGTGGCTTAGCGTACATTTTTTTGCAAAAAAAGTATCAACAAAATACCCTGGTTTTGTTAACATCTTTTACTAGCACTTGCTACTTACAGTTACATATATTTTACAACAGAGTATTTATGCACGTTTGTCATACTGTGTTCTGTTTCTGTGTCTTAGTTCTTGGGTGGTGTGAACAGGGTCTTATTGACCCGTTCAGTTTTTGTGCATGTGTCATGTGTTCTATATCTAGATATAAGGTAGGGAAAAAGATTCATAGTAACCTGAGAATGAGCCCCGGACGGAGGAAAGGACAGGAAAAGGGAGATAGGGATAGATAGATAGATAGATAGATAGATAGATAGATAGATAGATAGATAGACATATAATAGACAGATAATAGACATATAATAGACAGATAATAGACATATAATAGATAATATATAGATAGATAGATAGATAGATAGATAGATAGATAGATAGATAGATAGTAGATAATAGCTAGATTATAGATAATAGATAGATAGACAGATGCTAGAT
The DNA here is from genome assembly GCF_039654945.1 of Dendrobates tinctorius. Lineage (NCBI taxonomy): Eukaryota > Metazoa > Chordata > Amphibia > Anura > Dendrobatidae > Dendrobates > Dendrobates tinctorius. The sequence continues at coordinate 785,265 of NW_027361882.1, forward strand.
AGACAGATAACAGATAGATATAGATAGATAACAGACAGATGATAGACATATAATAGACAATAAATAGATAAATATTAGATAGATAGTAGATAATAGTTACTGTAGATAGATTATAGATAATAGATAGATAGACAGATGATAGATAGATAGATAGATAGATAGATAGATAGATAGATAGATAGATAGATAGATAAATAGAAAAGACAGACAGCAGCACAAACTTGAGCAGATTTTGGGTGCAATACTTCCTGAGTAATGCAGTTGTCCAACGCAAAATCTAATGGAAAAAAATCAGGCAGCACTCCAGTTCAAGGAAAAATTGTGGACTTTAATCCAGCACCATGTGGTGCAACGTTTCGACCTCACAGCACGGTCTTTGTTGTCAAAGGGACAAAATCAATGTTTTTTCACCTTAAAAGTCTATGGAGTGCTGCCTTTTTTAACTTTTTTTATATGGATTGGGGCAAATATTGGATGCTTTTTTGAGGAGGCCGGAGCACCTGCTTATTGATATTGTGCTGTTCCATTTTTGTTTTTGCAATAGATAGATAATAGATAGATAATCCATAGATAATAGATAGCTGATAGATAATAGATAGTTAATACATAGCTAATAGATGTATAATAGATAGATAAATAGATAGAATAGATAATAAATAGATGATAGATAGATAATAGATAGATAATAGATAGATCATAGATAAAAAATACTTAATAGATAGCTAATAGATAAATAGATAGATAATAGATAGATAACAAATAGATAATAAATAGATAATAGATAGATAATAGATATACAGAGAGATAGATAATAGAAAATAAATAATAGATATAAAGACAGACAGATAATAGATAGATGCATAATAAATAAATAAGGTATGAGAAGTGATGACATAACTCTTTAAAATAAATGTCTACTACTTGTCTACCATTATCAATAGCTGACGTCGTTATTAATATTTCTCTATAGTGGTTACTACTTGAAATCTCCTATGTAAGCTTAAGCCTTAGAATTCTGTCTGCTTGCAGCCACCACTAGGGGGAGCTCTGTAACTTGCTGCATACTGTTCTCTTGAGTTCCCTCTAGTGGTGGCTGCAGATAATCAGAGTTTTATTATGTAGCGCTCTCTTTGTGCATCTCTGCATAAAAAATTAATTCTGACCCTTTCAAAGACATGGATGATAAAATTGTTTAGCACAGAATATTGGAGCTCATATCTCAGGAATGTGATGTGGGAGATCAATACGACACATGGATTAGAACAGTCAATAAGTAATTGTCAGAATGAACCATCCTCCAGCACTGGACATCTCTGGCAGTTACCTCGTGCCTGGATCCCGAGCTCTACCCTCTCTGTTTTTCAGTCACACCTGGATAACAAGTCCTAATATTGGAATCCGTGGGATCCTGAAGCCGCGGCCATAAATAAACAAGTTTGTTCTCTCACTTCCTGTAATATCAGTTTCATAATGTAACACATGATGTGACCTGTGAAGAAGGAACATGTGCGTGACGCTTCTCTACAGGCAAAGAGAGGAAAACTGTCGGCTGTTCTGCTGCACTAACAGGATTTATTGTGAATAAACCTATAATATCTATGATCTGCATGCATAAAAATACCATATACAAGATATATGTTCTTAGCAAATGCCCTACTGCTGACATCAGGTTTCTGTGTTACATGTATTAATTTATTAAAACAATGAAATTAGTAAGCTTATAATTTTAGCACCGGCCACTTGGCATTTTTAGACTGTCCTGTCCTTTTAGAATGAATTTTCAGGATGTAAGAACTCTATATACAGCTGATGATACAGGATCCACCATTCACAGTAGTTGATATCACAGCTCACCTCTTCCCTCCTCCTGTACAGTGACTGATAACACCTCTATATACAGTAGATAACACAGGATCCACCATTCACAATAGGTGATATCACAGTGATTTTCTCGCATAGCACTCACCTGTATTTTACGGTCGCGTGATGCCGGCCTTTATCAGCCGCTCCTGCGATATAAATAATTTAAAAAAAGCCTGCGTGGGTTCCCCATTATTTTTGATAGCCAGTCAGGCAAAACTCACAGCTCGGGGCTGCAACCCTCAGCTGTCACCTTCAGCAGGGCTGGTTATCAAGAATAGAGGGGTCCCCACACCGTATTTTTTAATTATTTAAATAAATAATTTTAAAAAATGGCATGAGTGTGGTAATAGCAGGTACGCAGGATGCAGTGACGAGACGATAGACAGAAATGACTTTAAACGTTAACTTTTATCGATAAATGCCGTTAAGGCTATTGTTATGCAACTAATAGAATAACAGTAATTGTCCTTGCAGGGAGTCAATACACATAAACAAGGATTGGGAGAACATAACTAATCCGGCAAAGATCGGTCACTATATGGCCGCGGAATGGCCGACTACGGGTCCTTAGTCACTATGTACCACTTATCCATCCTGACGTCCCTCGGCATTCTGTTCCACGGTGTGTCTGCGTCCCAGCCACTGGGCCCAGCCGCTGAAGATCTGGCATAGTCTTCGGGCGTTCCGACGCCCAGGAGAAGTAGGGGCACAACAGGCCCGCGGAGAGTTCTTTGGCGGGATGTCCCCCAGTGGAGACAGCGAGATACCGCCTGGGAGTGGGAGAGTTGGGGCCCAAATCCCTGACAGGGACTGGCAGCGGCGGTGATAAGTGGCGGTTGATAGGCCACAGGCGCAGTCTCTACCGCGGACTGGAGCGGGGCAGTGGCAGCTGCGGGCGGCAAAGGAGGAGTCACCGCTGTGGTCAGGAGTGAAGCAGCGGTGACTGCGGGCAGCAGCGAGGAGGCCGCAGCCACGAGCTGGAGTGAGGCGGCGTCGGCTGCGGATGGCTACGAGTAGGCCGCAACCGAGAGCTGGAGTGAGACAGCAGTCTTCTTTTGTCGGTAAGCTCGGCGCCGTCTCCCTGCAGTCCACTGAGAGTCTCCCTCCTGTCGCTGTCCTCCTCTCTAGAAGCTGCTCGTGGCTTTCGCTCTCTGGCCCTCCCCAAGTCTCCACCTCCTTTCCCCTCATTCTGCTGACTCACACAGTCTGCTCCTCTCCGCCCCTCTTCTCTGGACTGTCAGTCTCAGCAGTCCATCCCCTAGCTCTGCTCCCTAGAAACAGATACCCCAGGAACCTGGAAGACGGCCCTTTCGGTTCCGGCCCGGATACTCGGCGGAGGCCTCTCTTCCTATACTCCTCCATCCTGTATGCTCGCCAGTCCTCGGGCGAGGGTCTTGGTAGGCTCGAGTTGGCCTTTTGAGACAAAAGTTCCTGTTGCCATACGAACTGTTCCTGTTCGTAGCGTTCGGGGGGTTTGCCGGCTGACCGCTTGGAGCGTCTTAGTTCGACTGTGGTGGAGCTTTCTGGGGTGGTGGCCGGTGGTGGACTGGCCGATTCTGGTGGACTGGCGTGACTTGCTCAGATATTGTTCCTTGGATGGCCCGCTTGTATCGCTGGGATACCTTCTTCTTCATCTAGGTCCCAGACCGTGGGCATTGGTCCGGAGGCCTGAGGAGTGGGTTCGGGTTGCACGGGATCGTTGGATGTACAGGGCCACAACATATTACGGTGCACAGTACGAGTGGGAAGTGCCCCGTCCCTTTCAGGTCGTATCTCGTACACAGGGCCATCGGGGCTTATTTGGAGCAATACTCGGTAGTGACTCTCTTCCCACCGGGGTTCTAGCTTGTTCTGGGGGTGCTGGTCTAGTACAAGTACTCGATCCCCAGTCTGAAAGTCGGTGGGTGGAGGTAGAGTCCCCCCTGGGTGCTCTAGGTCCTGGAGTTTTGTCTGGATGATGTGGTGAAGGGTCTGTAGCCGGTGTCGGTGGTTTCGGACCCATGATGACACTCCAGACCAGGGTTGGGGTTCCTCCGGGTTTAGTTCTACCTCTGTGATCCCTTTGCCTTCTCGCCCGAATAGCAGTGAGTAGGGGGTACAGCTGGTAACCCGGTGCACCCAGTTGTTACAGAACCACACTAGTTCAGGGACATACTCAGGCCAGCAGGCCTTCCAGTCACACTCCAGGGTACGCAACATTTGAATTAGTGTCCGATTAAAGTGCTCGCAGACCCCGTTTCCCTGTGGGTGATATGGTGTGGTCCAAGATTTACTGATACCATAGAGACGATGTAGCTCCTCCATGACCTTCCCCAGGAAGCATGCTCCCTGATCTGAATATATCCGTTGAGGGCAGCCATACACTTGGATAAAGTTCTTGCAGATTGCATAGGTGGCTGACTCCGCAGTTGGATATCGGGTGAGGGTTACCACGGCAAATTTGGTGAAGTGATCCACCATGATGAGACAATGCTCATACCCCTGGTATGCAGGGCCAATGGTCTCATAGTCTACCGTCAAGAGCTCGAGGGGTGCTGATGTCACTATCATTTGCACTGGGGCCCGTTGTGCAGGTGGTTTAGCTAGTTCGCATAGGCGGCAGGCCCGACAAGCTTCTTCCACAGCAGTGTGCAAGCGCGGATGGTAAACTATCTGCTGCAACCATTGCAAGGTTTTCTGGATTCCAAAGTGAGCCCCCATTTCGTGGGCTTCCAATGCCAGTTCACTGAGTTGGGCTCTGGGCATGACTACCTGCCAAGTTGTTGCAGACGTTGCCCGTGATACTGTCTTACGATACAACAGGCCTTTCTTGATGACTAGTTTCTCCCATTGGCGTAGCATCAGCAACATATCCTGAGACGAAGTCTGTCTGGGCGTCGGTGGGTAGTCTGCCGGTGGTCACCCATCAGCCTAGGAGCCCAATTTCTTCATCTTCTTGCTGCTGTTGGATCCATCTGTCACGTGATGGCTCCAGCACACCCCTTGGGGGTCCTTCTTGCGTGGCAGCCGTGAGCACGGCGGCAGTGAGGGCATACGTTGTCTCTTCCCCTTCGAATTCGTCATCTCGACGTTTCCCTGGCTTTGTGTGCTGGTTCCTGGAGAGGGCATCCGCGTGCACATTTTTTGCTCCTCTTTTGTAGATGATCTTGTAGTTGAACTTGGCCATCCGGGCCACCCATCGCTGCTCCAGAGCCCCCAATTTGGCAATTTCCAAGTGGGCCAGCGGGTTGTTGTCGGTCCGCACCACCACTTGGGAGCCCACCAGGTACTCTGCGAACCGCTCCGTCATGGCACACACTACCGCGAGGAGCTCAAGCTTGAAGGAGCTGTAATTGTCAGGGTTTTGCTCGGAGTCATGAAGTGATCGACTACCATACGAGATCACTCTCTCCCAGCCGTCCAGAACTTGTGACAATACAGCCCCTAGCCAGTGGAGGCTCCCGTCAGTGTGTAGTAGGAACGGTTGCGAGAAATCCGCATAAGCTAACACTGGGGCACCCGAGAGCGCAGCCTTAAGGTCTTGGAAGGCCTCTTCTTTTGGTTGTTGCCACTGGATTTTCCGTCCATTCGCCCCGGCAGGAGCCCCCTTCCTGCAGGGCTCAGGCCTGGCTTGCAAAATTCTTTATGAAAAGACGATAGTATCCAGCCAGCCCCAGGAAGGCCCACATGTCTTTTATCGTCTCGGGGGTAGGCCTTCCCTGAATGGCAGCAACCTTTTCCAGGTACGGTCTAACACCCTCGGCAGAGACAACATGCCCCAGATATTCAATCTGGGTGCGAAACAGGTGGCATTTCTGGGGCTTCACCTTCAACCCGTACTTCTTCAGCCAGCCGAGCACCTGCCCCAACCGCCGCAGGTGGTCCTCAAACGTGGCAGCATAGATGATTATGTCGTCCAAGTATATCAGCGTGGCCTCGAAGTTGAGATCCCCCAGACACCGCTCCATCGGCCGCTGAAAGGTCCCCGGGGCATTGGCCAGCCCGAACGGCATTCGATTGAACTCGAACAGTCCCATAGGAAGAATGAACGCCGTCTTAGCCCTGTCTTCTTCCGATATCTGTACCTGCCAATACCCGCTGGCCAGATCTAACGTTGAAAAGTACTTTGTCTTCCCCAAGGCGGACAGTGATTCTTCTATACGAGGCAACGGTTACGAGTCTTTGATAGTACAGGCATTCAGCTTTCTATAGTCACACAGAACCGCAGGGTGCCATCCTTTTTGCGGACCAACACAATGGGAGCAGCCCAGGGGATCTGGCTCTTTCGTATGACACCCTTCCGCAGCATTTGGGCCAGTAAAGTTTTTACCTCCTGGTATAGTTGTGGGGGAATTTGTCTGTATCCTTTCCGTATGGGGGCCGTTCCTGCCATGGGAATTCCATGCGTGATGGCTGTCGTGCATACAAAATCATCCTCGTGGCTAGCGAATATCCCGTGATACTGTCCAAGTAGTGTTTCTACCTGGAGAGGTTGGGCGGGAGCCAGGTCAGAGAGTTCAGCCTGCATTCTTTCCCGGATGTTTCGGCCCTTTTCCTGAGTCGAGGACTCGGCAGCCTGTAGAGTTCGAATAGTCACTGCCCAAGGGTCCTCGGGTTGCACCTTCAATTGGACCGTAGGGGCTGGCAGCACCTCTTCCAATGGCCTCACCAGCTTGGCCATCTCGACCCGGGGCCTTAAGACGATGTCTTGGTCCTCTAGGTTGACACAGCACACCAGGACAGTCCCTCTCCGCACAGTGGCCAGGGAGCGGGCCACCAGTATGCCAGGAAGCAGGCGTTCCGAGTAGCATGGCTCCACCTGCATCTCCACGCCCTCCAAAGGCACCGGAGCCCAGATGGGCAGGGCTGACACTGTCTGCCCAGGGGGCAGTATGAGCGGGGGAGCCGCTGGCGCAATGACTTTGCCCAGTGCCTCGCCCTCCTGGCAATCCTGGAGAACTCGCGCCTCCTGCACCAACTGCTGGAAGACCTGCCCTTGGGCCGTGCGTGGGGTCATTGAGGAGTAAATTGCCAAACTCCCACAGGATGTTCATGCCCAGGATAACTGGATGTTTGTCATTGGTTTCTTCATGAGTCAGGACCACTCCCTGGCATCCGAGAGATTTGCCACACAGCGTCATCTGCACCCAAACCACCCCGGCGAAAGGGACCGGTAATTGATTGGCGGCTACTAGTTTTATCATGGGTCCCCACTGGGGTCGCACTGCCAGCACGGCCCTCAACTTCTGCCCATACCACCGGACACTTTGCGACCAGATCTTCGGAACTTTCATCACCCCATGTTGTGGCTCCTGGCTCCGAGCGGTGTCCCCCCAGCCCGGAGCCCTCTAGTTTAACAGTGGCCTGGGTGGGCGTCTCCCACGCCATGGACACTCTCGTGTGAAGTGGCCCAGCTCCCCGCACTCATAGCGCTGGGGCTGTGAGGGCCGGCCGCTCCGAGCATTATGTGGCCCCCAGGGCCCGGGATTGAAACTACGCTGCCCAGACATGACCTCGGTTCTTCTCTTCACTTTGGCCAACTCACCCCTGATGTTCTTCAGCTCTTGTTTCATCTCTTCTATCCATTGGGGCTCTCCAACAGCAGTCACAGCGGCCTCGACACTCCGGACCTTCCCCACGGGGACCGTCATTCCCTGCTCCTGCTCTCATGCACGCGCCTGACTCCCCACCTCAGAGAAAGCTAAATGTGGGTTCACTCAGACCTGCTCCTGTAGTGCCTGCTATATCAACGGGTCTCGGAGTCCAGTCACTAACAAGTCGCGTAGGGTAATGTCGATGGGTCCTACCCGTATGCCGTCCTTCCGCTCGATGGCCATGTATAACTCTTGGAGGACATTCATATACTGGGTGATCGTCTCCCCGTCTCCCTGCATTCGACTGAACAACCGGGTCCTCAACTCTCCCACATCTGTCAGATCCCCATGGGTCTCTTCCAGTATCCGCAAGACCCTAGCAAAGGTGTTGCGGTGTCCCGGGGGCCTCAACATTACTGAATCCCGGGCCTCCCCTTCTAATACCATGAGAGCTACCTCAGCGTCCAGGTCAGGGGTCATCGGATGCATTCGGAAGAGGCCACGCATTCGCTCTGCCCAGCTCCACAGCATGGTGTTGGAGCCTGAGAACCTGGGCAGGTTGTTTAGCATTGCCCCCAGAAAAATGCTGGACCGGGGTCCCTGGTTGCTTGCTGTGTCTATGGCCCCGCTCTGGCCTGGGGTGCCACGCTCGGAGACTGCATCTTGCCGACTATGCCAAATGTGGTAATAGCAGGTACGCAGGATGCAGTGACGAGAAGATAGACAGAAATGACTTTAAACGTTAACTTTTATAGATAAATGCCGTTAGGGCTATTGTTATGCAACCAACAGAATAACAGTAGTTGTCCTCGCAGGGAGTCAATACACATAAACAAGGATTGGGAGAACATAACTAATCCGGCAAAGACCGGTCACTATATGTCCGCGGAATGGCCGACTATGGGTCCTTAGTCACTATGTATCACTTATCCGTCCTGACGTCCCTCGGCGTTGTGTTCCACGGTGTGTCTGCGTCGCAGCCACTGGGCCCAGCCGCTGAAGATCTGGCGTAGTCTTCGGGCGTCCCGACGCCCAGGAGAAGTAGGGGCACAACAAGCCCGCGAAGAGTTCTTTGGTGGGATGTCCCCCAGCGGAGACAGCGAGATACCGCCTGGGAGTGGGAGAGTGGAGGTCGCAACTCCCTGACAGGGACTGGCAGCGGTGGAGATAAGTGGCGGCTGATAGGCCACAGGCGCAGTCTGAGGCCGCACTGGAGGATCCGCAGCGGGCACAGGCCCAGTCTCTACCGCAGACTGGAGCGGGGCAGTGGCAGCTGCGGGCGGCAAAGGAGGAGTCACTGCTGTGGTCAGGAGTGAAGCGGCGGTGGTTGCGGGCAGCAGCGAGGAGGCTGCAGCCGCGAGCTGGAGTGAGGCAGCGTCGGCCGCGGACGGCTGCGAGTAGGCCACAGCCGAGAGCTGGAGTGAGGCAGCAGTCTTCTTTTGTTGGTAAGCTCGGCGCCATCTTCCTGCAGTCCACTGAGTGTCTCCCTCCTGTCGCTGTCCTTCTCTCTGGAAGCTGCTTGTGGCTCTCGCTCTCTGGCCCTCCCCAAGTCTCCACCTCCTTCTCCCTTGTTCTGCTGACTCACACAGTCTGGCCCTCTCCGCCCCTCTTCTCTGGACTCCTCCCCCAACTGCCCTGTCAGTCTCAGCAGTCCATCCCTAGCTCTGCTCCCTGGAAACAGATACCCCAGGAACCTGGAAGACGGCCCCCTTGGTTCCGGCCTGGGTACTCGGAGGAGGCCTCTCTTCCTACATGAGGTCCCCCTATTTTTGACAATCAGTCTTGCTAAAGCAGACAGCTGGGGGCTGGTATTCTCAGGCTGGTAAGGGGCCATGGATATTGCCTCCCTCAGCCTAAGAATAGCAGCCCATAGCCACCCAGGAAAGGCACATTTATTAGATGCGCCAATTCTGGCGCTTTGCCCCCGGATTTTCCCACTTGCCCTGTAGCGGTGGTAAGTGGGGTTCATATTTGTGGGGTTGATGTCACATTTGTATTGTCAGGTGACATCAAGTCCACGGATTAGTTATGGAGATGCATGTGTAAGACACCTATCCATTAGTAATCCTATAGTTACATGGTAAAATAAAGACACAGCCAGAATAAAGTCCTTTATTAGAAATAAGACTAAACACAGTTTTCCATTTTATTTAAAAATAACAAACACAGTTATACTCACCAACACCTAATTCCACTGAAGGCCTCATTCTCCTGTAATATAATTAAAATAAAAAAAACAACAATATACCATACCTGTCTGTCATTCTGTCCCACATCGTAATCCATGTCTGAGGGATTAAAAGTTTTCAACCTGGATGGTGCCAAGACGCGACCATCCACCCTGAGAACCACTGGTGAATGAGCTGCTGTGATCGCAGCCTCAGTGACTAGTGGTGATGTCATCGAGGTTACCTCCGGTCACTGAAGCTGCGTCCCCGGCAGTGCTGAATGGCCGTGACCTCAGCACCATGGAAAAAGTCAGCGATGAGGTCACCGCAGTTCAAGCTCAGTGATTTCACATCAGATCACCGTGAGAAATTCTCACGGTGATCTGCTGTGAAGCCGCTGTACTTAAACTGCAGTGAACTCAGTGACTTTTTCCCATGGTGCTAGCGGGGATCACACGGAAGTCACATCAGTTCAGCCCATCAGGGAACGTAGCCTCAGTGACCGGACATAACCTCGATGACGTCACCGATGACGTTAACATTGCAAATTCAGCGATCATGAGCCGATCCGAATATTGAAATATTCGCTCATCTCTACTTATAACACCTCTATATACAGTAGACAACACAGACTCCATCATTCACAGCTGACCCTGCACACCTTAACACTGACCTTTGCCCATGCCACATATGAAAATTAAAGCTCCCAGTGGCCGGTGTGAGAATTGCAGGATGTCAAATATTTATGTGTAATAAACACTGGGATATGGAAAAAAACATTGCCTTAAAAAAGTGTTTTACCCCAAATCCTGAATTAAACAATAGGTTATTTTTTGATTATGCATTCCTGTTAGAAAGATTTTCCAACTGAGAGAAACTTTTTCCAGAAATAGTGCCTTCATTCTTAGCCAAATGAAACAGACGCAACCCCCAGAAATCAACACTTATCTCCAGAGGATATTTTTCCCAAAAACCTACAGATGTGCCCATAATCACTTTATATGTTCTATGTAGTATCATGACATGCCGACAAAACCTACCACAGGGTTCGATTCATAACTGCAAGTTCAGCAATTTTTCTAGCTGCTCTTAAAATGAATTGAAAAAGTTGTGCATCCATGGTCACCTGCTCATTTCGGATAGAGCTGTAAGGCTCATCTTGTGATGTGTACAAACTGAGCCCCAGGGCGTAAAGTCACCCCTGGCATCGGTGCAGTTGGCAGGATGGCATGTGAGGAGCCAGGTCATGGCTGGTGATGGGAAAGCCGGTGTATGTTTGGGTACGGCAGGTTTGACCAAACTTTTTTAAAAAGTTTGTTTCGACTACCAGAACGGCACATGAACCTGGATCTCATTCAAATGAATGGGGACCATAACATCTGATGTTTCCCGTGCTGTTGTGAGGGAGGGCCAGGGCAGTAGTCGTGGCTGAGAGTATATACTTTAACACATCCTGGTCTCCTGTCACATGAATATAGCGTCCCCTCTGCAGCATACCTTCTGCTTAACCTTCTCACCGTCAGGATCCCATCGGGCTGGCAGAAGTTCCACTCGTCCATTTTTCCCCGGATCTGAGGGCATCAGCCCATGCAATGATCTGCCACATGATGAGCGATCTGTGTCCCCATACTGCTTAGGATCTCTTCTCTTGCTTCTACTCCAAACTGATGTTACACTATTACTTCAGCTGAACAGAAAAAATACAGGGAAAAACGGAATGCCTCACTGTGTCAATGTGCCTGGTAGCCTTGAATTTGCCAGCAGTGATCCAAAAAATTTGTTGGATCACAATGAGAGGAAGAAAAAAGTTGTATCACACAGCTGAATAATAAAAAACAATTCTTTATTTCACACCATCATAAAAACGTGTAGATATATCCACAAACTAATAAAAAAAGAGTCACATTCTTACACGTTTCTGGCTATCAGCCCTTAGTCATAGAATGTGACTAAGGGCTGATAGCCAGAAATGTGTAAGAATGTGACTCTGTTCTTATCTAGTAGTGGATAAATCTACACATTTTTATGATGGTGTGAAATAAAGAAAAATAGTTTTTGATTATTCAGCTGTGTGATACGACAAGTTTTTTTCTTACTTCAGCTGAACGTCTGTTCATTCGGACTCTGGATGGTTGGGTACTTTGACTTTAACGTTGTGGAGCTGCTGGGTAGCTCGGTCTCTAAGCCCACCCGTGCTGTTCGGACTCCCTAGCCCCTTCTAGCACTATCCAGGAACTGTTTCTGACTTATTCCCCAGCTAATTCCTCCTATATTAACTATTTACAGGGCTACTACCCCAAACTACACTGTGCCCCCTCTAGTGGATAAACTGGGGTACTGCTCTTGCCCTATCTTTACAAACAAAATACATAACACACATCAGAATGACAAACATATATGTACAGCAGCATAACCTTAGACACGGCTTTAAGGGGGTAGAGGCGTGGCACCCCTTACACTGTCATCTGTCAGCATGGTAAAGAGTGTTTTTGACCTGCGGTAACATTACATGTTACCCCTAGTCACAGCATTGTGGTTCCCACGCTGTAAAATAGATGACAGCTCCTCACTCTCCTTTACCCCTTTATTTCCAAAAATTAAAATAAAAACACCATATTCCTCACCTAATTTTAGTACTGACTACTACAGGATTGTTCATATTATTAAAAAATTCCTCCCTATTTTGTATGTTGATGATACATTAAAGAATATACTGAAGGATGGGATCAGATTTGTTTCAAGGAGGAATAAAACTATTGCTAATAAGGTATCTCCAAGTGATCATACTAGTGCCAATAGACATGCTAATAAATTTTTTTCAGACAGTTCAGCAAGTATAACTAATTGGTTACCCACTTGTGGATCTTTTAAATGTGCTCAGAAAAACTGTGGGCTATGTAGGTTTATGTGGAACACAGAAAAAATAGTATCTTCTGTTAATGGAAAGGAATTTAAAATAAAATCTTTTTTGAACTGTGGTTCTACTGGTGTGATCTATGTCATAACATGCGTGGATTGTAATATTCAGTATGTGGGAAATACTTCACGCACCTTGAGACGTCGTATTTCCGAGCACGTTTATGACGTAGGTCACACTACCACACGCAGTTTGTCTGCTGCTTCTCGACATTTTTTGCATATACATAAAGGAGATCTCAGCAACTTTAGGGTTAATGCCATAGAGAAGGTGCAGACAAAAAGGGTAGGTGGAAATTTAAATGATTTATTATTACGCCGAGAGGCAAAATGGATGTTATTGTTACAAAGCAGAGTTCCAACGGGTATGAATATTAGGAGTGAGATTTTGAGTGTTTTGTAAGTGTGATTTTGACTTGCTACCCTCTATTAATCAGCTGGCTATGTTTAGTCTTGATTGTTCCTTGACTTCCTTTGTTTCCCTTTATAAGCATGTGTTCAGATGTATTATGTGTTGTCTTAGAATAAGGACTGTTTTTTTGTCCGAAACGCGTCCACCTACACGTCCTGATGCGTCTCTTATCATGATGGAGAATCTTATGATTTTTTTAAATTTTGGAATAAAGGAATAAAAAATTTTTTAATCTAATTACTGATCTGGATGCTGGAATTTTTTTCCATATTACATATTCCTCACCTGTCTGATGATAATCCATTTGGCCCACAAAGAGCCCAACTGCCTAGTCAGCCCCATGTAGATTGCATGGCTGAGCGGTGGCATGATACGACTGAGCTGAGGCTGAGAACTCAGTTACATCAATAAGGTGACCGAAGTTGACAAGCTACTGTGACCTCAGTGACATCAGTGCTGGCTCTATGTAAGAACTATTTCATGTGCATTGAGATCAGTGAGGTCACTGGAGATTATCGACTATGAACATCATTCATCTTATTAACGTCACTGCTCTGAGCAGCTGTCGCATCACATGCATGGAGAGCCTGTTTGTTGAGCTCTCAATGCATGTGCTGTCACTGTGACACAGCCATGACACATGCAGCTACAGCAGCGATCAGCTGATGAACCAGTGCGATCCAGGAAGCCAGGTTCCCGCTGTAGCTTATGGCAAGTACTATAGCTTGCCAAATAAGTGGGGAACCAAAGATATTCGCTCAACTCTACTGATAACATGTACAGAAGTTGACAAAAATGGATTTGAATGGCTACAAAAGGTAACATCTTCACCTGTGACCTGTTTGCTTGTAATCAGTGTGCATAAAAGCTGAGTGAGTTTCTGGGATCCAGACAGACTCTTGCATCTTTCATCCAGCCACTGATGTTTCTGGATTGTGAGTCATAGGGAAAGCAAAAGAATTGTCAACGGATCTACGGAAAAAGGTAGTTCAACTGTATAAAACAGGAAAGGTATACAAAAAGATATCCAAGGAATTAATAATGCCAGTCAGAAGCGTTCAAACTGTGATTAACAAATGAAAAATCAGGGGCTCTGTAAAAACAAAACCACAGTCAGGTAGACCAACAACAATGTTGTCCACAACTGCCAGAAGCTGAAATACTGGACTCTCTGAAAACCAGCAGTGTGGTTGTTTCAAGATGTGCAATAGGAAGGCATTTGAAGAAAAGTGGGGTGCATGGCCGAGTCACCAGAAGAAAGCCATTACTGTGAAAATGCCACAAAGTATCTTGCCTACAATAAGCACAGAGACAAGCCTCAACATTTCTGGAACAAGGTAATTTGGAATGATGAGGCCAAAATTGATCTTTTTGGCTTGGCCACAACCATAATCATTACATTTGGAGAGAGGTCAACAAGGCCTATGATGAAAGGAAAGCCATTCCTACTGTAAAGCACGCTGGTGGATTGCTGATGTTTTGGGGATGTGTGAGTTATAAAGGCACAGGAAACTTGCTCAAGGTTGATGGAAAGATGAATGCAGCACGTCATCAGCAAAATCTGGAGGCAAATTTGCAATCATCATCAGCTGCACATGGGACGTACTTGGATGTTCCAACATGACAATGATCCAAAACACAAGGCCAAGTTGACCTGTCATTGGCAACAGCAGAACAAAGTGAATATTCTAGAGTGGCCCTCTCAGTCTCCTGAGCTCAATATCATTGAGCCAGTCTGGGGAGATTAAAACGGTGCAGTTCATGCTAGACAGCCCAGGAATTTACAGGAACTGGAGACTTTTTGCCAAGAAGAGTGGGCAGCTTTACCATCTGAGAAAATAAAGAACCTCATCCTCAACTACCACAAAAGACTTCAAGCTGTCATTGATGTTAGAGGGGGCAATACGCAGAAATAAGAAATGGGGCATGTGAACTTTTGATCAGGGTCATTTGGATGTTTCGGGTTGTCATTATGATTTAAAAAGAGAAAACACAGTAGTTTGACAATAAATGGCTTCATCCAACCACTAACCATGAGTGGAGAAAAAAATTTAATAGTATTAATATTCTCTGAAAAAAGGCTAAGAAAGCAAAAATTCTGCCAAGATATGTAAACTTTTGAGCACAACTGTATTACCTTACTTGCCACCACACCAGGGCAAGTGGAAAGAGCAGAGGAAAGCTCCACAATTGGTGCATCTAAAGCACCTTTTCTGTGGGTCTGCGTACTGCTATTTTTAGGTTGGGGAGGGCCAATAACCATGGCCCCTTTCCAGTCTGAGAGTACCATCCTCCAGCTGTCTACTTTTGCTTAGTTGGTGGTCAAAAATGAAAGGGACCCCACTCCATTTTTTTATTATTTAAAATAATTTAAAAAAATGGTGTGGGGACCCCTTTATTTTTGATAACCAGCCAAGATAATGCTGATAGCTGAGGGCTGCAGCCTGAAGCTGTCGCTTTTTCCTGTGCTGGTCATCAAAAATAGAGGGGTCTCCATGTCATTTTTTAATTTTATTTTTTCACAGGCGCTATCTGATGAATGCTCTCATCATCAAATATCAGCGAGAATGTGTGTATGACGATGAAAGTAGTGCTCTCATCATCCGACACCTGTGACCGCCGGTAATCTTTTTACCTCCGGTCACAGCTGTTGGCTCAGACGCTGTCATCTGTATGACAGCATGGGAACCGAAGAGCTCTTTCCAATGGTAATGACCTTATCACCAATCAGAGCCGGTGTTTCTCTCACAATCACAAAGATGACAGAGCAGGAAACACCAGATGTTATGGCTGCTGTTGTGAGTTCATTTTCCCCTTCACTACTGAGGCCCGATGAACTCCCTCTTCTGGTAAAGAAAGGTAGTGAGCCTGATTATCATGCACCTGAGTCTAATGATGATGACTGGCTGAGTGGAGTTACTAACTGGATATAAGGCCGCTGACGCCCTTCTGCCCTGCGGGTGATTTCTCTGTGGGATCCTTGGAGACCAGTCTGAATTCCTGCTCTTCTAAAGCTGTTTTCTGCTCTGCCTTTTGCATTTGTGCTTTGACTTTGTTTTGCTTTGTTTTTCTGGATTTCTGCCATTCCCTGCTGGGGTGAGCTGAATTCCTTTAGCTCTGTCTTCAGAAAGTACCTGAGTGCTGATATAGCTTTTGAAGCCTAGCTGCTTCAGGGTCTTTTTCCATATCAGCTTGTTGGCTTATGTCTTTGATAGGGTTTTGGCAGATTGCAGACAGCAACCTTCCTTTCCTGTCCTGTTTAGTTAGCTTGGGCCCCATCGTTTGCTCAGCCTATCTTTCTATCTGTGTGAGTGTTTTTTCATCTTGCTTCACTGTCATTATATGTTGGGGGCTGCCTTTTTCTTTAGGGTCTGCTCTGGGGAAGTTTAGATTTCCTTTTCTGTCTTTAGGCTATTTAGCTCTCTGGCTGTGATCGAGGGGTCTAGGGCACCGTAGGAACCCCCCACGGCTACTGCTAGTTGTGTTGATAGGTTCAGGGGTCTGCAATCTGATAGTTGCCAACTTCTCTGGTTTTCTGGACGTAGCTTCTATTTTTGTGTCTGCCTCCTACGGTGACTCTTTTATAACAGAATCACCCGCCATACTGCAGATCCCAGGGTACTCACTAGCAGGAAAGAATTGTAAAAAAAAAAAAAAAAGTGTGTGTATTTTTTCCTCTATATCTCTGAGGCCGTAGGGGGAATTTTTTTTTTTCTCTCAATGGAGATAAAGCAATTGTCTGATCGTGTGGAGCAGCTCGCTGCGGAAGTGCGGGGAATTTCCGCCTACCTTGCTCATTCACATGCTGCTGAACCAAAGATTCCTACACCTGATGTATTTTTTGGGGATCGGTCTAAATTTTTGAATTTCAAAAATAATTGTAAAATATTTTTTGCCTTGAAGCCTAACTCATCAGGGAGCTCCGCGCAGCAGGTTAAAATTGTCATCTCTTTGCTGCTGCGTGGCTATCCCCAGGATTGGGCATTTTTTCAAGCCTTAGGGTTGTTGTATGACGAACCTAATGCCATTGATCAGGCTGAAAAGACCCTGCTGGCATTGAACCAGGGTCGAGATTCTGCAGAATTGTACTGTCAAAAATTCCAAAAGTGGGCGGTACTTACTACCTGGAATGATAATGCCTTGGCTGCTCTCTTTCGGAAGGGTTTGTCAGAAGCCGTAAAAGATACTATGGTGGGATTTCCTGTTCCCTCTGGTCTTGACGATTCTATGTCATTAGCCATTCAGGTTGATCGGCGTTTGCGCGAACGCAAAACTGCACGAGAGGTGTTGCCACCTGTTGAACAAATGTCTGAACCTATGCAATGTGATAGAGTTTTGTCCAGAGAGCAGCGTCAGAAGTTCAGAAGGCGTAATAAGTTGTGTTTTTTCTGTGGAGATGCCTCGCATATTATTTCTGCCTGTCCTAAACGAGAGAAACACTTTGCACACACGTTTTTTGTTGGTGGTGTTCAACCTAAGTTTCTTCTGGCTATTACTCTGATCTGCTCCCTGTCCACATTTTCCGCCAAGGCATTTGTGGATTCGGGAGCAGCCCAAAACCTAATAGACTTGGATTTTGCTAAACATTGTGGATTTCCGATGACACCTCTGCAGACGCCTATCCCTTTGAGGGGGATTGATGCTACTCCTTTGGCGAAAAATAAACCTCAGTTTTGGACCCAGGTGGTAATGCGGGTCGCCCCAGACCATCAAGAAAATTGCAGATTTTTGGTGTTGCATAATCTGCATGATACCATTGTTCTGGGGTTTCCCTGGTTACAAATTCATAATCCAGTTTTGGATTGGAAATCTGTGTCTGTGGTGAGTTGGGGTTGTCGGTGTGCCTTTAGTGAGGCTCCAGTGTTTTCCACCTCTCCTCAGTCGCATGATGTTCCTGATAATTTGGCGGACTTTTATGATGTATTTAGTGAGAATGAGTCTGCGTCTCTGCCTCCTCATAGGAGTTATGACTGTGCAATTGAACTGAGCCCGGGGTGTAAATTCCCCAAGGGTCGGCTCTTCAATTTATCTGTACCCGAGCACGAGGCTATGCGATCCTATATTAAGGAGGCGTTGGAGAAGGGTCACATTAGGACATCATCGTCACCCTTAGGTGCCGGGTTTTTTTTTTAGCCAAAAAGGATGGATCATTAAGACCTTGTATTGATTATCGTGCCCTCAACAAAATTACTGTTAAATATCAGTATCCGTTATCCCTGATTTCGGATCTATTTTCTAGATTTAAAGGTGCTTGCTGGTTTACCAAGCTTGACCTCAGGGGGGCGTGTAATCTTATTCGCATTAAGCATGGGGATGAATGGAAGACGGCGTTTCATACTCCGGAGGGACATTTTGAGTACCTTGTGATGCCTTTTGGGCTCACTAATGCCCCTTCTGTCTTCCAGTGCTTCATGAACGATATTTTCCGAGATTTTGTCGATAAATTTTTGATTATCTATCTGGATGATATTTTGATCTTCTCCAAGGCTTGGGATTCTCATGTGGAACATATTCGGACTGTGTTCCGGATCTTGAGGGAGAATTCCCTGTATGTCAAAGGATCTAAATGCCTTTTTGGAGTACAGAGGATTTCTTTTTTGGGATTTATTTTGTCTCCGTCAACTATTGAAATGGACCCGGCCAAGGTACAGGCCATTTACGATTGGGTTCAGCCCACTTCTTTGAAGGCCCTCCAGAAGTTTTTGGGTTTTGCTAATTTTTTATCGGAAATTTATAGCAAAATTTTCTAGTATTGCCAAGCCATTGACTGATTTGACTAAGAAAGGTGCTGATTAGAGTTGAGCGATACCGTCCGATACTTCAAAGTATCGGATCGGAATGGATCGGCCGATCTTAAAAAAAAGTATCGGTATCGCCGATTCCGATACCGGAAGTCCCATTCAAGTCTATGGGACTTCCGGTATCGGAATAAGAAAAATCCTGTTTTTCCCTTGTACAGCCTCTCTGGGGTCTGTACGGGCCTTTCTTTTTCACATGTGCTGTCACTTAGCCCTATTCCTCCCATTCTATATATGCTTTTTTCATTTTTATTGCCCAGATGTAGTACTTTGCATTTCTCCCTGTTAAAAACCATTCTGTTAGTTACTGCCCACTTCTCCAGTTTATTTAAATCTTTTTGAATCCTCTCTCTCTCTTCTCTAGTATTAGCTATCCCTCCTAGCTTTGCCACGCAGCAATGGCATAAAGTGAGACTAGGGACTTTTTTTTTTTAAGTGGCGGAGGAATACAGTGCGGAAGGATACCTACCTTCCGTCATTGGATTCCTGCAGCCCGTAGAGAACGGCAGCAACAGCTGATGCTGCAGTTCTCTAGCCAAGATCGTCGTGGGACACACTCGTGGACTGCTTCGGATCGTGGGTGAGTATTTTTGTGGTTTGTTATGTTAATATTTATTCCGTAAAAGACAATGGCTTCGGGGAACAATGTGACAAGTATTGGTAAGTATGTTACTCTATGTTATATGTACTGTATGTCTATGTATGTATTGTATGAATGTATTGTATGTAGTATGTATGTAGTATATATGTGGTATGTATGTAGCATGTAGTATGTATGTAGTATGTATGTAGCATGCATGTAGCATGCAGTATGTATGTAGCATGCATGTAGTATATATGTAGTATGTATGTAGCATGTAGTATGTATGTGGTATGTATGTAGCATGTAGTATGTATGTAGCATGCATGTAGTACGTATGTAGTATGTATGTAGTATATATGTAGTATGTATGTAGCATGTAGTATGTATGTAGCATGCATGTAGTATATATGTAGTATGTATGTAGCATGTAGTATGTATGTAGCATGCATGTAGTATGTATGTAGTATGTATGTAGTATGTATGTGGCATGTATGTAGCATGTAGTATGTATGTAGCATGCATGTAGTATGTATGTAGTATGTATGTAGTATGTATGTAGCATGCAGTATGTATGTAGTATGTATGTAGCATGTAGTATGTATGTAGCATGCATGTAGTATATATGTAGTATGTATGTAGCATGTAGTATGTATGTAGCATGCATGTAGTATATATGTAGTATGTATGTAGCATGTAGTATGTATGTAGCATGCATGTAGTATATATGTAGTATGTATGTAGCATGTAGTATGTATGTAGCATGCATGTAGTATGTATGTAGTATGTATGTAGTATGTATGTGGCATGTATGTAGCATGTAGTATGTATGTAGCATGCATGTAGTATGTATGTAGTATGTATGTAGTATGTATGTAGCATGCAGTATGTATGTAGTATGTATGTAGCATGTAGTATGTATGTAGCATGCATGTAGTATGTATGTAGTATGTATGTAGTATGTATGTGGTATGTATGTAGCATGTAGTATGTATGTAGCATGCATGTAGTATGTATGTAGTATGTATGTAGTATGTATGTAGCATGCAGTATGTATGTAGTATGTATGTAGCATGTAGTATGTATGTAGCATGCATGTAGTATATATGTAGTATGTATGTAGCATGTAGTATGCATGTAGTATGTATGTAGTATGTATGTAGTATATATGTAGTATGTATGTAGCATGTAGTATTTATGTAGCATGCATGTAGTATATATGTAGTATGTATGTATGTAGTATGTATGTAGTATATATGTAGCATGTAGTATGTATGTAGCATGCATGTAGTATATATGTGTTATGTATGTAGTATGTATGTAGTATGTATGTAGTATGTATGTGGTATGTATGTGGTATGTATGTGGTATGTATGTAGTATGTATGTAGTATGTATGTAGCATGCATGTAGTATGTATGTAGTATTTTTTTTTTTTTTTTTTTTTTTTTTTTTAACATTTAACACATTAGCCGGATGATGGGACTACTACTGTCCCATCATTGGCTAATGTGTTTAATCACTGTCATGGTAGCAGGCATCGCCAGATGGGACTTGTAGTCCCATCGGACGATGCTTGCACAGACCCCCGGACATCAGCACAGCCCCCCGGCAGGCCGGCACAGCCCCCCGGCAGGCCGGTACAGACCCCCACAGGGTGCACAGACCACCGGCAGGCCGGCACAGCCCCCCGGCAGGCCGGTACAGACCCCCACAGGGTGCACAGACCACCGGCAGGCCGGCACAGCCCCCCGCAGGCCGGTACAGACCCCGGGCAGTCCACACAGCCCCCCGGCAGGCCGGTACAGACCCCGGGCAGTCCACACAGCCCCCCGGCAGGCCGGCAGAGACCCCCGGAAGGCCCGAAATGACGGCGCATCATGATGCGCACACACTGCGCATCATGATGACGTCAGGCTGTCAATCAACTTTGAACTTCCGATTCCGATGCCGACTTCCGATATTGAAAAAATATCGGAAGTCGGTATCGGAATTCCGATACAGCAAGTATCGGCCGATACCCGATACTTGCGGTATCGGAATGCTCAACACTAGTGCTGATGTGTTAAATTGGTCTCCGGAGGCTGTTTCTTCCTTTCAGGAGCTGAAGCGAAGATTCACCTCCGCCCCGGTTTTGCGGCAACATGATGTCTCACTTCCGTTCCAGGTAGAGGTGGATGCTTCTGAGATTGGTGCAGGAGCTGTTTTGTCAAAAAAAGGATCCTGTAACATCTAAAATGAATTCCTGTGCCTTCTTTTCCCGAAAGTTCTCTCCATCTGAACGTAACTATGATGTGGGGAATCGGGAACTATTGGCCATGAAATGGGCATTTGAGGAGTGGAGACATTGGTTGGAGGGAGCTAAACATCAAGTCGTGGTCCTCATTGACCACAAGAATTTGATTTACCTAGAGTCGGCTAAGCGCTTGAACCCTAGACAGGCTAGGTGGGCCTTGTTTTTTACACGTTTTGATTTTGTGGTTTCTTTTCTTCCTGGAACTAAGAATGTCAAGGCAGACGCCCTCTCTAGGAGCTTCTTTGCTGATTCTCCCGTGGTGACCAAGCCTGCTACCATGAGTTCTTTCTGCCATCTCGCCCGATTTGAGACGTGCTCTGGAGGAATTCCAGGAGGACAAACCTGAGCGTTGTCCCAGTGGAAAGTTGTATGTTCCTGACCAGTGGAAGAAGAGAGTGATGTCTGAAGTTCTTTGCTCTGCTTTGGCTGGTCATCCAGGTATTTTTGGTACTAGAGATCTGGTGAGTCGGTCTTTTTGGTGGCCCTCCTTGTCTCATGATCTTAGGAATTTTGTGCAGTCCTGTAGGACTTGCTCCCGGTCTAAATCGTGTTCTCGCTCTAGTGGGTTGTTGATGCCTTTGCCTGTCCCCAAGAGGCCATGGACCCATATTTCAATGGATTTCATCTCTGATATGCCTGTCTCTCAAAGGATGACTGTAATTTGGGTGATTTGTGATAGATTCTCTAAGATGGTTCATCTTGTACCACTCCCTAAGTTGCCGTCTACCTCTGAGTAGGTGCCCCTGTTTTTGCAACAGGTGGTTCGCTTGCACGGGATTCCTGAGAACATTGTATCTGACAGAGGAGTTCAGTTTGTGTCTAGATTTTGGAGAACTTTCTGTTCCAAGCTGGGAATTCAGTTGTCCTTCTCCTCTGCTTTTCACCCTCAGACCAATGGGCAGACAGAGAGAACAAACCAGACCTTGGAGTCATATTTGAGATGTTTTATTTCCGCTGATCTGGATGATTGGGTTTCATTTTTGCCCTTGGCCGAATTTGCTTTAAATAATAGAGCTAGTTCTGCCACTTTGATGTCACCTTTTTTTTGTAACTTTGGGTTTCATCCTCGATTTTCTTCAGGGCAGGTGGAGCCCTCTGCCTGCCCAGGTGTTGACACTGTGGTGGAGAGAATGCACCAGATCTGGGATCAAGTGGTGGATAAGTTATCTCTCTCCCAGGAAAAGGCCCAGCGGTTTTCCAACCGACATATGACCATCGGTCCCCAGTTTAAGGTTGGTGATATGGTGTGGTTATCATCAAAAAATATTGCTATGAAGGTGGCTTCTCCTAAGTTTAAGCGTAGATTTATTGGACCTTACAAGATTTTGGAGATTATTAATCCGGTCTCTTTTCGTTTGGCTCTTCCTGTCACTTTTAAAATCCATAATGTGTTCCATAAGTCTTTGTTGAAGAGGTTTGTTGAACCTGTTGTTCCGGGGGTGGCACCTCCAGACCCTGTATTGGTCGAAGGTAACATGGAATATGAGGTAAGAAAATACTGGATTCCCGTCTAGCTAGACGGAGACTCCAGTATTTTGTTAAGTGGAAGGGTTATTGTTGTGAGTTCATTTTCCCCTTTACCACTGAGGCCCGATGAACTCCCTCTTCTGGTAAAGATAGGTAGTGAGCCTGATTATCAAGCATCTGGGCCTAATGATGATGATTGGCTGAGTGGAGTTACTGACTGGATATAAGGCTGTCGACGCCCTTTTGCCCTGCGGGTGATTTCTCTGTGGGATCCTTGGATACCAGTCTGAATTCCTGCTCTTCTAAAGCTAAGTTTTCTGCTCTGCCGTTTGCTTTTGTACTTTGACTTTGTTTTGCTGGATTTCTGTCATTCCCTGCTGGGGTGAGCTGAATTCCTTTAGCTCTGTCTTCAGAAAATACCTGAGTGCTGATATAGTTTTTGAAGCCTAGCTGCTTCAGGGCCTTTTTCCATATCAGCCTGTTGGCTTATGTCTTTTATAGGGTTTTTGCAGATTGCAGACAGCAGCTTTCCTATCCTGTCCTATTTTTAGTTAGCTTGGGCCCCATTGTTTGCTCAGCCTATCTTTCTATCTGTGTGAGTGTTTTTTCATCTTGCTTCACCGTCATTATATGTTGGGGGCTGCCTTTTACTTTGGGGTCTGCTCTGGGGCAGTTTAGATTTCCTTTTCTGTCTTTAGGTTATGTAGCTCTCCGGCTGTGATCGAGGGGTCTAGGGCACCGTAGGAACCCCCCACGGCTACTGCTAGTTGTGTTGATAGGTTCAGGGGTCTGCAATCTGATAGTTGCCAACTTCTCCGGTTTTCTGGACGTAGCTTCTATTTTTGTGTCTGCCTCCTACAGTTACTCGTTCATAACAGAATCACCCGCCATACCGCAGATCCTAGGGTACTCAATAGCAGGAAAGAATTGTAAAAAAAAAAAAAGTGTGTATATTTTTTCCTCTATATCTCTGAGGCCGTAGGGGGATTTTTTTTTCTCTCAATGGAGATAAAGCAATTGTCTGATCGTGTGGAGCAGCTCGCTGCGGAAGTGCGGGGAATTTCCGCCTACCTTGCTCATTCACATGCTGCTGAACCAAAGATTCCCACACCTGATGTATTTTTGGGGGATCGGTCTAAATTTTTGAATTTCAAAAATAATTGTAAATTATTTTTTGCTTTGAAGCCTAACTCATCAGGGAGCTCCGCGCAGCAGGTTAAAATTGTCATCATTTTTCTGCGTGGCGATCCCCAGGATTGGGCGTTTTCTTTGAAACCTGATGATCCTATTCTGACTAATGTGAACGCATTTTTTCAAGCCTTGGGGTTGTTGTATGACGATCCTAATGCCATTGATCAGGCCGAAAAGACCCTGCTGGCATTGAACCAGGGTCAAGATTCTGCAGAATCGTACTGTCAAAAATTCCGAAAGTGGGCGGTACTTACTACCTGGAATGATAATGCCCTAGCTGCTCTCTTTCGGAAGGGTTTGTCAGAAGCCGTAAAAGATACTATGGTGGGATTTCCTGTTCCCTCTGGTCTTGACGATTCTATGTCATTAGCCATTCAGATTGATCGGCGTTTGCGCGAACGCAAAACTGCACGAGTAGTGTTGCCACTTGTTGAACAAATGTCTGAACCTATGCAATGTGATAGAATTTTGTCCAGAGAGCAGTGTCAGGAGTTCAGAAGGCGTAATAAGTTGTGTTTTTTCTGTGGAGATTCCTCGCATATTATTTCTGTCTGTCCTAAACGAGAGAAACGCTTTGCACACTCGTTTTCTGTTGGTGGTGTTCAACCTAAGTTTCTTCTGGCTATTACTCTGATCTGCTTCCTGTCCACATTTTCCGCCAAGGCTTTTGTGGATTCGGGAGCAGCTCTAAACCTAATGGACTTGGATTTTGCTAAACGTTGTGGATTTCCGATGACACCTCTGCAGACGCCTATCCCTTTGAGGGGGATTGATGCTACTCCTTTGGCAAAAAATAAACCTCAGTTTTGGACCCAGGTGGTAATGGGGGTCGCCCCAGACCATCAAGAAACTTGAAGATTTTTGGTGTTGCATAATCTGCATGATACCATTGTTCTGGGGTTTCCCTGGTTGTAAATTCATAATCCAGTTTTGGATTGGAAATCTGTGTCTGTGGTGAGTTGGGGTTGTCGGTGTGCCTTTAGTGAGGCTCCGGTGTTTTCCACCTCTCCTCAGTCGCATGATGTTCCTGATTATTTGGCGGACTTTTATGATGTATTTAGTGAGAATGAGTCTGCGTCTCTGCCTCCTCATAGGAGTTATGACTGTGCAATTGAACTGAGCCCGGGGTGTAAATTCCCCAAGGGTCGGCTCTTCAATTTATCTGTACCCGAGCACGAGGCTATGCGATCCTATATTATGGAGGCGTTGGAGAAGGGTCATATTAGACCATCCTCGTCACCCTTAGGTGCCGTTTTTTTTTCTGTAGCCAAAAAAGATGGATCATTAAGACCTTGTATTGATTATCATGCCCTCAACAAAATTACGGTTAAATATCAGTATCCGTTACCCCTGATTTCGGATCTATTCTCTAGAGTTAAAGGTGCTTGCTGGTTTACCAAGCTTGACCTCAGGGGGGCGTATAATCTTATTCGCATTAAGCATGGGGATGAATGGAAGACGGCGTTTAATACTCCGGAGGGACATTTTGAGTACCTGGTGATGCCTTTTGGGCTCCCTAATGCCCCTTCTGTCTTCCAGTGCTTCATGAACGATATTTTCCGAGATTTTGTCGATAAATTTTTGATTATCTATCTGGATGATATTTTGATCTTCTCCAAGGATTGGGATTCTCATGTGGAACATATTCGGACTGTGTTCCGGATCTTGAGGGAGAATTCCCTGTATGTCAAAGGATCTAAATGCCTTTTTGGAGTACAGAGGATTTCTTTTTTGGGATTTATTTTGTCTCCGTCAACTATTGAAATGGACCCGGCCAAGGTACAGGCCATTCACGACTGGGTTCAGCCCACTTCTTTGAAGGCCCTTCAGAAGTTTTTGGGTTTTGCTAACTTTTATCGGAAATTTATAGCAAAATTTTCTAGTATTGCCAAGCCATTGACTGATTTGACTAAGAAGGGTGCTGATGTGTTAAATTGGTCTCCAGAGGCTGTTTCTTCCTGTCAGGAGCTGAAGCGAAGATTCACCTCCGCCCCGGTTTTGCGGCAACCTGATGTCTCACTTCTGTTCCAGGTAGAGGTGGATGCTTCTGAGATTGGTGCAGGAGCTGTTTTGTCCCAAAAGGATCCTGTAACATCTAAAATGAATCCCTGTGCTTTCTTTTCCCGAAAGTTCTCTCCATCTGAACGTAACTATGATGTGGGGAATCGGGAACTGTTGGCCATGAAATGGGCATTTGAGGAGTGGAGACATTGGTTGGAGGGAGCTAAGCATCAAGTCGTGGTCCTCACTGTCCACAAGAATTTGATTTACCTAGAGTCGGCTAAGCGCTTGAACCCTAGACAGGCTAGGTGGGCCTGGTTTTTTACACGTTTTGATTTTGTGGTTTCTTTTCTTCCTGGAACTAAGAATGTCAAGGCAGACGCCCTCTCTAGGAGCTTCTTGGCTGATTCTCCTGTGGTGACCAAACCTGCTACCATCTTAGGCGAAGGGGTAGTTCTTTCTGCCATCTCGCCCGATTTGAGACGTGCTCTGGAAGAGTTCCAGGAGGACAAACCTGAGCGTTGTCCCAGTGGAAAGTTGTATGTTTCTGACCAGTGGAAGAGGAGAGTGATGTCTGAAGTTCATTGCTCTGCTTTGGCTGGTCATCCAGGTATTTTTGGTACTAGAGATTTGGTGAGTCGGTCTTTTTGGTGGCCCTCCTTGTCTTGTGATGTCAGGAATTTTGTGCAGTCCTGCGGGACTTGCTCCCGGTCGAAATCGTGTTCTCGTTTTAGTGGGTTGTTGATGCCTTTGCCTGTCCCCAAGAGGCCATGGACCCATATTTCAATGGATTTCATCTCTGATATGCCTGTCTCTCAAAGGATGACTGTTATTTGGGTGATTTGTGATAGGTTCTCTAAGATGGTTCATCTTGTACCACTCCCTAAGTTGCCGTCTTCCTCTGAGTTGGTACCCCTGTTTTTGCAACAGGTGGTTTGCTTGCACGGGATTCCTGAGAACATTGTATCTGACAGAGGAGTTCAGTTTGTGTCTAGATTTTGGAGAACTTTCTGTTCCAAGCTGGGAATTCAGTTGTCCTTCTCCTCTGCTTTTCACCCTCAGATCAATGGTCAGACAGAGAGAACAAACCAGACCTTGGAGTCATATTTGAGATGTTTTATTTCCGCTGATCAGGATGATTGGGTTTCATTTTTGCCCTTGGCCGAATTTGCTTTAAATAATAGAGCTAGTTCTGCCACTTTGATGTCACCTTTTTTTTGTAACTTTGGGTTTCATCCTCGATTTTCTTCAGGGCAGGTGGAGCCCTCTGCCTGCCCAGGTGTTGACACTGTGGTGGAGAGAATGCACAAGATCTGGGACCAAGTGGTGGATAAGTTATCTCTC
The DNA here is from genome assembly GCF_039654945.1 of Dendrobates tinctorius. Taxonomy (NCBI): domain Eukaryota; kingdom Metazoa; phylum Chordata; class Amphibia; order Anura; family Dendrobatidae; genus Dendrobates; species Dendrobates tinctorius. Next base: position 812,873 of record NW_027361882.1, read on the forward strand.
TCCCAGGAAAAGGCCCAGCGGTTTTCCAACCGACATAGGACATTGGTCCCCAGTTTAAGGTTGGTGATATGGTGTGGTTATCATCAAAAAATATTGCTATGAAGGTGGCTTCTCCTAAGTTTAAGCCTAGATTTATTGGTCCTTACAAGATTTTGGAGATTATTAATCCGGTCTCTTTTCGTTTGGCTCTTCCTGTCACATTTAAAATCCATAACGTGTTCCATAAGTCTCTGTTGTAGAGGTTTGTTGAACCTGTTGTTCCGGGGGTGGCACCTCCAGACCCTGTATTGGTTGAAGGTAACATGGAATATGAGGTAGAGAAAGTACTGGATTCCTGTCTGGCTAGACGGAGACTCCAGTATTTGGTTAAGTGGAAGGGTTATGGTCAGGAGGATAATTCCTGGGTCTCTGCCTCTGATATTCATGCCAAAAGATTGGTGCGTGCCTTTCATCGGGCTCACCCTGATCGCCCTGGTGGCGTGGTTGAGGGTTCGGTGAACCCTCCTCAAGGGGGAGGTACTGTTGTGAGTTCATTTTCCCCTTTACCACTGAGGCCCGATGAACTCCCTCTTCTGGTAAAGAAAGGTAGTGAGCCTGATTATCAAGCATCTGGGCCTAATGATGATGATTGGCTTAGTGGAGTTACTGACTGGATATAAGGCTGTCGACGCCCTTCTGCCCTGCGGGTGATTTCTCTGTGGGATCCTTGGATACCAGTCTGAATTCCTGCTCTTCTAAAGCTAAGTTTTCTGCTCTGCCGTTTGCTTTTGTACTTTGACTTTGTTTTGCTGGATTTCTGTCATTCCCTGCTGGGGTGAGCTGAATTCCTTTAGCTCTGTCTTCAGAAAATACCTGAGTGCTGATTTAGTTTTTGAAGCCTAGCTGCTTCAGGGCCTTTTTCCATATCAGCCTGTTGGCTTATGTCTTTTATAGGGTTTTTGCAGATTGCAGACAGCAGCTTTCCTATCCTGTCCTATTTTTAGTTAGCTTGAGCCCCATTGTTTGCTCAGCCTATCTTTCTATCTGTGTGAGTGTTTTTTCATCTTGCTTCACCGTCATTATATGTTGGGGGCTGCCTTTTACTTTGGGGTCTGCTCTGGGGCAGTTTAGATTTCCTTTTCTGTCTTTAGGTTATGTAGCTCTCTGGCTGTGATCGAGGGGTCTAGGGCACCGTAGGAACCCCCCACGGCTACTGCTAGTTGTGTTGATAGGTTCAGGGGTCTGCAATCTGATAGTTGCCAACTTCTCCGGTTTTCTGGACGTAGCTTCTATTTTTGTGTCTGCCTCCTACGGTTACTCGTTCATAACAGGTTATGGTCAGGAGGATAATTCCTGGGTCTCTGCCTCTGATATTCATGCCAAAAGATTGGTGCGTGCCTTTTATCGGGCTCACCCTGATCACCCTGGTGTCGTGGTTGAGGGTTCGGTGACCCCTCCTCAAGGGGGAGGTACTGTTGTGAGTTCATTTTCCCCTTCACTACTGAGGCCCGATGAACTCCCTCTTCTGGTAAAGAAAGGTAGTGAGCCTGATTATCATGCACCTGAGCCTAATGATGATGACTGGCTGAGTGGAGTTACTGACTGGATATAAGGCCGCCGACGCCCTTCTGCCCTGCGGGTGATTTCTCTGTGGGATCCTTGGAGACCAGTCTGAATTCCTGCTCTTCTAAAGCTAAGTTTTCTGCTCTGCCTTTTGCATTTGTGCTTTGACTTTGTTTTGCTTTGTTTTCCTGGATTTCTGCCATTCCCTGCTGGGGTGAGCTGAATTCCTTTAGCTCTGTCTTCAGAAAGTACCTGAGTGCTGATATAGCTTTTGAAGCCTAGCTGCTTCAGGGTCTTTTTCCATATCAGCTTGTTGGCTTATGTCTTTGATAGGGTTTTGGCAGATTGCAGACAGCAACCTTCCTTTCCTGTCCTGTTTAGTTAGCTTGGGCCCCATCGTTTGCTCAGCCTATCGTTCTGTCTGTGTGAGTGTTTTTTCATCTTGCTTCACCGACATTATATCTTGGGGGCTGCCTTTTACTTTGGGGTCTGCTCTGGGGCAGTTTAGATTTCCTTTTCTGTCTTTAGGCTATTTAGCTCTCCGGCTGTGATCGAGGGGTCTAGGGCACCGTAGGAACCCCCCACGGCTACTGCTAGTTGTGTTGATAGGTTCAGGGGTCTGCAATCTGATAGTTGCAAACTTCTCTGGTTTTCTGGACGTAGCTTCTATTTTTGTGTCTGCCTCTTACGGTGACTCTTTCATAACAGGCTGCCAAACCCGAACAGTAACATGGACTTCAGGGAGAGGTCTGTTATGAATGAGTCACCGAAGGAGGAAAAAACAAAAATACAAGCTAAGTCCAGAAAACCGGAGAGGTTGGTAGCTATCGGATTGCAGACCCCTGATCCTATCCACAACAACTAACAGTAGCCGTGGGGGGTTCCTACGATGCCCTAGACCCCTCGATCACAGCCGGAGAACTAAATAGGCCTAAAGAAAGAAAGGGGAAATCTAAACTGCCCCAGAGCAGACCCCAAAGCAATAGGCAGCCACCAACATATAATGACGGTGAAGAAAGATGAAAACACTAATACAGATAGAAAGATAGGTTGAGCAAACGATGGGGCCCAAGCTAACTAAAAAGGACAGGATAGAAAAGCTGCTGTCTGCAATCCATAAAAAACCCTACCAAAAAATGTCCCAACAGTCTGATAGGAAAAACAGGCCCTGAAGTCGCTAGGACTTCAAAATGACTATATTAGCACTCAGGTAAATTCTGAAGACAGAGCAAAGAGACAAACTGATCAGAGACAAAAATGGAACTCAGCACACCCCCGACCGGGGATGGCTGAACTCCAAAAAACAAGGAAAACAAAACAAAACTAATAAGTTCAATAGCAGAGCAAAAACTTATCTTTGGGAAGCAGGAATCAGACTGGTCTCCAAGAATCCAGCAGAGAAATCACCAGCGACTCAGAAGAGCGTCGGCTGCCTTATATCCAGTCAGAAGTTCCTGATACCCAGTCATCATCTACAAGATCAGGTGTTTGGTAATCAACCTCACTACCTTCCTTCACCAGAAGAGGGAGTTCATCAGATATCGACGGTGAAGGGGAAAATGAACTCACAACAGAGGTCCGTGCATGGTCCCTAGGTGTTTGGTAGGGATCCCGAACTTCACTGTTCGGGTTCGCCCAACTCTAGTCATGGCACATACAGGAGTCTTGAGAACAGAATATCACCTGCAATCTGAATATATAGGTGTGTGTAGGGAGATGATGTCACTGTACATGAAATCTGCACAGCATGACCTGGAGAACAACAGAAGACAGTGGACCAAGGTGAAGGAAGAACAGGTGTGTAACAAAAGCACATCAAACCTCATTCTTGTCCCAGTGGTGGAATCAGCCTGTACAGAACATTTTGGACATGCCATATACAGTATGTCCTATATATGCATGTTCTAGAAATACAGTATAATGAGAACTGAACCCAGTTGCGTTCTCTTAGGAATGGAGAGGTGGCCAAAGGCCATGCATGGCTCTTTAAGCAGCCATTTCAGTTCAGCTATTTGCCAAGGATTCTGGGAACATAACATGGGATGATCAGCTACATGTCCCATTCTGAAGAAGTGTGACTTTGCTCTAACATACCCTTTAAAGTGTAAGTAACCCAATAAAAACCCATGCAAATTAAACAATCTTTGACCTTCATAGGGTTCTGCAGTCATTTTGGTTTGCTTCAAAGGAACCAAGGGAAGTTTGAGTATTGCAGCCAAGATACGAGATCTGAAGCCAAGTTTGGACTTATTTTAGTGACCGACCACTGACGCACCTACTGAACTAAACTTAGTGGTCATCAAATGTCCACTGTCTTGTACCCAGAAGATGAGATAGAGTTGGAGCCATAGTGCTAATTCTGAAGGTTTCTTTCACATCTGGTTCCTCAGATAAATTGGGTCAGCAGCTTTGACATGTCATAAGATGGGCATGGAGCTAATGGACATCAGTTGTGGCTTGGCCTTTTCTGGATGCTCACCTAGATTCTAGTTGATAAAAGCTCCACACACACAGGACTTCACGGCTCTGTCCCATTGTGCATGAGCCCTCAGCCCATTCATTTCAGGACTTTGTGAAGCATAGTCAATGACCGGCAGCTGATGAACATTAGATCTCTGTGTGACACAAGAAGAAGTTAAGATGAACTTTAGCTAATAGAACTGGTGATTTGCACACTCTGCACTTCGTACAAGCTCGCAGGGGCTGATGGAGGAGACAGAGCAATATTGTAGAGTCCATTAACCTAAATACTTTTAAATAGCGCCATTTGTGCTTCTGAGAGTGAGATATTGCTGGAAAGTAAACTCATCAAAAGAAATATACATATAGAATAAAAGGCATCGCTGGGGGCTCCTTCTCCATTATTGTCTACAGCAATCTCTCATCTGTAGATCATACAATATAATACTGTCTGCTGCCTCGTGCAGGACCTGAGAGCTCTAATTTGTCTTCCTTCCTCAGTTCAGTGTCTCCCACCAGATGGCGGAGTCATTCTGTATGGTAATACAACTCACTGACTGTCATGGCTCCTTTTCAAAGACGATGTGTGTTAATGTGACCTTCAGCTTTCAAGTTACAACTGCCAGGAAGTTTTTACAGCTGCGCACTGTCAGGGTTTGCTGGGAGCAAGGAAAGTTTTGATGGGGACAGAATGGTCACTAGTGGATTACTCTGTCCCCATACAGTATCATGTTATCAGCAGCACATTTACAGTTTACACCGGCGATATGCTGCTGAGAACAATAATTTTTGCTCCAGCATAGAAAAATATTCAGAATTGAGAGTCCTCAGTGGTTGATATATTTATTGGCGAACTGAAAAGATGGTAACACATTGCAGCTTTCCAGACTACTCAGGTCTCTTCATCAGGCAAAGACTAATACAAAATCTGAAGAGTCACATATTTATACACAAGACAGCACAGAAATAACGCAATAGATAAGACAAGTGATGTGAAGCTGATAAATGGCAAATGAGCTTTAATGGGGATAAATGTAAGGTCATGCACTTGGGTAGAACGAACAAGATGTTTAATTATGTGCTTAATTGTAAAACACTGGGCAAAACTGTCACTGAAAAAGACCTGGGTGTATGGGTGGACGACAAACTCACATTTTGTGGCCAGTGTCAGGCAGCTGCTGCAAAGGCAAATAAAATAATGGGATGCATTAAAAGAGGCATAGATGCTCAGGAGGAGAACATAATGTCACCTCTATATAAGTCAGTAGTGCGACCACACTTAGAATACTGTGTACAGTTCTGGTCTCCGGTGTATAAGAAAGACATAGCTGAACTGGAGCGGGTGCAGAGAAGAGCGACCAAGGTTATTAGGGAACTGGGGGGTCTGCAATACCAAGACAGGTTATTACACTTGGGGTTATTTAGTTTGGAGAATCGAAGGCTTAGGGGTGATCTTATTACAATGTATAAATACAGTCATGGCAAAAGTATTGACACCCCTGCAATTCTGTCAGATAATATTCAGTTTCTTCCTGAAAATGATTGCAAACACAAATTCTTTGGTATTATTATCTTCATTTAACCCCTTCCTGACATCCGACGTACTATCCCGTCCACGGTACCCGGGCCCGTATGACCGTGGACGGGATAGTACGTCTACCGCGATCAGCGGCGCCCACGTGGTGAGCGCCGCTGATCGCGGCCGGGTGTCAGCTGATTATCACAGCTGACACCCGGCACTATGTGTCAGGGGCGGTCACGGACCGCCCCCGACACGTTAACCCCTTGCACACCGCGATCAAACATGATCGCGGTGTACCGGGAGTTAAAGGGAAGCATCGGCAGGGAGGGGGCTCTCTCCGTGCTTCCCTGAGCCCCCCACGGCAGCGCAAAGTGCAGCGCTGCTGCGGGGGGCTCCTATCCTCCAGGCCCCCGAATCCAAGATGGCGACGGGGGCCTTCGGGGACCTGAGGAAGCTGGCTTCCTCAGTGCCTGCAAAGCGCAGGCAAGAGGAAGTCTGCTTCAATGCCTGTGACAGATTGCTGATCTGTCACAGTGATCTGTGATGTGACAGATCAGCGATCTGTCACAGGACAGTGATGTCCCACCTGGGACTATGTAATAAAGTAAAAAAAAAATTAAAAAAAAATGTAAAAATAAATTAAAAAAAATCGCCAAATAAATTAGAAAAAAAAAAAAAATATTCCCCCAATAAATCCATTTTTTGGAAATAATAAAAAAAAAAAACAATAAAAGTACACATATAAGGTATCGCCGCGTCCGTAATGACCAGCCCTATAAAACTGTCCCATTAGTTAACCCTTTAAGCGAACCCCTTAAAAAATAAAAATAAAAAACGAAGCAAAAAATAATGATTTATTATCATACCGCCAAACAAAAAGTGTAATAACGCACGATCAAAAAGACGCATATAAATATCCATGGTACCGCTGAAAACGTCATCTTGTCCCGCAAAAAACGAGCCACAATACAGCATCGTCAGCGAAAAAATAAAAAAGTTATAGCTCACAGAATAAAGCGATGCAAAAATAATTATTTTTTATATAAAATAGTTTTCATTGCATAAAACCGACAAAAACATAAAAAAACGACCTAAATGAGGTATCGCTGTAACCGTACTGACCCGAAGAATAAAACCGCTTTATCAATTTTACCGCACGCGGAACGGTGTAAACGCACCCCCCCAAAAGAAATTCATGAAACGCTGGTTTTTGTTCATTCTGCGTCCCAAAAATAGGAATAAAAAGCGATCAAAAAATGTCACGTGCCTGAAAATGGTACCAATAAAAACGTCAACTCGTCCCGCAAAAAATAAGACCTCACATGACTCAGTGGGTCAAAATACGGAAAAATTATAGCTCTCAATATGTGGTGATGCAAAAACTATTTTACAATAAAAAGCGTCTTTTAGCGTCTGACAGCCGCCAAACATAAAAACCGCCATAAATAGTAAGTCAAACCCCCCGTTATCACCCCCTTAGTTAGGGAAAAATAATAAAACTAAAAAAAAAGTATTTATCTCCATTTTCCCGTTAGGGTAAGGCTGTGTGCACACGCTGCGGATTAGGTGCGGATTCACCCGCGCAGATTTTGTAAAATCCGCAGGTGAAACCGCAGGTCAAAAGACCTGCGGTTTTACCTGAGGATTGCTCTGCGGTTTTGTCCTGCGGTTTTTCATCTCCTCAATAGAGGAGATGGCAAACCGCAGGAGAATCCGCAGAAAGAATTGACATGTCAATTCTTTCTGTGGATTGAAAACCGCAGATAATCCGCGCGGAAAATTCCGCACCGTCTGCACTGCGGTTTTTGATTCCCATAGGGAATCATGGTACTGTACACCGCAGCAAAAACTGCTGCTGGTCCGCAGCGGCCAAAACTGCTGCGGAACCGCAGCAAAATCCGCAGCGTGTGCACACAGCCTTAGGGTTAGGGCTAGGGTTAGGGCTAGGGTTAGGGCTAGGGCTAGGGCTAGGGTTAGGGCTAGGGTTAGGGCTAGGGTTAGGGCTAGGGTTAGGGCTAGGGCTTGGGTTAGGGCTAGGGTTAGGGCTAGGGTTAGGGCTCAGATTAGGGTTAGGGGTGTGTTGGGGTTAGGGTTGGAGTTATAATTGGGAGTTTCCACTGTTTGGGCACATCAGGGGCTCTCCAAATGCAACATGGCGTCTGATCTCAATTCCAGCCAATTCTGAGTTGAAAAAGTCAAATGGTGCTCCTTCCCTTCCAAGCTCTGCCATGCGCCCAAACAGTGTTTTACCCCCACATGTAGGGTATCAGCCTACTCAGGACAAATTGCAAAACAATTTTTGGGGTCCAATTTCTCCTGTTACCCTTAGGAAAATAAAAAATTGGGGGCAAAAATATCATTTTTGTGGAAAAAAATGATTTTTTTATTTTCACGTCCGAGTGTTATAAATTTCTGTGAAACACTTGGGGGTTCAAAGTGCTCACCACACATCTAGATAAGTTCCGTGGGGGGTCTAGTGTCCAAAATGGGGTCACATGTGGGGAGTTTCAATAGTTTAGGTACATCAGGGGCTCTCCAAACGCACATGACACCCGCAGACCATTCCATCAAAGTCTGCATTCCAAAACGTCACTGCTTCCCTTCCGAGCCCAGACGTGTGTCCATACAGTAGTTTTCTCCCACATATGGGGTGTCAGCGTACTCAGGCCAAATTGGAAAACAACTTTTGGGGTCCAATTTCTCCTGTTACCCTTGGGAAAATGAAAAAATTGGGGACTAATTGATCATGTTTCTGGAAAAAATACGATTTTTTTATTTTCATGCCCTGGCATTATAAACGTCAGTGAAGCCCTTGGGGGTTCAAAGTGCTCACCTCACATCTAGATAAGTTCCTTAGTGGGTCTAGTTTTCAAAATGGGGTCATTTGTGGGGGGTTTCCACTGTTTAGGTACATTAGGGGCTCTCCAAAGGCAACATGACACCCGCAGACCATTCCATCAAAGTCTGCATTCCAAAACGTCACTACTTCCCTTCCGAGCCCCGACGTGTGCCCATACAGTAGTTTTCTCCCACATATGGGGTATCAGCATACTCAGGACAAATTGGACAACAACTTTTGGGGTCCAATTTCTCCTGGTACCCTTGGGAAAATAAAAAAATGGTGACTAAAAGATCATGTTTGTGGAAAAAATACGAATTTTTTATTTTCACGCCCGGGCATTATAAACTTCTGTGAAGCACTGGGGGGTTCAAAGTGCTCACCACACATCTAGATAAGTTCCTTGGGGGGTCTAGTTTACAAAATGGTGTCATTTGTGGGGGGTTTCCACTGTTTAGGTACATTAGGGGCTCTCCAAAGGCAACATGACACCCGCAGACCATTCCATCAAAGTCTGCATTCCAAAACGTCACTACTTCCCTTCCGAGCCCCGACGTGTGCCAATACAGTAGTTTTCTCCCACATATGGGGTATCAGCATACTCAGGACAAATTGGACAACAACTTTTAACGTCCAATTTCTCCTGGTACCCTTGGGAAAATAAAAAAATGGTGACTAAAAGATCATGTTTGTGGAAAAAATACGAATTTTTTATTTTCACGCCCGGGCGTTATAAACTTCTGCGAAGCACTGGGGGGTTCAAAGTGCTCACCACACATCTAGATAAGTTCCTTGGGGGGTCTAGTTTCCAAAATGGTGTCATTTGTGGGGGGTTTCCACTGTTTTGGTACATCAGGGGTTTTCCAAACGCGACATGGTGTCCGATCTCAATTCCAGCCAAAAACGTCAAATGGCGCTGCTTCCCTTCCGAGCTCTGCCATTCGCCCAAATAGTGGTTTACCCCCACATGTGGGGTATCAGCGTACTCAAGACAAATTGCACAATAACTTTTAGGGTCCTGTTACCCTTGGAAAAATAAGAATTGAGGGTGAAAAGATCATTTTTGTGGAAAAAATATGATTTTTTAATTGTATGGCTTTATGTTATAAACTTCTGTGAAGCCCATGGGGGTTCAAAGTTCTCACCACACATCTAGATAAGTTCCTTAGGGGGTCTAGTTTCCAAAATGGTGTCATTTGTGGGGGGTTTCCACTGTTTTGGTACATCAGGGGTTTTCCAAACGCGACATGGTGTCCGATCTCAATTCCAGCCAAAAACGTCAAATGGCGCTGCTTCCCTTCCGAGCTCTGCCATGCGCCCAAATAGTGGTTTACCCCCACATGTGGGGTATCAGCGTACTCAGGACAAATTGCACAATAACTTTTAGGGTCCTGTTACCCTTGGAAAAATAAGAATTGAGGGTGAAAAGATCATTTTTGTGGAAAAAATATGATTTTTTAATTGTATGGCTTTATGTTATAAACTTCTGTGAAGCCCATGGGGGTTCAAAGTTCTCACCACACATCTAGATAAATTCCTTAGGGGGTCTAGTTTCCAAAATGGTGTCATTTGTGGGGGGTTTCCACTGTTTTGGTACATCAGGGGTTTTCCAAACGCGACATGGAGTCCGATCTCAATTCCAGCCCAAAACGTCAAATGGCGCTGCTTCCCTTCCGAGCTCTGCCATGCACCCAAATAGTGGTTTACCCCCACATGTGGGGTATCAGCGTACTCAGGACAAATTGCACAATAACTTTTAGGGTCCTGTTACCCTTGGAAAAATAAGAATTGAGGGTGAAAAGATCATTTTTGTGGAAAAAATATGATTTTTTAATTGTATGGCTTTATGTTATAAACTTCTGTGAAGCCCATGGGGGTTCAAAGTTCTCACCACACATCTAGATAAGTTCCTTAGGGGGTCTAGTTTCCAAAATGGGGTCACTTGTAGGGGGTTTCCACTGTTTAGGTACATCAGGGACTCTCCAAACGTGACATGGCGTCCAATCTGAATTCCAGCCAATTTTGCATTGAAAAAGTCAAACGGCGCTCCTTCCATTCTGAGCTCTGCCATGCGCCGAAACAGTCGTTCCCCCCCACATATCAGGTATCTGCGTACTCAGGACAAATTGCACAATAACTTTTGCAGTCAAATTTCTCCTGTTACCCTTGGTAAAATAAAAAAAATTGAACCTGAATTATTTTTTTTATGAAAAAAAGTTAGATGTTCATTTTTTTTAAATATTCAAAAAAATTCCTGTGACGCACCTAAAGGGTTAATAAACTTCTTGAATGTGGTTTTGAGCACCTTAAGGGGTGCAGTTTTTAGAATGGTGAATGGTGTCACTTTTGGGTATTTTCTATCATATAGACCCCTCAAAGTGGCTTCAAATGTGATGTGGTCCTAAAAATAAAATGGTGTTGTAAAAATGAGAAATCGCTGGTCAACTTTTAACCCTTATAACTTCCTAACAAAAAAAAATTTTGGTTCCAAAATTGTGCTGATGTAAAGTAAACATGTGGGAAATGTTACTTATCAAGTTTTTTGTGTGCCGTATCTCTGTGATTTAAGGGCATAAAACTTCAAAGTTGGAAAATTGCGAAATTTTCAAAATTTTTGCCAAATTTCCATTTTTTTCACAAATAAACGCAAGTTATTTGAATGAAATTTTACCACTAACATGAAGTACAATATGTCACGAGAAAACAATGTCAGAATCACCGGGATCCATGGAAGCGTTTCAGAGTTATGACCTCATAAAGGTACAGTGGTCAGAATTGTAAAAATTGGCCCGGTCATGAACGTGCAAACCACCCTTGGGGGTGAAGGGGTTAATTTGTCTTAAATGAAAAAACACAAAAGAGAATGAAGCAAAAAGCAAAACATTGATCATTTCACACAAAACTCCAAAAATTGGCCGGACAAAAGTATTGGCACCCTCAGCCTAATACTTGGTTGCACAACCTTTAGCCAAAATAACTGCGACCAACCGCTTCCGGTAACCATCAATGAGTTTCTTACAATGCTCTGCTGGAATTTTAGACCATTCTTCTTTGGCAAACTGCTCCAGGTCCCTGATATTAGAAGGATGCCTTCTCCAAACTGCCATTTTTAGATCTCTCCACAGGTGTTCTATGGGATTCAGGTCTGGACTCATTGCTGGCCACCTTAGAAGTCTCCAGTGCTTTCTCTCAAACCATTTTCTAGTGCTTTTTGAAGTGTGTTTTGGGTTATTGTCCTGCTGGAAGACCTATGACCTCTGAGGTAGACCCAGCTTTCTCACACTGGGCCCTATATTATGCTGCAAAATTTGTTGGTAGTCTTCTGACTTCATAATGCCAAGCACACAGTCAAGCAGTCCAGTGCCAGAGGCAGCAAAGCAACCCCAAAACATCAGGGAACCTCCACCATGTTTGACTGTAGGGACCGTGTTCTTTTCTTTGAATGCCTCTTTTTTTCTCCTGTAAACTCTATGTTGATGCCTTTGCCCAAAAAGCTCTACTTTTGTCTCATCTGACCAGAGAACATTCTTCCAAAATGTTTTAGGCTTTTTCAGGTAAGTTTTGGCAAACTGCAGCCTGGCTTTTTTATGTCTCGGGGTAAGAAGTGGGGTCTTCCTGGGTCTCCTACCATAGTCCCTTTTCATTCAGACGCTGACGGATAGTACGGGTTGATACTGTTGTACCATCGGACTGCAGGGCAGCTTGAACTTGTTTGAATGTTAGTCGAGGTTCTTTATCCAACATCCGCACAATCTTGCGTTGAAATCTCTTGTCAATTTTTCTTTTCCGTCCACATCTAGGGAGGTTAGCCACAGTGCCATGGGCTTTACACTTCTTGATGACATTGCGCATGGTAGACACAGGAACATTCAGGTCTTTGGAGATGGACTTGTAGCCTTGAGATTGCTCATGCTTCCTCACAATTTGGTTTCTCAAGTCCTCAGACAGTTCTTTGGTCTTCTTTCTTTTCTCCATGCTCAATGTGGTACACACAAGGACACAGGACAGAGGTTGAGTCAACTTTAATCCATGTCAACTGGCTGCAAGTGTGATTTAGTTATTGCCAACACCTGTTAGGTGCCACAGGTAAGTTATAGGTGCTGTTAATTACACAAATTAGAGAAGCATCACATGATTTTTCGAACAGTGCCAATACTTTTGTCCACCCTCTTTGTTATGTTTGGTGTGGAATTATATCCAATTTGGCTTTAGGACAATTCTTTTTGTGTTTTTTCATTTAAGACAAATTAAATGAAGATAATAATACCAAAGAATTTGTGTTTGCAATCATTTTCAGGAAGAAACTGAGTATTATCTGACAGAATTGCAGGGGTGTCAATACTTTTGGCCATGACTGTATATGCGGAGACAATACCAAGACCTTTCTAATGATCTTTCTACTCTTAGACCTGTGACGGGGACAAGGGGGCATCCTCTATGTCTGGAGGAAAGAAGGTTTAAGCATACTCACAGACGCGGATTCTTTACTGTAAGAGCAGTGAGACTATGGAACTGTGCCGTATGATGTTGTAATGAGTGATTCCCTATTAAAATTTAAGAGGGTCCTGGATGCCTTTCTTGAAAAGTATAATATTACAGGTTATATACATTAGTTTCCTTGGTAATGCGTTGATCGAGGGAGCTAGACGGGAAGGAACTTTTTTCCCCAAGTGAAGCTTACCCTTTGCCACATGGGTGTTTTTTGGATTCCTCTGGATCAACAAGTTAGGGCAGGTTAGGATAGGCTATGGGTTGAACTAGATGGACTTTAAGCCTTCCTTCAACCTTAATAACTATGTTACTATGTTACTATAGTCATCCACATAGTATAATGTGCCCCATAGTCCTTCATATAGTATAATGCACCCCATAGTCCTCCATATAATATAATGCGCCCAAAGCATATAGAATCGTAGAATTGGAAGGGACCTCCTGGGCCATCTGGTCCAACCCCCTGCTCAAAGCAGGATTCACTAAATCATCTCAGACAGATGTCTGTCCAGCCTCTGTTTGAAGACTTCTATTGAAGGAGAACTCACCACTTCTCGTGGCAGCCTGTTCCACTCATTGATCACTCTAACTGTCAAAAAGTTTTTTCTAATATCTAATCTGTGTCTCCTCCCATTCAGTTTCATCCCATTGCTCCTTGTCTGCCGTTCTGTCTGTATCTGCTTGTTGGCATGACAATGCATGTCTGCTTTAACCCCTTACTCCTTTCCCCCTAATTGAGCTGGGATACTGCTGGCTGTTACCTGTATGGAGCCTGCTCAGTTCCATGCTCTGCTGCGTAGCTGCACATGTGGTGTTAGGTCTTTGCTCTGCTGTTTGACCATTCGCATGTGCGGTCCCTGGTCACTGCTGTGGAAGCTGTACACGGGTTGTGAGGTCATTTGCAGCTGGTGCATGATTTTCCACGTGTGTCTAGGCTTGCAGACGATGCCAGGTGCTCTAAGCTGCAGTTCCTGCACTGATTGTGCTGCAATGGTTTCTGTGTGTGTTTAGGGTGTGCGCGGCTACACCTCCCCTGCTTTTATCAGGGTTAGTGTGTGTACTTGAAATGCTGTCCCCAGCCAATTGCTGAGGGGCAGCTCCCAACTTACGCTGCCCTATGGGCGGGGCCAGAGCTACTCACAACGCTCCTGGACTTTGCCATGTGTGTCTCGTGTCTGTGTCTCTGGACCTCGTCTGTCTCGGTTATGGTACCAAAGTCCCTGCCTTGATTCTTGCTTTGCCCTGTACCCTCGCCCTGCCCCGGAGGCGGTATATCCGGGCCTGAATCCTTGATCCTGTACCTGTCCTGTACCTGACCCTGTCTAAATTTGCCCTCGCCTGGAGTTGGTGTATCCAGGCTTGAATCCTTGATCCTGTACCTATCCAGTACCTGACTATGTCTGAACTTTCTGCTGTGTTATGTTCCTGGAATCCCTCTGTGTTTGGAGCCCCGCACCCAGTGACTCTGAGACCCTTGTAACCGGTGTTCCTGCTGAGCATCTACTATGCTGTGCTCTGACTACCATGCGGTGCTAGCTCCATGCAGGCCCAGCAATCCTGCGGTGTTAGCACTATCACGCTTGAGTTCCTTCCTAGGTCCGATGCCCGGAGCCTGTCGACCACAGTCTGGAACCTGATGACCGCTGCCTGGAGCCTGGAGCTGGATGATTGCAGTGGTGCCTGTAGGTCGTGTTGGATGTCCGGAACCAAGCGACTCCCGTCTGATGTCTGCCGGTGACTCTGATGTCTTGTGGGTGACCCTGATGTCCTGATGACCTCATGTACCCTGATGTCCTGATGAGCTCATGTGCCCTGATGTCCTGATGAGCTCATGTGCCCTGATGTCCTGATGACCTCGTGTGTCCTGATGTCCTGATGACCTCGTGTGTCCTGATGTCCTGCCTGTGTCCCGATATCCCACTTATGAGTGCCTCGGTGATCCGATGGTGCCTTGGGGTCTACTAGATGGTACCCTTTTGGGAGGTGTGGAATCGGGAGCCTGGTTTAGCCCTGTTTTGTCTATGTAATGTGACTTTACTTTAAGTAAACTTTACTTTATTTATACCTGAAGTTGTGCGGTGTTATCTAGTACTACGTGTCTTCTTTGTCCACATGCTCAGCTGCCACAGAATCCCGGTCGCTGCCCTTCCCTAGTTCAGGTAGGCCCAGGTCCCCTTCTGTGGTATAGAGGGTCCATATTGCGTCCCCGGGGGATGCCTGCCCCTCGCCATCGGCATGGAGGCGCCTGCTGGGCCGCGTCTGTGGCTGCAGTCATGACACTTACCTTGTGGAAATGAGAATAAAGATGATCCTTCGACAATGTGACAGCCCTTGAGATATTTGTAGACAGCTATTAAGTCTCCTCTCAGTCTTTTCTTCTGCAAGCTAAACATTCTCAAATCCTGCAACCTTTCCTCATAAGACAGGGTTTGCAGAACGGTCACCATTCTGGTCGCTCTTTTCTGAACTTGCTCCAGTTTGTTGATGTCTTTTTTAAAATGTGGCGCCAAAAACTGGACACAGTATTCCAGATGAGGTCTGACCAATTGAGGAGTAGAGGGCAATAATGACTTCACGTGATCTAGACTGTATGCTTCTGTTAATACATCCTAGAATTGCATTTGCCTTTTTTTCTGCTGCATCACACTGTTGACTCATATTCAGTCTGTGATCTATTAGTATGCCCAAGTCTTTTTCACATGTGCTGTTGTTTAGCCCAATTCCTCCCATTCTGTATATGCTTTTTTCCTTTTTATTGCCCAGATGTAGAACTTTGCATTTTTCCCTGTTAAAAACCATTCTGTTAGTTGCTGCCCACTGCTCCAGTTTATTTATATCTTTTTGAATCCTCTCTCTCTCTTCTCTAGTATTAGCTATCCCTCCTAGCTTTGTGTTATCAGCAAATTTAATCAGTTTACCCTCAATTCATTCATCTAAATCGTTGATAAAGATGTTGAACAATACAGGGCCAGGACAGAGCCCTGTGGTACCCCACTTGAGACATTCATCCAACTGGATGTGCAGCCATTTATGACCACTCTTTGGGTCCGATCACTAAGCCAGTTATGAATCCACCTAACAGTTGCCTTGTCCATTCCATACTTAGCCATTTTTTCAATAAGGATTGTGTGAGATACTTTGTCAAATGCTTTGCTGAAGTCAGGATATACTATATCTACAGCATTTCCTTGATCCACCCAATCAGTGATTCTGTCATAGAAGGAAATAAAGTTAGTCTGACATGACTTATTAGTTACAAACCCATGCTGACTCTGTTTAATCACTTCATTCTTATCCAGGTACTTACATACATGTTGTTTAATAATTTGTTCAAAGATCTTTCCTGGTATAGAAGTCAGACTCACCGGCCTATAGTTGTGTTGTGAATTCACTTTCTGGCCTACCTCTGGTTACTAGTGAGGGTAGTGGAGCTGGTTGTATTGACAGAGGGGTCGCGAGTTCTCTTTCCGTGCTCCCTCTGGTGGTTACTGGAGATAATGGAGCTGATCTAATTAACAGAGGCCTGTCACCTGATAATGAGGAGAATGACTGGAGATCTGGAGTTTCTGACTGGATTTAAGACAGCCGACTCCCTCTATCCCTGCTGGTGATTTTTTCCTGCCTCCTGAGATCTTACTTTCCAGCTCAGTCCCTGCATGCTCAGCTAAGTGTTCTTTTGCTATTGTTCACATTTGATCTGTTTTTTGTCTATTTCAGTTTTGTGTGTTCAGCCAGCTCTGGCTGGGGCTGTGCTGAATTTCCATCCTTATGTTACTGCTTGTGCCAGTTGGTTTTTGTCCCTTATTAGATTGGCCTCTTTTTGCTCTGCTTTCAGAAAATACCAGAGTGCTGATATAATGGGCAAAGTCTAGTGACTTCAGTATTTTTCTATCAGACGTGTTGGACATTTTTTTGCAGGTTTTTTTTGCGTGATTGCAGACAGAGTCTTTCCTTCCTGTGCTGTCTAGTTAGTGTGGGCCCCATCATTTGCTCAGTTTATTTTCCTACCTGCGTTTGTGTTTTCATCTTGTGTCACCGACAATATATGTTTGGGGGCTATCTATTCCTTTGGGGTCTGCTCTGGGGCAGTTTAGATTTCCCCTTTCTTGCTTTAGGCTTATTTAGTTCTCCGGCTGTGTCGAGGCGTCTAGGATCATCATAGGTACGCTCCACGGCTACTGCTAGTTGTGTGGATAGGATCAGGGGTCTGCAATCCGCTTAGTTACCAACCTCTCTGGTTTTCTGTGGCTTAGCTTGGTCTTGCTTTCCTCCTTGGTGACCCAATCATAACAGGAAAGGGGTTCAAAAATTTCTTCTGCTATCTCCTTCAGTACTCTGGGGTGTAATTCATCTGGACCTGGAGACTTGAATTCATTTAGGTTAGCTAAGTGTTTCCTCACTATCTTTCTGATTATAGATATCCTGGATTCTTCTATTCCTTTAATAGGACAGTGAAGATCAGTTGATGTTACATTTCCTTTCTGAGAGAAAACAGATGCAAAATAGGAATTTAAAAGTTCGGCCTTCTCAACATCCTGTCTTACCATTTCATCATTTTCATCCTGTAAGAATCCAATAGCATCTTTGACTTTTCTTTTACTTTTGACATATCCCCAAAATCCTTTATTATTGCTTTTGATGTCTCTTGCAAGCCTCATTTCATTGTCAGCTTTAAATAATCTGATTTGTGCCCTGCAGGTTCTGCAGACAGCATTATATTCTTCTTTAGAAATGCCTCCATCTTTCCATTTTATAAACATTTTTTCTTCCTTTTTAGCATGTGCTTAAGTTCTGTGTTCATCCATCCTGGCTTCCTTAAATGCTTCCTATTCTTCCCTCTTTTCGGAATTGTTAACAATTGTGCTTTGAGAATTTCATTTTTCAAGATTTCCCATCCTTCCTGGACATTTTTGTCTTTAAGGATATCCAGCCATTGGATCCCTCCAATTCTCTTTCTGAGTCCCTTAAAATCTGCCTTTCTGAAATCTAACCTTGACTTCTGAGTCTTCACAGGTCTTCCCCCTCTAGCTATCCAAAATTCTAAAATAGCATGGTCGCTACCTCCTAGGGTCCCAGCCACTTTTACCTCCTCAACCATTTCCTCCCTGTTTGTAAGGATTAGATCCAAGGTAGCAGTTCCCCTTGTTTTCTCCCTTTTGGAAGATAAAGTTGTCAACAAGAGAGGATAAGAATTTCCTTGACCTGTTAGTTTTGCCTGAGAGAAATTCCCAACAAATGTCAGGATAGTTGAAATCTCCCATGACAACTATGTCATATTTTTTGGAGAAGTTGGCCATTTGATGCATAAAGAGTTCATCCATAACTTCAGCTTGCACAGGCGGCCTGAAGTAAATGCCTACAATGGTGTCCTTTCCATTGTTCTGTCCTTGTATTCTTACCCAAACAGTTTCCACAGAACTCCCAGTCTCTGAAGCTTGGATCTCTGTGCAGATTATACGCGTTTCTAACATACAATGCGACACCTCCTCCTCATTTATCAAGTCTGTTTCTTGCAAATAAGTTGTATCCTTCTAGTCTTGTATTCCAATCATGTGTATCGTCCCACCAAGTCTCAGTGATTCCAATGACATCATATTTCTTCTCCTGCGTTAGTAGTTCCAATTCTCCTTGTTTGTTGCCCATGCTTTGTGCATTAGTATAGAAACATTTTAGTTTGTGATTGGTTTCTCTTTCTCCAATATTTTTATTATTTAGATTCTTTTGTCTTTGTTCTTCCTTTCCACTTCTAATAGCAGAGTTCTCAATAGCATTTGTCAGGTGTATGGCTTTTTCTGGCCTTTTGCTTCCCTTCCCACATTGTTCTAGTGTAAAGCTCTCCTTACAAGTGTAGCAAGGCGACTTCCAAATACATGTTTTTCAGTCTTCGCAAGGTGCACCCCATCTCTGGCAAGTAGTCCATTGTATAGGTAATTCACTCCGTGATCCCGAAATCCAAATCCTTGTTGACGGCACCATTGACGTAGCCAGTTGTTCACCTGCAGAATCTTATTCCACCTCCTTGTTCCATGGCCATCCACTTGGAGGATGGAAGAGAAGACCACCTGCGCTCCCAGCTCTTTCACTTTCTTACCTAAGTTTTCAAAGTCACTGTAGATGGTTTCCAGGTCGTCTCTTGCTGTGTCATTTGTCCCCACATGTATTAGCAGGAATGGGTAGTCATCTGTAGGTCTGAAGAGTCCTGATATCCTGTAAGACACATCTTTAATTTTTGCACCTGGAAGACAGCACATTTCTCTTGAGGTTATATAAGGTCTGCACCACTCTCTGTTTCTACTTCAAAACATTTTTCTTTCTCCATCCAGGAGGACTCTGAAGGCGTACAAGGTTGCTGTTTGTGGGCAAAGTTTTATCCTGATGTATTTCTTCATCGTTTTCCTGCGTGAGAGCCTGGTACTGGTTCCTGAGCAGTATGGGTGCTGACTGCCTCCTGATCCTCCTGCTTCTCTGGGTCACATGTCTCCATTCCTCTGTTTCTTCAGGTGCACTTCGAATTTCTTCTCTTTCTGTAACATGAAGAGATAATTCTGCTCTGTCCAAGAACTCTTCACCTTCCTTAATGATCTTCAATGTAGCTAACCTCTCTTCGAGATTTTGCAACTTTTCCTCCAACAGGGACACAAGCTTGCATTTGTGGCATGTGAAGTTTGGCTTTTCCACTGGTAAGTCTGTGAACATGTAGCAAGAAATGTAGCTCACCAAATGGCTCCTGGCCTCTTCCATATTGTTATTGTCAAAGAGATTTCAAAGTGATGAAAAATGAGCTGGCACGCGGTTTACGGATTTCCTCTTTTCAGCTGCAACAGCCAAAATCCAGTGATCGTTGAGCCCACGGAGACTCTTCACTTATCCCAGAAGGCACTGGGAATATGCAAATTGTCTCCTCAGGACTCTTCCCCTGGTTTACCGATTTCCTCTTTTCAGCTGCAATGGCCAAAATCCAGTGATCGTTGAGCTCGCGGAGACTCTTCACTTATCCCAGAAGGCACTGGAAATATGCAAATTGTCTCCTCAGGACTCTTCCCCTAGTATAATGTACCCCATAGTCCTCTATATGGTATAATGCATCCCATAGTCCTCCATATGGTATAATGCATCCCATAGTCCTCCATATAGTATAATGCACCCCATAGTCCTCCATATAGTATAATGCACCCATAGTCCTTCATGTAATGTAATTTATCCTATAGTCCTTCACATAGTGTAATGTGCTCCATAGTCCTCCCTACTTTATAATACACCCCATAGGCCTCCACATTGTATGATGGACCCATATAGTCCTTCATATAGTACAATTCACACCTCATAGTATAATGCACACTGTAGTCCTCCATATAGTATAATGCACCCCATAGTTCTCCACATAGTATAATGTGCCCATAGTCCTCCATATAGTATAATGCATAACATAGTCCTCCATATAGTATGATACACCCCATAGTCCTCCACATAGTGTAATATGCTCCATAGTCCTCCATATAGTATAATGCACTCCATAGTCCTCCATGTAATATAATACACCCATAGTCCTCCATATAATATAATGCACCCATAGTCCTCCATATAGTAAAGTGCACCCCATAGTCCTCCATATAATGTAATGCACCATTAGTCAACGATATAGTATAATGCACCTCATTGTCTTCAATATAATATAATGCATCCCATAGTCCTCCACATAGTATATTGTGCCCTATAGTCCTCCCTACAGTATAATGCACCCCTTAGTCATCCATATTATATAATGCACTCCATAGTCCTCCATATAATGTATTGCACCCCATAGTCCTCCATATTATATAATTCACCCCCCATAGTCCTTCACATAGTACAATGCACTCCTCATAGTATAATGCACCCGATAATCCTTGATATTATACAATGAATTCCCCATAGTGCTTCATACAATATAATGGACTCCACATAGTCCTCCATACAGTATAATGTACCCCATAATCCTCAATAGAGTATAATGTCACCTCCTTATAGTACGCATAGTATAATGCACCCCATAGTCCTTGATAGAGTATAATACACCTCTCTAGCCAAGAGATGATATTCCAGAACAGAGAACCCCTCTCAATAAACTCAATACCACCTAATATGGTACATGGTATTGAGACTCCTAAAATTAGACAATCCTTTAATATGAACTCATATGTCATGATTGATAAAGCTGGATTTAGAATCATAGAATCATAGAATCATAGAATCGTAGAGTTGGAAGGGACCTCCTGGGCCATCTGGTCCAACTCCCTGCTCAAAGCAGGATTCGCTAAATCATCCCAGTCAGATGTCTGTCCAGCCTCTGTTTGAAGACTTCCATTGAAGGAGAACTCACCACTTCTCGTGGCAGCTTGTTCCACTCATTGATCACTCTAACTGTCAAAAAGTTTTTTCTAATATCTAATCTGTGTCTCCTCCCATTCAGTTTCATCCCATTGCTTCTAGTCTTTCCTTGTGCAAATGAGAATAAAGTTGATCCTTCTACAATGTGACAGCCCTTTAGATATTTGTAGACAGCTATTAAGTCTCCTCTCAGTCTTCTCTTTTGCAAACTAAACATTCCCAAATCCTGCAACCTTTCCTCATAAGACAGGGTTTGCAGACCGGTCACCATTCTGGTCGCTCTTTTCTGAACTTGCTCCAGTTTGTTGATGTCTTTTTTAAAATGTGGTGCCCAAAACTGGACACAATATTCCAGATGAGGTCTGACCAAAGAGGAGTAGAGGGAAATAATGACTTCACGTGATCTAGACTGTATGCTTCTGTTAATACATCCTAGAATTGCATTTGCCTTTTTTGCTGCTGCATCACACTGTTGACTCATATTCAGTCTGTGATCTATTAGTATGCCCAAGTCTTTCTCACATGTGCTGTCACTTAGCCCTATTCCTCCCATTCTGTATATGCTTTTTTCATTTTTATTGCCCAGATGTAGTACTTTGCATTTTTCTCTGTTAAAAACCATTCTGTTTGTTGCTGCCCACTTCTCCAGTTTATTTATATCTTTTTGAATCCTCTCTCTCTCTTCTCTAGTATTAGCTATCCCTCCTAGCTTTGTGTCATCAGCAAATTTAATCAGTTTACCCTCAATTCCTTCATCTAAATCGTTGATAAAGATGTTGAACAATACAGGGCCCAGGACAGAGCCCTGTGGTACCCCACTTGAGACATTCTTCCAACTGGATGTGCAGCCATTTACGATCACTCTTTGAGTCCGATAACTAAGCCAATTATGAATCCACCTAACAGTTGCCTTGTCCATTCCATACTTAGACATTTTTTCAATAAGGATTGTATGAGATACTTTGTCAAATGCTTTGCTGAAGTCAAGATATACTATATCTACAGCATTTCCTTGATCCACCCAATCAGTGATTCCATCATAGAAGGAAATTAAGTTAGTCTGACATGACTTATTAGTTACAAACCCATACTGACTCTGTTTAATCACTTCATTCTTATCCAGGTACTGACATACATGTTGTTTAATAATTTGTTCAAAGATCTTTCCTGGTATAGAAGTCAGACTCACCGGCCTATAGTTGCCTGGGTCCACCTTCTTCCCCTTTTTGAAGATAGGAACAACATTTGCTCTTCTACAGTCTTCTGGGACTTCTCCTGTTCTCCAAGAATTTTCAAAGATTATGGAGAGGGGTTCAGAAATTTCTTCTACTATCTCCTTCAGTACTCTGGGGTGTAATTCATCTGGACCTGGTGTCTTGAATTCATTTAGGTTAGCTAAGTGTTTCCTCACTATCTTTCTGTTTATAGATATCCTGGATTCTTCTATTCCCTTAATAGGACAGTGAAGAACAGTTGATGTTACATTTCCTTTCTGAGAGAAAACAGATGCAAAATAGGAATTTAAAAGTTCGGCCTTCTCAACATCCTGTCTTACCATTTCATCATTTTCATCCTGTAAAAATCCTATAGCATCTTTGACTTTTCTTTTACTTTTGACATATCCCCAAAATCCTTTATTATTGCTTTTGATGTCTCTTGCAAGCCTCAATTCATTGTCAGCTTTAGCTAATCTGATTTGTTCCCTGCAGGTTCTGCAGACAGCATTATATTCTTCTTTAGATATGCCTCCCTCTTTCCATTTTATAAACATTTTTTTCTTCCTTTTTAGCATGTGCTTAAGTTCTGTGTTCATCCATCCTGGCTTCCTTAAATGTTTCCTATTCTTCCCTCTTTTTGGAATTGTTAACAATTGTGCTTTGAGAATTTCATTTTTCAAGATTTCCCATCCT
Source organism: Dendrobates tinctorius (assembly GCF_039654945.1). Lineage (NCBI taxonomy): Eukaryota > Metazoa > Chordata > Amphibia > Anura > Dendrobatidae > Dendrobates > Dendrobates tinctorius. The sequence goes on from NW_027361882.1 coordinate 836,004, forward strand.
TCCTGGACATTTTTGTCTTTAAGGATATCCAGCCATTGGATCCCTCCAATTCTCTTTCTGAATCTCTTAAAATCTGCCTTTCTGAAATCTAACCTTGACGTCTGAGTCTTCACAGGTCTTCCGCCTCTAGTTATCCAAAATTCTAAAATAGCATGGTCGCTACCTCCTAGGGTCCCAGCCACTTTTACCTCCTCAACCATTTCCTCCCTGTTTGTAAGGATTAGATCCAAGGTAGCAGTTCCCCTTGTTTTCTCCCCTACCTTTTGGAAGATAAAGTTGTCAGCAAGAGAGGATAAGAATTTCCTTGACCTGTTAGTTTTGCCTGAGAGAGATTCCCAACAAATGTCTGGATAGTTGAAATCTCCCATGACAACTATGTCATATTTTTTGGAGAACTTGGCCATTTGATGCATAAAGAGTTCATCCATATCTTCAGCTTGCACAGGCGGCCTGAAGTAAATGCCTACAATGGTGTCCTTTCCATTGTTCTGTCCTTGTATTCTTACCCAAACAGTTTCCACAGAACTCCCAGTCTCTGAAGCTTCAATCTCTGTGCAGATATACGCGTTTCTAACATACAATGCGACACCCCCTCCTCGTTTATCAAGTCTGTTTCTTGCAAATAAGTTGCATCCTTCTAGTCTTGTATTCCAATCATGTGTATTGTCCCACCAAGTTTCAGTGATTCCAATGACATCATATTTCTTTTCCTGTGTTAGTAGTTCCAATTCTCCTTGTTTGTTGCCCATGCTTTGTGCATTAGTATAGAAACATTTTAGTTTGTGATTGGTTTCTCTTTCTCCAATATTTTTATTAATTAGATTCTTTTGTCTTTGTTCTTCCTTTCCACTTCTAATAGCAGAGTTCTCAATAGCATTTGTCAGGTGTATGGCTTTTTCTGGTCTTTTGCTTCCCTTCCCATGTTGTTCTAGTTTAAAGCTCTCCTTACAAGTGTAGCAAGGCGACTTCCAAATACATGTTTTCCAGTCTTCGTAAGGTGCACCCCATCTCTAGCAAGTAGTCCATCGTAAAAGTAATTCACTCCGTGATCCATAAATCCAAATCGTTGTTGACGGCACCATCGACGTAGCCAGTTGTTCACCTGCAGAATCTTATTCCACCTCCTTGTTCCACGGCCATCCACTGGGAGGATGGAAGAGAAGACCACCTGCGCTCCCAGTTCTTTCACTTTCTTGCCTAAGTCTTCAAAGTCTCTGCAGATGGTTTCCAGGTCGTTTCTTGCAGTGTCATTTGTCCCCACATGTAGTAGCAGGAATGGGTAGTCATCTGTAGGTCTGAAGAGTCCTGATATCCTGTCAGTCACATCTTTAATTTTTGCACCTGGAAGACAGCACATTTCTCTTGAAGTTATATCCGGTCTGCAGATAGCGGCCTCTGTTCCTCTCAGCAGGGAATCCCCCATGACCACCACTCTCCGTTTCTTCTTCACAACATTTTTCTTTCTCCATCCAGGAGGACTCTGAAGGCGTACAAGGTTGCTGTTTGTGGGCAAAGTCTTATCCTGATGTATTTCTTCATCGTTTTCCTGCGTGAGAGCCTGGTACTGGTTTCTGAGCAGTATGGGTGCTGACTGCCTCCTGATCCTCCTGCTTCTCTGGGTCACATGTCTCCATTCCTCTGTTTCTTCAGGTGCACTTCGAATTTCTTCTCTTCCTGTAACATGAAGAGATAATTCTGCTCTGTCTAAGAACTCTTCACCTTCCTTAATGGTCTTCAACGTAGCTAACCTCTCTTCAAGATTTTGCAACTTTTCCTCCAACTGGGACACAAGCTTGCATTTGTGGCATGTGAAGTTTGGCTTTTCCACTGGTAAGTCTGTGAACATGTAGCAAGAAATGCAGCTCACCAAATGGCTCCTGGCCTCTTACATATTGAGATTTCTTAAAAATGATGAAAGATGAGCCAAAATTCGCGCCAAAACCCAGTGATCGTTGAGCTCGCGGAGACTCTTCACTTATCCCAGAAGGCACTGGGAATATGCAAATGATCTCCTCAAGACTCTTCCCCTGGTTTTCCGATGTCCTCTTTTCAGCTGCAACGGCCAAAACCCAGTGATCAAGGAGCTCGCGGAGACTCTTCACTTATCCCAGAAGGCACTGGGAATATGCAAATGATCTCCTCAAGACTCTTCCCCTGATTGAATACATGAAAAGATAAGTAATGATTACTGCTGAGTGACAGATTGTAAAGAACATAAAAACTGATCACTAGTGAGTGACTGATTCTACAGGACATATGAAGGATGACTGAAATATGAGTAAGATAAAGTGATTGATGTGTTATGAGTAGAGTTGAGTGTATGGATTTCATGCGAATCAAATTCGACAAACAGTTTATAAAATTTACAGGTCCTAGGAAATTTGAACAATTTCTGATTTGATTTGCTTGAATTGCAAGAAAAAAAAAATTCACTCTGCCTTTATTACACATTGTAAAAGATTGCATCAGCCAAAAATGGTGGTCATAATCCAAGGCGCAACCATGCAGATTTTCTGTCAATAGATATAGGAAAAGAAAGTCTTAAATAATAGAGATTCCATTGATCGGGGGAGAAAGAGACACTGAAAGTACCAGCAGCAGTGCCAGATTCAGTGTGATTGATCCGTGGCATGGTGTAGCTGCTGTGAGAAGGTCACTAGTAAAATACTGGTGGGGAGACATGTGTCACTGAGGATGTTAGCCTCAGTGATATAAACCTGGAAAAATGTTCAAGTACACTATGTACTGAGAGGGGTTAATCAGTCATATTAAGTGCTGGGTTTCTCTGATCAGTAAAACGTGGGTGGGAGGGGAACATACTAAAAAGAATGAAGTAAAGGAATAAATAAAAAGAATGAGCATAAAGACCTATAAGTCCAAAAATATGGAGATGTATTATAGATTTCTTCTGCAACTTTGCCATTGAATGAACATGAAATATATGTAGATAATGGGGGAATGAACACATACCCCATATATACAGGTGTATATTGTATTCCCTGAGATTTATATGTGGGGAATGAACATGAAGCATACAGTATGTTGATAATAGAGGAATGAACACATATCCTATATAAGCAGGTGTATATTATATTCCCTGAGCTTTATAGGAGGGGAATGAAAATGAAATATATGTAGATAATAGGGGAATGAATGCATTTTCCACATAGACAGGTGTGTATTATATTCCCTGAGCTTTATAGGTGGGGAATGAACATGGAATATATGTAGGTAATAGGGGAATGAACACATATCCCATATAAACAGGTGTATATTATATTCCCTGAGCTTTATAGGTGGGGAATAAACATGGAATATATGTAGATAATAGGGGAATTAACACATATCTCATATATACAGGTGTATATTATATTCCCTGAGCTTTATAGGTTGGGAATAAACATGAAATATATGTAGATAATAGGGGAATGAACACGGATCCGATATAAACAGGTGTATATTATATTCCCTGAGCTTTATAGGTGGGGAATAAAGATGAAATACATGTAGATAATAGGGGAATGAACACATATCCCATATAAACAGGTGTATATTACATTCCCTGAGCTTTCTAGGTGGGGAATGAAAATGGAATATATGTAGATAATAGGGGAATGAACACATATCCCATATAAACAGGTGTATATTATATTCCCTGAGCTTTATAGGAGGGGAATGAACATGAAATACATGTAGATAATAGGGGAATGATCACATATCCCATATATACAGGTGTATATTATATTCCCTGAGCTTTATAGGTGGGGAATGAACATGGAATATATGTAGATAATAGGGGAATGAACACATATCCCATATAAACAGGTGTATATTATATTCCCTGAGCTTTATAGGTGGGGAATGAACATGAAATATATGTAGATAATAGGGGAATGAACACATATCCCATATATACAGGTGTATATTATATTCCCTGAGCTTTATAGGTGGGGAATGAACATGAAATACATGTAGATAATAGGGGAATGATCACATATCCCATATATACAGGTGTATATTATATTCCCTGAGCTTTATAGGTGGGGAATGAACATGAAATATATGTAGATAATATGGGAATGAACACATATCCCATATATACAGGTGTATATTATATTCCCTGAGCTTTATAGGTGGGGAATAAACATGAAATATATGTAGATAATAGGGGAATGAACACATATCCCATATATACAGGTGTATATTATATTCCCTGAGCTTTATAGGTGGGGAATGAACATGAAATATATGTAGATAATAGAGGAATGAACACATATCCCATATAAACAGGTGTATATTATATTCCCTGAGCTTTATAGGTGGGGAATGAACATGAAATATATGTAGATAATAGGGGAATGAACACATATCCCATATAAACAGGTGTATATTATATTCCCTGAGCTTTATAGGTGGGGAATGAACATGAAATATATGTAGATAATAGGGGAATGAACACATATCCCATATAAACAGGTGTATATTATATTCCCTGAGCTTTATAGGTGGGGAATGAACATGAAATATATGTAGATAATAGGGGAATGAACACATATCTCATATATACAGGTGTATATTATATTCCCTGAGCTTTATAGGTGGGGAATGAACATGAAATATATGTAGATAATAGGGGAATGAACACGGATCCGATATAAACAGGGGTATATTATATTCCCTGAGCGTTATAGGTGGGGAATGAACATGAAATATATGTAGATAATAGAGGAATGAACACATATCCCATATAAACAGGGGTATATTATATTCCCTGAGCTTTATAGGTGGGGAATGAACATGAAATATATGTAGATAATAGAGGAATGAACACATATCCCATATAAACAGGTGTATATTATATTCCCTGAGCTTTATAGGTGGGGAATGAACATGAAATACATGTAGATAATAGAGGAATGAACACATATCCCATATAAACAGGTGTATATTATATTCCCTGAGCTTTATAGGTGGGGAATGAACATGAAATACATGTAGATAATAGAGGAATGAACACATATCCCATATAAACAGGTGTATATTATATTCCCTGAGCTTTATAGGTGGGGAATGAACATGAAATATATGTAGATAATAGAGGAATGAACACATATCCCATATATACAGGTGTATATTATATTCCCTGAGCTTTATAGGTGGGGAATAAACATGGAATATATGTAGATAATAGAGGAATGAACACATATCCCATATAAACAGGAGTATATTATATTCCCTGAGCTTTATAGGTGGGGAATGAACATGAAATATATGTAGATAATAGAGGAATGAACACATATCCCATATAAACAGGTGTATATTACATTCCCTGAGCTTTATAGGTGGGGAATGAACATGAAATACATGTAGATAATAGAGGAATGAACACATATCCCATATAAACACGTGTATATTATATTCCCTGAGCTTTATAGGTGGGGAATGAACATGAAATATATGTAGATAATAGAGGAATGAACACATATCTCATATAAACAGGTGCATATTATATTCCCTGAGCTTTATAGGTGGGGAATGAACATGAAATACATGTAGATAATAGAGGAATGAACACATATCCCATATAAACAGGTGTATATTATATTCCCTGAGCTTTATAGGTGGGGAATGAACATGAAATACATGTAGATAATAAGAGAATGAACACATATCCCATATATACAGGTGTATATTATATTCCCTGAGCTTTATAGGTGGGGAATGAACATGTAATATATGTAGATAATAGAGGAATGAACACATACCCCATATAAACAGGTGCATATTATATTCCCTGAGCTTTATAGGTGGGGAATGAACATGAAATATATGTAGATAATAGAGGAATGAACACATATCTCATATAAACAGGTGCATATTATATTCCCTGAGCTTTATAGGTGGGGAATGAACATGAAATACATGTAGATAATAGAGGAATGAACACATATCCCATATAAACAGGTGTATATTATATTCCCTGAGCTTTATAGGTGGGGAATGAACATGAAATACATGTAGATAATAGGAGAATGAACACATATCCCATATATACAGGTGTATATTATATTCCCTGAGCTTTATAGGTGGGGAATGAACATGTAATATATGTAGATAATAGAGGAATGAACACATACCCCATATAAACAGGTGCATATTATATTCCCTGAGCTTTATAGGTGGGGAATGAACATGAAATATATGTAGATAATAGAGGAATGAACACATATCCCATATAAACAGGAGTATATTATATTCCCTGAGCTTTATAGGTGGGGAATGAACATGAAATATATGTAGATAATAGAGGAATGAACACATATCCCATATAAACAGGTGCATATTATATTCCCTGAGCTTTATAGGTGGGGAATGAACATGAAATACATGTAGATAATAGAGGAATGAACACATATCCCATATAAACAGGGGTATATTATATTCCCTGAGCGTTATAGGAGGGGAATGAACATGAAATATATGTAGATAATAGAGGAATGAACACATATCCCATATAAACAGGGGTATATTATATTCCCTGAGCGTTATAGGAGGGGAATGAACATGAAATATATGTAGATAATAGAGGAATGAACACATATCCCATATAAACAGGTGTATATTATATTCCCTGAGCTTTATAGGTGGGGAATGAACATGAAATACATGTAGATAATAGGGGAATGAACACATATCCCATATAAACAGGGGTATATTATATTCCCTGAGCGTTATAGGAGGGGAATGAACATGAAATATATGTAGATAATAGAGGAATGAACACATATCCCATATAAACAGGTGTATATTATATTCCCTGAGCTTTATAGGTGGGGAATGAACATGAAATACATGTAGATAATAGAGGAATGAACACATATCCCAAATAAACAGGTGTATATTATATTCCCTGAGCTTTATAGGTGGGGAATGAACATGAAATACATGTAGATAATAGAGGAATGAACACATATCCCATATAAACAGGTGTATATTATATTCCCTGAGCTTTATAGGTGGGGAATGAACATGAAATATATGTAGATAATAGAGGAATGAACACATATCCCATATATACAGGTGTATATTATATTCCCTGAGCTTTATAGGTGGGGAATAAACATGGAATATATGTAGATAATAGAGGAATGAACACATATCCCATATAAACAGGAGTATATTATATTCCCTGAGCTTTATAGGTGGGGAATGAACATGAAATATATGTAGATAATAGAGGAATGAACACATATCCCATATAAACAGGTGCATATTATATTCCCTGAGCTTTATAGGTGGGGAATGAACATGAAATACATGTAGATAATAGAGGAATGAACACATATCCCATATAAACAGGTGTATATTATATTCCCTGAGCTTTATAGGTGGGGAATGAACATGAAATACATGTAGATAATAGGAGAATGAACACATATCCCATATATACAGGTGTATATTATATTCCCTGAGCTTTATAGGTGGGGAATGAACATGTAATATATGTAGATAATAGAGGAATGAACACATACCCCATATAAACAGGTGCATATTATATTCCCTGAGCTTTATAGGTGGGGAATGAACATGAAATATATGTAGATAATAGAGGAATGAACACATATCCCATATAAACAGGAGTATATTATATTCCATGAGCTTTATAGGTGGGGAATGAACATGAAATATATGTAGATAATAGAGGAATGAACACATATCCCATATAAACAGGTGCATATTATATTCCCTGAGCTTTATAGGTGGGGAATGAACATGAAATACATGTAGATAATAGGAGAATGAACAAATATCTCATATAAACAGGTGTATATTATATTCCCTGAGCTTTATAGGTGGGGAATGAACATGAAATATATGTAGATAATAGAGGAATGAACACATACCCCATATAAACAGGTGCATATTACATTCCCTGAGCTTTATAGGTGGGGAATGAACATGAAATACATGTAGATAATAGGAGAATGAACACATATCCCATATATACAGGTGTATATTATATTCCCTGAGCTTTATAGGTGGGGAATGAACATGTAATATATGTAGATAATAGAGGAATGAACACATATCCCATATAAACAGGTGTATATTATATTCCCTGAGCTTTATAGGTGGGGAATGAACATGGAATATATGTAGATAATAGAGGAATGAACACATATCCCATATAAACAGGAGTATATTATATTCTCTGTGCTTTATAGGTGGGGAATGAACATGAAATATATGTAGATAATAGAGGAATGAACACATACCCCATATAAACAGGTGCATATTATATTCTCTGTGCTTTATAGGTGGGGAATGAACATGAAATACATGTAGATAATAGAGGAATGAACACATATCCCATATAAACAGGTGTATATTATATTCCCTGAGCTTTATAAGTGGGGAATGAACATGAAATATATGTAGATAATAGGGGAATGAACACATATCTCATATAAACAGGTGTATATTATATTCCCTGAGCTTTATAGGTGGGGAATGAACATGAAATATATGTAGATAATAGAGGAATGAACACATATCCCATATAAACAGGTGTATATTATATTCCCTGAGCTTTATAGGTGGGGAATGAACATGAAATACATGTAGATAATAGGGGAATGAACACATATCCCATATAAACAGGTGTATATTATATTCCCTGAGCTTTATAGGTGGGGAATGAACATGAAATATATGTAGATAATAGAGGAATGAACACAAATCCCATATAAACAGGTGTATATTATATTCCCTGAGCTTTATAGGTGGGGAATGAACATGAAATACATGTAGATAATAGGGGAATGATCACATATCTCATATATACAGGTGTATATTATATTCCCTGAGCTTTATAGGTGGGGAATGAACATGAAATACATGTAGATAATAGGGGAATGATCACATATCTCATATATACAGGTGTATATTATATTCCCTGAGCTTTATAGGTGGGGAATGAACATGAAATACATGTAGATAATAGGATAATGAACACATATCTCATATATACAGGTGTATATTATATTCCCTGAGCTTTATAGGTGGGGAATGAACATGAAATACATGTAGATAATAGGGGAATGATCACATATCTCATATATACAGGTGTATATTATATTCCCTGAGCTTTATAGGTGGGGAATGAACATGAAATACATGTAGATAATAGGGGAATGATCACATATCTCATATATACAGGTGTATATTATATTCCCTGAGCTTTATAGGTGGGGAATGAACATGAAATACATGTAGATAATAGGGGAATGATCACATATCTCATATATACAGGTGTATATTATATTCCCTGAGCTTTATAGGTGGGGAATGAACATGAAATACATGTAGATAATAGGAGAATGAACACATATCTCATATATACAGGTGTATATTATATTCCCTGAGCTTTATAGGTGGGGAATGAACATGAAATATATGTAGATAATAGGAGAATGAACACATATCCCATATAAACAGGTGTATATTATATTCCCTGAGCTTTATAGGTGGGGAATGAACATGAAATATATGTAGATAATAGAGGAATGAACACATATCCCATATAAACAGGTGTATATTATATTCCCTGAGCTTTATAGGTGGGGAATGAACATGAAATACATGTAGATAATAGGGGAATGATCACATATCTCATATATACAGGTGTATATTATATTCCCTGAGCTTTATAGGTGGGGAATGAACATGAAATACATGTAGATAATAGGGGAATGATCACATATCTCATATATACAGGTGTATATTATATTCCCTGAGCTTTATAGGTGGGGAATGAACATGAAATACATGTAGATAATAGGAGAATGAACACATATCTCATATATACAGGTGTATATTATATTCCCTGAGCTTTATAGGTGGGGAATGAACATGAAATATATGTAGATAATAGAGGAATGAACACATATCCCATATAAACAGGTGTATATTATATTCCCTGAGCTTTATAGGTGGGGAATGAACATGAAATACATGTAGATAATAGGGGAATGAACACATATCCCATATAAACAGGGGTATATTATATTCCCTGAGCTTTATAGGTGGGGAATGAACATGAAATACATGTAGATAATAGAGGAATGAACACATATCCCATATAAACAGGTGTATATTATATTCCCTGAGCGTTATAGGTGGGGAATGAACATGAAATATATGTAGATAATAGGGGAATGAACACATATCCCATATAAACAGGGGTATATTATATTCCCTGAGCTTTATAGGTGGGGAATGAACATGAAATACATGTAGATAATAGGGGAATGAACACATATCCCATATAAACAGGGGTATATTATATTCCCTGAGCTTTATAGGTGGGGAATGAACATGAAATACATGTAGATAATAGAGGAATGAACACATATCCCATATAAACAGGTGTATATTATATTCCCTGAGCGTTATAGGTGGGGAATGAACATGAAATATATGTAGATAATAGAGGAATGAACACATATCCCATATAAACAGGTGTATATTATATTCCCTGAGCGTTATAGGTGGGGAATGAACATGAAATATATGTAGATAATAGGGGAATGAACACATATCCCATATAAACAGGTGTATATTATATTCCCTGAGCTTTATAGGTGGGGAATGAACATGAAATATATGTAGATAATAGGGGAATGAACACATATCCCATATAAACAGGGGTATATTATATTCCCTGAGCTTTATAGGTGGGGAATGAACATGAAATACATGTAGATAATAGAGGAATGAACACATATCCCATATAAACAGGTATATATTATATTCCCTGAGCTTTGTAAGTGGGGAATGAACATGGAGTATATGTAGATATTAGAGGAATGAACACATATCCCATATAAACAGGTGTATATTATATTCCCTGAGCTTTATAGGTGGGGAATGAACATGGAGTATATGTAGATAATAGGGGAATGAACACATATCCCATATAAACAGGGGTATATTATATTCCCTGAGCTTTATAGGTGGGGAATGAACATGAAATATATGTAGATAATAGGGGAATGAACACATATCCCATATAAACAGGTGTATATTATATTCCCTGAGCTTTATAGGTGGGGAATGAACATGAAATATATGTAGATAATAGGGGAATGAACACATATCCCATATAAACAGGGGTATATTATATTCCCTGAGCTTTATAGGTGGGGAATGAACATGAAATACATGTAGATAATAGAGGAATGAACACATATCCCATATAAACAGGTGTATATTATATTCCCTGAGCTTTATAGGTGGGGAATGAACATGAAATACATGTAGATAATAGAGGAATGAACACATATCCCATATAAACAGGTGTATATTATATTCCCTGAGCTTTGTAAGTGGGGAATGAACACATATCCCATATATACAGGTGCATATTACATTCCCTGAGCTTTATAGGTGGGGAATGAACATGGAGTATATGTAGATAATAGAAGAATGAACACATATCCCATATAAACAGGTGTATATTATATTCCCTGAGCTTTATAGGTGGGGAATGAACATGGAGTATATGTAGATAATAGGGGAATGAACACATATCCCATATAAACAGGGGTATATTATATTCCCTGAGCTTTATAGGTGGGGAATGAACATGAAATATATGTAGATAATAGGGGAATGAACACATATCCCATATAAACAGGTGTATATTATATTCCCTGAGCTTTATAGGTGGGGAATGAACATGAAATATATGTAGATAATAGGGGAATGAACACTTATCCCATATAAACAGGGGTATATTATATTCCCTGAGCTTTATAGGTGGGGAATGAACATGAAATACATGTAGATAATAGGGGAATGAACACATATCCCATATAAACAGGGGTATATTATATTCCCTGAGCTTTATAGGTGGGGAATGAACATGAAATACATGTAGATAATAGAGGAATGAACACATATCCCATATAAACAGGTGTATATTATATTCCCTGAGCTTTGTAAGTGGGGAATGAACATGAAATACATGTAGATAATAGAGGAATGAACACATATCCCATATAAACAGGTGTATATTATATTCCCTGAGCTTTGTAAGTGGGGAATGAACACATATCCCATATATACAGGTGCATATTACATTCCCTGAGCTTTATAGGTGGGGAATGAACATGGAGTATATGTAGATAATAGAAGAATGAACACATATCCCATATAAACAGGTGTATATTATATTCCCTGAGCTTTATAGGTGGGGAATGAACATGGAGTATATGTAGATAATAGGGGAATGAACACATATCCCATATAAACAGGGGTATATTATATTCCCTGAGCTTTATAGGTGGGGAATGAACATGAAATATATGTAGATAATAGGGGAATGAACACATATCCCATATAAACAGGGGTATATTATATTCCCTGAGCTTTATAGGTGGGGAATGAACATGAAATACATGTAGATAATAGAGGAATGAACACATATCCCATATAAACAGGTGTATATTACATTCCCTGAGCTTTATAGGTGGGGAATGAACATGGAATATATGTAGATAATAGGGGAATGAACACATATCCCATATAAACAGGTGTATATTATATTCCCTGAGCTTTATAGGTGGGGAATGAACATGAAATATATGTAGATAATAGGGGAATGAACACATATCCCATATAAACAGGGGTATATTATATTCCCTGAGCTTTATAGGTGGGGAATGAACATGAAATATATGTAGATAATAGGGGTATGAACACATATCCCATATATACAGGTGTATATTACATTCCCTGAGCTTTATAGGTGGGGAATGAACATGGAATATATGTAGATAATAGGGGAATGAACACATATCCCATATAAACAGGTGTATATTATATTCCCTGAGCTTTATAGGTGGGGAATGAACATGGAGTATATGTAGATAATAGGGGAATGAACACATATCCCATATAAACAGGTGTATATTACATTCCCTGAGCTTTATAGGTGGGGAATGAACATGGAATATATGTAGATAATAGGGGAATGAACACATATCCCATATATACAGGTGTATATTATATTCCCTGAGCTTTATAGGTGGGGAATGAACATGGAGTATATGTAGATAATAGGGGAATGAACACATATCCCATATAAACAGGAGTATATTATATTCTCTGTGCTTTATAGGTGGGGAATGAACATGAAATATATGTAGATAATAGGGGAATGAACACATATCTCATATATACAGGTGTATATTATAATCCCTGAGCTTTATAGGTGGGGAATGAACATGGAGTATATGTAGATAATAGGGGAATGAACACATATCTCATATATACAGGTGTATATTATATTCCCTGAGCTTTATAGGTGGGGAATGAACATGAAATACATGTAGATAATAGGAGAATGAACACATATCCCATATATACAGGTGTATATTATATTCCCTGAGCTTTGTAAGTGGGGAATGAACATGAAATATATGTAGATAATAGGGGAATGAACACATATCCCATATATACAGGTGTATATTATATTCCCTGAGCTTTATAGGTGGGGAATGAACATGTAATATATGTAGATAATAGAGGAATGAACACATATCCCATATAAACAGGTGTATATTATATTCCCTGAGCTTTATAGGTGGGGAATGAACATGAAATATATGTAGATAATAGAGGAATGAGCACATATCCCATATAAACAGGTGTATATTATATTCCCTGAGCTTTATAGGTGGGGAATGAACATGAAATATATGTAGATAATAGAGGAATGAACACATATCCCATATAAACAGGTGCATATTATATTCCCTGAGCTTTATAGGTGGGGAATGAACATGAAATACATGTAGATAATAGGAGAATGAACAAATATCTCATATAAACAGGTGTATATTATATTCCCTGAGCTTTATAGGTGGGGAATGAACATGAAATATATGTAGATAATAGAGGAATGATCACATATCCCATATATACAGGTGTATATTATATTCCCTGAGCTTTATAGGTGGGGAATGAACATGTAATATATGTAGATAATAGATTAATGAACACATATCCCATATAAACAGGTGTATATTATATTCCCTGAGCTTTATAGGTGGGGAATGAACATGGAATATATGTAGATAATAGAGGAATGAACACATATCCCATATAAACAGGAGTATATTATATTCTCTGTGCTTTATAGGTGGGGAATGAACATGAAATATATGTAGATAATAGAGGAATGAACACATACCCCATATAAACAGGTGCATATTATATTCTCTGTGCTTTATAGGTGGGGAATGAACATGAAATACATGTAGATAATAGAGGAATGAACACATATCCCATATAAACAGGTGTATATTATATTCCCTGAGCTTTATAAGTGGGGAATGAACATGAAATATATGTAGATAATAGGGGAATGAACACATATCTCATATAAACAGGTGTATATTATATTCCCTGAGCTTTATAGGTGGGGAATGAACATGAAATATATGTAGATAATAGAGGAATGAACACATATCCCATATAAACAGGTGTATATTATATTCCCTGAGCTTTATAGGTGGGGAATGAACATGAAATACATGTAGATAATAGGGGAATGAACACATATCCCATATAAACAGGTGTATATTATATTCCCTGAGCTTTATAGGTGGGGAATGAACATGAAATATATGTAGATAATAGAGGAATGAACACATATCCCATATAAACAGGTGTATATTATATTCCCTGAGCTTTATAGGTGGGGAATGAACATGAAATACATGTAGATAATAGTGGAATGATCACATATCTCATATATACAGGTGTATATTATATTCCCTGAGCTTTATAGGTGGGGAATGAACATGAAATACATGTAGATAATAGGGGAATGATCACATATCTCATATATACAGGTGTATATTATATTCCCTGAGCTTTATAGGTGGGGAATGAACATGAAATACATGTAGATAATAGGGGAATGATCACATATCCCATATATACAGGTGTATATTATATTCCCTGAGCTTTATAGGTGGGGAATGAACATGAAATACATGTAGATAATAGGATAATGAACACATATCTCATATATACAGGTGTATATTATATTCCCTGAGCTTTATAGGTGGGGAATGAACATGAAATACATGTAGATAATAGGGGAATGATCACATATCTCATATATACAGGTGTATATTATATTCCCTGAGCTTTATAGGTGGGGAATGAACATGAAATACATGTAGATAATAGGGGAATGATCACATATCTCATATATACAGGTGTATATTATATTCCCTGAGCTTTATAGGTGGGGAATGAACATGAAATACATGTAGATAATAGGAGAATGAACACATATCTCATATATACAGGTGTATATTATATTCACTGAGCTTTATAGGTGGGGAATGAACATGAAATATATGTAGATAATAGGAGAATGAACACATATCCCATATAAACAGGTGTATATTATATTCCCTGAGCTTTATAGGTGGGGAATGAACATGAAATATATGTAGATAATAGAGGAATGAACACATATCCCATATAAACAGGTGTATATTATATTCCCTGAGCTTTATAGGTGGGGAATGAACATGAAATACATGTAGATAATAGGGGAATGATCACATATCCCATATATACAGGTGTATATTATATTCCCTGAGCTTTATAGGTGGGGAATGAACATGGAATATATGTAGATAATAGGGGAATGAACACATATCCCATATAAACAGGGGTATATTATATTCCCTGAGCTTTATAGGTGGGGAATGAACATGAAATATATGTAGATAATATGGGAATGAACACATATCCCATATATACAGGTGTATATTATATTCCCTGAGCTTTATAGGTGGGGAATAAACATGAAATATATGTAGATAATAGGGGAATGAACACATATCCCATATATACAGGTGTATATTATATTCCCTGAGCTTTATAGGTGGGGAATAAACATGAAATATATGTAGATAATAGGGGAATGAACACATATCCCATATATACAGGTGTATATTATATTCCCTGAGCTTTATAGGTGGGGAATGAACATGAAATATATGTAGATAATAGAGGAATGAACACATATCCCGTATAAACAGGTGTATATTATATTCCCTGAGCTTTATAGGTGGGGAATGAACATGAAATATATGTAGATAATAGGGGAATGAACACATATCCCATATAAACAGGTGTATATTATATTCCCTGAGCTTTATAGGTGGGGAATGAACATGAAATATATGTAGATAATAGGGGAATGAACACATATCCCATATAAACAGGTGTATATTATATTCCCTGAGCTTTATAGGTGGGGAATGAACATGAAATATATGTAGATAATAGGGGAATGAACACATATCTCATATATACAGGTGTATATTATATTCCCTGAGCTTTATAGGTGGGGAATGAACATGAAATATATGTAGATAATAGGGGAATGAACACGGATCCGATATAAACAGGGGTATATTATATTCCCTGAGCGTTATAGGTGGGGAATGAACATGAAATATATGTAGATAATAGAGGAATGAACACATATCCCATATAAACAGGGGTATATTATATTCCCTGAGCTTTATAGGTGGGGAATGAACATGAAATATATGTAGATAATAGAGGAATGAACACATATCCCATATAAACAGGTGTATATTATATTCCCTGAGCTTTATAGGTGGGGAATGAACATGAAATACATGTAGATAATAGAGGAATGAACACATATCCCATATAAACAGGTGTATATTATATTCCCTGAGCTTTATAGGTGGGGAATGAACATGAAATACATGTAGATAATAGAGGAATGAACACATATCCCATATAAACAGGTGTATATTATATTCCCTGAGCTTTATAGGTGGGGAATGAACATGAAATATATGTAGATAATAGAGGAATGAACACATATCCCATATATACAGGTGTATATTATATTCCCTGAGCTTTATAGGTGGGGAATAAACATGGAATATATGTAGATAATAGAGGAATGAACACATATCCCATATAAACAGGAGTATATTATATTCCCTGAGCTTTATAGGTGGGGAATGAACATGAAATATATGTAGATAATAGAGGAATGAACACATATCCCATATAAACAGGTGTATATTACATTCCCTGAGCTTTATAGGTGGGGAATGAACATGAAATACATGTAGATAATAGAGGAATGAACACATATCCCATATAAACACGTGTATATTATATTCCCTGAGCTTTATAGGTGGGGAATGAACATGAAATATATGTAGATAATAGAGGAATGAACACATATCTCATATAAACAGGTGCATATTATATTCCCTGAGCTTTATAGGTGGGGAATGAACATGAAATACATGTAGATAATAGAGGAATGAACACATATCCCATATAAACAGGTGTATATTATATTCCCTGAGCTTTATAGGTGGGGAATGAACATGAAATACATGTAGATAATAGGAGAATGAACACATATCCCATATATACAGGTGTATATTATATTCCCTGAGCTTTATAGGTGGGGAATGAACATGTAATATATGTAGATAATAGAGGAATGAACACATACCCCATATAAACAGGTGCATATTATATTCCCTGAGCTTTATAGGTGGGGAATGAACATGAAATATATGTAGATAATAGAGGAATGAACACATATCTCATATAAACAGGTGCATATTATATTCCCTGAGCTTTATAGGTGGGGAATGAACATGAAATACATGTAGATAATAGAGGAATGAACACATATCCCATATAAACAGGTGTATATTATATTCCCTGAGCTTTATAGGTGGGGAATGAACATGAAATACATGTAGATAATAGGAGAATGAACACATATCCCATATATACAGGTGTATATTATATTCCCTGAGCTTTATAGGTGGGGAATGAACATGTAATATATGTAGATAATAGAGGAATGAACACATACCCCATATAAACAGGTGCATATTATATTCCCTGAGCTTTATAGGTGGGGAATGAACATGAAATATATGTAGATAATAGAGGAATGAACACATATCCCATATAAACAGGAGTATATTATATTCCCTGAGCTTTATAGGTGGGGAATGAACATGAAATATATGTAGATAATAGAGGAATGAACACATATCCCATATAAACAGGTGCATATTATATTCCCTGAGCTTTATAGGTGGGGAATGAACATGAAATACATGTAGATAATAGAGGAATGAACACATATCCCATATAAACAGGGGTATATTATATTCCCTGAGCGTTATAGGAGGGGAATGAACATGAAATATATGTAGATAATAGAGGAATGAACACATATCCCATATAAACAGGTGTATATTATATTCCCTGAGCTTTATAGGTGGGGAATGAACATGAAATACATGTAGATAATAGAGGAATGAACACATATCCCAAATAAACAGGTGTATATTATATTCCCTGAGCTTTATAGGTGGGGAATGAACATGAAATACATGTAGATAATAGAGGAATGAACACATATCCCATATAAACAGGTGTATATTATATTCCCTGAGCTTTATAGGTGGGGAATGAACATGAAATATATGTAGATAATAGAGGAATGAACACATATCCCATATATACAGGTGTATATTATATTCCCTGAGCTTTATAGGTGGGGAATAAACATGGAATATATGTAGATAATAGAGGAATGAACACATATCCCATATAAACAGGAGTATATTATATTCCCTGAGCTTTATAGGTGGGGAATGAACATGAAATATATGTAGATAATAGAGGAATGAACACATATCCCATATAAACAGGGGTATATTATATTCCCTGAGCTTTATAGGTGGGGAATGAACATGAAATACATGTAGATAATAGAGGAATGAACACATATCCCATATAAACAGGTGTATATTATATTCCCTGAGCTTTATAGGTGGGGAATGAACATGAAATACATGTAGATAATAGGAGAATGAACACATATCCCATATATACAGGTGTATATTATATTCCCTGAGCTTTATAGGTGGGGAATGAACATGTAATATATGTAGATAATAGAGGAATGAACACATACCCCATATAAACAGGTGCATATTATATTCCCTGAGCTTTATAGGTGGGGAATGAACATGAAATATATGTAGATAATAGAGGAATGAACACATATCCCATATAAACAGGAGTATATTATATTCCATGAGCTTTATAGGTGGGGAATGAACATGAAATATATGTAGATAATAGAGGAATGAACACATATCCCATATAAACAGGTGCATATTATATTCCCTGAGCTTTATAGGTGGGGAATGAACATGAAATACATGTAGATAATAGGAGAATGAACAAATATCTCATATAAACAGGTGTATATTATATTCCCTGAGCTTTATAGGTGGGGAATGAACATGAAATATATGTAGATAATAGAGGAATGAACACATACCCCATATAAACAGGTGCATATTACATTCCCTGAGCTTTATAGGTGGGGAATGAACATGAAATACATGTAGATAATAGGAGAATGAACACATATCCCATATATACAGGTGTATATTATATTCCCTGAGCTTTATAGGTGGGGAATGAACATGTAATATATGTAGATAATAGAGGAATGAACACATATCCCATATAAACAGGTGTATATTATATTCCCTGAGCTTTATAGGTGGGGAATGAACATGGAATATATGTAGATAATAGAGGAATGAACACATATCCCATATAAACAGGAGTATATTATATTCTCTGTGCTTTATAGGTGGGGAATGAACATGAAATATATGTAGATAATAGAGGAATGAACACATACCCCATATAAACAGGTGCATATTATATTCTCTGTGCTTTATAGGTGGGGAATGAACATGAAATACATGTAGATAATAGAGGAATGAACACATATCCCATATAAACAGGTGTATATTATATTCCCTGAGCTTTATAAGTGGGGAATGAACATGAAATATATGTAGATAATAGGGGAATGAACACATATCTCATATAAACAGGTGTATATTATATTCCCTGAGCTTTATAGGTGGGGAATGAACATGAAATATATGTAGATAATAGAGGAATGAACACATATCCCATATAAACAGGTGTATATTATATTCCCTGAGCTTTATAGGTGGGGAATGAACATGAAATACATGTAGATAATAGGGGAATGAACACATATCCCATATAAACAGGTGTATATTATATTCCCTGAGCTTTATAGGTGGGGAATGAACATGAAATATATGTAGATAATAGAGGAATGAACACAAATCCCATATAAACAGGTGTATATTATATTCCCTGAGCTTTATAGGTGGGGAATGAACATGAAATACATGTAGATAATAGGGGAATGATCACATATCTCATATATACAGGTGTATATTATATTCCCTGAGCTTTATAGGTGGGGAATGAACATGAAATACATGTAGATAATAGGGGAATGATCACATATCTCATATATACAGGTGTATATTATATTCCCTGAGCTTTATAGGTGGGGAATGAACATGAAATACATGTAGATAATAGGATAATGAACACATATCTCATATATACAGGTGTATATTATATTCCCTGAGCTTTATAGGTGGGGAATGAACATGAAATACATGTAGATAATAGGGGAATGATCACATATCTCATATATACAGGTGTATATTATATTCCCTGAGCTTTATAGGTGGGGAATGAACATGAAATACATGTAGATAATAGGAGAATGAACACATATCTCATATATACAGGTGTATATTATATTCCCTGAGCTTTATAGGTGGGGAATGAACATGAAATATATGTAGATAATAGGAGAATGAACACATATCCCATATAAACAGGTGTATATTATATTCCCTGAGCTTTATAGGTGGGGAATGAACATGAAATATATGTAGATAATAGAGGAATGAACACATATCCCATATAAACAGGTGTATATTATATTCCCTGAGCTTTATAGGTGGGGAATGAACATGAAATACATGTAGATAATAGGGGAATGATCACATATCTCATATATACAGGTGTATATTATATTCCCTGAGCTTTATAGGTGGGGAATGAACATGAAATACATGTAGATAATAGGGGAATGATCACATATCTCATATATACAGGTGTATATTATATTCCCTGAGCTTTATAGGTGGGGAATGAACATGAAATACATGTAGATAATAGGAGAATGAACACATATCTCATATATACAGGTGTATATTATATTCCCTGAGCTTTATAGGTGGGGAATGAACATGAAATATATGTAGATAATAGAGGAATGAACACATATCCCATATAAACAGGTGTATATTATATTCCCTGAGCTTTATAGGTGGGGAATGAACATGAAATACATGTAGATAATAGGGGAATGAACACATATCCCATATAAACAGGGGTATATTATATTCCCTGAGCTTTATAGGTGGGGAATGAACATGAAATACATGTAGATAATAGAGGAATGAACACATATCCCATATAAACAGGTGTATATTATATTCCCTGAGCGTTATAGGTGGGGAATGAACATGAAATATATGTAGATAATAGGGGAATGAACACATATCCCATATAAACAGGGGTATATTATATTCCCTGAGCTTTATAGGTGGGGAATGAACATGAAATACATGTAGATAATAGGGGAATGAACACATATCCCATATAAACAGGGGTATATTATATTCCCTGAGCTTTATAGGTGGGGAATGAACATGAAATACATGTAGATAATAGAGGAATGAACACATATCCCATATAAACAGGTGTATATTATATTCCCTGAGCGTTATAGGTGGGGAATGAACATGAAATATATGTAGATAATAGAGGAATGAACACATATCCCATATAAACAGGTGTATATTATATTCCCTGAGCGTTATAGGTGGGGAATGAACATGAAATATATGTAGATAATAGGGGAATGAACACATATCCCATATAAACAGGTGTATATTATATTCCCTGAGCTTTATAGGTGGGGAATGAACATGAAATATATGTAGATAATAGGGGAATGAACACATATCCCATATAAACAGGGGTATATTATATTCCCTGAGCTTTATAGGTGGGGAATGAACATGAAATACATGTAGATAATAGAGGAATGAACACATATCCCATATAAACAGGTGTATATTATATTCCCTGAGCTTTATAGGTGGGGAATGAACATGAAATACATGTAGATAATAGAGGAATGAACACATATCCCATATAAACAGGTATATATTATATTCCCTGAGCTTTGTAAGTGGGGAATGAACATGGAGTATATGTAGATAATAGAGGAATGAACACATATCCCATATAAACAGGTGTATATTATATTCCCTGAGCTTTATAGGTGGGGAATGAACATGGAGTATATGTAGATAATAGGGGAATGAACACATATCCCATATAAACAGGGGTATATTATATTCCCTGAGCTTTATAGGTGGGGAATGAACATGAAATATATGTAGATAATAGGGGAATGAACACATATCCCATATAAACAGGTGTATATTATATTCCCTGAGCTTTATAGGTGGGGAATGAACATGAAATATATGTAGATAATAGGGGAATGAACACATATCCCATATAAACAGGGGTATATTATATTCCCTGAGCTTTATAGGTGGGGAATGAACATGAAATACATGTAGATAATAGAGGAATGAACACATATCCCATATAAACAGGTGTATATTATATTCCCTGAGCTTTATAGGTGGGGAATGAACATGAAATACATGTAGATAATAGAGGAATGAACACATATCCCATATAAACAGGTGTATATTATATTCCCTGAGCTTTGTAAGTGGGGAATGAACACATATCCCATATATACAGGTGCATATTACATTCCCTGAGCTTTATAGGTGGGGAATGAACATGGAGTATATGTAGATAATAGAAGAATGAACACATATCCCATATAAACAGGTGTATATTATATTCCCTGAGCTTTATAGGTGGGGAATGAACATGGAGTATATGTAGATAATAGGGGAATGAACACATATCCCATATAAACAGGGGTATATTATATTCCCTGAGCTTTATAGGTGGGGAATGAACATGAAATATATGTAGATAATAGGGGAATGAACACATATCCCATATAAACAGGTGTATATTATATTCCCTGAGCTTTATAGGTGGGGAATGAACATGAAATATATGTAGATAATAGGGGAATGAACACTTATCCCATATAAACAGGGGTATATTATATTCCCTGAGCTTTATAGGTGGGGAATGAACATGAAATACATGTAGATAATAGGGGAATGAACACATATCCCATATAAACAGGGGTATATTATATTCCCTGAGCTTTATAGGTGGGGAATGAACATGAAATACATGTAGATAATAGAGGAATGAACACATATCCCATATAAACAGGTGTATATTATATTCCCTGAGCTTTGTAAGTGGGGAATGAACACATATCCCATATATACAGGTGCATATTACATTCCCTGAGCTTTATAGGTGGGGAATGAACATGGAGTATATGTAGATAATAGAAGAATGAACACATATCCCATATAAACAGGTGTATATTATATTCCCTGAGCTTTATAGGTGGGGAATGAACATGGAGTATATGTAGATAATAGGGGAATGAACACATATCCCATATAAACAGGGGTATATTATATTCCCTGAGCTTTATAGGTGGGGAATGAACATGAAATATATGTAGATAATAGGGGAATGAACACATATCCCATATAAACAGGTGTATATTATATTCCCTGAGCTTTATAGGTGGGGAATGAACATGAAATATATGTAGATAATAGGGGAATGAACACATATCCCATATAAACAGGTGTATATTATATTCCCTGAGCTTTATAGGTGGGGAATGAACATGAAATACATGTAGATAATAGAGGAATGAACACATATCCCATATAAACAGGTGTATATTATATTCCCTGAGCTTTATAGGTGGGGAATGAACATGAAATACATGTAGATAATAGAGGAATGAACACATATCCCATATAAACAGGTGTATATTATATTCCCTGAGCTTTATAGGTGGGGAATGAACATGAAATATATGTAGATAATAGGGGAATGAACACATATCCCATATAAACAGGGGTATATTATATTCCCTGAGCTTTATAGGTGGGGAATGAACATGAAATACATGTAGATAATAGAGGAATGAACACATATCCCATATAAACAGGTGTATATTACATTCCCTGAGCTTTATAGGTGGGGAATGAACATGGAATATATGTAGATAATAGGGGAATGAACACATATCCCATATAAACAGGTGTATATTATATTCCCTGAGCTTTATAGGTGGGGAATGAACATGAAATATATGTAGATAATAGGGGAATGAACACATATCCCATATAAACAGGGGTATATTATATTCCCTGAGCTTTATAGGTGGGGAATGAACATGAAATACATGTAGATATTAGAGGAATGAACACATATCCCATATAAACAGGTGTATATTACATTCCCTGAGCTTTATAGGTGGGGAATGAACATGGAATATATGTAGATAATAGGGGAATGAACACATATCCCATATAAACAGGTGTATATTATATTCCCTGAGCTTTATAGGTGGGGAATGAACATGGAGTATATGTAGATAATAGGGGAATGAACACATATCCCATATAAACAGGTGTATATTACATTCCCTGAGCTTTATAGGTGGGGAATGAACATGGAATATATGTAGATAATAGGGGAATGAACACATATCCCATATATACAGGTGTATATTATATTCCCTGAGCTTTATAGGTGGGGAATGAACATGGAGTATATGTAGATAATAGGGGAATGAACACATATCCCATATAAACAGGAGTATATTATATTCTCTGTGCTTTATAGGTGGGGAATGAACATGAAATATATGTAGATAATAGGGGAATGAACACATATCTCATATATACAGGTGTATATTATAATCCCTGAGCTTTATAGGTGGGGAATGAACATGGAGTATATGTAGATAATAGGGGAATGAACACATATCTCATATATACAGGTGTATATTATATTCCCTGAGCTTTATAGGTGGGGAATGAACATGAAATACATGTAGATAATAGGAGAATGAACACATATCCCATATATACAGGTGTATATTATATTCCCTGAGCTTTGTAAGTGGGGAATGAACATGAAATATATGTAGATAATAGGGGAATGAACACATATCCCATATATACAGGTGTATATTATATTCCCTGAGCTTTATAGGTGGGGAATGAACATGTAATATATGTAGATAATAGAGGAATGAACACATATCCCATATAAACAGGTGTATATTATATTCCCTGAGCTTTATAGGTGGGGAATGAACATGAAATATATGTAGATAATAGAGGAATGAGCACATATCCCATATAAACAGGTGTATATTATATTCCCTGAGCTTTATAGGTGGGGAATGAACATGAAATATATGTAGATAATAGAGGAATGAACACATATCCCATATAAACAGGTGCATATTATATTCCCTGAGCTTTATAGGTGGGGAATGAACATGAAATACATGTAGATAATAGGAGAATGAACAAATATCTCATATAAACAGGTGTATATTATATTCCCTGAGCTTTATAGGTGGGGAATGAACATGAAATATATGTAGATAATAGAGGAATGAACACATACCCCATATAAACAGGTGCATATTACATTCCCTGAGCTTTATAGGTGGGGAATGAACATGAAATACATGTAGATAATAGGAGAATGAACACATATCCCATATATACAGGTGTATATTATATTCCCTGAGCTTTATAGGTGGGGAATGAACATGGAATATATGTAGATAATAGAGGAATGAACACATACCCCATATAAACAGGTGCATATTATATTCTCTGTGCTTTATAGGTGGGGAATGAACATGAAATACATGTAGATAATAGAGGAATGAACACATATCCCATATAAACAGGTGTATATTATATTCCCTGAGCTTTATAGGTGGGGAATGAACATGAAATATATGTAGATAATAGAGGAATGAACACATACCCCATATAAACAGGTGCATATTATATTCTCTGTGCTTTATAGGTGGGGAATGAACATGAAATACATGTAGATAATAGAGGAATGAACACATATCCCATATAAACAGGTGTATATTATATTCCCTGAGCTTTATAAGTGGGGAATGAACATGAAATATATGTAGATAATAGGGGAATGAACACATATCTCATATAAACAGGTGTATATTATATTCCCTGAGCTTTATAGGTGGGGAATGAACATGAAATATATGTAGATAATAGAGGAATGAACACATATCCCATATAAACAGGTGTATATTATATTCCCTGAGCTTTATAGGTGGGGAATGAACATGAAATACATGTAGATAATAGGGGAATGAACACATATCCCATATAAACAGGTGTATATTATATTCCCTGAGCTTTATAGGTGGGGAATGAACATGAAATATATGTAGATAATAGAGGAATGAACACATATCCCATATAAACAGGTGTATATTATATTCCCTGAGCTTTATAGGTGGGGAATGAACATGAAATACATGTAGATAATAGTGGAATGATCACATATCTCATATATACAGGTGTATATTATATTCCCTGAGCTTTATAGGTGGGGAATGAACATGAAATACATGTAGATAATAGGGGAATGATCACATATCTCATATATACAGGTGTATATTATATTCCCTGAGCTTTATAGGTGGGGAATGAACATGAAATATATGTAGATAATAGAGGAATGAACACATATCCCATATAAACAGGTGTATATTATATTCCCTGAGCTTTATAGGTGGGGAATGAACATGAAATATATGTAGATAATAGGGGAATGAACACATATCTCATATAAACAGGTGTATATTATATTCCCTGAGCTTTATAGGTGGGGAATGAACATGAAATATATGTAGATAATAGAGGAATGAACACATATCCCATATAAACAGGTGTATATTATATTCCCTGAGCTTTATAGGTGGGGAATGAACATGAAATACATGTAGATAATAGGGGAATGAACACATATCCCATATAAACAGGTGTATATTATATTCCCTGAGCTTTATAGGTGGGGAATGAACATGAAATATATGTAGATAATAGAGGAATGAACACATATCCCATATAAACAGGTGTATATTATATTCCCTGAGCTTTATAGGTGGGGAATGAACATGAAATACATGTAGATAATAGGGGAATGATCACATATCTCATATATACAGGTGTATATTATATTCCCTGAGCTTTATAGGTGGGGAATGAACATGAAATACATGTAGATAATAGGGGAATGAACACATATCCCATATAAACAGGTGTATATTATATTCCCTGAGCTTTATAGGTGGGGAATGAACATGAAATACATGTAGATAATAGGATAATGAACACATATCTCATATATACAGGTGTATATTATATTCCCTGAGCTTTATAGGTGGGGAATGAACATGAAATACATGTAGATAATAGGGGAATGATCACATATCTCATATATACAGGTGTATATTATATTCCCTGAGCTTTATAGGTGGGGAATGAACATGAAATACATGTAGATAATAGGGGAATGATCACATATCTCATATATACAGGTGTATATTATATTCCCTGAGCTTTATAGGTGGGGAATGAACATGAAATACATGTAGATAATAGGAGAATGAACACATATCTCATATATACAGGTGTATATTATATTCCCTGAGCTTTATAGGTGGGGAATGAACATGAAATATATGTAGATAATAGGAGAATGAACACATATCCCATATAAACAGGTGTATATTATATTCCCTGAGCTTTATAGGTGGGGAATGAACATGAAATATATGTAGATAATAGAGGAATGAACACATATCCCATATAAACAGGTGTATATTATATTCCCTGAGCTTTATAGGTGGGGAATGAACATGAAATACATGTAGATAATAGGGGAATGAACACATATCCCATATAAACAGGTGTATATTATATTCCCTGAGCTTTATAGGTGGGGAATGAACATGAAATATATGTAGATAATAGAGGAATGAACACATATCCCATATAAACAGGTGTATATTATATTCCCTGAGCTTTATAGGTGGGGAATGAACATGAAATACATGTAGATAATAGGGGAATGAACACATATCCCATATAAACAGGTGTATATTATATTCCCTGAGCTTTATAGGTGGGGAATGAACATGAAATATATGTAGATAATAGAGGAATGAACACATATCCCATATAAACAGGTGTATATTATATTCCCTGAGCTTTATAGGTGGGGAATGAACATGAAATACATGTAGATAATAGGGGAATGATCACATATCTCATATATACAGGTGTATATTATATTCCCTGAGCTTTATAGGTGGGGAATGAACATGAAATACATGTAGATAATAGGGGAATGATCACATATCTCATATATACAGGTGTATATTATATTCCCTGAGCTTTATAGGTGGGGAATGAACATGAAATACATGTAGATAATAGGAGAATGAACACATATCTCATATATACAGGTGTATATTATATTCCCTGAGCTTTATAGGTGGGGAATGAACATGAAATATATGTAGATAATAGAGGAATGAACACATATCCCATATAAACAGGTGTATATTATATTCCCTGAGCTTTATAGGTGGGGAATGAACATGAAATACATGTAGATAATAGGGGAATGAACACATATCCCATATAAACAGGGGTATATTATATTCCCTGAGCTTTATAGGTGGGGAATGAACATGAAATACATGTAGATAATAGAGGAATGAACACATATCCCATATAAACAGGTGTATATTATATTCCCTGAGCTTTATAGGTGGGGAATGAACATGAAATATATGTAGATAATAGGGGAATGAACACATATCCCATATAAACAGGTGTATATTATATTCCCTGAGCTTTATAGGTGGGGAATGAACATGAAATATATGTAGATAATAGAGGAATGAACACATATCCCATATAAACAGGTGTATATTATATTCCCTGAGCTTTATAGGTGGGGAATGAACATGAAATACATGTAGATAATAGGGGAATGAACACATATCCCATATAAACAGGTGTATATTATATTCCCTGAGCTTTATAGGTGGGGAATGAACATGAAATATATGTAGATAATAGAGGAATGAACACATATCCCATATAAACAGGTGTATATTATATTCCCTGAGCTTTATAGGTGGGGAATGAACATGAAATACATGTAGATAATAGGGGAATGATCACATATCTCATATATACAGGTGTATATTATATTCCCTGAGCTTTATAGGTGGGGAATGAACATGAAATACATGTAGATAATAGGGGAATGAACAAATATCTCATATAAACAGGTGTATATTATATTCCCTGAGCGTTATAGGTGGGGAATGAACATGAAATACATGTAGATAATAGGAGAATGAACACATATCTCATATATACAGGTGTATATTATATTCCCTGAGCTTTATAGGTGGGGAATGAACATGAAATATATGTAGATAATAGAGGAATGAACACATATCCCATATAAACAGGTGTATATTATATTCCCTGAGCTTTATAGGTGGGGAATGAACATGAAATACATGTAGATAATAGGGGAATGAACACATATCCCATATAAACAGGGGTATATTATATTCCCTGAGCTTTATAGGTGGGGAATGAACATGAAATACATGTAGATAATAGAGGAATGAACACATATCCCATATAAACAGGTGTATATTATATTCCCTGAGCTTTATAGGTGGGGAATGAACATGAAATATATGTAGATAATAGGGGAATGAACACATATCCCATATAAACAGGGGTATATTATATTCCCTGAGCTTTATAGGTGGGGAATGAACATGAAATACATGTAGATAATAGAGGAATGAACACATATCCCATATAAACAGGTGTATATTATATTCCCTGAGCTTTATAGGTGGGGAATGAACATGAAATACATGTAGATAATAGAGGAATGAACACATATCCCATATAAACAGGTATATATTATATTCCCTGAGCTTTGTAAGTGGGGAATGAACATGGAGTATATGTAGATAATAGAAGAATGAACACATATCCCATATAAACAGGTGTATATTATATTCCCTGAGCTTTATAGGTGGGGAATGAACATGGAGTATATGTAGATAATAGGGGAATGAACACATATCCCATATAAACAGGGGTATATTATATTCCCTGAGCTTTATAGGTGGGGAATGAACATGAAATATATGTAGATAATAGGGGAATGAACACATATCCCATATAAACAGGTGTATATTATATTCCCTGAGCTTTATAGGTGGGGAATGAACATGAAATATATGTAGATAATAGGGGAATGAACACATATCCCATATAAACAGGGGTATATTATATTCCCTGAGCTTTATAGGTGGGGAATGAACATGAAATACATGTAGATAATAGAGGAATGAACACATATCCCATGTAAACAGGTGTATATTATATTCCCTGAGCTTTGTAAGTGGGGAATGAACACATATCCCATATATACAGGTGCATATTACATTCCCTGAGCTTTATAGGTGGGGAATGAACATGGAGTATATGTAGATAATAGAAGAATGAACACATATCCCATATAAACAGGTGTATATTATATTCCCTGAGCTTTATAGGTGGGGAATGAACATGGAGTATATGTAGATAATAGGGGAATGAACACATATCCCATATAAACAGGGGTATATTATATTCCCTGAGCTTTATAGGTGGGGAATGAACATGAAATATATGTAGATAATAGGGGAATGAACACATATCCCATATAAACAGGTGTATATTATATTCCCTGAGCTTTATAGGTGGGGAATGAACATGAAATATATGTAGATAATAGGGGAATGAACACATATCCCATATAAACAGGGGTATATTATATTCCCTGAGCTTTATAGGTGGGGAATGAACATGAAATACATGTAGATAATAGGGGAATGAACACATATCCCATATAAACAGGGGTATATTATATTCCCTGAGCTTTATAGGTGGGGAATGAACATGAAATACATGTAGATAATAGAGGAATGAACACATATCCCATATAAACAGGTGTATATTATATTCCCTGAGCTTTATAGGTGGGGAATGAACATGAAATACATGTAGATAATAGAGGAATGAACACATATCCCATATAAACAGGTGTATATTATATTCCCTGAGCTTTGTAAGTGGGGAATGAACACATATCCCATATATACAGGTGCATATTACATTCCCTGAGCTTTATAGGTGGGGAATGAACATGGAGTATATGTAGATAATAGAAGAATGAACACATATCCCATATAAACAGGTGTATATTATATTCCCTGAGCTTTATAGGTGGGGAATGAACATGGAGTATATGTAGATAATAGGGGAATGAACACATATCCCATATAAACAGGGGTATATTATATTCCCTGAGCTTTATAGGTGGGGAATGAACATGAAATATATGTAGATAATAGGGGAATGAACACATATCCCATATAAACAGGTGTATATTATATTCCCTGAGCTTTATAGGTGGGGAATGAACATGAAATATATGTAGATAATAGGGGAATGAACACATATCCCATATAAACAGGTGTATATTATATTCCCTGAGCTTTATAGGTGGGGAATGAACATGAAATACATGTAGATAATAGAGGAATGAACACATATCCCATATAAACAGGTGTATATTATATTCCCTGAGCTTTATAGGTGGGGAATGAACATGAAATACATGTAGATAATAGAGGAATGAACACATATCCCATATAAACAGGTGTATATTATATTCCCTGAGCTTTATAGGTGGGGAATGAACATGAAATATATGTAGATAATAGGGGAATGAACACATATCCCATATAAACAGGGGTATATTATATTCCCTGAGCTTTATAGGTGGGGAATGAACATGAAATACATGTAGATAATAGAGGAATGAACACATATCCCATATAAACAGGTGTATATTACATTCCCTGAGCTTTATAGGTGGGGAATGAACATGGAATATATGTAGATAATAGGGGAATGAACACATATCCCATATAAACAGGTGTATATTATATTCCCTGAGCTTTATAGGTGGGGAATGAACATGAAATATATGTAGATAATAGGGGAATGAACACATATCCCATATAAACAGGGGTATATTATATTCCCTGAGCTTTATAGGTGGGGAATGAACATGAAATACATGTAGATATTAGAGGAATGAACACATATCCCATATAAACAGGTGTATATTACATTCCCTGAGCTTTATAGGTGGGGAATGAACATGGAATATATGTAGATAATAGGGGAATGAACACATATCCCATATAAACAGGTGTATATTATATTCCCTGAGCTTTATAGGTGGGGAATGAACATGGAGTATATGTAGATAATAGGGGAATGAACACATATCCCATATAAACAGGTGTATATTACATTCCCTGAGCTTTATAGGTGGGGAATGAACATGGAATATATGTAGATAATAGGGGAATGAACACATATCCCATATATACAGGTGTATATTATATTCCCTGAGCTTTATAGGTGGGGAATGAACATGGAGTATATGTAGATAATAGGGGAATGAACACATATCCCATATAAACAGGAGTATATTATATTCTCTGTGCTTTATAGGTGGGGAATGAACATGAAATATATGTAGATAATAGGGGAATGAACACATATCTCATATATACAGGTGTATATTATAATCCCTGAGCTTTATAGGTGGGGAATGAACATGGAGTATATGTAGATAATAGGGGAATGAACACATATCTCATATATACAGGTGTATATTATATTCCCTGAGCTTTATAGGTGGGGAATGAACATGAAATACATGTAGATAATAGGAGAATGAACACATATCCCATATATACAGGTGTATATTATATTCCCTGAGCTTTGTAAGTGGGGAATGAACATGAAATATATGTAGATAATAGGGGAATGAACACATATCCCATATATACAGGTGTATATTATATTCCCTGAGCTTTATAGGTGGGGAATGAACATGTAATATATGTAGATAATAGAGGAATGAACACATATCCCATATAAACAGGTGTATATTATATTCCCTGAGCTTTATAGGTGGGGAATGAACATGAAATATATGTAGATAATAGGGGAATGAACACATATCCCATATAAACAGGTGTATATTATATTCCCTGAGCGTTATAGGTGGGGAATGAACATGAAATATATGTAGATAATAGAGGAATGAACACATATCCCATATAAACAGGTGCATATTATATTCCCTGAGCTTTATAGGTGGGGAATGAACATGAAATACATGTAGATAATAGAGGAATGAACACATATCCCATATAAACAGGTGTATATTACATTCCCTGTGCTTTATAGGTGGGGAATGAACATGGAATATATGTAGATAATAGGGGAATGAACACATATCCCATATAAACAGGTGTATATTATATTCCCTGAGCTTTATAGGTGGGGAATGAACATGAAATATATGTAGATAATAGGGGAATGAACACATATCCCATATAAACAGGTGTATATTATATTCCCTGAGCTTTATAGGTGGGGAATGAACATGAAATACATGTAGATAATAGAGGAATGAACACATATCCCATATAAACAGGTGTATATTACATTCCCTGAGCTTTATAGGTGGGGAATGAACATGGAATATATGTAGATAATAGGGGAATGAACACATATCCCATATAAACAGGTGTATATTATATTCCCTGAGCTTTATAGGTGGGGAATGAACATGGAGTATATGTAGATAATAGGGGAATGAACACATATCCCATATAAACAGGTGTATATTACATTCCCTGAGCTTTATAGGTGGGGAATGAACATGGAATATATGTAGATAATAGGGGAATGAACACATATCCCATATATACAGGTGTATATTATATTCCCTGAGCTTTATAGGTGGGGAATGAACATGGAGTATATGTAGATAATAGGGGAATGAACACATATCCCATATAAACAGGAGTATATTATATTCTCTGTGCTTTATAGGTGGGGAATGAACATGAAATATATGTAGATAATAGGGGAATGAACACATATCTCATATATACAGGTGTATATTATATTCCCTGAGCTTTATAGGTGGGGAATGAACATGAAATACATGTAGATAATAGGAGAATGAACACATATCCCATATATACAGGTGTATATTATATTCCCTGAGCTTTGTAAGTGGGGAATGAACATGAAATATATGTAGATAATAGGGGAATGAACACATATCCCATATATACAGGTGTATATTATATTCCCTGAGCTTTATAGGTGGGGAATGAACATGTAATATATGTAGATAATAGAGGAATGAACACATATCCCATATAAACAGGTGTATATTATATTCCCTGAGCTTTATAGGTGGGGAATGAACATGAAATATATGTAGATAATAGAGGAATGAACACATATCCCATATACACAGGTGTATATTATATTCCCTGTGCTTTATAGGTGGGGAATGAACATGAAATATATGTAGATAATAGGGGAATGAACACATATCCCATATATACAGGTGTATATTATATTCCCTGAGCTTTATAGGTGGGGAATGAACATGAAATATATGTAGATAATAGAGGAATGATCACATATCCCATATATACAGGTGTATATTATATTCCCTGAGCTTTATAGGTGGGGAATGAACATGAAATATATGTAGATAATAGGGGAATGAACACATATCCCATATATACAGGTGTATATTATATTCCCTGAGCTTTATAGGTGGGGAATGAACATGTAATATATGTAGATAATAGAGGAATGAACACATATCCCATATATACAGGTGTATATTATATTCCCTGAGCTTTATAGGTGGGGAATGAACATGAAATATATGTAGATAATAGAGGAATGAACACATATCCCATATACACAGGTGTATATTACATTCCCTGAGCTTTATAGGTGGGGAATGAACATGAAATATATGTAGATAATAGGGGAATGAACACATATCCCATATAAACAGGTGTATATTATATTCCCTGAGCGTTATAGGTGGGGAATGAACATGAAATATATGTAGATAATAGAGGAATGAACACATATCCCATATAAACAGGTGCATATTATATTCCCTGAGCTTTATAGGTGGGGAATGAACATGAAATACATGTAGATAATAGAGGAATGAACACATATCCCATATAAGCAGGTGTATATTATATTCCCTGAGCGTTATAGGTGGGGAATGAACATGAAATATATGTAGATAATAGGGGAATGAACACATATCCCATATAAACAGGAGTATATTATATTCTCTGTGCTTTATAGGTGGGGAATGAACATGTAATATATGTAGATAATAGAGGAATGAACACATATCCCATATAAACAGGTGTATATTATATTCCCTGAGCTTTATAGGTGGGGAATGAACATGAAATATATGTAGATAATAGAGGAATGAACACATATCCCATATAAACAGGTGTATATTATATTCCCTGAGCTTTATAGGTGGGGAATGAACATGAAATACATGTAGATAATAGAGGAATGAACACATATCCCATATAAACAGGTGTATATTATATTCCCTGAGCTTTATAGGTGGGGAATGAACATGAAATACATGTAGATAATAGAGGAATGAACACATATCCCATATAAACAGGTGTATATTATATTCCCTGAGCTTTATAGGTGGGGAATGAACATGAAATATATGTAGATAATAGGGGAATGAACACATATCCCATATAAACAGGTGTATATTATATTCCCTGAGCTTAATAGGTGGGGAATGAACATGAAATATATGTAGATAATAGAGGAATGAACACATATCCCATATATACAGGTGTATATTATATTCCCTGAGCTTTATAGGTTGGGAATGAACATGAAATATATGTAGATAATAGGGGAATGAACACATATCCCATATATACAGGTGTATATTATATTCCCTGAGCTTTATAGGTGGGGAATGAACATGAAATATATGTAGATAATAGGGGAATGAACACATATCCCATATATACAGGTGTATATTATATTCCCTGAGCTTTATAGGTGGGGAATGAACATGAAATACATGTAGATAATAGAGGAATGAACACATATCCCATATAAACAGGAGTATATTATATTCCCTGAGCTTTATAGGTGGGGAATGAACATGAAATATATGTAGATAATAGGGGAATGAACACATATCCCATATAAACAGGTGTATATTATATTCCCTGAGCTTTATAGGTGGGGAATGAACATGAAATACATGTAGATAATAGAGGAATGAACACATATCCCATATAAACAGGTGTATATTATATTCCCTGAGCTTTATAGGTGGGGAATGAACATGAAATACATGTAGATAATAGAGGAATGAACACATATCTCATATAAACAGGTGTATATTATATTCCCTGAGCTTTGTAAGTGGGGAATGAACATGGAGTATATGTAGATAATAGAAGAATGAACACATATCCCATATATACAGGTGTATATTATATTCCCTGAGCTTTATAGGTGGGGAATGAACATGAAATATATGTAGATAATAGAGGAATGAACACATATCCCATATAAACAGGTGCATATTATATTCCCTGAGCTTTATAGGTGGGGAATGAACATGAAATACTTGTAGATAATAGGAGAATGAACACATATCCCATATATACAGGTGTATATTATATTCCCTGAGCTTTGTAAGTGGGGAATGAACATGGAGTATATGTAGATAATAGAGGAATGAACACATATCCCATATAAACAGGTATATATTATATTCCCTGAGCTTTGTAAGTGGGGAATGAACATGGAGTATATGTAGATAATAGAAGAATGAACACATATCCCATATATACAGGTGTATATTATATTCCCTGAGCGTTATAGGTGGGGAATGAACATGAAATATATGTAGATAATAGAGGAATGAACACATATCCCATATAAACAGGTGCATATTATATTCCCTGAGCTTTATAGGT
The DNA here is from genome assembly GCF_039654945.1 of Dendrobates tinctorius. Taxonomy (NCBI): domain Eukaryota; kingdom Metazoa; phylum Chordata; class Amphibia; order Anura; family Dendrobatidae; genus Dendrobates; species Dendrobates tinctorius. The sequence goes on from NW_027361882.1 coordinate 873,148, forward strand.
GGGGAATGAACATGAAATACATGTAGATAATAGGAGAATGAACACATATCCCATATATACAGGTGTATATTATATTCCCTGAGCTTTGTAAGTGGGGAATGAACATGGAGTATTTGTAGATAATAGGGGAATGAACACATATCCCATATAAACAGGTGTATATTATATTCCCTGAGCTTTGTAAGTGGGGAATGAACATGGAGTATATGTAGATAATAGAAGAATGAACACATATCCCATATATACAGGTGTATATTATATTCCCTGAGCTTTATAGGTGGGGAATGAACATGTAATATATGTAGATAATAGAGGAATGAACACATATCTCATATAAACAGGTGTATATTATATTCCCTGAGCTTTATAGGTGGGGAATGAACATGAAATACATGTAGATAATAGAGGAATGAACACATATCCCATATAAACAGGTGTATATTATATTCCCTGAGCTTTATAGGTGGGGAATGAACATGTAATATATGTAGATAATAGAGGAATGAACACATATCCCATATAAACAGGTGTATATTATATTCCCTGAGCTTTATAGGTGGGGAATGAACATGAAACATATGTAGATAATAGAGGAATGAACACATATCCCATATAAACAGGTGCATATTATATTCCCTGAGCTTTATAGGTGGGGAATGAACATGTAATATATGTAGATAATAGAGGAATGAACACATATCCCATATAAACAGGTGTATATTATATTCCCTGAGCTTTATAGGTGGGGAATGAACATGAAATATATGTAGATAATAGAGGAATGAACACATATCCCATATAAACAGGTGTATATTATATTCCCTGAGCTTTATAGGTGGGGAATGAACATGAAATATATGTAGATAATAGGGGAATGAATACATATCCCATATAAACAGGAGTATATTATATTCTCTGTGCTTTATAGGTGGGGAATGAACATGTAATATATGTAGATAATAGAGGAATGAACACATATCCATTATAAACAGGTGTATATTATATTCCCTGAGCTTTATAGGTGGGGAATGAACATGAAATATATGTAGATAATAGGGGAATGAACACATATCCCATATAAACAGGAGTATATTATATTCCCTGAGCTTTATAGGTGGGGAATGAACATGAAATACATGTAGATAATAGAGGAATGAACACATATCCCATATAAACAGGTGTATATTATATTCCCTGAGCTTTATAGGTGGGGAATGAACATGAAATATATGTAGATAATAGGGGAATGAACACATATCCCATATAAACAGGAGTATATTATATTCTCTGTGCTTTATAGGTGGGGAATGAACATGTAATATATGTAGATAATAGAGGAATGAACACATATCCCATATAAACAGGTGTATATTATATTCCCTGAGCTTTATAGGTGGGGAATGAACATGAAATATATGTAGATAATAGAGGAATGAACACATATCCCATATAAACAGGTGTATATTATATTCCCTGAGCTTTATAGGTGGGGAATGAACATGAAATATATGTAGATAATAGGGGAATGAACACATATCCCATATAAACAGGTGTATATTATATTCCCTGAGCGTTATAGGTGGGGAATGAACATGAAATACATGTAGATAATAGAGGAATGAACACATAGACCATATAAACAGGTGTATATTATATTCCCTGAGCTTTATAGGTGGGGAATGAACATGAAATATATGTAGATAATAGAGGAATGAACACATATCCCATATGAACAGGTGTATATTATATTCCCTGAGCTTTATAGGTGGGGAATGAACATGAAATACATGTAGATAATAGAGGAATTAACACATATCCCATATAAACAGGGGTATATTATATTCCCTGAGCGTTATAGGTGGGGAATGAACATGAAATACATGTAGATAATAGAGGAATGAACACATATCCCATATAAACAGGTGTATATTATATTCCCTGAGCTTTATAGGTCGGGAATGAACATGAAATATATGTAGATAATAGAGGAATGAACACATATCCCATATATACAGGTGTATATTATATTCCCTGAGCTTTATAGGTGGGGAATGAACATGAAATATATGTAGATAATAGAGGAATGAACACATATCCCATATAAACAGGGGTATATTATATTCCCTGAGCGTTATAGGTGGGGAATGAACATGAAATACATGTAGATAATAGAGGAATGAACACATATCCCATATAAACAGGTGTATATTATATTCCCTGAGCTTTATAGGTCGGGAATGAACATGAAATATATGTAGATAATAGAGGAATGAACACATATCCCATATATACAGGTGTATATTATATTCCCTGAGCTTTATAGGTGGGGAATGAACATGAAATATATGTAGATAATAGGGGAATGAACACATATCCCATATAAACAGGTGTATATTATATTCCCTGAGCTTTATAGGTGGGGAATGAACATGGAGTATATGTAGATAATAGAAGAATGAACACATATCCCATATAAACAGGTGTATATTATATTCCCTGAGCTTTATAGGTGGGGAATGAACATGAAATACATGTAGATAATAGGGGAATGAACACATATCCCATATAAACAGGTGTATATTATATTCCCTGAGCTTTATAGGTGGGGAATGAACATGAAATACATGTAGATAATAGAGGAATGAACACATATCTCATATAAACAGGTGTATATTATATTCCCTGAGCTTTGTAAGTGGGGAATGAACATGGAGTATATGTAGATAATAGAAGAATGAACACATATCCCATATAAACAGGTGTATATTACATTCCCTGAGCTTTATAGGTGGGGAATGAACATGGAATATATGTAGATAATAGGGGAATGAACACATATCCCATATAAACAGGTGTATATTATATTCCCTGAGCTTTATAGGTGGGGAATGAACATGGAGTATATGTAGATAATAGGGGAATGAACACATATCCCATATAAACAGGAGTATATTATATTCTCTGTGCTTTATAGGTGGGGAATGAACATGAAATATATGTAGATAATAGGGGAATGAACACATATCTCATATATACAGGTGTATATTATATTCCCTGAGCTTTATAGGTGGGGAATGAACATGGAGTATATGTAGATAATAGGGGAATGAACACATATCTCATATATACAGGTGTATATTATATTCCCTGAGCTTTATAGGTGGGGAATGAACATGAAATACATGTAGATAATAGGAGAATGAACACATATCCCATATAAACAGGTGCATATTATATTCCCTGAGCTTTATAGGTGGGGAATGAACATGGAGTATATGTAGATAATAGAGGAATGAACACATATCCCATATAAACAGGAGTATATTATATTCCCTGTGCTTTATAGGTGGGGAATGAACATGAAATATATGTAGATAATAGAGGAATGAACACATATCCCATATATACAGGTGTATATTATATTCCCTGAGCTTTATAGGTGGGGAATGAACATGTAATATATGTAGATAATAGAGGAATGAACACATATCCCATATAAACAGGTGTATATTATATTCCCTGAGCTTTATAGGTGGGGAATGAACATGAAATATATGTAGATAATAGAGGAATGAACACATATCCCATATAAACAGGTGTATATTACATTCCCTGAGCTTTATAGGTGGGGAATGAACATGAAATATATGTAGATAATAGGGGAATGAACACATATCCCATATAAACAGGTGTATATTATATTCCCTGAGCTTTATAGGTGGGGAATGAACATGGAATATATGTAGATAATAGAGGAATGAACACATATCCCATATAAACAGGTGTATATTATATTCCCTGAGCTTTATAGGTGGGGAATGAACATGAAATATATGTAGATAATAGGGGAATGAACACATATCCCATATAAACAGGTGTATATTATATTCCCTGTGCTTTATAGGAGGGGAATGAACATGGAATATATGTAGATAATAGAGGAATGAACACATATCCCATATAAACAGGTGTATATTACATTCCCTGAGCTTTATAGGTGGGGAATGAACATGAAATACATGTAGATAATAGAGGAATGAACACATATCCCATATATACAGGAGTATATTATATTCCCTGAGCTTTATAGGTGGGGAATGAACATGAAATATATGTAGATAATAGGGGAATGAACACATATCCCATATAAACAGGTGTATATTACATTCCCTGAGCTTTATAGGTGGGGAATGAACATGAAATACATGTAGATAATAGAGGAATGAACACATATCCCATATATACAGGAGTATATTATATTCCCTGAGCTTTATAGGTGGGGAATGAACATGAAATATATGTAGATAATAGAGGAATGAACACATATCCCATATAAACAGGTGTATATTACATTCCCTGAGCTTTATAGGTGGGGAATGAACATGAAATACATGTAGATAATAGGGGAATGAACACATATCTCATATAAACAGGTGTATATTATATTCCCTGAGCTTTATAGGTGGGGAATGAACATGGAGTATATGTAGATAATAGGGGAATGAACACATATCTCATATAAACAGGTGTATATTATATTCCCTGAGCGTTATAGGTGGGGAATGAACATGAAATATATGTAGATAATAGGGGAATGAACACATATCCCATATAAACAGGTGTATATTATATTCCCTGAGCTTTATAGGTGGGGAATGAACATGAAATACATGTAGATAATAGGGGAATGAACACATATCTCATATAAACAGGTGTATATTATATTCCCTGAGCTTTATAGGTGGGGAATGAACATGGAGTATATGTAGATAATAGGGGAATGAACACATATCTCATATAAACAGGTGTATATTATATTCCCTGAGCGTTATAGGTGGGGAATGAACATGAAATATAAGTAGATAATAGGGGAATGAACACATATCTCATATAAACAGGTGTATATTATATTCCCTGAGCTTTATAGGTGGGGAATGAACATGAAATATAAGTAGATAATAGGGGAATGAACACATATCTCATATAAACAGGTGTATATTATATTCCCTGAGCTTTATAGGTGGGGAATGAACATGAAATACATGTAGATAATAGAGGAATGAACACATATCCCATATAAACAGGTGTATATTATATTCCCTGAGCTTTATAGGTGGGGAATGAACATGAAATACATGTAGATAATAGGGGAATGAACACATATCTCATATAAACAGGTGTATATTATATTCCCTGAGCTTTATAGGTGGGGAATGAACATGGAGTATATGTAGATAATAGGGGAATGAACACATATCTCATATAAACAGGTGTATATTATATTCCCTGAGCGTTATAGGTGGGGAATGAACATGAAATATATGTAGATAATAGGGGAATGAACACATATCCCATATAAACAGGTGTATATTATATTCCCTGAGCTTTATAGGTGGGGAATGAACATGGAATATATGTAGATAATAGGGGAATGAACACATATCTCATATAAACAGGTGTATATTATATTCCCTGAGCTTTGTAAGTGGGGAATGAACATGGAGTATATGTAGATAATAGAAGAATGAACACATATCCCATATAAACAGGTGTATATTATATTCCCTGAGCTTTATAGGTGGGGAATGAACATGGAGTATATGTAGATAATAGGGGAATGAACACATACCCCATATATACAGGTGTATATTATATTCCCTGAGCTTTGTAAGTGGGGAATGAACATGGAGTATATGTAGATAATAGAAGAATGAACACATATCCCATATAAACAGGTGTATATTATATTCCCTGAGCTTTATAGGTGGGGAATGAACATGAAATATATGTAGATAATAGGGGAATGAACACATATCCCATATAAACAGGTGTATATTATATTCCCTGAGCTTTATAGGTGGGGAATGAACATGAAATATATGCAGATAATAGGGGAATGAACACATATCTCATATAAACAGGTGTATATTATATTCCCTGAGCTTTATAGGAGGGGAATGAACATGAAATATATGTAGATAATAGAAGAATGAACACATATCCCATATAAACAGGTGTATATTATATTCCCTGAGCTTTATAGGTGGGGAATGAACATGAAATATATGTAGATAATAGGGGAATGAACACATATCTCATATAAACAGGTGTATATTATATTCCCTGAGCTTTATAGGTGGGGAATGAACATGAAATATATGTAGATAATAGAGGAATGAACACATATCCCATATAAACAGGTGTATATTATATTCCCTGAGCTTTATAGGAGGGGAATGAACATGAAATATATGTAGATAATAGAAGAATGAACACATATCCCATATAAACAGGTGTATATTATATTCCCTGAGCTTTATAGGTGGGGAATGAACATGAAATATATGTAGATAATAGGGGAATGAACACATATCTCATATAAACAGGTGTATATTATATTCCCTGAGCTTTATAGGTGGGGAATGAACATGAAATATATGCAGATAATAGGGGAATGAACACATATCCCATATATACAGGTGTATATTATATTCCCTGAGCTTTATAGGTGGGGAATGAACATGAAATATATGTAGATAATAGAGGAATGAACACATATCCCATATAAACAGGTGTATATTATATTCCCTGAGCTTTATAGGTGGGGAATGAACATGAAATATATGTAGATAATAGAGGAATGAACACATATCCCATATATACAGGTGTATATTATATTCCCTGAGCTTTATAGGTGGGGAATGAACATGGAGTATATGTAGATAATAGAAGAATGAACACATATCCCATATAAACAGGTGTATATTATATTCCCTGAGCTTTATAGGTGGGGAATGAACATGGAGTATATGTAGATAATAGAAGAATGAACACATATCTCATATAAACAGGTGTATATTATATTCCCTGAGCTTTATAGGTGGGGAATGAACATGGAGTATATGTAGATAATAGAGGAATGAACACATATCCCATATAAACAGGTGTATATTATATTCCCTGAGCTTTATAGGTGGGGAATGAACATGAAATATATGTAGATAATAGAGGAATGAACACATATCCCATATAAACAGGTGTATATTATATTCCCTGAGCGTTATAGGTGGGGAATGAACATGAAATATATGCAGATAATAGGGGAATGAACACATATCCCATATAAACAGGTGTATATTACATTCCCTGAGCTTTATAGGAGGGGAATGAACATGAAATATATGTAGATAATAGAAGAATGAACACATATCCCATATAAACAGGTGTATATTATATTCCCTGAGCTTTATAGGTGGGGAATGAACATGAAATATATGTAGATAATAGGGGAATGAACACATATCTCATATAAACAGGTGTATATTATATTCCCTGAGCTTTATAGGTGGGGAATGAACATGGAGTATATGTAGATAATAGAGGAATGAACACATATCCCATATAAACAGGTGTATATTATATTCCCTGAGCTTTATAGGTGGGGAATGAACATGGAATATATGTAGATAATAGAGGAATGAACACATATCCCATATAAACAGGGGTATATTATATTCCCTGAGCTTTATAGGTGGGGAATGAACATGGAATATATGTAGATAATAGAGGAATGAACACATATCCCATATAAACAGGGGTATATTATATTCCCTGAGCGTTATAGGTGGGGAATGAACATGAAATATATGTAGATAATAGGGGAATGAACACATGTCCCATATAAACAGGTGTATATTATATTCCCTGAGCTTTATAGGTGGGGAATGAACATGGAATATATGTAGATAATAGGGGAATGAACACATATCTCATATAAACAGGTGTATATTATATTCCCTGAGCTTTATAGGTGGGGAATGAACATGGAATATATGTAGATAATAGGGGAATGAACACATATCCCATATAAACAGGTGTATATTATATTCCCTGAGCTTTATAGGTGGGGAATGAACATGAAATACATGTAGATAATAGAGGAATGAACACATATCCCATATAAACAGGTGTATATTATATTCCCTGAGCTTTATAGGTGGGGAATGAACATGGAATATATGTAGATAATAGGGGAATGAACACATATCTCATATAAACAGGTGTATATTATATTCCCTGAGCGTTATAGGTGGGGAATGAACATGAAATATATGTAGATAATAGGGGAATGAACACATATCCCATATAAACAGGTGTATATTATATTCCCTGAGCTTTATAGGTGGGGAATGAACATGGAATATATGTAGATAATAGGGGAATGAACACATATCTCATATAAACAGGTGTATATTATATTCCCTGAGCTTTGTAAGTGGGGAATGAACATGGAGTATATGTAGATAATAGAAGAATGAACACATATCCCATATAAACAGGTGTATATTATATTCCCTGAGCTTTGTAAGTGGGGAATGAACATGGAGTATATGTAGATAATAGAAGAATGAACACATATCCCATATAAACAGGGGTATATTATATTCCCTGAGCGTTATAGGTGGGGAATGAACATGGAATATATGTAGATAATAGGGGAATGAACACATACCCCATATAAACAGGTGTATATTATATTCCCTGAGCTTTATAGGTGGGGAATGAACATGGAGTATATGTAGATAATAGAAGAATGAACACATATCCCATATAAACAGGTGTATATTATATTCCCTGAGCTTTATAGGTGGGGAATGAACATGAAATACATGTAGATAATAGGGGAATGAACACATATCCCATATAAACAGGTGTATATTATATTCCCTGAGCTTTATAGGTGGGGAATGAACATGAAATACATGTAGATAATAGAGGAATGAACACATATCTCATATAAACAGGTGTATATTATATTCCCTGAGCTTTGTAAGTGGGGAATGAACATGGAGTATATGTAGATAATAGAAGAATGAACACATATCCCATATAAACAGGTGTATATTACATTCCCTGAGCTTTATAGGTGGGGAATGAACATGGAATATATGTAGATAATAGGGGAATGAACACATATCCCATATAAACAGGTGTATATTATATTCCCTGAGCTTTATAGGTGGGGAATGAACATGGAGTATATGTAGATAATAGGGGAATGAACACATATCCCATATAAACAGGAGTATATTATATTCTCTGTGCTTTATAGGTGGGGAATGAACATGAAATATATGTAGATAATAGGGGAATGAACACATATCTCATATATACAGGTGTATATTATATTCCCTAAGCTTTATAGGTGGGGAATGAACATGGAGTATATGTAGATAATAGGGGAATGAACACATATCTCATATATACAGGTGTATATTATATTCCCTGAGCTTTATAGGTGGGGAATGAACATGAAATACATGTAGATAATAGGAGAATGAACACATATCCCATATAAACAGGTGCATATTATATTCCCTGAGCTTTATAGGTGGGGAATGAACATGGAGTATATGTAGATAATAGAGGAATGAACACATATCCCATATAAACAGGAGTATATTATATTCCCTGTGCTTTATAGGTGGGGAATGAACATGAAATATATGTAGATAATAGAGGAATGAACACATATCCCATATATACAGGTGTATATTATATTCCCTGAGCTTTATAGGTTGGGAATGAACATGTAATATATGTAGATAATAGAGGAATGAACACATATCCCATATAAACAGGTGTATATTATATTCCCTGAGCTTTATAGGTGGGGAATGAACATGAAATATATGTAGATAATAGAGGAATGAACACATATCCCATATAAACAGGTGTATATTACATTCCCTGAGCTTTATAGGTGGGGAATGAACATGAAATATATGTAGATAATAGGGGAATGAACACATATCCCATATAAACAGGTGTATATTATATTCCCTGAGCTTTATAGGTGGGGAATGAACATGGAATATATGTAGATAATAGAGGAATGAACACATATCCCATATAAACAGGTGTATATTATATTCCCTGAGCTTTATAGGTGGGGAATGAACATGAAATATATGTAGATAATAGGGGAATGAACACATATCCCATATAAACAGGTGTATATTATATTCCCTGAGCTTTATAGGAGGGGAATGAACATGGAATATATGTAGATAATAGAGGAATGAACACATATCCCATATAAACAGGTGTATATTACATTCCCTGAGCTTTATAGGTGGGGAATGAACATGAAATACATGTAGATAATAGAGGAATGAACACATATCCCATATAAACAGGTGTATATTATATTCCCTGAGCTTTATAGGTGGGGAATGAACATGAAATACATGTAGATAATAGGGGAATGAACACATATCTCATATAAACAGGTGTATATTATATTCCCTGAGCTTTATAGGTGGGGAATGAACATGGAGTATATGTAGATAATAGGGGAATGAACACATATCTCATATAAACAGGTGTATATTATATTCCCTGAGCGTTATAGGTGGGGAATGAACATGAAATATAAGTAGATAATAGGGGAATGAACACATATCTCATATAAACAGGTGTATATTATATTCCCTGAGCTTTATAGGTGGGGAATGAACATGAAATATAAGTAGATAATAGGGGAATGAACACATATCTCATATAAACAGGTGTATATTATATTCCCTGAGCTTTATAGGTGGGGAATGAACATGAAATACATGTAGATAATAGAGGAATGAACACATATCCCATATAAACAGGTGTATATTATATTCCCTGAGCTTTATAGGTGGGGAATGAACATGAAATACATGTAGATAATAGGGGAATGAACACATATCTCATATAAACAGGTGTATATTATATTCCCTGAGCTTTATAGGTGGGGAATGAACATGGAGTATATGTAGATAATAGGGGAATGAACACATATCTCATATAAACAGGTGTATATTATATTCCCTGAGCGTTATAGGTGGGGAATGAACATGAAATATATGTAGATAATAGGGGAATGAACACATATCCCATATAAACAGGTGTATATTATATTCCCTGAGCTTTATAGGTGGGGAATGAACATGGAATATATGTAGATAATAGGGGAATGAACACATATCTCATATAAACAGGTGTATATTATATTCCCTGAGCTTTGTAAGTGGGGAATGAACATGGAGTATATGTAGATAATAGAAGAATGAACACATATCCCATATAAACAGGTGTATATTATATTCCCTGAGCTTTATAGGTGGGGAATGAACATGGAGTATATGTAGATAATAGGGGAATGAACACATACCCCATATATACAGGTGTATATTATATTCCCTGAGCTTTGTAAGTGGGGAATGAACATGGAGTATATGTAGATAATAGAAGAATGAACACATATCCCATATAAACAGGTGTATATTATATTCCCTGAGCTTTATAGGTGGGGAATGAACATGAAATATATGTAGATAATAGGGGAATGAACACATATCCCATATAAACAGGTGTATATTATATTCCCTGAGCTTTATAGGTGGGGAATGAACATGAAATATATGCAGATAATAGGGGAATGAACACATATCTCATATAAACAGGTGTATATTATATTCCCTGAGCTTTATAGGAGGGGAATGAACATGAAATATATGTAGATAATAGAAGAATGAACACATATCCCATATAAACAGGTGTATATTATATTCCCTGAGCTTTATAGGTGGGGAATGAACATGAAATATATGTAGATAATAGGGGAATGAACACATATCTCATATAAACAGGTGTATATTATATTCCCTGAGCTTTATAGGTGGGGAATGAACATGAAATATATGTAGATAATAGAGGAATGAACACATATCCCATATAAACAGGTGTATATTATATTCCCTGAGCTTTATAGGAGGGGAATGAACATGAAATATATGTAGATAATAGAAGAATGAACACATATCCCATATAAACAGGTGTATATTATATTCCCTGAGCTTTATAGGTGGGGAATGAACATGAAATATATGTAGATAATAGGGGAATGAACACATATCTCATATAAACAGGTGTATATTATATTCCCTGAGCTTTATAGGTGGGGAATGAACATGAAATATATGCAGATAATAGGGGAATGAACACATATCCCATATATACAGGTGTATATTATATTCCCTGAGCTTTATAGGTGGGGAATGAACATGAAATATATGTAGATAATAGAGGAATGAACACATATCCCATATAAACAGGTGTATATTATATTCCCTGAGCTTTATAGGTGGGGAATGAACATGAAATATATGTAGATAATAGAGGAATGAACACATATCCCATATATACAGGTGTATATTATATTCCCTGAGCTTTATAGGTGGGGAATGAACATGGAGTATATGTAGATAATAGAAGAATGAACACATATCCCATATAAACAGGTGTATATTATATTCCCTGAGCTTTATAGGTGGGGAATGAACATGGAGTATATGTAGATAATAGAAGAATGAACACATATCTCATATAAACAGGTGTATATTATATTCCCTGAGCTTTATAGGTGGGGAATGAACATGGAGTATATGTAGATAATAGAGGAATGAACACATATCCCATATAAACAGGTGTATATTATATTCCCTGAGCTTTATAGGTGGGGAATGAACATGAAATATATGTAGATAATAGAGGAATGAACACATATCCCATATAAACAGGTGTATATTATATTCCCTGAGCGTTATAGGTGGGGAATGAACATGAAATATATGCAGATAATAGGGGAATGAACACATATCCCATATAAACAGGTGTATATTACATTCCCTGAGTTTTATAGGAGGGGAATGAACATGAAATATATGTAGATAATAGAAGAATGAACACATATCCCATATAAACAGGTGTATATTATATTCCCTGAGCTTTATAGGTGGGGAATGAACATGAAATATATGTAGATAATAGGGGAATGAACACATATCTCATATAAACAGGTGTATATTATATTCCCTGAGCTTTATAGGTGGGGAATGAACATGGAGTATATGTAGATAATAGAGGAATGAACACATATCCCATATAAACAGGAGTATATTATATTCCCTGAGCTTTATAGGTGGGGAATGAACATGGAATATATGTAGATAATAGAGGAATGAACACATATCCCATATAAACAGGGGTATATTATATTCCCTGAGCGTTATAGGTGGGGAATGAACATGAAATATATGTAGATAATAGGGGAATGAACACATATCCCATATAAACAGGTGTATATTATATTCCCTGAGCTTTATAGGTGGGGAATGAACATGGAATATATGTAGATAATAGGGGAATGAACACATATCTCATATAAACAGGTGTATATTATATTCCCTGAGCTTTATAGGTGGGGAATGAACATGGAATATATGTAGATAATAGGGGAATGAACACATATCCCATATAAACAGGTGTATATTATATTCCCTGAGCTTTATAGGTGGGGAATGAACATGAAATACATGTAGATAATAGAGGAATGAACACATATCCCATATAAACAGGTGTATATTATATTCCCTGAGCTTTATAGGTGGGGAATGAACATGGAATATATGTAGATAATAGGGGAATGAACACATATCTCATATAAACAGGTGTATATTATATTCCCTGAGCGTTATAGGTGGGGAATGAACATGAAATATATGTAGATAATAGGGGAATGAACACATATCCCATATAAACAGGTGTATATTATATTCCCTGAGCTTTATAGGTGGGGAATGAACATGGAATATATGTAGATAATAGGGGAATGAACACATATCTCATATAAACAGGTGTATATTATATTCCCTGAGCTTTGTAAGTGGGGAATGAACATGGAGTATATGTAGATAATAGAAGAATGAACACATATCCCATATAAACAGGTGTATATTATATTCCCTGAGCTTTGTAAGTGGGGAATGAACATGGAGTATATGTAGATAATAGAAGAATGAACACATATCCCATATAAACAGGGGTATATTATATTCCCTGAGCTTTATAGGTGGGGAATGAACATGGAATATATGTAGATAATAGGGGAATGAACACATACCCCATATAAACAGGTGTATATTATATTCCCTGAGCTTTATAGGTGGGGAATGAACATGGAGTATATGTAGATAATAGAGGAATGAACACATATCCCATATAAACAGGTGTATATTATATTCCCTGAGCTTTATAGGTGGGGAATGAACATGGAGTATATGTAGATAATAGGGGAATGAACACATATCCCATATAAACAGGTGCATATTATATTCCCTGAGCTTTATAGGTGGGGAATGAACATGGAGTATATGTAGATAATAGGGGAATGAACACATATCCCATATAAACAGGTGTATATTATATTCCCTGAGCTTTATAGGTGGGGAATGAACATGGAGTATATGTAGATAATAGGGGAATGAACACATATCCCATATATACAGGTGTATATTATATTCCCTGAGCTTTGTAAGTGGGGAATGAACATGGAGTATATGTAGATAATAGAAGAATGAACACATATCCCATATAAACAGGTGTATATTATATTCCCTGAGCTTTGTAAGTGGGGAATGAACATGAAATACATGTAGATAATAGAAGAATGAACACATATCCCATATAAACAGGTGTATATTATATTCCCTGAGCTTTATAGGTGGGGAATGAACATGGAATATATGTAGATAATAGAAGAATGAACACATATCCCATATAAACAGGTGTATATTATATTCCCTGAGCTTTGTAAGTGGGGAATGAACATGAAATACATGTAGATAATAGAAGAATGAACACATATCCCATATAAACAGGTGTATATTATATTCCCTGAGCTTTGTAAGTGGGGAATGAACATGAAATACATGTAGATAATAGAAGAATGAACACATATCCCATATAAACAGGTGTATATTACATTCCCTGAGCTTTATAGGTGGGGAATGAACATGAAATACATGTAGATAATAGAAGAATGAACACATATCCCATATAAACAGGTGTATATTATATTCCCTGAGCTTTATAGGTGGGGAATGAACATGGAATATATGTAGATAATAGGGGAATGAACACATACCCCATATAAACAGGTGTATATTATATTCCCTGAGCTTTATAGGTGGGGAATGAACATGGAGTATATGTAGATAATAGAGGAATGAACACATATCCCATATAAACAGGTGTATATTATATTCCCTGAGCTTTATAGGTGGGGAATGAACATGGAGTATATGTAGATAATAGGGGAATGAACACATATCCCATATAAACAGGTGCATATTATATTCCCTGAGCTTTATAGGTGGGGAATGAACATGGAGTATATGTAGATAATAGGGGAATGAACACATATCCCATATAAACAGGTGTATATTATATTCCCTGAGCTTTATAGGTGGGGAATGAACATGGAGTATATGTAGATAATAGGGGAATGAACACATATCCCATATATACAGGTGTATATTATATTCCCTGAGCGTTATAGGTGGGGAATGAACATGAAACATATGTAGATAATAGAGGAATGAACACATATCCCATATAAACAGGTGTATATTATATTCCCTGAGCTTTATAGGTGGGGAATGAACATGGAGTATATGTAGATAATAGGGGAATGAACACATACCCCATATAAACAGGTGTATATTATATTCCCTGAGCTTTATAGGTGGGGAATGAACATGAAATACATGTAGATAATAGAGGAATGAACACATATCCCATATAAACAGGTGTATATTATATTCCCTGAGCTTTATAGGTGGGGAATGAACATGAAATACATGTAGATAATAGAGGAATGAACACATATCCCATATAAACAGGTGTATATTATATTCCCTGAGCTTTATAGGTGGGGAATGAACATGGAATATATGTAGATAATAGGGGAATGAACACATATCTCATATAAACAGGTGTATATTATATTCCCTGAGCGTTATAGGTGGGGAATGAACATGAAATATATGTAGATAATAGGGGAATGAACACATATCCCATATAAACAGGTGTATATTATATTCCCTGAGCTTTATAGGTGGGGAATGAACATGGAATATATGTAGATAATAGGGGAATGAACACATATCTCATATAAACAGGTGTATATTATATTCCCTGAGCTTTGTAAGTGGGGAATGAACATGGAGTATATGTAGATAATAGAAGAATGAACACATATCCCATATAAACAGGTGTATATTATATTCCCTGAGCTTTGTAAGTGGGGAATGAACATGGAGTATATGTAGATAATAGAAGAATGAACACATATCCCATATAAACAGGGGTATATTATATTCCCTGAGCGTTATAGGTGGGGAATGAACATGGAATATATGTAGATAATAGGGGAATGAACACATACCCCATATAAACAGGTGTATATTATATTCCCTGAGCTTTATAGGTGGGGAATGAACATGGAGTATATGTAGATAATAGAGGAATGAACACATATCCCATATAAACAGGTGTATATTATATTCCCTGAGCTTTATAGGTGGGGAATGAACATGGAATATATGTAGATAATAGGGGAATGAACACATATCCCATATAAACAGGTGCATATTATATTCCCTGAGCTTTATAGGTGTGGAATGAACATGGAGTATATGTAGATAATAGGGGAATGAACACATACCCCATATAAACAGGTGTATATTATATTCCCTGAGCTTTATAGGTGGGGAATGAACATGGAGTATATGTAGATAATAGGGGAATGAACACATATCCCATATATACAGGTGTATATTATATTCCCTGAGCGTTATAGGTGGGGAATGAACATGAAACATATGTAGATAATAGAGGAATGAACACATATCCCATATAAACAGGTGTATATTATATTCCCTGAGCTTTATAGGTGGGGAATGAACATGGAGTATATGTAGATAATAGGGGAATGAACACATACCCCATATAAACAGGTGTATATTATATTCCCTGAGCTTTATAGGTGGGGAATGAACATGGAGTATATGTAGATAATAGGGGAATGAACACATATCCCATATATACAGGTGTATATTATATTCCCTGAGCGTTATAGGTGGGGAATGAACATGAAATACATGTAGATAATAGAGGAATGAACACATATTCCATATAAACAGGTGTATATTATATTCCCTGAGCTTTATAGGTGGGGAATGAACATGGAGTATATGTAGATAATAGGGGAATGAACACATACCCCATATAAACAGGTGTATATTATATTCCCTGAGCTTTATAGGTGGGGAATGAACATGGAGTATATGTAGATAATAGGGGAATGAACACATATCCCATATATACAGGTGTATATTATATTCCCTGAGCTTTATAGGTGGGGAATGAACATGGAGTATATGTAGATAATAGGGGAATGAACACATACCCCATATAAACAGGTGTATATTATATTCCCTGAGCTTTATAGGTGGGGAATGAACATGGAGTATATGTAGATAATAGGGGAATGAACACATATCCCATATATACAGGTGTATATTATATTCCCTGAGCGTTATAGGTGGGGAATGAACATGAAACATATGTAGATAATAGAGGAATGAACACATATTCCATATAAACAGGTGTATATTATATTCCCTGAGCTTTATAGGTGGGGAATGAACATGGAGTATATGTAGATAATAGGGGAATGAACACATATCCCATATATACAGGTGTATATTATATTCCCTGAGCGTTATAGGTGGGGAATGAACATGAAACATATGTAGATAATAGAGGAATGAACACATATCCCATATAAACAGGTGTTTATTATATTCCCTGAGCTTTATAGGTGGGGAATGAACATGGAGTATATGTAGATAATAGGGGAATGAACACATATCCCATATATACAGGTGTATATTATATTCCCTGAGCTTTATAGGTGGGGAATGAACATGAAACATATGTAGATAATAGAGGAATGAACACATATCTCATATAAACAGGTGTATATTATATTCCCTGAGCGTTATAGGTGGGGAATGAACATGGAGTATATGTAGATAATAGAGGAATGAACACATACCCCATATAAACAGGTGCATATTATATTCCCTGAGCTTTATAGGTGGGGAATGAACATGGAGTATATGTAGATAATAGGGGAATGAACACATATCCCATATATACAGGTGTATATTATATTCCCTGAGCGTTATAGGTGGGGAATGAACATGAAACATATGTAGATAATAGAGGAATGAACACATATTCCATATAAACAGGTGTATATTATATTCCCTGAGCTTTATAGGTGGGGAATGAACATGGAGTATATGTAGATAATAGGGGAATGAACACATATCCCATATATACAGGTGTATATTATATTCCCTGAGCGTTATAGGTGGGGAATGAACATGAAACATATGTAGATAATAGAGGAATGAACACATATTCCATATAAACAGGTGTATATTATATTCCCTGAGCTTTATAGGT
Source organism: Dendrobates tinctorius (assembly GCF_039654945.1). NCBI lineage: Eukaryota > Metazoa > Chordata > Amphibia > Anura > Dendrobatidae > Dendrobates > Dendrobates tinctorius. The sequence continues at coordinate 891,562 of NW_027361882.1, forward strand.
GGGGAATGAACATGGAGTATATGTAGATAATAGGGGAATGAACACATATCCCATATATACAGGTGTATATTATATTCCCTGAGCGTTATAGGTGGGGAATGAACATGAAACATATGTAGATAATAGAGGAATGAACACATATCCCATATAAACAGGTGTATATTATATTCCCTGAGCTTTATAGGTGGGGAATGAACATGAAATATATGTAGATAATAGAGGAATGAACACATATCCCATATAAACAGGAGTATATTATATTCCCTGAGCTTTATAGGTGGGGAATGAACATGAAATATATGTAGATAATAGAGGAATGAACACATATCCCATATAAACAGGTGTATATTATATTCCCTGAGCTTTATAGGTGGGGAATGAACATGAAATATATGTAGATAATAGAGGAATGAACACATATCCCATATAAACAGGAGTATATTATATTCCCTGAGCTTTATAGGTGGGGAATGAACATGAAATATATGTATATAATAGAGGAATGAACACATATCCCATATAAACAGGTGTATATTATATTCCCTGAGCTTTGTAAGTGGGGAATGAACACATATCCCATATATACAGGTGCATATTACATTCCCTGAGCTTTATAGGTGGGGAATGAACATGGAGTATATGTAGATAATAGAAGAATGAACACATATCCCATATAAACAGGTGTATATTATATTCCCTGAGCTTTATAGGTGGGGAATGAACATGAAATATATGTAGATAATAGGGGAATGAACACATATCCCATATAAACAGGGGTATATTATATTCCCTGAGCTTTATAGGTGGGGAATGAACATGAAATATATGTAGATAATAGGGGAATGAACACATATCCCATATAAACAGGTGTATATTATATTCCCTGAGCTTTATAGGTGGGGAATGAACATGAAATATATGTAGATAATAGGGGAATGAACACATATCCCATATAAACAGGGGTATATTATATTCCCTGAGCTTTATAGGTGGGGAATGAACATGAAATACATGTAGATAATAGGGGAATGAACGCATATCCCATATAAACAGGGGTATATTATATTCCCTGAGCTTTATAGGTGGGGAATGAACATGAAATACATGTAGATAATAGAGGAATGAACACATATCCCATATAAACAGGTGTATATTATATTCCCTGAGCTTTATCGGTGGGGAATGAACATGAAATACATGTAGATAATAGAGGAATGAACACATATCCCATATAAACAGGTGTATATTATATTCCCTGAGCTTTGTAAGTGGGGAATGAACACATATCCCATATATACAGGTGCATATTACATTCCCTGAGCTTTATAGGTGGGGAATGAACATGGAGTATATGTAGATAATAGAAGAATGAACACATATCCCATATAAACAGGTGTATATTATATTCCCTGAGCTTTATAGGTGGGGAATGAACATGGAGTATATGTAGATAATAGGGGAATGAACACATATCCCATATAAACAGGGGTATATTATATTCCCTGAGCTTTATAGGTGGGGAATGAACATGAAATACATGTAGATAATAGAGGAATGAACACATATCCCATATAAACAGGTGTATATTATATTCCCTGAGCTTTATAGGTGGGGAATGAACATGAAATATATGTAGATAATAGGGGAATGAACACATATCCCATATAAACAGGGGTATATTATATTCCCTGAGCTTTATAGGTGGGGAATGAACATGAAATACATGTAGATAATAGAGGAATGAACACATATCCCATATAAACAGGTGTATATTACATTCCCTGAGCTTTATAGGTGGGGAATGAACATGGAATATATGTAGATAATAGGGGAATGAACACATATCCCATATAAACAGGTGTATATTATATTCCCTGAGCTTTATAGGTGGGGAATGAACATGAAATATATGTAGATAATAGGGGAATTAACACATATCCCATATAAACAGGGGTATATTATATTCCCTGAGCTTTATAGGTGGGGAATGAACATGAAATACATGTAGATATTAGAGGAATGAACACATATCCCATATAAACAGGTGTATATTACATTCCCTGAGCTTTATAGGTGGGGAATGAACATGGAATATATGTAGATAATAGGGGAATGAACACATATCCCATATAAACAGGTGTATATTATATTCCCTGAGCTTTATAGGTGGGGAATGAACATGGAGTATATGTAGATAATAGGGGAATGAACACATATCCCATATAAACAGGTGTATATTACATTCCCTGAGCTTTATAGGTGGGGAATGAACATGGAATATATGTAGATAATAGGGGAATGAACACATATCCCATATATACAGGTGTATATTATATTCCCTGAGCTTTATAGGTGGGGAATGAACATGGAGTATATGTAGATAATAGGGGAATGAACACATATCCCATATAAACAGGAGTATATTATATTCTCTGTGCTTTATAGGTGGGGAATGAACATGAAATATATGTAGATAATAGGGGAATGAACACATATCTCATATATACAGGTGTATATTATAATCCCTGAGCTTTATAGGTGGGGAATGAACATGGAGTATATGTAGATAATAGGGGAATGAACACATATCTCATATATACAGGTGTATATTATATTCCCTGAGCTTTATAGGTGGGGAATGAACATGAAATACATGTAGATAATAGGAGAATGAACACATATCCCATATATACAGGTGTATATTATATTCCCTGAGCTTTGTAAGTGGGGAATGAACATGAAATATATGTAGATAATAGGGGAATGAACACATATCCCATATATACAGGTGTATATTATATTCCCTGAGCTTTATAGGTGGGGAATGAACATGTAATATATGTAGATAATAGAGGAATGAACACATATCCCATATAAACAGGTGTATATTATATTCCCTGAGCTTTATAGGTGGGGAATGAACATGAAATATATGTAGATAATAGGGGAATGAACACATATCCCATATAAACACGTGTATATTATATTCCCTGAGCGTTATAGGTGGGGAATGAACATGAAATATATGTAGATAATAGAGGAATGAACACATATCCCATATAAACAGGTGCATATTATATTCCCTGAGCTTTATAGGTGGGGAATGAACATGAAATACATGTAGATAATAGAGGAATGAACACATATCCCATATAAACAGGTGTATATTACATTCCCTGAGCTTTATAGGTGGGGAATGAACATGGAGTATATGTAGATAATAGAGGAATGAACACATATCCCATATAAACAGGTGTATATTACATTCCCTGAGCTTTATAGGTGGGGAATGAACATGGAATATATGTAGATAATAGGGGAATGAACACATATCCCATATAAACAGGTGTATATTATATTCCCTGAGCTTTATAGGTGGGGAATGAACATGAAATATATGTAGATAATAGGGGAATTAACACATATCCCATATAAACAGGGGTATATTATATTCCCTGAGCTTTATAGGTGGGGAATGAACATGAAATACATGTAGATATTAGAGGAATGAACACATATCCCATATAAACAGGTGTATATTACATTCCCTGAGCTTTATAGGTGGGGAATGAACATGGAATATATGTAGATAATAGGGGAATGAACACATATCCCATATAAACAGGTGTATATTATATTCCCTGAGCTTTATAGGTGGGGAATGAACATGGAGTATATGTAGATAATAGGGGAATGAACACATATCCCATATAAACAGGTGTATATTACATTCCCTGAGCTTTATAGGTGGGGAATGAACATGGAATATATGTAGATAATAGGGGAATGAACACATATCCCATATATACAGGTGTATATTATATTCCCTGAGCTTTATAGGTGGGGAATGAACATGGAGTATATGTAGATAATAGGGGAATGAACACATATCCCATATAAACAGGAGTATATTATATTCTCTGTGCTTTATAGGTGGGGAATGAACATGAAATATATGTAGATAATAGGGGAATGAACACATATCTCATATATACAGGTGTATATTATAATCCCTGAGCTTTATAGGTGGGGAATGAACATGGAGTATATGTAGATAATAGGGGAATGAACACATATCTCATATATACAGGTGTATATTATATTCCCTGAGCTTTATAGGTGGGGAATGAACATGAAATACATGTAGATAATAGGAGAATGAACACATATCCCATATATACAGGTGTATATTATATTCCCTGAGCTTTGTAAGTGGGGAATGAACATGAAATATATGTAGATAATAGGGGAATGAACACATATCCCATATATACAGGTGTATATTATATTCCCTGAGCTTTATAGGTGGGGAATGAACATGTAATATATGTAGATAATAGAGGAATGAACACATATCCCATATAAACAGGTGTATATTATATTCCCTGAGCTTTATAGGTGGGGAATGAACATGAAATATATGTAGATAATAGGGGAATGAACACATATCCCATATAAACACGTGTATATTATATTCCCTGAGCGTTATAGGTGGGGAATGAACATGAAATATATGTAGATAATAGAGGAATGAACACATATCCCATATAAACAGGTGCATATTATATTCCCTGAGCTTTATAGGTGGGGAATGAACATGAAATACATGTAGATAATAGAGGAATGAACACATATCCCATATAAACAGGTGTATATTACATTCCCTGAGCTTTATAGGTGGGGAATGAACATGGAATATATGTAGATAATAGAGGAATGAACACATATCCCATATAAACAGGTGTATATTACATTCCCTGAGCTTTATAGGTGGGGAATGAACATGAAATATATGTAGATAATAGGGGAATGAACACATATCCCATATAAACAGGTGTATATTATATTCCCTGAGCTTTATAGGTGGGGAATGAACATGAAATATATGTAGATAATAGGGGAATGAACACATATCCCATATAAACAGGGGTATATTATATTCCCTGAGCTTTATAGGTGGGGAATGAACATGAAATACATGTAGATAATAGAGGAATGAACACATATCCCATATAAACAGGTGTATATTACATTCCCTGAGCTTTATAGGTGGGGAATGAACATGGAATATATGTAGATAATAGGGGAATGAACACATATCCCATATAAACAGGTGTATATTATATTCCCTGAGCTTTATAGGTGGGGAATGAACATGGAGTATATGTAGATAATAGGGGAATGAACACATATCCCATATAAACAGGTGTATATTACATTCCCTGAGCTTTATAGGTGGGGAATGAACATGGAATATATGTAGATAATAGGGGAATGAACACATATCCCATATATACAGGTGTATATTATATTCCCTGAGCTTTATAGGTGGGGAATGAACATGGAGTATATGTAGATAATAGGGGAATGAACACATATCCCATATAAACAGGAGTATATTATATTCTCTGTGCTTTATAGGTGGGGAATGAACATGAAATATATGTAGATAATAGGGGAATGAACACATATCTCATATATACAGGTGTATATTATATTCCCTGAGCTTTATAGGTGGGGAATGAACATGAAATACATGTAGATAATAGGAGAATGAACACATATCCCATATAAACAGGTGTATATTATATTCCCTGAGCTTTGTAAGTGGGGAATGAACATGAAATATATGTAGATAATAGGGGAATGAACACATATCCCATATATACAGGTGTATATTATATTCCCTGAGCTTTATAGGTGGGGAATGAACATGTAATATATGTAGATAATAGAGGAATGAACACATATCCCATATAAACAGGTGTATATTATATTCCCTGAGCTTTATAGGTGGGGAATGAACATGAAATATATGTAGATAATAGAGGAATGAACACATATCCCATATACACAGGTGTATATTACATTCCCTGAGCTTTATAGGTGGGGAATGAACATGAAATATATGTAGATAATAGGGGAATGAACACATATCCCATATAAACAGGTGTATATTATATTCCCTGAGCGTTATAGGTGGGGAATGAACATGAAATATATGTAGATAATAGAGGAATGAACACATATCCCATATAAACAGGTGCATATTATATTCCCTGAGCTTTATAGGTGGGGAATGAACATGAAATACATGTAGATAATAGAGGAATGAACACATATCCCATATAAGCAGGTGTATATTATATTCCCTGAGCGTTATAGGTGGGGAATGAACATGAAATATATGTAGATAATAGGGGAATGAACACATATCCCATATAAACAGGAGTATATTATATTCTCTGTGCTTTATAGGTGGGGAATGAACATGTAATATATGTAGATAATAGAGGAATGAACACATATCCCATATAAACAGGTGTATATTATATTCCCTGAGCTTTATAGGTGGGGAATGAACATGAAATATATGTAGATAATAGAGGAATGAACACATATCCCATATAAACAGGTGTATATTATATTCCCTGAGCTTTATAGGTGGGGAATGAACATGAAATACATGTAGATAATAGAGGAATGAACACATATCCCATATAAACAGGTGTATATTATATTCCCTGAGCTTTATAGGTGGGGAATGAACATGAAATACATGTAGATAATAGAGGAATGAACACATATCCCATATAAACAGGTGTATATTATATTCCCTGAGCTTTATAGGTGGGGAATGAACATGAAATATATGTAGATAATAGGGGAATGAACACATATCCCATATAAACAGGTGTATATTATATTCCCTGAGCTTAATAGGTGGGGAATGAACATGAAATATATGTAGATAATAGAGGAATGAACACATATCCCATATATACAGGTGTATATTATATTCCCTGAGCTTTATAGGTTGGGAATGAACATGAAATATATGTAGATAATAGGGGAATGAACACATATCCCATATATACAGGTGTATATTATATTCCCTGAGCTTTATAGGTGGGGAATGAACATGAAATATATGTAGATAATAGGGGAATGAACACATATCCCATATATACAGGTGTATATTATATTCCCTGAGCTTTATAGGTGGGGAATGAACATGAAATACATGTAGATAATAGAGGAATGAACACATATCCCATATAAACAGGAGTATATTATATTCCCTGAGCTTTATAGGTGGGGAATGAACATGAAATATATGTAGATAATAGGGGAATGAACACATATCCCATATAAACAGGTGTATATTATATTCCCTGAGCTTTATAGGTGGGGAATGAACATGAAATACATGTAGATAATAGAGGAATGAACACATATCCCATATAAACAGGTGTATATTATATTCCCTGAGCTTTATAGGTGGGGAATGAACATGAAATACATGTAGATAATAGAGGAATGAACACATATCTCATATAAACAGGTGTATATTATATTCCCTGAGCTTTGTAAGTGGGGAATGAACATGGAGTATATGTAGATAATAGAAGAATGAACACATATCCCATATATACAGGTGTATATTATATTCCCTGAGCTTTATAGGTGGGGAATGAACATGAAATATATGTAGATAATAGAGGAATGAACACATATCCCATATAAACAGGTGCATATTATATTCCCTGAGCTTTATAGGTGGGGAATGAACATGAAATACATGTAGATAATAGGAGAATGAACACATATCCCATATATACAGGTGTATATTATATTCCCTGAGCTTTGTAAGTGGGGAATGAACATGGAGTATATGTAGATAATAGAGGAATGAACACATATCCCATATAAACAGGTATATATTATATTCCCTGAGCTTTATAGGTGGGGAATGAACATGGAGTATATGTAGATAATAGAAGAATGAACACATATCCCATATATACAGGTGTATATTATATTCCCTGAGCGTTATAGGTGGGGAATGAACATGAAATATATGTAGATAATAGAGGAATGAACACATATCCCATATAAACAGGTGCATATTATATTCCCTGAGCTTTATAGGTGGGGAATGAACATGAAATACATGTAGATAATAGGAGAATGAACACATATCCCATATATACAGGTGTATATTATATTCCCTGAGCTTTGTAAGTGGGGAATGAACATGGAGTATTTGTAGATAATAGGGGAATGAACACATATCCCATATAAACAGGTGTATATTATATTCCCTGAGCTTTGTAAGTGGGGAATGAACATGGAGTATATGTAGATAATAGAAGAATGAACACATATCCCATATAAACAGGTGTATATTATATTCCCTGAGCTTTATAGGTGGGGAATGAACATGTAATATATGTAGATAATAGAGGAATGAACACATATCTCATATAAACAGGTGTATATTATATTCCCTGAGCTTTATAGGTGGGGAATGAACATGGAGTATATGTAGATAATAGGGGAATGAACACATATCTCATATATACAGGTGTATATTATATTCCCTGAGCGTTATAGGTGGGGAATGAACATGAAACATATGTAGATAATAGAGGAATGAACACATATCCCATATAAACAGGTGCATATTATATTCCCTGAGCTTTATAGGTGGGGAATGAACATGTAATATATGTAGATAATAGAGGAATGAACACATATCCCATATAAACAGGTGTATATTATATTCCCTGAGCTTTATAGGTGGGGAATGAACATGAAATATATGTAGATAATAGAGGAATGAACACATATCCCATATAAACAGGTGTATATTATATTCCCTGAGCTTTATAGGTGGGGAATGAACATGAAATATATGTAGATAATAGGGGAATGAACACATATCCCATATAAACAGGAGTATATTATATTCTCTGTGCTTTATAGGTGGGGAATGAACATGTAATATATGTAGATAATAGAGGAATGAACACATATCCATTATAAACAGGTGTATATTATATTCCCTGAGCTTTATAGGTGGGGAATGAACATGAAATATATGTAGATAATAGGGGAATGAACACATATCCCATATAAACAGGAGTATATTATATTCCCTGAGCTTTATAGGTGGGGAATGAACATGAAATACATGTAGATAATAGAGGAATGAACACATATCCCATATAAACAGGTGTATATTATATTCCCTGAGCTTTATAGGTGGGGAATGAACATGAAATATATGTAGATAATAGGGGAATGAACACATATCCCATATAAACAGGAGTATATTATATTCTCTGTGCTTTATAGGTGGGGAATGAACATGTAATATATGTAGATAATAGAGGAATGAACACATATCCCATATAAACAGGTGTATATTATATTCCCTGAGCTTTATAGGTGGGGAATGAACATGAAATACATGTAGATAATAGAGGAATGAACACATATCCCATATAAACAGGGGTATATTATATTCCCTGAGCTTTATAGGTGGGGAATGAACATGAAATATATGTAGATAATAGAGGAATGAACACATATCCCATATAAACAGGTGTATATTATATTCCCTGAGCTTTATAGGTGGGGAATGAACATGAAATATATGTAGATAATAGAGGAATGAACACATATCCCATATAAACAGGTGTATATTATATTCCCTGAGCTTTATAGGTGGGGAATGAACATGAAATATATGTAGATAATAGAGGAATGAACACATATCCCATATAAACAGGTGTATATTATATTCCCTGAGCTTTATAGGTGGGGAATGAACATGAAATATATGTAGATAATAGGGGAATGAACACATATCCCATATAAACAGGTGTATATTATATTCCCTGAGCGTTATAGGTGGGGAATGAACATGAAATACATGTAGATAATAGAGGAATGAACACATAGACCATATAAACAGGTGTATATTATATTCCCTGAGCTTTATAGGTGGGGAATGAACATGAAATATATGTGTAGATAATAGAGGAATGAACACATATCCCATATGAACAGGTGTATATTATATTCCCTGAGCTTTATAGGTGGGGAATGAACATGAAATACATGTAGATAATAGAGGAATTAACACATATCCCATATAAACAGGGGTATATTATATTCCCTGAGCGTTATAGGTGGGGAATGAACATGAAATACATGTAGATAATAGAGGAATGAACACATATCCCATATAAACAGGTGTATATTATATTCCCTGAGCTTTATAGGTCGGGAATGAACATGAAATATATGTAGATAATAGAGGAATGAACACATATCCCATATATACAGGTGTATATTATATTCCCTGAGCTTTATAGGTGGGGAATGAACATGAAATATATGTAGATAATAGAGGAATGAACACATATCCCATATAAACAGGGGTATATTATATTCCCTGAGCGTTATAGGTGGGGAATGAACATGAAATACATGTAGATAATAGAGGAATGAACACATATCCCATATAAACAGGTGTATATTATATTCCCTGAGCTTTATAGGTCGGGAATGAACATGAAATATATGTAGATAATAGAGGAATGAACACATATCCCATATATACAGGTGTATATTATATTCCCTGAGCTTTATAGGTGGGGAATGAACATGAAATATATGTAGATAATAGGGGAATGAACACATATCCCATATAAACAGGTGTATATTATATTCCCTGAGCTTTATAGGTGGGGAATGAACATGGAGTATATGTAGATAATAGAAGAATGAACACATATCCCATATAAACAGGTGTATATTATATTCCCTGAGCTTTATAGGTGGGGAATGAACATGAAATACATGTAGATAATAGGGGAATGAACACATATCCCATATAAACAGGTGTATATTATATTCCCTGAGCTTTATAGGTGGGGAATGAACATGAAATACATGTAGATAATAGAGGAATGAACACATATCTCATATAAACAGGTGTATATTATATTCCCTGAGCTTTGTAAGTGGGGAATGAACATGGAGTATATGTAGATAATAGAAGAATGAACACATATCCCATATAAACAGGTGTATATTACATTCCCTGAGCTTTATAGGTGGGGAATGAACATGGAATATATGTAGATAATAGGGGAATGAACACATATCCCATATAAACAGGTGTATATTATATTCCCTGAGCTTTATAGGTGGGGAATGAACATGGAGTATATGTAGATAATAGGGGAATGAACACATATCCCATATAAACAGGAGTATATTATATTCTCTGTGCTTTATAGGTGGGGAATGAACATGAAATATATGTAGATAATAGGGGAATGAACACATATCTCATATATACAGGTGTATATTATATTCCCTGAGCTTTATAGGTGGGGAATGAACATGGAGTATATGTAGATAATAGGGGAATGAACACATATCTCATATATACAGGTGTATATTATATTCCCTGAGCTTTATAGGTGGGGAATGAACATGAAATACATGTAGATAATAGGAGAATGAACACATATCCCATATATACAGGTGCATATTATATTCCCTGAGCTTTATAGGTGGGGAATGAACATGGAGTATATGTAGATAATAGAGGAATGAACACATATCCCATATAAACAGGAGTATATTATATTCCCTGAGCTTTATAGGTGGGGAATGAACATGAAATATATGTAGATAATAGAGGAATGAACACATATCCCATATATACAGGTGTATATTATATTCCCTGAGCTTTATAGGTGGGGAATGAACATGTAATATATGTAGATAATAGAGGAATGAACACATATCCCATATAAACAGGTGTATATTATATTCCCTGAGCTTTATAGGTGGGGAATGAACATGAAATATATGTAGATAATAGAGGAATGAACACATATCCCATATAAACAGGTGTATATTACATTCCCTGAGCTTTATAGGTGGGGAATGAACATGAAATATATGTAGATAATAGGGGAATGAACACATATCCCATATAAACAGGTGTATATTATATTCCCTGAGCTTTATAGGTGGGGAATGAACATGGAATATATGTAGATAATAGAGGAATGAACACATATCCCATATAAACAGGTGTATATTATATTCCCTGAGCTTTATAGGTGGGGAATGAACATGAAATACATGTAGATAATAGAGGAATGAACACATATCCCATATAAACAGGTGTATATTATATTCCCTGAGCTTTATAGGTGGGGAATGAACATGAAATACATGTAGATAATAGGGGAATGAACACATATCTCATATAAACAGGTGTATATTATATTCCCTGAGCTTTATAGGTGGGGAATGAACATGGAGTATATGTAGATAATAGGGGAATGAACACATATCTCATATAAACAGGTGTATATTATATTCCCTGAGCGTTATAGGTGGGGAATGAACATGAAATATAAGTAGATAATAGGGGAATGAACACATATCTCATATAAACAGGTGTATATTATATTCCCTGAGCTTTATAGGTGGGGAATGAACATGAAATACATGTAGATAATAGAGGAATGAACACATATCCCATATAAACAGGTGTATATTATATTCCCTGAGCTTTATAGGTGGGGAATGAACATGAAATACATGTAGATAATAGGGGAATGAACACATATCTCATATAAACAGGTGTATATTATATTCCCTGAGCTTTATAGGTGGGGAATGAACATGGAGTATATGTAGATAATAGGGGAATGAACACATATCTCATATAAACAGGTGTATATTATATTCCCTGAGCGTTATAGGTGGGGAATGAACATGAAATATATGTAGATAATAGGGGAATGAACACATATCCCATATAAACAGGTGTATATTATATTCCCTGAGCTTTATAGGTGGGGAATGAACATGGAATATATGTAGATAATAGGGGAATGAACACATATCTCATATAAACAGGTGTATATTATATTCCCTGAGCTTTATAGGTGGGGAATGAACATGGAGTATATGTAGATAATAGGGGAATGAACACATACCCCATATATACAGGTGTATATTATATTCCCTGAGCTTTGTAAGTGGGGAATGAACATGGAGTATATGTAGATAATAGAAGAATGAACACATATCCCATATAAACAGGTGTATATTATATTCCCTGAGCTTTATAGGTGGGGAATGAACATGAAATATATGTAGATAATAGGGGAATGAACACATATCCCATATAAACAGGTGTATATTATATTCCCTGAGCTTTATAGGTGGGGAATGAACATGAAATATATGCAGATAATAGGGGAATGAACACATATCCCATATAAACAGGTGTATATTATATTCCCTGAGCTTTATAGGAGGGGAATGAACATGAAATATATGTAGATAATAGAAGAATGAACACATATCCCATATAAACAGGTGTATATTATATTCCCTGAGCTTTATAGGTGGGGAATGAACATGAAATATATGTAGATAATAGGGGAATGAACACATATCTCATATAAACAGGTGTATATTATATTCCCTGAGCTTTATAGGTGGGGAATGAACATGAAATATATGTAGATAATAGAGGAATGAACACATATCCCATATATACAGGTGTATATTATATTCCCTGAGCTTTATAGGTGGGGAATGAACATGGAGTATATGTAGATAATAGAAGAATGAACACATATCCCATATAAACAGGTGTATATTATATTCCCTGAGCTTTATAGGTGGGGAATGAACATGGAGTATATGTAGATAATAGAAGAATGAACACATATCTCATATAAACAGGTGTATATTATATTCCCTGAGCTTTATAGGTGGGGAATGAACATGGAGTATATGTAGATAATAGAGGAATGAACACATATCCCATATAAACAGGTGTATATTATATTCCCTGAGCGTTATAGGTGGGGAATGAACATGAAATATATGCAGATAATAGGGGAATGAACACATATCCCATATAAACAGGTGTATATTACATTCCCTGAGCTTTATAGGAGGGGAATGAACATGAAATATATGTAGATAATAGAAGAATGAACACATATCCCATATAAACAGGTGTATATTATATTCCCTGAGCTTTATAGGTGGGGAATGAACATGAAATATATGTAGATAATAGGGGAATGAACACATATCTCATATAAACAGGTGTATATTATATTCCCTGAGCTTTATAGGTGGGGAATGAACATGGAATATATGTAGATAATAGAGGAATGAACACATATCTCATATATACAGGTGTATATTATATTCCCTGAGCTTTATAGGTGGGGAATGAACATGGAGTATATGTAGATAATAGAGGAATGAACACATATCCCATATAAACAGGTGTATATTATATTCCCTGAGCTTTATAGGTGGGGAATGAACATGGAATATATGTAGATAATAGAGGAATGAACACATATCCCATATAAACAGGGGTATATTATATTCCCTGAGCTTTATAGGTGGGGAATGAACATGGAATATATGTAGATAATAGAGGAATGAACACATATCCCATATAAACAGGGGTATATTATATTCCCTGAGCTTTATAGGTGGGGAATGAACATGGAATATATGTAGATAATAGGGGAATGAACACATATCTCATATAAACAGGTGTATATTATATTCCCTGAGCTTTATAGGTGGGGAATGAACATGGAATATATGTAGATAATAGGGGAATGAACACATATCCCATATAAACAGGTGTATATTATATTCCCTGAGCTTTATAGGTGGGGAATGAACATGAAATACATGTAGATAATAGAGGAATGAACACATATCCCATATAAACAGGTGTATATTATATTCCCTGAGCTTTATAGGTGGGGAATGAACATGGAATATATGTAGATAATAGGGGAATGAACACATATCTCATATAAACAGGTGTATATTATATTCCCTGAGCGTTATAGGTGGGGAATGAACATGAAATATATGTAGATAATAGGGGAATGAACACATATCCCATATAAACAGGTGTATATTATATTCCCTGAGCTTTATAGGTGGGGAATGAACATGGAATATATGTAGATAATAGGGGAATGAACACATATCCCATATATACAGGTGTATATTATATTCCCTGAGCGTTATAGGTGGGGAATGAACATGAAATATATGTAGATAATAGAGGAATGAACACATATCCCATATAAACAGGTGTATATTATATTCCCTGAGCTTTATAGGTGGGGAATGAACATGGAATATATGTAGATAATAGGGGAATGAACACATATCCCATATATACAGGTGTATATTATATTCCCTGAGCTTTGTAAGTGGGGAATGAACATGGAGTATATGTAGATAATAGAAGAATGAACACATATCCCATATAAACAGGTGTATATTATATTCCCTGAGCTTTGTAAGTGGGGAATGAACATGGAGTATATGTAGATAATAGAAGAATGAACACATATCCCATATAAACAGGGGTATATTATATTCCCTGAGCGTTATAGGTGGGGAATGAACATGGAATATATGTAGATAATAGGGGAATGAACACATACCCCATATAAACAGGTGTATATTATATTCCCTGAGCTTTATAGGTGGGGAATGAACATGGAGTATATGTAGATAATAGAGGAATGAACACATATCCCATATAAACAGGTGTATATTATATTCCCTGAGCTTTATAGGTGGGGAATGAACATGGAGTATATGTAGATAATAGGGGAATGAACACATATCCCATATAAACAGGTGCATATTATATTCCCTGAGCTTTATAGGTGGGGAATGAACATGGAGTATATGTAGATAATAGGGGAATGAACACATATCCCATATATACAGGTGTATATTATATTCCCTGAGCTTTATAGGTGGGGAATGAACATGGAGTATATGTAGATAATAGGGGAATGAACACATACCCCATATAAACAGGTGTATATTATATTCCCTGAGCTTTATAGGTGGGGAATGAACATGGAGTATATGTAGATAATAGGGGAATGAACACATATCCCATATATACAGGTGTATATTATATTCCCTGAGCGTTATAGGTGGGGAATGAACATGAAACATATGTAGATAATAGAGGAATGAACACATATCCCATATAAACAGGTGTATATTATATTCCCTGAGCTTTATAGGTGGGGAATGAACATGAAATACATGTAGATAATAGAGGAATGAACACATATTCCATATAAACAGGTGTATATTATATTCCCTGAGCTTTATAGGTGGGGAATGAACATGGAGTATATGTAGATAATAGGGGAATGAACACATACCCCATATAAACAGGTGTATATTATATTCCCTGAGCTTTATAGGTGGGGAATGAACATGGAGTATATGTAGATAATAGGGGAATGAACACATATCCCATATATACAGGTGTATATTATATTCCCTGAGCGTTATAGGTGGGGAATGAACATGAAACATATGTAGATAATAGAGGAATGAACACATATTCCATATAAACAGGTGTATATTATATTCCCTGAGCTTTATAGGTGGGGAATGAACATGGAGTATATGTAGATAATAGGGGAATGAACACATATCCCATATATACAGGTGTATATTATATTCCCTGAGCGTTATAGGTGGGGAATGAACATGAAACATATGTAGATAATAGAGGAATGAACACATATCCCATATAAACAGGTGTTTATTATATTCCCTGAGCTTTATAGGTGGGGAATGAACATGGAGTATATGTAGATAATAGGGGAATGAACACATATCCCATATATACAGGTGTATATTATATTCCCTGAGCTTTATAGGTGGGGAATGAACATGAAACATATGTAGATAATAGAGGAATGAACACATATTCCATATAAACAGGTGTATATTATATTCCCTGAGCGTTATAGGTGGGGAATGAACATGGAGTATATGTAGATAATAGAGGAATGAACACATACCCCATATAAACAGGTGCATATTATATTCCCTGAGCTTTATAGGTGGGGAATGAACATGGAGTATATGTAGATAATAGAGGAATGAACACATACCCCATATAAACAGGTGCATATTATATTCCCTGAGCTTTATAGGTGGGGAATGAACATGGAGTATATGTAGATAATAGGGGAATGAACACATATCCCATATATACAGGTGTATATTATATTCCCTGAGCGTTATAGGTGGGGAATGAACATGAAACATATGTAGATAATAGAGGAATGAACACATATCCCATATAAACAGGTGTATATTATATTCCCTGAGCTTTATAGGTGGGGAATGAACATGAAATATATGTAGATAATAGAGGAATGAACACATATCCCATATAAACAGGAGTATATTATATTCCCTGAGCTTTATAGGTGGGGAATGAACATGAAATATATGTAGATAATAGAGGAATGAACACATATCCCATATAAACAGGTGTATATTATATTCCCTGAGCTTTATAGGTGGGGAATGAACATGGAGTATATGTAGATAATAGGGGAATGAACACATATCCCATATAAACAGGTGTATATTATATTCCCTGAGCTTTATAGGTGGGGAATGAACATGAAATACATGTAGATAATAGGGGAATGAACACATATCCCATATAAACAGGTGTATATTATATTCCCTGAGCTTTATAGGTGGGGAATGAACATGAAATATATGTAGATAATAGAGGAATGAACACATATCCCATATAAACAGGTGTATATTATATTCCCTGAGCTTTATAGGTGGGGAATAAACATGAAATATATGTAGATAATAGAGGAATGAACACATATCCCATATAAACAGGTGTATATTACATTCCCTGAGCTTTATAGGTGGGGAATGAACATGGAATATATGTAGATAATAGAGGAATGAGCACATATCCCATATATACAGGTGTATATTATATTCCCTGAGCTTTATAGGTGGGGAATAAACATGAAATATATGTAGATAATAGAGGAATGAACACATATCCCATATAAACAGGTGTATATTACATTCCCTGAGCTTTATAGGTGGGGAATGAACATGGAATATATGTAGATAATAGAGGAATGAGCACATATCCCATATATACAGGTGTATATTATATTCCCTGAGCGTTATAGGTGGGGAATGAACATGAAATATATGTAGATAATAGGGGAATGAACACATATCCCATATAAACAGGTGTATATTATATTCCCTGAGCTTTGTAAGTGGGGAATGAACATGGAGTATATGTAGATAATAGAGGAATGAACACATATCCCATATAAACAGGTGTATATTACATTCCCTGAGCTTTATAGGTGGGGAATGAACATGAAATATATGTAGATAATAGGGGAATGAACACATATCCCATATATACAGGTGTATATTATATTCCCTGAGCTTTATAGGTGGGGAATGAACATGAAATATATGTAGATAATAGGGGAATGAACACATATCCCATATATACAGGTGTATATTATATTCCCTGAGCTTTATAGGTGGGGAATGAACATGAAATATATGTAGATAATAGGGGAATGAACACATATCCCATATAAACAGGTGTATATTATATTCCCTGAGCTTTATAGGTGGGGAATGAACATGGAATATATGTAGATAATAGAGGAATGAACACATATCCCATATAAACAGGTGTATATTACATTCCCTGAGCTTTATAGGTGGGGAATGAACATGAAATATATGTAGATAATAGGGGAATGAACACATATCTCATATAAACAGGTGTATATTATATTCCCTGAGCTTTATAGGTGGGGAATGAACATGAAATATATGTAGATAATAGAGGAATGAACACATATCCCATATAAACAGTTGTATATTACATTCCCTGAGCTTTATAGGTGGGGAATGAACATGAAATATATGTAGATAATAGGGGAATGAACACATATCCCATATAAACAGGTGTATATTACATTCCCTGAGCTTTATAGGTGGGGAATGAACATGAAATATATGTAGATAATAGGGGAATGAACACATATCCCATATATACAGGTGTATATTATATTCCCTGAGCGTTATAGGTGGGGAATGAACATGAATTATATGTAGATAATAGGGGAATGAACACATATCCCATATAAACAGGTGTATATTATATTCCCTGAGCGTTATAGGTGGGGAATGAACATGAAATATATGTAGATAATAGGGGAATGAACACATATCCCATATAAACAGGTGTATATTATATTCCCTGAGCGTTATAGGTGGGGAATGAACATGAAATATATGTAGATAATAGGGGAATGAACACATATCCCATATAAACAGGTGCATATTATATTCCCTGAGCTTTATAGGTGGGGAATGAACATGGAATATATGTAGATAATAGGGGAATGAACACATATCTCATATAAACAGGTGTATATTATATTCCCTGAGCTTTATAGGTGGGGAATGAACATGGAGTATATGTAGATAATAGGGGAATGAACACATATCCCATATAAACAGGTGTATATTATATTCCCTGAGCGTTATAGGTGGGGAATGAACATGAAATATATGTAGATAATAGGGGAATAAACACATATGGGATAGATGTTCAGAGATGGAGTGCTTGCTTGTATCAGCACTTTTGTGCAGTTCTTCTTGTGAAGGACAATATTTTTAAAAAAATCCTTTAAATCTAAATATTAAACTGCATTTTTCTACCCCACAAAGTGTGCATGTCACAAATATTTTTTTTTTAATCATCCTCTTTACTAGTCAAATTTTATAGTCATACTGTACATGCCACATCAATCTAGTAGGTATTAAAGTTTTAGGAGCTTACTCTTTGGGCTTGTACCTACAAAGCATTTCTTATATCATTTTTGGGAAGGAGTTACATTTTATGAAAAAAAAATATATTTATAAATACATATATAAATATATACATACTGTATATTAAAAAAGTAGATCTGTATCACTATGCTTGTCTGGCTTTGCTCCTCTGTTTTACTTGTGCAATATGACAACCATTTACACCACACCTATGCTGCAGCCTGCAGCCACAGTTTGCTTTCTACAAATCCAACTTTTCTTGTTTACATTCTTTTTGGCCAGGACTGAGTAATTGGAATTGAAAAGATCATCAAAAGTTAATCATGTCTGCTAAAAGAAAATGGAGCAATAGCAATGAACGGTGTAGTGTGAAAAATCAAACAACAATAACACTAGTGATGAGCAAACCCGAACGGGATGTTCAGGGTCCGTATCAGACACATATTCTCTGTTAACGAACCCTGAATATGGACTTTGGAAGGTATGATATGGAGCAATGTTGTATAGGAAGGGATGGATGGGGTAAAACAAGAGCAAAAGAATGTTCAAGAGAAAATAAACTTATCAGTCTGTTGGCTTCTTGATTGCAGCTCCTTGATCTCCAACGGTGGCATTGACAAAAGCGGCACGTGTAGTGTCGGAGTCGTCCGATGTAGATGAAGTTCCGGTATCCAAGGCGGACGAAGGGTCTTTTGCTGGGTCAGCTTGGCTCCTGGTCCCACGACTTCTACGTAGTGTGCTCAGTTCGTTTTGAGATACCGCCGGAGCATAGCTCTGCTCCACGGTGTATGCTGGTGAGGGGTCAGTAGGTTCTGGCTCAGTTACCTGGTCCCGGCTAGGCTGCAGGCATGCAACAGTCACTCATCTCACGTGTGAGTTACCTTCCGGCACGGAGGACAAAGGGTTTTGTCAGTCTCGGGTCGCGAGCAGTGGACATGGTCATGAGGGATGTGCAAGGTGGGCCTGCACTCACGCGATGCTCTGCTGCCACGACCGTCACCTCACCCTGCTGTGAACTCTCTCTTCCTGCCAGAAATGTCCTCCCTTTCCCGCGCACAGTCCTCTTTATGTCAGGCCTGTCTCCTGATGACAGCTGCAAAGGTTGGTCCATGCCAGAATACGCTCCCATCGTGCAACAACGGTGACAGTTCTGACAGTTCCGGAAAGGTACCCCTGGTCCGGTTCATCTCCTTACACTGCAGCACAGCCAATCAACATGCTTTTAGACTGTACAACCAAAAGAAAAAGGAGTTCAAATACCAGTATAAAATATTGATTTTAATAAATTAATGTCAATAAATTTTTTTTCCAAAAAATAACAAGTATTTATTACATAAAAAAGTAACAAAGTGAAGGACACATACCATGAATCTAATACATTTACATAGTTGTGTGGACTTGGGATTAAGAGATTATAAAGCTTTCACAGCAATATGTATACCTATTAAAACACTATCATAGTGCTGGGCACTCTTGAACAGTAACCATGGGTATTATCAACTCTAATGTAATTATATCACCATAAATATGGCCCCATACAGATCCTAAAAATGCCAAGATAACAATTCCAGCACAAAATAAAATCTCACCCAAATTGGTCCTGGTAAATGGTCAGAATGTGCAGCCCCAACGCGCGTTTCGCGTGGGCTTCCTCAGGGGGCTATATACAACTCTAATATAATTATATTAGAGTTGATAATACCCATGGTTACTGTTCAAGAGTGCCCAGAACTATGATAGTGTTATAATAGGTATACATATTGCTATGAAAGCTTTATAATCTCTTAATCCCAAGTCCACACAACTATGTAAATGTGTTAGATTCATGGTCATGTGTCCTTCACTTTGTTACTTTTTTATGTAATAAATATTTTTTATTTTTTGGAAAATTTTTTTATTAACATTAATAAAATCAATATTTTATACAGGTATTTGAACTCCTTTTTCTTTTGGTTGTACATGTTAGTTGGAGTATAACTTTTAGTGGTGAGTTTTATTGATTTAACCCCTTCTTTTCTGGATTTTTATTCATGCTTTTAGACTGTGCATTAGGGTGACCGCAAAAAATCGATGTCGGAATTTTGTCTGTCTGGACCCCACAAAACGATTCCCCTTTCCAGATATTGAGATAGCCAAAATTTGAGCTCGATCAAATGACGTTAACCCGTGCCGCTCGTCGCTCAAAGTTTGAAAAAATCCAAATTGAGGTATTTTAAGATTTAGGTATTTTGCATAATCTGTTAGACTATAAAGAATGTGACAACAACATTGCAGAAATAGCCCTGACCAAATTTTCGAACCATTTGTGGTATTTGAATGCAGAGTTGGTGGGATTATCGTTTTTTGATACCACCATTACAATGAAAAGTTGTTAATGGCTAATAAATTGCTCAGTAGCACAGATGAACCATCAGAGCATGCTAGGGTGGTAAATCCAAAAGTTAGGAAAGAAAAATTAAAAGAGGTAGGAATTAACCGACTTTAATGACCTTCTGACAAAAGATGAAGAACAAAAGCAATATGTCCTGCAAGTTGTAAGCAAATGCCGAGCATTATATTCTGACTAGAGTTGAGCGACTTTTGGTTTTTTAGGGTCGCGTTTCGTTTCGTGAAACCCGACTTTTCCAAAAGTCGGGTCGAGCAAGATCGTCCGATTATAGGGAAAAGTCGGGGTCGTCCCGAAACACGAAACCCAATGTAAGTCAATGGGGAATAAAAGTCGGCAGTGAGAGGAGGACAGGAAACACCTACAGTGCCCATTTGAATGCCAAAAGCATCAATTCTTCTTACTTAAGCTTGTCAACCTTAATTAACTTCATAATACAAGTTACGCACTGAAAAATGGGGGTTATTTGGCTAAAGTTGTGGGGGGGGAGGGCTGGCTCCAGGTTTTCATGTGCCCTGGGCGAAAGAGCGCCCCTTTAACACATACCACAACTCATCATGCTCCGATACGGCAGAGAAATAGCGGTATAGTACAATGAAAAATACTTCACTTTTTACATCTCATGACGAGGCCCATCTATTTCTCCATACAAAATCATTGGTCCCATATAATGTTTGAAACAGTATATGATGAGCTCCACATAATGCTACAGTATATGTTGGTCCCCATGGATGAAGCTCCACTGTCTTATGGGCCCAAATAATGCTCCAAACATAATGGGCCCCATTTCTAATGCTCTAGTGTATAATGGGCCCTGTAAATGCTGCTCCAGTGTCTGATGTCCACCTTTGGAATGTTCCAGTGTATGGTGGGCCCCATCTATCATTCTCAGACGGTGTTAGGCCCAGTATGGATTGCACGTGATTGCACAAAGGTTAGAAAGGGTACCGTATCCCCGGATAACATGTATGGATAGCGTACACATTCAAAATGTATGTCTCAGGAGGCAGGCTCAGACGGTGTCAGGCCCACTATGGATTGCACGTGATTGCACAAAGGTTAGAAAGGGTACCGTATCCCCGGATAACATGTATGGATAGCGTACACATTCAAAATATATGTCTCAGGAGGCAGGCTCAGACGGTGTTAGGCCCAGTATGGATTGCACGTGATTGCACAAAGGTTAGAAAGGGTACCGTATCCCCGGATAACATGTATGGATAGCGTACACATTCAAAATATATGTCTCAGGAGGCAGGCTCAGACGGTGTCAGGCCCAGTATGGATTGCACGTGATTGCACAAAGGTTAGAAAGGGTACCGTATCCCCGGATAACATGTATGGATAGCGTACACATTCAAAATATATGTCTCAGGAGGCAGGCTCAGACGGTGTTAGGCCCAGTATGGATTGCACGTGATTGCACAAAGGTTAGAAAGGGTACCGTATCCCCGGATAACATGTATGGATAGCGTACACATTCAAAATATATGTCTCAGGAGGCAGGCTCAGACGGTGTCAGGCCCAGTATGGATTGCACGTGATTGCACAAAGGTTAGAAAGGGTACCGTATCCCCGGATAACATGTATGGATAGCGTACACATTCAAAATATATGTCTCAGGAGGCAGGCTCAGACGGTGTCAGGCACAGTATGGATTTGACGGCCCAGATTACACAGCGGAGGAGCAGGGAGAAGTAAAGATTGCAAATGCTGGGGCCCTGCCCAAGCAAGGGGGGCCCACTCGTGGGCGTCGGTACTGGCACTGGGCCCCTCATAGTACAGCGGTGTGTCTGACTGCGGGTGTGCACCACCACCGTCAGAGACACTTGATTGCACTATGAGGGACCCTGTGCCAGTGCCCGTGCCCAAGAGTCGGCCTACCCACCTGTCCAGGGCAACGGCACTCGCACGGTGTCGTGCGCTAGGTGGTGACCCCGGCCATGGGGGGGGAGGCAGCACAGTTAGGGAGTTTTAGAAAGTGGCATATGTTGATGTTGGACATTCAGCTGATGCAAAAGGCGAAATAGGTCAAGTCCCAGGAAGAGGTGGACCAAAGCAAGCCATTTTTCTGTCACCCTATGTGTCATCAGGGGAAGGTGGGACAAAATCCTTGGAAACCCATGCGTGGTTCATTTTAATGAAGGTTAGATCATCCACATTTTGGGTTGACAGACGGGTCCTTTTTTCTGTCAGGATTGATCCATCTGCACTGAAGACTCTTTCCGATAGCACACTTGCAGCTGGGCAAGCGAGCTCCTGTAAGGCATATTGTGCCAATTCAGGCCAGGTGTCCAGTTTAGCGGCCCAATAGTCAAAGGGGAATGACCTGTGTGGGAGAACATCGATATGGGAGGAAAAGTAGTTTGTAACCATGGTTGACAACTGCTGTCTCCTGTCACTTTCCATCGATGCAGTATTACCAGTTGTGTGAGCGGTATTTGAAAAATCAGTCCACAACATTGTCATGAAACCCCTGTCTCCAACGCCACTTCTGCTGTGTGCACCACGAACACCTCTGCCAAGCTGCCCCCGGCCCATACGGCTCGTGTGAGAACCATCACCGCTGCTGTGTGCTGGGAATGCCTCAAGCAACCGATTTACCAGAGTTGCTTGTTTATTAGCCAATATTAGGTCAAGGTTCTCCTGTGGCATGATGTTTTGTAATTTGCCTTTATAGCGTGGATCCAGGATGCTGGCCAACCAGTAGTCGTCATCGTTCATCATTTTGGCAATGCGGGGGTCCCTTTTTAGGATCCGCAAGGCATAATCTGACATGTGGGCCAATGTTCCCAGTGTCAATGATGCACTGCGAGTGCTGGTTGGAGGAGCACTTTCTGGCAAATCCACATCCCTCCAGTCACGCACAAACCCTGTACCAGACCTTGCCACGCCAACATTTTCACTTGCCCCATGAGATGCATCCTCCTCCCCTAAGTAATCATCCCCATCATCATCCTCCTCCTCCTCTTTTTCCTCCACCTCGTCCAGGAGAGGTCCCTGAGCAGACAATGGCTGAAGGTCATCAAGGATTCCCTCCTCCTCTTCCTCCTCATCAACATTGGCTGCAGACGCCTGCTCCTTAAGGTGCGTCAAAGTTTGCATGAGCAGACGCATAAGTGGGATGCTCATGCTTAGGATGGCGTCGTCTGCGCTTACCAGCCGTGTGCATTCCTCAAAACACTGAAGGACTTTACAGAGGTCTTTCAGCTTCGACCACTGCACACCTGTCAACTCCATGTCTGCT
The DNA here is from genome assembly GCF_039654945.1 of Dendrobates tinctorius. Classification (NCBI taxonomy): domain Eukaryota; kingdom Metazoa; phylum Chordata; class Amphibia; order Anura; family Dendrobatidae; genus Dendrobates; species Dendrobates tinctorius. The sequence goes on from NW_027361882.1 coordinate 916,758, forward strand.
CTCAAAGTGCCTGGCCGTGTATCCTCCCACAAATGCATTATGGTCTGCCTCTGCTCGCACAGCCGCTCCACCATGTGCAGGGTGGAGTTCCACCTTGTTGCAATGTCGATAATGAGGCGGTGGTTGGGAAGGTGGAGCAATCGCTGCAGCTTCTGCATACGAACGGAGTGTACAGGCGACCGGCGGATGTGCGCGCACAGTCTTCGCACCTTCTGGAGCAGGGCTGTTAACTCCGGATAATTTTTGAGGAAGCACTGCACCACCAGGTTCAAGGTGTGAGCCAAGCAATGTATGTGGCTGAGTTTTGAAAGGGCCATGGCTGCACAAAATTACGGCCGTTATCACTAACTACCTTGCCTGCCTCAAGATGTACACTGCCCAGCCATGACTCAGTTTGTCGCTTCAAGTACTCGGCCAGCACCTCGGCGGTATGTCTGTCGCCCAAACACATCATCTGCAACACAGCCTGCTGACGCTTTCCACTAGCTGCTCGATAGGGGGACACATCGTGTGCAACAGTGGCAGCTGCAGATGGAGTGCTCGTACGACTGCGGTCTGTGGACGAGCTTTCGCTTCTGGAGGAGGAGGACGAGGAGGAGGAGGAGGGTGGAACGCCTACAGCCAACTGTTTCCTATACCGTGGGCTAGGCAGCACTGTCCCACCACCGCTGTCCCCTGTGGACCCTGCATCCACCACATTAACCCAGTGCGCAGTGATGGACACGTAACGGCCCTGGCCATGCCGACTGGACCATGCATCAGTTGTGAGGTGCACCTTTCCGCTCACTGACTGCTTGAGTGCATGGACAATGCGGTCTTTCACATGATGGTGGAGGGCTGGGATGGCTTTGCGAGAGAAGAAGTGGTGACTGGGTAGGTCATAGCGTGGTACTGCATAGGCCATGAGTTCGCGGAAAGCTGTGCTTTCCACCAACCGAAAGGGCATCATCTCAAACTAGATTAGTTTGGCAATGTGGGCGTTCAAACCCAGTGTACGCGGATGAGAGACTGAGTACTTTCTTGACCTACTCATAGTGTCTGGGAGGGTGAGCTGGACTTGAGAGCTGCATATGGTGGAAGTAGCGGTGGACAGGGCGGACTGAGAGAGGGTTGATGATGGTGATGGAGTTGGTGTTCTTTCTGATGGCCTAGAATCAGTCTTTCGTTGATATAACAGTGGGATTCCCTGACTGCTGTGGCCTTGCAATGACACCTCAACATTTGCTGCTGTGCTAACCGGTGGGCTTACAGTGGGGGAAACAATGTAGCGTTGATGACTACCTTCCTTATGATCAGTTGCACATGTGGCACTTGAGGTTTGGTGTTGTGTCCACGCTTGCAAGTGCATGCTGGTTAAATGTCTAAGCATGCAACTGGTATTCAAATTTTTCAGATTTTTCCCTCGGCTAAAGGTCTTTGCGCACTTCTTACAGATAACCTTGGCCTGATCATGAGGATTTTGTTCAAAAAAGTGCCACACTGCACTCTTCCTACTTTGGCAGACATTTTGCGGCCTAGCACGCTGTGATCTTTTGACCCTCTGGACAAGCTGTCCAGCAACTCTTTTGATGTTTGGAACCTGTCTTTGGAGTGCTCCGGGCCTGCCAGATAACAGCTGTTGCGATGTCGATGTCTGCTGTGGATGCTCCTCATCTGAGCTATTGGAAGCAGCACCCTCTACCCCCAATGGATGCCAATCTGGGTCAACAACTGGGTCATCCATCACCTCCTCTTCTATGTCATTTGCACCTTCCTCTGTGTCACCGTGTATGGTGGTATAGTGTGCGGGAAGGGGCACCTGAGTCTCATCAGGGTCAGAATCTGGCTCTGTACACTGCGAGGACAATGTAGTGCTCTGAGTGAATGTACCAGCAGAATCATCCATCAGCGGCTGTGCATCAGTGCACTCCATGTCAGATTCATCTTGGCCTGGGTAATTCACCATTTCACTTGATAATCCAGGCATGGTATGTGAAAACAGCTCCATGGAGTAATCAGTAGTATGGCCTGCGTCATCCTTCAATCTTGGTTGGGGTGAAGGACACAAGGAAAGGTGTGGTTCATGAACATGAGCCTCCAATGACGACTCAGTGCTTTTACTTTTTACAACTGAAGAAGATGAGGCGATAGAGCTGGAGGCTGAGTCAGCAATGTAAGACAAAACTTTTTCCTGATGCTCTGGCTTTAAAAGCGGTTTGCCAACTCCTAGAAAACTAAGCGTTCGAGGCCTTATGTAGCCAGACGATGACGCAGGCTCAACACCTCCTGCATTCGGTCCTATTTTGCTCTTGCCACTACCATCAGATCCACCACCAACACCATCATTACCAGCTGCCAACCCCCCGCCCAATTCCACGGCCTCTTCCACCAGCCTTCCTCATTTTTGGTAGAAATGTAGACAAAATCCAACAAACTATATGGTATGTAAAACAAGGTGTCTATAGGACAGGGGAGATTTTGAAATTCTGCACACACTTTTGGACACTGGACACTTTTGGATTGTGTGAGGCCCACTGATATCTGAGCGCTATGTGACAGGCTCGATGGCACAGCTGTGACCTAAGTGACTAGAGAATAAGTGAGATTTTGAATCTCTGCACACACTTTTGGACACTGGATACTTTTGGATTGTGTGAGGCCCACTGATATCTGAGCGCTATGTGACAGGCTCGATGGCACAGCTGTGACCTAAGTGACTAGAGGATAAGTGAGATTTTGAATCTCTGCACACACTTTTGGACACTGGACACTTTTGGATTGTGTGAGGCCCAATGAATATCTGAGCGCTATGTGACAGGCTCGATGGCACAGCTGTGACCTAAGTGACTAGAGGATAAGTGAGAGTTTGAATCTCTGCACACACTTTTGGACACTGGACACTTTTGGATTGTGTGAGGCCCAATGAATATCTGAGCGCTATGTGACAGGCTCGATGGCACAGCTGTGACCTAAGTGACTAGAGGATAAGTGAGAGTTTGAATCTCTGCACACACTTTTGGACACTGGACACTTTTGGATTGTGTGAGGCCCAATGAATATCTGAGCGCTATGTGACAGGCTCGATGGCACAGCTGTGACCTAAGTGACTAGAGAATAAGTGAGAGTTTGAATCTCTGCACACACTTTTGGACACTGGACACTTTTGGATTGTGTGAGGCCCACTGATATCTGAGCGCTATGTGACAGGCTCGATGGCACAGCTGTGACCTAAGTGACTAGAGGATAAGTGAGATTTTGAATCTCTGCACACACTTTTGGACACTGGACACTTTTGGATTGTGTGAGGCCCAATGAATATCTGAGCGCTATGTGACAGGCTCGATGGCACAGCTGTGACCTAAGTGACTAGAGGATAAGTGAGAGTTTGAATCTCTGCACACACTTTTGGACACTGGACACTTTTGGATTGTGTGAGGCCCAATGAATATCTGAGCGCTATGTGACAGGCTCGATGGCACAGCTGTGACCTAAGTGACTAGAGGATAAGTGAGAGTTTGAATCTCTGCACACACTTTTGGACACTGGACACTTTTGGATTGTGTGAGGCCCAATGAATATCTGAGCACTATGTGACAGGCTCGATGGCACAGCTGTGACCTAAGTGACTAGAGGATAAGTGAGAGTTTGAATCTCTGCACACACTTTTGGACACTGGACACTTTTGGATTGTGTGAGGCCCAATGAATATCTGAGCGCTATGTGACAGGCTCGATGGCACAGCTGTGACCTAAGTGACTAGAGGATAAGTGAGAGTTTGAATCTCTGCACACACTTTTGGACACTGGACACTTTTGGATTGTGTGAGGCCCAATGAATATCTGAGCGCTCTGTGACAGGCTCGATGGCACAGCTGTGACCTAAGTGACTAGAGGATAAGTGAGAGTTTGAATCTCTGCACACACTTTTGGACACTAGACACTTTTGGATTGTGTGAGGCCCAATGAATATCTGAGCGCTATGTGACAGGCTCGATGGCACAGCTGTGACCTAAGTGACTAGAGGATAAGTGAGAGTTTGAATCTCTGCACACACTTTTGGACACTGGACACTTTTGGATTGTGTGAGGCCCAATGAATATCTGAGCACTATGTGACAGGCTCGATGGCACAGCTGTGACCTAAGTGACTAGAGGATAAGTGAGAGTTTGAATCTCTGCACACACTTTTGGACACTGGACACTTTTGGATTGTGTGAGGCCCAATGAATATCTGAGCGCTATGTGACAGGCTCGATGGCACAGCTGTGACCTAAGTGACTAGAGGATAAGTGAGAGTTTGAATCTCTGCACACACTTTTGGACACTGGCACTTTTGGATTGTGTGAGGCCCAATGAATATCTGAGCGCTATGTGACAGGCTCGATGGCACAGCTGTGACCTAAGTGACTAGAGGATAAGTGAGAGTTTGAATCTCTGCACACACTTTTGGACACTGGACACTTTTGGATTGTGTGAGGCCCAATGAATATCTGAGCGCTATGTGACAGGCTCGATGGCACAGCTGTGACCTAAGTGACTAGAGGATAAGTGAGAGTTTGAATCTCTGCACACACTTTTGGACACTGGACACTTTTGGATTGTGTGAGGCACAATGAATATCTGAGCGCTATGTGACAGGCTCGATGGCACAGCTGTGACCTAAGTGACTAGAGGATAAGTGAGAGTTTGAATCTCTGCACACACTTTTGGACACTGGACACTTTTGGATTGTGTGAGGCCCAATGAATATCTGAGCGCTATGTGACAGGCTCGATGGCACAGCTGTGACCTAAGTGACTAGAGGATAAGTGAGAGTTTGAATCTCTGCACACACTTTTGGACACTGGACACTTTTGGATTGTGTGAGGCCCAATGAATATCTGAGCACTATGTGACAGGCTCGATGGCACAGCTGTGACCTAAGTGACTAGAGGATAAGTGAGAGTTTGAATCTCTGCACACACTTTTGGACACTGGAGACTTTTGGATTGTGTGAGGCCCAATGAATATCTGAGCGCTATGTGACAGGCTCGATGGCACAGCTGTGACCTAAGTGACTAGAGGATAAGTGAGAGTTTGAATCTCTGCACACACTTTTGGACACTGGACACTTTTGGATTGTGTGAGGCCCAATGAATATCTGAGTGCTATGTGACAGGCTCGATGGCACAGCTGTGACCTAAGTGACTAGAGGATAAGTGAGAGTTTGAATCTCTGCACACACTTTTGGACACTGGACACTTTTGGATTGTGTGAGGCCCAATGAATATCTGAGCGCTATGTGACAAGCTCGATGGCACAGCTGTGACCAAAGTGACTAGAGGATAAGGGAGATTGGATTGCTTTTAAAAAAGCAGTTTGCGGAGCAGTGGGTAAACAGCAATGCCAGCCTGTCAGGAAGCCTTAGAAGGCAGCCCAACAACCAACACCACTGATACACCACTATATAGCATCCCCTTGCACTGCACACACAGTGACTGGTGTGTTGTGCAGGCCAAATTGCTAGCAGCAGAAGCAGTTTTTTTTTCTTCTCAGCAGGACAAAAAAAAAAATTGGGATTGCTTTTAAAAAAGCAGTTTGCGGAGCAGTGGGTAAACAGCAATGCAGGAATGTCAGGAAGCCTTAGAAGGCAGCCCAACAACCAACACCACTGATACACCACTATATAGCCTCCCCTTGCACTGCACACACAGTGACTGGTGTGTTGTGCAGGCCAAATCGCTAGCAGCAGAAGCAGTTTTTTGGTCTTCTTCCCTGCCTAACGCTCTCCCTACAGAATCAGCAGCAACCTCTCCCTATGCTAAGATCGGCAGAAGTAAGATGGCGGTCGGCGTGCACGCCCTTTTATACCCCCTGTGACGCCCACCAAAGCAAGCCAATAACTTGCATGCCCTTCTGAAAGATGGTGGTGACCCGTGCCTATGTCATCACGTTGCCCACAGTGTCCGTGGATCCTGATTGGCTGAAAAAGAGCGCAAAACAAACTTTTGAAACGCGACTTTGGCGCGTAAGTCGCCGACCTCGTGGCCGACCTCATCCTAGGGTCGGGTTTCGTTTCATGAAACCCGACTTTGCCAAAAGTCGGCGACTTTTGAATTTTTTCGACCCGTTTCGCTCAACTCTAATTCTGACGTTTCAAAAACTACTTTAACAAAAGCTCTAGAATAGATTAGATAACTATGTAAAATTATCAACTCATGTAGGTTAGCGTGCTCTGATGGTTCATCTGTGCTACTGAGCAATTTATTAGCCATTAACAACTTTTCATTGTCTGTAATGGTGGGATCAAAAAACGATAATCCCACCAACTCTGCATTCAAATACCACAAATGGTTCGAAAATTTGGTCAGGGCTATTTCTGCAATGTTGTTGTCACATTCTTTATAGTCTAACAGACTATGCAAAATACCTAAATCTTAAAATACCTCAATTTGGATTTTTTCAAACTTTGAGCAAAGAGCGGCACGGGTTAACGTCGTTTGATCGAGCTGAAATTTTGGCTATCTCAATATCTGGAAAGGGGAATCGTTTTGTGGGGTCCAGACGAACAAGATTCCGACATTTTTTCCCCCCCATATGAGATCCGGTCACCCTACTGTGCATACTTCCGGAGCCATCACAGCCATGACAAGTATTGACATGGCTGTGATTGGCCGGCGCAACACGTGACTAATCCTGTATAAAGACCAGATAACGAGTGCCACCACCATTATTTTCTCATTAGTATAGGGATAGGACACAGCTGGCGTGAGGGACAGATTATGACTGTGTATTCTGCAAACAACGGTGTGTCTACTCTGCACTGCAACCCATAACTGTGATAGTACTGTGCTATTACTGTGCTAAAGAGTCAGTGATAAGCGGTCATAGAGGAGCGCTTAGGAGGCAACCCAGGGGCAGACGAAGATGTCAGGTCTCCACCGCAGCTCCAGCCGAAAACCTCCAATGGAGGATAGGAGCAATGAGAAAATGGAAACGGTCTTAGGAGCGCAGGAAAGAGACTCAGACATGAGATAGGTTTAAACCACAACGCCTGTGGGAGTACTGTCCTTTAAGCCTCTCTGTGTACTCTGCACCACCCGCCTGTGGGAGTACAGTTCTTTAAGCTTCTGTATGTGCTCTGCAACCCCCGCTTGTGACCATACTGTCCCTTAAGCTGCTGTGTGTACTATGTGGCGGTCTCTTTCCCATTTTTGGACTGAAAAAAATATTTTGTTCTATCGCTGTGTCTATACGAGTAGTGTGTTTAAAAAATTATTCTACTCTGCATCCATCTGTTTGTGAGTAGTATGTCTAAACAAAATTCTACTATGCTGCTGTATCTGTATGAGTTGTGGCTCTTCCTAAAAAAATAACTGTACCTTTGTGTCAAAAAGTCTCTGGGAGTATTGTACCAAAAAGCCTTTGTGTATACTGTGCCAAAAATCCCCTCGGACTACTTTGCTAAAAAGTCTCTGTGAATACTGTGCCAAAAAGCCTCTCAGTGTACCCTGCAGCTGTGTCTGTATGAGTATTGTGCCAAAAAAATATATACTCTGCCGCTGTGTCTGTACGAGCAGTGGGCCTAAAAAATAGTTACTCTCTGTGTTAGGGACGGCGGAACGCACTAAATATAAATAATAGGAAGTGCGTTCGCCGCCTGGGGTCCACCGTGCAGTAGGTGTAACAACCGCTGCTGAGTAATGGCAGACTCACTATATGGCGGTATACTGCGCTCGGGTTAAACGTCACCCGAGGTGCAGAGAGTGAACTCTTTTAAACTCACAGAGGCGCTAAAGCATAGATGCCGAGCCTGTTAGCTTCACAGGTCTCAGCTGGCATGCACACACGGTATATGGTCACAGGACACGGCCCAAGACAGAGGTCGGTGTCCGACTTGACCTACCGTGCGTGCGGCGTCGCTACTGCGGATGCCGGTAAGTGCTGCTAACTGCAGCGCAGCAGTAACTGTTATGAATGAGTCACCGAAGGAGGAAAAAACAAAAATACAAGCTAAGTCCAGAAAACTGGAGAGGTTGGTAGCTATCGGATTGCAAACCCCTGATCTTATCCACAACAACTAACAGTAGCCGTGGGGGGTTCCTACGATGCCCTAGACCCCTCGATCACAGCCGGAGAACTAAATAGGCCTAAAGAAAGAAAGGGGAAATCTAAACTGCCCCAGAGCAGACCCCAAAGTAATAGGCAGCCCCCAACATATAATGACGGTGAAGCAAGATGAAAACACTAACACAGATAGAAAGATAGGTTGAGCAAACGATGGGGCCCAAGCTAACTAAAAAGGACATGATAGAAAAGCTGCTGTCTGCAATCCGTAAAAAACCCTACCAAAAAATGTCCCAACCGTCTGATAGGAAAAACAGGCCCTGAAGTCGCTAGGACTTCAAAATGACTATATCAGCACTCAGGTATATTCTGAAGACAGAGCAAAGAGACAAACAGATCAGAGACAAAAATGGAACTCAGCACACCACCGACCGGGATGGCTGAACTCCAAAAAACAAGGTAAACAAAACTAATAAGTTCAATAGCAGAGCAAAAACTTATCTTTGGGAAGCAGGAATCAGACTGGTCTCCAAGAATCCAGCAGAGAAATCACCAGCGACTCAGAAGGGCGTCGGCTGCCTTATATCCAGTCAGAAGTTCCTGTTACCCAGTCATCATCTACCTGATCAGGTGTTTGGTAATCAGACTCACTACCTTCCTTCACCAGAAGAGGGAGTTCATCAGACATCGACGGTGAAGGGGAAAATGAACTCACAACATTATATCCCCCTTGAGGAGGGGTCACCGAACCCTCATCCACGCCACCAGGGCGATCAGGATGGGCCCGATGAAAGGCACGAACCAATCTTTCGGCATGAATATCGGATGCAGGGACCCAAGAATTATCCTCCTGGCCATAACCCTTCCATTTAACCAAATACTGGAGTCTCCGTCAAGCCAGGTGAGAATCCAGTATCTTCTCAACCTCATATTCCACATTACCTTCAACCAATATCGGGTCAGGAGGTGCCACCACAGGAACTACTGGCTCAGCAAACCTCTTTAACAGAGACTTATGAAACACGTTATGGATCTTAAATGTAACAGGAAGAGCCAATCGAAAAGAGACTGGATTAAGAATCTCCAAAATCTTGTAAGGTCCAATAAATCTAGGTTTAAACTTTGGAGAAGCCACCTTCATAGCGATATTCTTTGATGACAACCAAACCATATCACCCACCTTAAACTGGGGACCAATGGTCCTATGCTGGTTGGAAAACCGCTGGGCCTTTTCCTGGGAGAGAGACAACTTATCCACCACTTGGTCCCAGATCTGGTGCATTCTCTCCACCACAGTGTCAACACCTGGGCAGGCAGAAGGCTCCACCTGCCCTGAAGAGAATCAAGGATGAAACCCAAAGTTACAAAAAAAAGTGACATCAAAGTGGCAGAACTAGCTCTATTATTTAAAGCAAATTCGGCCAAGGGAAAAATGAAACCCAATCATCCTGATCAGCAGACATAAAACATCTCAAATACGACTCTAAAGTCTGGTTTGTTCTCTCCGTCTGCCCATTGGTCTGAGGGTGAAACGCAGAGGAGAAGGACAACTGAATTCCCAGCTTGGAACAGAAAGTCCTCCAAAATCTAGACACAAACTGAACTCCTCTGTCAGATACAATGTTCTCAGGAATCCCGTGCAAGCGAACCACCTGTTGCAAAAACAAGGGCACCAACTCTGAGGAAGATGGCAACTTAGGGAGTGGTACAAGATGGACCATCTTAGAGAATCTATCACAAATCACCCAAATAACAGTCATTCTCTGAGAGACAGGCATATCAGAGATAAAATCCATTGAAATATGGGTCCATGGCCTCCTGGACACCGGCAAAGGCATCAACAACCCACTAGAGCGAGAACAAGGTTTAGACAGGGAGCAAGTCCCACAGGACTGCACAAAATTCCTGACATCACGAGACAAGGCGGGCCACCAAAATGACCGACTCACCAAATCTCTAGTACCAAAAATACCTGGATGACCAGCCAATGCAGAGCAATGAACTTCAGACATCACTCTCTTCCTCCACTGGTCAGGAACATACAATTTTCCAATGGGACAACGCTCAGGTTTGTCCTCCTGAAACTCTTCCAGAGCACGTCTCAAATTGGGCGAGATGGCAGAAAGAACTACCCCCTCACCTAAGATGGTAGCAGGCTTGGTCACAACAGGAGAATCAGCAAAAAAACTCCTAGAGAGGGCGTCTGACATTCTTAGTGCCCGGAAGAAAAGAGACCACAAAATCAAAACGTGTGAAAAACAAGGGCCACCTAGCCTTTCTAGGATTTAAGCGTTTGGCCGACTCCAGGTAAATCAAATTCTTGTGGTCAGTAAGGACCACGACTTGATGTTTAGCTCCCTCCAACCAATGTCTCCACTCCTCAAATGCCCATTTCATGGCTAACAGTTCCCGATTCGCCACATCATAGTTACGTTCGGATGGGGAGAACTTTCGGGAAAAGAAAGCACAGGGATTCATTTTAGATGTAAGGCCTCTTTCACACATCAGGTTTTCGCCGTCAGGCGCGATCCGGCGCTTTTGACCAGAAACCGGATCTGGCGAAATGCAATGCCGGATCCGGTTTCCCCCCCATTGACTTGCATTAGAGCCGGATCGAGCCGGATGGCCATGCGTTTCATCTGATTTTCGCCGGATCCGGCAATGTGACGCGATCCGGCGTCTGGAAAAAACGGCTACTGTAACGTTTTTTGTCTCCGGCGAAAAAGCCGGACACGCCGGCTTTTTCATACAATGAAAGCCTATGAGCACCGCAATGCGCCTGATCCGGCGATAGCCGGATCTGGTTTTTTTGGTCTGAGCATGCTCAGTAGCTCTGCCCACAAGACATATATAAAAGCAAGACAGTGGGACCCTCAGCCACACCCAACATGCCACCCAAGCCAAGAACCAGGAGCAGGAGAAGGCAGCAGACATCTACAGCAGCACCATCAGCACCACCCCAAATGGAGCAGCATGCTGAACAACGGGAGGGGAGTCCAGCAGCAGATGAGAGACGGTAATTATCAAATCCCCCATTCCTCCAAACTAGGGCTATGGAATATCAAGATATTCATTGGCCCTTTGTTTCTCTTTATTCAACAGCCGCCCAATAGATGCAGCAGCAGCAGCAGCAATGGCAGCAGCTGGAACACCACCCACAGGCATGGAGTGTGGCCACCAGGAAGACAGCACATCATCTTCTGGGAGCCCTCCCTCGCATCGTCAACGTTTGACGGTAAGTTTTTATTTCCAAGATCCATCATCTCTGTAATATATGTCTATTCATTGCCTTTTATTTCAAAACAGGAATCACAAGATGAAGAGGAGCTCCCAGAAGAAGAAGGAAGGGGTGGACAGACACTTGGAGTGGGCTCACAATTGGTAAGTTTTTTGCATCAAACGCAGAAACACAACATCACACTACACAACACATAGAAAACAATGTTCTGCAGACCACACACAGCAAACAAATGCCTACATCCAAAGACATAACATTTTTTGTTTTCTTCTCTAGTCTTCCCAATCTGGTGCTCGGCCAAGAGGTCCTCGCAGTGCCTCCCAGGGTCGTCGGCGACAGCAACGCGGCGGTCACCAGCGTGTAAGTATAAATATTTTTGCTTTGTTTTTTTGCACTTTTTATTTCATTTCTTTTGTGGAGGCTAATTATGTTATTTTTGTCTTTTTCTTTAACAGCCTTCACAGCGTGCTCCCGACTCTGACGGTGAGGATGGAGGACTCGATGTGGACCACCTCATCGATCTTGTCAGAGAAAGGGAGCCGCTCTGGAATATGGCTGACCGCCGCCATGCTGACCTGATCGTTACCCGGCGACTCTGGGAGGAAATCTGTTCGCTCCTTGTGGACCGCTGGGAGGACCTCGAAGCTCGGGCCCAGATTAAAGAGCGTAAGTATATACAGTACCGGTTGCTTGATTTAAACCAGTGTTTCCCGAACTCCAGTCCTCGTGGTCCCCACGGATCATGTGTTCAGGATTTCTATTTACTTTGGAAATCCTGAAAACATGACCCCTGGGGACCATGAGGACTGGAGTTTGGGAAACACTGATGTTGTATACTAACCACTTTGTCCTTTCTCGTTTCAGGGGAGAGAATTGTGAAGCGGTGGCGGTCTGTGAGGGATCGTTTCAAGAAGGAGTTCAATAAAGAGATGCGGGCCCCGAGTGGATCTGGAGGACGAAGGAGCAAGTACAAGTACGCACGAGCCCTGTCGTTCCTCCGGGATACAATGCTCACCAGAAGGTAAATATTACACACCACATGTGACAAAAAAATGTTTAGATGTAACTTTTTTTTTCAGCCAGGGCCATACCATGTCACTATTTTAATTGTTTTTTTTTCTCTTTATTACACAGCACGGTGAGCAGCACTCGGGAGCCGGCACGATTGGACCCTTCTGAGGCGATCCCTGAGGAGACCGGCACCGAGGGACACTTCGACCGCCCCGGTACATCTGCACCTTCCCAGCCTTCCCACACATTCGACCCATCTGTCCCATCCACCAGCACAGGAGCATCGTGGCCGCCTACATTACATGAAGCTGCTGGTGAGGAGATCGCTTTCCCTTTACCCCACCCTCCTGCCCCTGCCACCTCTAGTACACCTGCGGGTACTGGGCGGCAGCGGCAGAGGGGTCAGGAAAAGAGTTATGCGCCAGAGTTCTTGCATCTGAATGCATCTTTCCAGAACTGTCTAAAAGTCTTGTCAGAGCAAATCTCCGCAGGCTTTCAGCAGATCAACTCCAGCATTCTGGAGGTGAAGACACTTCTGCAATCCATGCATTCAGAAGCAAGATCTTCGCCAAACCACACCTTTTTCAGGTCTGTTGTGGAGCGCATGGCAACACTATCTCCTACCCAGCAGATGCATGTAATGCATTCGTGCCACGGTGCTCTACAGCAGGTTACCTCCCAACCTCCACCTCCCACCACTGTAGTTCCTCCACCTGCACCCCCTCCAGCCACTTTCCATCCTCCCCCTCCTATTACATCTGCACCCCCTCCAGCCACTTTCCATCCTCCCCCTCCTATTACATACCAGCAACCTCACCAGTACCAGCAACCTCCCCAGTACCAGACATCTCCCCACTTCCAGCAACCTGCCCCGTACCAAACTCCTTCCCCGTACCAAACTCCTTCCCCATACAACTTTCCATCAACATCATCTGCTCCTACAGTCCCTGCCCAACCCTCCACTCCACCACCCACCACCTCTTCTGCCTCCCACATGTCCACCCATTCTGTAGCTTTTTCCACACCATCACCTCTAACTGTTCCTTCCCCACCACGATCCCAGTCCTCTCTCCACACTCCCATTGTCGAAGTGTCCCGCAGCCCCTCCAGCAGTATTTCCACCCCACACTACACCGAGTTATAATGTTTTTTTTTGTAATAAAAATGCCCATTTGGTTGGTTTCAAACCTTTATTAAAAAAGTTTTTTTAACTTTAAAAACAGTTTACAAAAAAAAAATATTTTAAATAAAAGTTAAATTATTGTTCACAATGGTTGTCTGTCATTTCTTTCTTCGGCAAAATATGTTTAAAAAAAAGGTTAAATACAGGGTATTTAAAAGGTAAAAAGGTATTCAAAACCAGGTATATAACTGTGGGTAAATTTTAGCTTTTTGCCACAGTTGTGTTCCTGGTTGTGTTTGAAGCAAAGTATTTCACCTAAAAAGTTGTGTTTATTGTTGGTGATTTCATAACAATGTACACAACTTTTGTTACAAGGTGAAATACTTTGCATAAAACACAACCAGGTACACACCTGTGGCCTAAAGCTAAAAATAGTAAGACCATGACAAGATAGCCAACTTTGGTTGGCAAAGGTATATACTGTTGGTACAGAAGGTACACAAGTTTGGTTAGGGCACAAATCTTTCACACTTTGTCATCCTGCCAGTGTACTCTGCCTTGAGGTGACATAAAGTATAGTGCAAAATTGTCCCTCATTACTGAAACCGTCACAGAACTTCTAGTGGTAATGTCATGGTAATCTTGCAAGGTGGTTTCTTCAGAGGTGTCCTCAATGGAAATGGGTTCCTTGCAGATAACAAAATTGTGGAGTACCACGCAAGCTTTGATCACCTCGTCCACAGTTTCTGTCTTGAGGTTGATCGCAGTCAATAGGACCCGCCATTTGGCTGTCAGAATACCAAAGGTACATTCAACCATTCTTCTTGCTCTTGTGAGGCGGTAATTAAAAATGCGTTTTGGTCTTGTCAATCCTCTGCTAGAGTACGGTTTCAAAAGGTGTTCTGACAGCTGGAAGGCTTCATCGCCTACACAGACAAATGGCATAGGTGGACCAGATGTTTGCGGCAGCGGTCTAGGTGGTGGGAACTGGAAGGTGTTTCCATACAGTTTACGCCCCATGGCAGACAGTTTGAAAACTTGAGAGTCATTGGAGCGGCCATAGGCCCCAATATCAACCGCAATAAATTTGTATTCCGCGTCAGCGATGGCCATGAGGACAATTGAAAAATATTTCTTGTAATTGAAATATTCCGATCCGGATATGTTTCCCGTCCACAGCGCCCAAGCAGTTGGGAAACTGACATATCTGCTGAAACTTGTCAGCAATTTCAATCCACCTCTCTGTTGTGGGCTCTGGTAAAAACTCTTCAGCTAAGGAGTCCCACAGTGCACGGCATGTGTACTTCACAATTCCAGATATGGTGGAAATCCCGAGTCTGTACTGGAAATGCAGTGACGAAAGGGATTCTCCAATTACAAGAAATCTGTGGGGAATTAAAAAACAATAAATAGTTTTAAATCACAGCATTGCATACCAAAACTGAGCTATAACACTTGGAGATACAAACTACCACCAACAAGATTGCAGTGAAAGTGTGCTCTGATGCGATCACATTCAATAAATGTGGCTTACCTTAAAGTCACCATCAGACGCTCTGCGGGTGAAACAGAGAAGCGGCAATAGGTGTCCGCTTTTCTTATGAGGTGTGCAATGCGCTCCACCAAGTAATCAAAATTCTCCATTGTCATCCGAACATATCCAAAAAATTTATCCGGGTTTCGTCGAAGGTCCATGCAGAGTGTAGAATAGACCCCACGCGTCATTCTCTTGGCTGTGATGGGGTGGATCCACAAACGTCGTCTACGATGCCTGATGCGCTGCTGTCTCGCTCTCTCCTTCTCCAGAACAATCACCCTCAAACGATTCGCCTCCGCTATAAAATCTGCCAAATTCTTCAAAATATTTCCAATCACAACATCCATCTTCGCCAGTAACTTGCTCTTCTCTCCAACCTGCACTTTCTCCTCTACAACCTGTCAAAGAAGGGCTGTAGGAACACGCTATATATAGTTTTCCAGTAGCCAATCCCGTTCGGAAGGCCACAAGGGTCAATTTTAAAAACCGGATCCGGCGTAATCCGTCGAAAAAAGGATAGAAAAACGGATGAACCGGATGAGACGGATCCGGTTTTGTCTGTCAAGAACAAGACGGATCCGGCAGAAAACCGGATCCGGCACATCAGGTTTTACAAAACATTTGCTGGATCCGGCATTCCGGCACGACGCCGGATCACGCCTGACGCCGAAAACCTGATGTGTGAAAGTAGCCTTACAGGATCTTTTTGGGACAAAACAGCTCCTGCACCAATCTCAAAAGCGTCCACCTCTACCTGAAACGGGAGTGAGACATCAGGTTGCCGCAAAACCGGAGCAGAAGTGAACCTTCGCTTCAGCTCCTGAAAGGAAGAAACAACCTCCGGAGACCAATTTAACACATCAGCACCCTTCTTAGTCAAATCAGTCCATGGTTTGGCAATACCAGAAAAATTAGCTATAAATTTACGATAAAAATTAGCAAAACCCAAAAACTTCTGGAGGGCCTTCAAAGAAGTGGGCTGAACCCACTGGAGTATTAAACGCCGTCTTCCATTCATCCCCATGCTTAATGCGAATAAGATTATATGCCCCCTGAGGTCAAGTTTTGTAAACCAGCAAGCACCTTTAACTCTGGAGAATAGATCAGAAATCAGGGGTAATGGATACTGATATTTAAGAGTAATTTTGTTGAGGGAACGATAGTCAATACAACGCCTTAATGACCCATCTTTTTTAGCCACGAAAAAAAAAACAGCACCTAAGGGTGAAGAGGATGGTCTAATATGACCCTTCTCCAATGACTCCTTAATATAGGATCGCATAGCCTCGTGCTCGGGTACAGATAAATTGAAAAGTCGACCCTTGGGAAATTTACACCCCGGGCTCAGCTCAATTGCACAGTCATAACTTCTATGAGGAGGCAAAGACGCAGACTCATTCTCATTAAATACATCATAAAAATCAGCCAAATAGTCAGGAACATCATGCGACTGGGGAGAGGTGGCGAAAACAGGAGCATCACTAAGGGCACACCGACAAACCCAACTCACCACAGACACAGATTTCCAATCCAAAACTGGATTATGGATTTGCAACCAGGGAAACCCCAGAACAATGGTATCATGCAAATTATGCAACACCAAAAATCTGCAATTCTCTTGATGGTCTGGGGCGACCCGCATTACCACCTGGGTCCAAAACTGAGGTTTATTCTTCGCCAAAGGAGTAGCATCAATACCCCTCAAAGGGATAGGCGTCCGCAGAGGTGTCATAGGAAATCCACAACATTTAGCAAAATCCAAGTCCATCAGGTTCAGAGCTGCTCCCGAATCCACAAAAGCCTTAGCGGAAAATGTGGACAGGGAGCAGATCAGAGTAATTGCCAGAAGAAACTTAGGTTGAACACCACCCACAGCAAATGTGTGTGCAAAACGTTTCTCTCGTTTAGGGCAGACAGAAATAATATGCAAGGCATCACCACAGAAAAAACACAGCTTATTACGCCTTCTGAACTCCTGACGTTGCGCCCTAGACAAAACTCTATCACATTGCATAAGTTCAGACATTTGTTCAACAGGTGGCAACACCTCTCGTGCGGTTTTGCGTTCACGCAAACGCCGATCAACCTGAATGGCTAATGACATAGAATCGTCAAGACCAGAGGGAACAGGAAATCCCACCATAGTATCTTTTACGGTTTCTGACAAACCCTTCCGAAAGAGAGCTGCCAAGGCACCATCATTCCAGGAAGTAAGGACCGCCCACTTTCGGAATTTTTGACAGTACATCTCTGCAGAATCCCGACCCTGGCTCAATGCCAACAGGGCCTTTTCAGCCTGATCAATAGCATTAGGTTCATCATACAACAACCCCATGGCTTGAAAAAATGCATTCACATTAGTTAGAATAGGAACATCAGGTTTCAAAGAAAACGCCCAATCCTGGGGATCGCCGCGCAGCAAAGAGATGACAATTTTAACCTGCTGCGCGGAGCTCGCCGACGAGTTAGGTTTCAATCCAAAAAATAATTTACAATTATTCTTAAAATTCAAAAATTTAGACCGATCACCAAAAAACACATCAGGAGTAGAGATCTTTGGTTCAGCAGCATGTGAATGAGCAAGATAGGCGGAAATTCCCCGCACTTCAGCAGTGAGCTGCTCCACACGATCAGACAATTGCTTCATCTCCATTGAGAAAGAAAAAAAAAATTCCCCCTACGGCCTCAGAGACATAGAGGAAAAAATATACACAAAAAAAGAAATTCTGACACACTTTTTTTTTTTTTTTACAATTCTTTCCTGCTCTTGAGTACCCTAGGATCTGCTGTTATGAAAGAGTCACCGTAGGAGGCAGACACAAAAATAGAAGCTACGTCCAGAAAACCAGAGAAGTTGGCAACTATCAGATTGCAGACCCCTGAACCTATCAACACAACTAGCAGTAGCCGTGGGGGGTTCCTACGGTGCCCAAGACCCCTCGATCACAGCCGGAGAGCTAAATAGCCTAAAGACAGAAAAGGAAATCTAAACTGCCCCAGAGCAGACCCCAAAGTAAAAGGCAGCCCCCAACATATACTGACGGTGAAGAAAGATGAAAAAACACTCACACAGACAGAAAGATAGACTGAGCAAATGATGGGGCCCAAGCTAATTACACAGGACAGGAAAGTAAGGTTGCTGTCTGCAATCTGCCAAAACCCTATAAAAGACATAAGCCATCAAGCTGATATGGAAAAAGACCCTGAAGCAACTAGGCTTCAAAAGCTATATCAGCACTCAGGTACTTTCTGAAGACAGAGCTAAAGGAATTCAGCTCACCCCAGCAGGGAATGGCAGAAATCCAGAAAAACAAAGCAAAACAAAGTCAAAGCACAAATGCAAAAGGCAGAGCAGAAAACTTAGCTTTAGAAGAGCAGGAATTCAGACTGGTCTCCAAGGATCCCACAGAGAAATCACCCGCAGGGCAGAAGGGCGTCGGCGGCCTTATATCCAGTTAGTAATTCCACTCAGCCAGTCATCATCATTAGGCTCAGGTGCATGATAATCAGGCTCACTACCTTTCTTTACCAGAAGAGGGAGTTCATCGGGCCTCAGTAGTGAAGGGGAAAATGAACTCACAACAGTACCTCCCCCTTGAGGAGGGGTCACCGAACCCTCAACCACGCCACCAGGGCGATCAGGGTGAGCCCGATGAAAGGCACACACCAATCTTTTGGCATGAATATCAGAGGCAGAGACCCAGGAATTATCCTCCTGACCAAAACCCTTCCACACCCTACCAAATACTGGAGTCTCCGTCTAGCCAGACGGGAATCCAGTATTTTCTCTACCTCATATTCCATGTTACCTTTGACCAATACAGGGTCTGGAGGTGCCACCCCCGGAACAACAGGTTCAACAAACCTCTTCAACAAAGACTTATGGAACACATTATGGATTTTAAAAGTGACAGGAAGAGCCAAACGAAAAGAGACTGGATTAAGAATCTCCAAAATTTTGTAAGGTCCAATAAATCTAGGCTTAAACTTAGGAGAAGCCACCTTCATAGCAATATTTTTTGACGATAACCACACCATATCACCAACCTTAAACTGGGGACCGATGGTCCTATGTCGGTTGGAAAACCGCTGGGCCTTTTCCTGGGAGAGAGATAACTTATCCACCACTTGGTCCCAGATCTGGTGCATTCTCTCCACCACAGTGTCAACACCTGGGCAGGCAGAGCGCTCCACCTGCCCTGAAGAAAATCGAGGATGAAACCCAAAGTTACAAAAAAAAGGTGACATCAAAGTGGCAGAACTAGCTCTATTATTTAAAGCAAATTCGGCCAAGGGCAAAAATGAAACCCAATCATCCTGATCAGCGGAAATAAAACATCTCAAATATGACTCCAAGGTCTGGTTTGTTCTCTCTGTCTGCCCAATGGTCTGAGGGTGAAAAGCAGAGGAGAAGGACAACTGAATTCCCAGCTTGGAACAGAAAGTTCTCCAAAATCTAGACACAAACTGAACTCCTCTGTCAGATACAATGTTCTCAGGAATCCCGTGCAAGCGAACCACCTGTTGCAAAAACAGGGGCACCAACTCAGAGGAAGACGGCAACTTAGGGAGTGGTACAAGATGAACCATCTTAGAGAACCTATCACAAATCACCTAAATAACAGTCATCCTTTGAGAGACAGGCATATCAGAGATGAAATCCATTGAAATATGGGTCCATGGCCTCTTGGGGACAGGCAAAGGCATCAACAACCCACTAGAGCGAGAACACGATTTAGATCGGGAGCAAGTCCCACAGGACTGCACAAAATTCCTGACATCACGAGACAAGGAGGGCCACTAAAAAGACCGACTCACCAAATCTCGAGTACCAAAAATACTTGGATTACCAGCCAAAGCAGAGCAATGAACTTCAGACATCACTCTCTTCTTCCACTGGTCAGGAACATACAACTTTCCACTGGGACAACGCTCAGGTTTGTCCTCCTGGAACTCCTCCAGAGCACGTCTCAAATCGGGTGAGATGGCAGAAAGAACTACCCCTTCACCTAAGATGGTAGCAGGCTTGGTCACCACGGGAGAATCAGCAAAGAAGCTCCTAGAGAGGGCGTCTGCCTTGACATTCTTAGTTCCAGGAAGAAAAGAAACCACAAAATCAAAACGTGTAAAAAACAAGGCCCACCTAGCCTGTCTAGGGTTCAAGCGCTTAGCCGACTCTAGGTAAATCAAATTCTTGTGGTCAGTGAGGACCACGACTTGATGGTTAGCTCCCTCCAACCAATGTCTCCACTCCTCAAATGCCCATTTCATGGCCAACAGTTCCCGATTCCCTACATCATAGTTACGTTCAGATGGAGAGAACTTTCGGGAAAAGAAGGCACAGGAATTCATTTTAGATTTTTCAGGATCCTTTTGGGACAAAACAGCTCCTGCACCAATCTTAGAAGCATCAACCTCTACCTGGAACGGAAGTGAGACATCAGGTTGCCGCAAAACCGGGGCGGAGGTGAATCTTCGCTTCAGCTCCTGAAAGGAATAAACAGCCTCTGGAGACCAATTTAACACATCAGCACCCTTCTTAGTCAAATCAGTCAATGGCTTGGCAATACCAAAAAATTTTGCTATAAATTTCCGATAAAAATTAGCAAAACCCAAAAACATCTGGAGGGCCTTCAAAGAAGTGGGCTGAACCCAATCATAAATGGCCTGTACCTTGGCCGGGTCCATTTCAATAGTTGACGGAGACAAAATAAATCCCAAAAAAGAAATCCTCTGTACTCCAAAAAGGCATTTAGATCCTTTGACATACAGGGAATTCTCCCTCAAGATCCGGAACACAGTCCGAATATGTCCCACATGAGAATCCCAATCCTTGGAGAAGATCAAAATATCATCCAGATAGATAATCAAAAATTTATCGACAAAATCTCGGAAAATATCGTTCATGAAGCACTGGAAAACAGAAGGGGCATTTGTGAGCCCAAAAGGCATCACCAGGTACTCAAAATGTCCCTCCGGAGTATTAAACGCCATCTTCCATTCATCCCCATGCTTAATGCGAATAAGATTATACGCCCCCCTGAGGTCAAGCTTGGTAAACCAGCAAGCACCTTTAACTCTAGAAAATAGATCCGAAATCAGGGGTAACGGATACTGATATTTAACAGTAATTTTGTTGAGGGCACGATAATCAATACAAGGTCTTAATGATCCATCCTTTTTGGCTACAAAAAAAAAATGGCACCTAAGGATGACGAGGATGGTCTTATGTGACCCTTCTCCAATGCCTCCTTAATATAGGATCGCATAGCCTCGTGCTCGGGTACAGATAAATTGAAGAGCCGACCCTTGGGAAATTTACACCCCGGGCTCAGTTCAATTGCACAGTCATAACTCCTATGAGGAGGCAGAGACGCAGACTCATTCTCACTAAATACTTCATAAAAGTCTGCCAAATAATCAGGAACATCATGCGACTGAGGAGAGGTGGAAAACACCGGAGCCTCACTAAAGGCACACCGACAACCCCAACTCACCACAGACACAGATTTCCAATCCAAAACTGGATTATGAATTTGTAACCAGGGAAACCCCAGAACAATGGTATCAACACCAAAAATCTGCAATTTTCTTGATGGTCTGGGGCGACCCGCATTACCACCTGGGTCCAAAACTGAGGTTTATTTTTCGCCAAAGGAGTAGCATCAATCCCCCTCAAAGGGATAGGCGTCTTCAGAGGTGTCATCGGAAATCCACAACGTTTAGCAAAATCCAAGTCCATTAGGTTTAGGGCTGCTCCCGAATCCACAAAAGCCTTGGCGGAAAATGTGGACAGGGAGCAGATCAGAGTAATAGCCAGAAGAAATTTAGATTGAACGCCACCAACAGAAAATGTGTGTGCAAAGCGTTTCTCTCGTTTAGGACAGGCAGAAATAATATGCGAGGCATCTCCACAGAAAAAACACAACTTATTACGCCTTCTGAACTCCTGACGCTGCTCTCTGGACAAAACTCTATCACATTGCATAGGATCAGACATTTGTTCAACAGGTGGCAACTAGAGTTGAGCGACTTTTGTTTTTTTAGGGTCGAGTTTCGTTTCGTGAAACCCGACTTTTCCAAAAGTCGGGTCGAGCAAGATCGGCCGACTATAGGGAAAAGTCGGGGTTGTCCCGAAACACGAAACCCAATGTAAGTCAATGGGGAATAAAAGTCGGCAGTGAGAGGAGGACAGGAAACACACCTACAGTGCCCATTTGAATGCCAAAAGCATCAATTCTTCTTACTTAAGCTTGTCAACCTTAATTAACTTCATAATACAAGTTACGCACTGAAAAATGGGGGTTATTTGGCTAAAGTTGTGGGGGGTAGGGCTGGCTCCAGGTTTTCATGTGCCCTGGGTGAAAGAGCAACCCTTTAACACATACCACAACTCATCATGCTCCGATACGGCAGAGAAATAGCGGTATAGTACAATGAAAAATACTTCACTTTTTACATCTCATGACAAGGCCCATCTATTTCTCCATACAGAATCATTGGTCCCATATAATGTTTGAAACAGTATATGATGAGCTCCACATAATGCTACAGTATATGTTGGTCCCCATGGATGAAGCTCCACTGTCTTATGGGCTCAAATAATGCTCCAAACATAATGGGCCCCATTTCTAATGCTCTAGTGTATAATGGGCCCTGTAAATGCTGCTCCAGTGTCTGATGTCCACCTTTGGAATGTTCCAGTGTATGGTGGGCCCCATCTATCATTCTCCAGAGTATAGTGCTCCCCAAAAATTGCTGTCCCAACATTGAAAACAATGAAATAAGTCTCCTCGCTAGGGAATCCCTGTACTAGTCTGGACTCCTCGTCGTTCCCATCTTCCATCTCACTGCACAGTATTTCAACCTTGCAAGTGCTGTGATCCTGAGCAAGCAGGGGGGGCCTACTCGTTGGCGATGGCACTGGCACAGAGCCCCTGATAGTACGGCGGTGTGTCTGACGGCGGGTGTGCACCACCACCGTCAGAGACACTTGATTGCACTATGAGGGACCCTGTGCCAGTGCCCGCGCCCAAAAGGTGGCCTACCCACCTGTCCAGGGCAACGGCACTCGCACGGTGTCGTGCGCTAGGTGGTGACCCCGGCCATGGGGGGGGGGAGCACATTTAGGGAGTTTTAGAAAGTGGCATATGTTGATGTTGGACATTCAGCTGATGCAAAAGGCGAAATAAGTCAAGTCCCAGGAAGAGGTGGACCAAAGCAAGCCATTTTTCTGTCACCCTATGTGTCATCAGGGGAAGGTGGGACAAAATCCTTGGAAACCCATGCATGGTTCATTTTAATGAAGGTTAGATCATCCACATTTTGGGTTGACAGACGGGTCCTTTTTTCTGTCAGGATTGATCCAGCTGCACTGAAGACTCTTTCCGATAGCACACTTGCAGCTGGGCAAGCGAGCTCCTGTAAGGCATATTGTGCCAATTCAGGCCAGGTGTCCAGTTTAGCGGCCCAATAGTCAAAGGGGAATGACCTGTGTGGGAGAACATCGATATGGGAGGAAAAGTAGTTTGTAACCATAGTTGACAACTGCTGTCTCCTGTCACTTTCCATCGATGCAGTATTACCAGTTGTGTGAGCGGTACTTGAAAAATCAGTCAACAACATTGTCATAAAACCCCTGTCTCCAACGCCACTTCTGCTGTGTGCACCACGAACACCTCTGCCAAGCTGCCCCCGGCCCGTACGGCTCGTGTGAGAACCATCACCGCTGCTGTGTGCTGGGAATGCCTCAAGCAACCGATTTACCAGAGTTGCTTGTTTATTAGCCAATATTAGGTCAAGGTTCTCCTGTGGCATGATGTTTTGTAATTTGCCTTTATAGCGTGGATCCAGGATGCTGGCCAACCAGTAGTCGTCATCGTTCATCATTTTGGCAATGCGGGGGTCCCTTTTTAGGATCTGCAAGGCATAATCTGACATGTGGGCCAATGTTCCCGGTGTCAATGATACACTGCGAGTGCTGGGTGGAGGAGCACTTTCTGGCAAATCCACATCCCTCCAGTCACGCACAAACCCTGTACCAGACCTTGCCACGCCAACATTTTCACTTGCCCCACGAGATGCATCCTCCTCCCCTAAGTAATCATCCCCATCATCCTCCTCCTCCTCCTCCTCTTCTTCCTCCACCTCGTCCAGGAGAGGTCCCTGAGCAGACAATGGCTGAATGTCATCAAGGATTCCCTCCTCCTCTTCCTCCTCATCAACATTGGCTGCAGACGCCTGCTCCTTAAGGTGCGTCAAAGTTTGCATGAGCAGACGCATAAGTGGGATGCTCATGCTTAGGATGGCGTCGTCTGCGCTTACCAGCCGTGTGCATTCCTCAAAACACTGAAGGACTTTACAGAGGTCTTTCAGCTTCGACCACTGCACACCTGTCAACTCCGTGTCTGCTCTCAAAGTGCCTGGCCGTGTATCCTCCCACAAATGCATTATGGCCTGCCTCTGCTCGCACAGCCGCTCAACCATGTGCAGGGTGGAGTTCCACCTTGTTGCAATGTCGATAATGAGGCGGTGGTTGGGAAGGTGGAGCAATCGCTGCAGCTTCTGCATACGAACGGAGTGTACAGGCGACCGGTGGATGTGCGCGCACAGTCTTCGCACCTTCTGGAGCAGGGCTGTTAACTCCGGATAATTTTTGAGGAAGCACTGCACCACCAGGTTCAAGGTGTGAGCCAAGCAAGGTATATGGCTGAGTTTTGAAAGGGCTATGGCTGCCACAAAATTACTGCCGTTATCACTAACTACCTTGCCTGCCTCAAGATGTACACTGCCCAGCCATGACTCAGTTTGTCGCTTCAAGTACTCGGCCAGCACCTCGGCGGTGTGTCTGTCGCCCAAACACATCATCTGCAACACAGCCTGCTGACGCTTTCCACTAGCTGCTCGATAGGGGGACACCTCGTGTGCAACAGTGGCAGCTGCAGATGGAGTGCTCGTACGACTGCGCTCTGTGGACGAGCTTTCGCTTCTGGAGGAGGAGGAGGAGGAGGGTCGAACGCCTACAGCCAACTGTTTCCTATACCGTGGGCTAGGCAGCACTGTCCCACCACCGCTGTCCCCTGTGGACCCTGCATCCACCACATTAACCCAGTGCGCAGTGATGGACACGTAACGGCCCTGGCCATGCCGACAGGACCATGCATCAGTTGTGAGGTGCACCTTTCCGCTCACTGACTGCTTGAGTGCATGGACAATGCGGTCTTTCACATGATGGTGGAGGGCTGGGATGGCTTTGCGAGAGAAGAAGTGGCGACTGGGTAGGTCATAGCGTGGTACTGCATAGGCCATGAGTTCGCGGAAAGCTGTGCTTTCTCACCATTCTTCTTCTCTGCCTTTCTGATAGTTTTCTTGGCCTGCCACTTCTGGGCTTAACAAGAACTGTACCTGTGTTCTTCCATTTCCTTACTATGTTCCTCACAGTCGAAACTGACAGGTTAAATCTCTGAGACAACTTTTTGTATCCTTCCCCTGAAAAGCTATGTTGAATAATCTTTGTTTTCAGATCATTTGAGAGTTGTTTTGAGGAGCCCATGATGCCACTCTTCATAGGAGAATCAAATAGGAGAACTACTTGCAAGTGGCCACTTTAAATACCTTTTCTCATGATTTGATACACCTGGCTATGAAGTTCAAAGCTCAATGAGGTTACAAAACCAATTTAGTGCTTCAGGAAGTCAGTAAAAAGTAGTTAGGAGTGTTCAAATCAAGAAAATGATAAGGGTGCCCATACTTTTGCACCGGTCAAATTTTGTTTAAATGCAGATTGCACATTTTCTGTTAGTACAATAAACCTCATTTGAATCCAGAAATATAACTGAGTCCATCAGTTATTAGATATATGAAACTGAAATAGCTGTTGCAAAAACCAAAATTGTTATAAAGAAAAAAGGTTAACATTAATAGGGGTGCCCAAACTTTTACATATGACTGTAGCTTCACTGTGGCCGTGATAACAGCCGTTACACGGTACCGAGAGGAACGTGCACGTACACGGCTGTCCGGTGTACGTAAAATTGTCAAGCTCCGTGTTTTTTAAGTATACGGACTGACACACGCTGTCTCTCTATAGTTTTGAATGTGATCAAACAGCAAATATATTTAACTGTTTGAAAGCTAGACAAAACTAGAAGGTGCAGGTCTGTAAGAACGGAACATGTCCTCGACTTATTCTCACAGAGTGACACTGATAGCTTCACTGTGGCTGTGATAACAGCCGTTACACGGTACTGTGTGAGGAGTGTGCACCGCTGTATGGTGTGAATAAATGCACGCTCAGTACCTCAGCAGGACAAAAAAAAAAAATTGCTATTGCTTTTAAAAAAGCAGTTTGCAGAGCAGTGGGTAAACAGCAATGCAGCCATCAGGAAGCCATAGAAGGCAGCCTAACAACCAACACCGCTGATCCACCAAAATATAGCCTCCCCTTGTACTGCACACACAGTGACTGGTGTGTTGTACAGGCCAAATCGCTAGCAGCAGAAGCAGTTTTTTTTTCTTCTTGCCTGCCTAACGCTCTCCCTACAGAATCAGCAGCAACCTCTCCCTATGCTAAGATCGGCAGAAGTAAGATGGCGGTCGGCGTGCACGCCCTTTTATACCCTCTGTGACGCCCACCAAAGCAAGCCAATCACTTGCATGCCCTTCTGAAAGATGGTGGTGACACCTGCCTATGTCATCACATTGCCCACAGTGTCCGTGGATCCTGATTGGCTGAAAAAGAGCGCAAAACAAACTTTTGAAACGCGACTTTGGCGCGTAAGTCGCCGACCTCGTGGCTGACCTCATCCTAGGGTCGGGTTTCGTTTCATGAAACCCGACTTTGCCAAAAGTTGGCGACTTTTGAAATTTTTCGACCCGTTTCGCTCAACTCTAGTGGCAACACCTCTCGTGCAGTTTTGCGTTCGCGCAAACGCCGATCAACCTGAATGGCTAATGACATAGAATCGTCAAGACCAGAGGGAACAGGAAATCCCACCATAGTATCTTTTATGGCTTCTGACAAACCCTTCCGAAAGAGAGCAGCCAAGGCATTATCATTCCAGGTAGTAAGTACCGCCCACTTTCGGAATTTTTGACAGTACAATTCTGCAGAATCTCGACCCTAGTTCAATGCCAGCAGGGTCTTTTCAGCCTGATCAATGGCATTAGGTTCGTCATACAACAACCCTAAGGCTTGAAAAAATGCATTCACATTAGTTAGAATAGGATCATCTGGTTTCAAAGAAAACGCCCAATCCTGGGGATCGCCACGCAGCAAAGAGATGACAATTTTAACCTGCTGCGCGGAGCTCCCTGACGAGTTAGGCTTCAAGGCAAAAAATAATTTACAATTATTTTTGAAATTCAAAAATTTAGACCGATCCCCAAAAAATACATCAGGTGTAGGAATCTTTGGTTCAGCAGCATGTGAATGAGCAAGGTAGGCAGAAATTCCACGCACTTCCGCAGCGAGCTGCTCCACACGATCAGACAATTGCTTTATCTCCATTGAGAGAAAAAAAAAATTCCCCCTACGGCCTCAGAGATATAGAGGAAAAAATATACACACTTTTTTTTTTTTTTTTTTACAATTCTTTCCTGCTACTGAGTACCCTAGGATCTGCGGTATGGCGGGTGATTCTGTTATGAAAGAGTCACCATAGGAGGCAGACACAAAAATAGAAGCTACGTCCAGAAAACCAGAAAAGTTGGCAACTATCAGATTGCAGACCCCTGAACCTATCAACACAACTTGCAGTAGCCGTGGGGGGTTTCTACGGTGCCCTAGACCCCTCGATCACAGCCGGAGAGCTAAATAGCCTAAAGACAGAAAAGGAAATCTAAACTGCCCCAGAGCAGACCCCAAAGTAAAAGGCAGCCCCCAACATATAATGACAGTGAAGCAAGATGAAAAAACACTCACACAGACAGAAAGATAGGCTGAGCAAACGATGGGGCCCAAGCTAACTACACAGGACAGGAAAGGAAGGTTGCTGTCTGCAATCTGCCAAAACCCTATCAAAGACATAAGCCAACAAGCTGATATGGAAAAAGACCCTGAATTAGCTAGGCTTCAAAAGCTATATCAGCACTCAGGTACTTTCTGAAGACAGAGCTAAAGGAATTCAGCTCACCCCAGCAGGGAATGGCAGAAATCCAGAAAAACAAAGCAAAACAAAGTCAAAGCACAAAAGCAAAAGGCAGAGCAGAAAACTTAGCTTTAGAAGAGCAGGAATTCAGACTGGTCTTCAAGGATCCCACAGAGAAATCACCCGCAGGGCAGAAGGGCGTCGGCGGCCTTATATCCAGTCAGTAACTCCACTCAGCCAGTCATCATCATTAGGCTCAGGTGCATGATAATCAGGCTCACTACCTTTCTTTACCAGAAGAGGGAGTTCATCGGGCCTCAGTAGTGAAGGGGAAAATGAACTCACAACAATCTGCGGTATGGCTGGTGATTCTGTTATGAATGAGTCACCGAAGGAGGAAAAAACAAAAATACACGCTAAGTCCAGAAAACCGGAGAGGTTGGTAGCTATCGGATTGCAGACCCCTGATCCTATCCACAACAACTAACAGTAGCCGTGGGGGGTTCCTACGATGCCCTAGACCCCTCGATCACAGCCGGAGAACTAAATAGGCCTAAAGAAAGAAAGGGGAAATCTAAACTGCCCCAGAGCAGACCCCAAAGCAATAGGCAGCCCCCAACATATAATGACGGTGAAGCAAGGTGAAAACACTAACACAGATAGAAAGATAGGTTGAGCAAACGATGGGGCCCAAGCTAACTAAAAAGGACAGGATAGAAAAGCTGCTGTCTGCAATCCGTAAAAAACCCTACCAAAAAATGTCCCAACCGTCTGATAGGAAAAATAGGCCCTGAAGTGGCTAGGACTTCAAAATGACTATATCAGCACTCAGGTATATTCTGAAGACAGAGCAAAGAGACAAACTGATCAGAGACAAAAATGGAACTCAGCACACCCCCGACCGGGATGGCTGAACTCCAAAAAACAAGGTAAACAAAACAAAACTAATAAGTTCAATAGCAGAGCAAAAACTTATCTTTGGGAAGCAGGAATCAGACTGGTCTCCAAGAATCCAGCAGAGAAATCACCAGCGACTCAGAAGGGCGTCGGCTGCCTTATATCCAGTCAGAAGTTCCTGTTACCCAGTCATCATCTACCTGATCAGGTGTTTGGTAATCAGCCTCACTACCTTCCTTCACCAGAAGAGGGAGTTCATCAGACATCGATGGTGAAGGGGAAAATGAACTCACAACAAGTAACTACTGCCGCAATACGACAGTGCCGTGAGGCTACACACTATCGGACGCTAGTGTAGCTGTGCTTTATGCACTGTGGTGTATGGCTTGCCATTGACTGGCACTGATTATAACTCTAATTCCCTATCCACATGCGTAATATCAGGGGGAAGGGGTTTCATAATGAGTCAGTCACCAGAATCATACATCCGTCACCATTCACACATAGCAAGTATAGCCTATACTAGCGCACGGCCGAGTGGCCATGTGGGCCTTTTATAGCCATGTGCTTCCGGGACCTTCCAGACCTCTGAAATGGGCCAATCAGATCAGGAAAAGGACCTGAGCACATGACCCCCGATCTCCACTGGGAGATCGTCTCGTGGGCATACCCAGTAGCGTGTCGAGAGGACTTAGCCTCTGGAGTGGTTTCCTGCAAAACCGGCTGCGCTACCATTGCTGGTCCAGAGGTGGCAGCAACATCCAGACCCAGAGAGCTGGTCTGAGCAGGGCGCCTGAATCGCCGAGATTGCTGTGCAGGTCCCTGAGCAGTCGGAAAGGAATGGGAGACCGCTGGATGTATGGCTCTTTATTCCTGCTGTGCAGCTGCAGGAACCCGACGCCTAACATTACCCCCCCTCTGAGCCTCACTACGCTCAAAGGCTGCGATCAGAAGCGGAGCGTGGATGATTCTCCACTGGCTCCCAGGTCTGGGCCTCTGGAGCATAACCCTTCCAGTCCACCAAATAAAACTTTTTGCCACGCACAATCCTGCGTCCCACAATGGCGTTAACCTCAAACTCGTCCAAAGACAAGTCTGATGACTCAGCAGATGACTCAGAGAACCGGGCCATGTGAACAGGTTTGAGATGGGACACATGGAAAATGTCAGAAATGGCTAAATGTGGAGGAAGAGCCAGGCGGTAGACCACCGAGTTGATTCGCTCGAGAACCTTAAAAGGTCCGATGTATCGCGGCGCGAACTTGGTGGACTCGGCCCGCAGCTTGATGTTTCAAGCAGAGAGCCACACCAAGTCGCCGGGGGAAAAGGTTGGAGCGGGTCGCCGATGTGTGTCGGCGGATGCCCTCATTCTTTCTTTAGAGGCATGAATAGCATCCTGAGTGCGATCCCAAATGTCACGAGCCTCCACTGCCCAGTCTGCTACCCTGGAGTCAGCGGAGGACACTGGCATCGGGACTGGGATACACGGATGTTGGCCACAATTTAGAAGGAACGGCGTCTGACCCGTGGAATCAGCCACAGCATTATTCAGGGCAAATTCAGCCCATGGTAGCAAGGATGCCCAGTCATCCTGCCTGGCAGAGATGAAATGCCGCAGGTACGTGACCAAGGTTTGGCTGGCTCTCTCAACCAAGCCGTTTGTCTTGGGGTGGTAAGCGGATGACAGGTTTAGCTCAATGCTGAGTAGGCTGCAGAGCTCCCTCAAAAACCGGGAAGCGAACTGGGGACCTCGATCACTAACGATTTTGTCCGGCATGCCATGCAGACGGAATACATGTTTTATGAACAGTGTGGCAAGACCACGAGCGGAAGGCAACCTTGCGAGTGGCACCAGATGCACCATTCTAGAAAAATGGTCGGTGACCACCCAGATGACCGTACTGCCACCAGACTTGGGCAGGCCAACCACCGGCAGAGGGTACAATAACCCAGCCGGCCTCTGTCTAGAGGACCTGTTCCGTGCACACGAGACGCAAGCTTGTATGTATTCCTTAGTGTCTCGAGTAGAGATGAGCGACTTTGCCTTTTTTTGGGTCGAGTCGGGTATCATGAAACCCGACTTTCTCAAAAGTCGGGTTGAACGAAATCGGCCAATTATCGTGAAAAGTCGAAGGCCGACTGAAACACGAAACCCTGTGCAAGTCAATGGGGAACCAAGGTCGGCAGGGAGTGGAGGACAGGAAACACACCTACAGTCCCCATTTTAATGCCAAAAACATCAATTCTTATTACTTAAGCTTGTCAACCTTAATTTACTTTACTGTATAATAATAGTTAGGCATTGAAAACTGGTGGTTATTTGGCTAAAGTTGTGGGGGGGTAGGGCTTGCTCCAGATTTTCGTGGGCCCAGGGCCAAAGAGTGTCAATGGGCTCCTTTAACACATGCCATGTCATGATCCTCTGATACGGCAGAGAAATAGCGGTATAGTACAATGAAAAATTCTTCACTTGTTACATCTCATGACTGATATCCATTTTAAATTCTCCAATAGCTCCAAAAACTGACAGTATATTACTCCATACAGTATTATGGCCACCGCATAGTGCGCTATACAGAGTAATGAGGCCCATATATTTCTCCATACAGAATCATTGGTCCCATATAATGTTTGAAACAGTATATGATGAGCTCCACATAATGCTACAGTATATGTTGGTCCCCATGGATGAAGCTCCACTGTGTTAGGGGCCCAAATAATGCTCCATATACAATGGGGCAAAAAAGTATTTATTCAGTCAGCAATAGTGCAAGTTCCACCACTTAAAAAGATGAGAGGCGTCTGTAATTTACATCATAGGTAGACCTCAACTATGGGAGACAAACTGAGAAAAAAAAATCCAGAAAATCACATTGTCTGTTTTTTTTCCCTTTTATTTGCATATTATGGTGGAAAATAAGTATTTGGTCAGAAACAAAATTTCATCTCAATACTTTGTGATATATCCTTTGTTGGCAATGACAGAGGTCAAACGTTTTCTGTAAGTCTTCACAAGGTTGCCACACACTGTTGTTGGTATGTTGGCCCATTCCTCCATGCAGATCTCCTCTAGAGCAGTGATGTTTTTGGCTTTTCGCTTGGCAACACGGACTTTCAACTCCCTCCAAAGGTTTTCTATAGGGTTGAGATCTGGAGACTGGCTAGGCCACTCCAGGACCTTGAAATGCTTCTTACGAAGCCACTCCTTCGTTGCCCTGGCGGTGTGCTTTGGATCATTGTCATGTTGAAAGACCCAGCCACGTTTCATATTCAATGCCCTTGCTGATGGAAGGAGGTTTGCACTCAAAATCTCATGACAATGGCCCCATTCATTCTTTCATGTACCTGGATCAGTCGTCCTGGCCCCTTTGCAGAGAAACAGCCCCAAAGCATGATGTTTCCACCACCATGCTTTACAGTAGGTATGGTGTTTGATGGATGCAACTCAGTATTCTTTTTCCTCCAAACACGACAAGTTGTGTTTCTACCAAACAGTTCCAGTTTGGTTTCATCAGACCATAGGACATTCTCCCAAAACTCCTCTGGATCATCCAAATGCTCTCTAGCAAACTTCAGACGGGCCTGGACATGTACAGGCTTAAGCAGTGGGACACGTCTGGCACTGCAGGATCTGAGTCCATGGTGGCGTAGTGTGTTACTTATGGTAGGCCTTGTTACATTGGTCCCAGCTCTCTGCAGTTCATTCACTAGGTCCCCCCCCGCGTGGTTCTGGGATTTTTGCTCACCGTTCTTGTGATCATTCTAACCCCACGGGGTGGGATTTTGCGTGGAGCACCAGATCGAGGGAGATTATCAGTGGTCTTGTATGTCTTCCATTTTCTAATTATTGCTCCCACAGTTGATTTCTTCACTCCAAGCTGGTTGGCTATTGCAGATTCAGTCTTCCCAGCCTGGTGCAGGGCTACAATTTTGTTTCTGGTGTCCTTTGACAGCTCTTTGGTCTTCACCATAGTGGAGTTTGGAGTCAGACTGTTTGAGGGTGTGCACAGGTGTCTTTTTATACTGATAACAAGTTTAAACAGGTGCCATTACTACAGGTAATGAGTGGAGGAAAGAGGAGACTCTTAAAGGAGAAGTTACAGGTCTGTGAGAGCCAGAAATCTTGATTGCTTGTTTCTGACCAAATACTTATTTTCCACCATAATATGCAAATAAAAGGAAAAAAAAACAGACAATGTGATTTTCTGGATTTTTTTTCTCAGTTTGTCTCCCATAGTTGAGGTCTACCTATGATGTAAATTACAGACGCCTCTCATCTTTTTAAGTGGTGGAACTTGCACTATTGCTGACTGACTAAATACTTTTTTGCCCCACTGTATAATGGGCCCCATTTCTAATGCTCCAGTGTATAATGGGCCCTGTAAATGCTGCTCCAGTGTCTGATGTCCACGTTTGGAATGCTCCAGTGTATGGTCGGCCTCATATATCATTCTCCAGAGTATAGTGTTCCCCAAAAATAGCTGTCCCAACATTGAAAACAATTAAATAAGTCTCCTCGCTAGGGAATCCCTGTACTAGTCTGGACTCCTCGTCGTCCCCATCTTCCATCTCACTGCACTTGGACTGTTTAGGCAGAGGGCGTACAGACGTGATGTCATCGCGCTCTCTGACCAGAATGTCACTGTCAGGAAATGCGGAAGACGTCACGGCGGTGGAGCAGGGAGAGGTAAGTATTTCAATTTTGCAAGTGCTGTGATCCTGAGCAAGCAGAGGGGGCCCACTCATTGGTGACGGCACTGGCACAGGGCCCCTCATAGTATGCCGGTGTGTCTGACGGTGGGTGTGCACCCCCACCGTCAGAGACACTTGATTCGACTATGAGAGACCTTGTGCCAGTGCCGTTGCCAAACAGTATGCCCACCCACCTGTCCAGGGCAATGGCACTCGCACGGGTGCATGCGCCAGGTGGTGACCCCGGCCCTGTGGGGGGAGGCAGCCCTGTTAGGGAGGTGGAAAAATTGGCATATGTTGATGTTGGAAATGCAGCAGCTGCAAATGGAATAATTGGAGAAGTCCGCGGAAGAGAAGGACAAAAGCAAGCCATTTTTCTGGCAACCTACGTGTCAGCAGGGGAGGGTGGGACAAAATCCTTTGAAACCCATGCATGGTTCATTTTAATGAAGGTTAGATCATCCACATTTTGGGTTGACAGACGGGTCCTTTTTTCTGTCAGGATTGATCCAGCTGCACTGAAGAAGCTTTCCGATAGCACACTAGCAGCAGGACAAGCGAGCTCCTGTAAGGCATATTGTGCCAATTCTGGCCAGGTGTCAAGTTTACTGGCCCAATAGTCAAAGGGGAATGACCTGTGTGGGAGAACATCGATATGGGAGGAGAAGTAGTTTGTTACCATAGTTGACAACTGCTGTCTCCAGTCACTTTCGATCGATGCAGTATTACCAGTCGTGTGATCGGTACTTGAAAAATCAGTCCACAACATGGCCATGAATCCCCTGTGTCCAACGCCACTTCGGCTGTGTGCACCACAAACACCTCTTCCATGTAGCCCCCTATGGCTCGTTGGAAAAACATCACCGCCGCTGTGTACTGGGAATGCCTCAAACAAACGGTTTACCAGAGTTGCTTGTTTGTTAGCCAATATTAGCTCTAGGTTCTCCTGTGGCATGATGTTTTGGAATTTGCCTTTATAGTGTGGATCCAGGATGCTGGCCAACCAGTAGTCGTCATCGTTCATCATTTTGGCAATGCGGGGGTCCCTTTTTAGGATCTGCAAGGCATAATCAGACATGTGGGCCAATGTTCCAGGTGTCAATGATGCACTGCGAGTGCTGGGTGGAGGAGCACTTTCTGGCAAATCCACATACCTCCAGTCACGCACAAACCCTGTACCTGACCTTGCCACGCCAACATTTTTTCTTGCCCCCTGGTAAGCATCCTCCTCCCCAAAATAATCATCCCCATCATCCTCCTCCTCCTCTTCCTCCACCTTGTCCACGAGACGTCCCTGAGCAGACAATGGCTGACTGTCATCAAGGCTTCCCTCCTCCTCTTCCTCCTTAGCTGCAGACGCCTGCTCCTTAATGTCTGTCAAAGTTTGCATGAGCAGACGCATAAGTGGGATGCTCATGCTTATGATGGCGTCGTCTGCGCTTACCAGCCGTGTGCATTCCTCAAAACACTGAAGGACTTTACAGAGGTCTTTCAGCTTCGACCACTGCACACCAGACAACTCCATGTCTGCCTGCAAGCTGCCTGCCCGTGTATCCTCCCACAAATGCATTACGGCCTGCCTCTGTTCGCACAGCCTCTGAACCATGTGCAGGGTGGAGTTCCACCTTGTTGCAACGTCGATAATTAGGCGGTGCTTGGGAAGGTGGAGCAATCGCTGCAGCTTCTGCATACGACTGGAGTGTACGGGCGACCGGCGGATGTGCGAGCACAGTCTTCGCACCTTATGGAGCAGGGGTGTTAACTTCGGATAATTATTGAGGAAGCACTGCACCACCAGGTTCAAGGTGTGAGCCAGGCAAGGTATGAGTTTTGAAAGGGCTATGGCTGCCACAAAATTCCGAGCGTTATCACTAACTACCTTGCCTGCCTCAAGATGTAGACTGCCTAGCCATGACTCAGTTTGTCGCTGCAAGTAGTTGGCCAGTACCTCCGCGGTGTGTCTGTTGTCCCCCAAACACATTATCTTCAACACAGCCTGCTGACGCTTACCACTAGCTGTTCGATAGTGGGACACCTCGTGTGCAACACTGTGTATTGCCAACTGTTCAGCAATAAAGGTTCGGATACAGCTTTAAAGAAGGCTACTACTTGGATATAACACAAATTTATTATACAATGATTAGCAATTACAGGAAATAGAAAATAGTAGGATATTGCGTATACTTATATATTCAAACTACAAAGATTTTAGTACATATACTCACAACAGAAAGAAGAGAAAAGAATCTTCACTAGGGGCATTTACACCTGTCCGGAAATACTGCAGCTGGAAGAATGGTCAGCAAAGACAGGATGCGCCCTAGGACCCACACTGTGAAGAGCGTCCACAAAGCTCCTGCCTTCAGTGACTGCTTTACCAGCTTTTATATGCTTTAAACAAGGTTTACACAATATAATATTGTGTAAACATGAAAATACACAAGTTAGTTGTCTGATGTTCCAATCACATGATAGTGGCCACCTATCATAAATAAATAACATCAAACAAATATTGTGTCTTCGGACTATTTACACAAATATCAGATGATGCCTTGTCAATAAACTCGCACCATTCACTGCTCTTAAAATTCAAGTAAGTCAACAGCGTACACAAAGGTTAATCCTTTCCAGTAATCCAGATTACACATACTGTTTCAACAAGCATTGTCTTTTAGCATACTCAACACACAGGCTGCATTTCAATAGCCATTGCAGGTCTGACCTCATGAACTCTGGTACTGGATATGGGGCCTTCTAATGCTGACATTACAGGTTAATTTCAATATGGACTAATCAATATATTACAATATGTAGGCTATAAGATATCCATATTTTTATTAGCACCACACACTGGCAGCTGCGGATGGAGTGCTCGTGTGACTGCGCTCTGTGGACGAGCTTTCGCTTCTGGAGGAGGAGGAGGGTCGAACGCCTACAGCCAATTGTTTCCTATACCATGGGCTGGGCAGCACTGTCCCACTGCCGCTGTCCCCTGTGGACCCTGCATCCTCCACATTAACCCAGTGCGCAGTGATGGACACGTAACGGCCCTGGCCATGCCTACTGGACCATGCATCTGTTGTAAGGTGCACCTTTCCACTCACTGATTGCTTGAGTGCATGGACAATGCGGTCTTTCACATGCACGTGGAGGGCTGGGATGGCTTTTCGTGACAAGAAGTGCCGACTGGGTAAGTCATAGCGTGGTACTGCGTAGGCCATGAGCTCGCGGAAAGCTTTGCTTTCAACCAACCAGTAGGGCATCATCTCTAATGAGATTAGTTTGGCAATGTGGGCGTTCAAAGCCAGTGTACGTGGATGAGAGACTGAGTACTTTCTTGTCCTACTCAGAGTCTCTAGTAGGGTGAGCTGGACTTGAGAGCTGCATATGTTGGAACTAATGGTGAACATGGCGGACTGAGAGAGGGTTGGTGATGGTGTTGGTGGTGTTGCTGATGGCCTAGATTCAGTCTTTCGTAGCAATAACATTGTGATTCCATGACAGCTTTACCCTTGCGACAACACCTCAACATTTGCTGCTGGTGGTGTGCTTACCGGTGGGCTTACAGTGGGGGAAGCGATATAGCATTGCTGACTACCTTTATTTGGAGCAGGTGCAGATGTGGTACGTGAGGTTTGGTAGTCCGTCCACGCTTGCAAGTGCATGGTGGTTAAATGTCTAAGCATGCAACTGGTATTCAAATTTCTCAGATTTTTCCCTCGGCTAAAGGTCTTTGCGCACTTCTTACAGATAACTTTTGCCTGATCATTAGGATTTTGTTAAAAAAGTGCCACACTGCACTCTTCCTACTATGGAAGACATTTTGAGACCTTGCACGCTGTGCTAATTTGACCGTCTGGCCAAGCTGTCCTGCAACTCTTTTGGTTTTTGTAACAAGTTTTTGGACTGCTACGGTCCTGCCAGATACCAGCTGTTGCGATGTCGTTGCCTGCTGTGGATCCTCCTCCTCCTCTTCTGAGCTATTGGCAGCGGCACACTCTACCCCCAATGGATGCCAATCTGGGTCAACAACTGGGTCATCCATCACCTCCTCTTCAATTTCATGTGCACCTTTCTGTGTGTCACCGTGTAAGGTGGTATAGTATGCGGGAAGGGGCACCTGAGTTTCATCAGGGTTTGATTCTGCCTCAGTACACTGCGAGGACAATGTAGTGCTCTGAGTGAATGTACCAGCAGAAAAATCTAGCAGTGGCTGTGCATCAGTGCACTCCATGTCAGATTCATGTCAGATTCATCTTGGACTTGGGAATTCACGATTTGACTTGATAACCCAGGCATGGTATGTGAAAAGAGCTCCATGGAGTAATCGGTAGTGTGGCCTGCCACATCCTTCACTTTTGGTAGGGGTGAAGGACACAAGGAAAGGTGTCGTTCCTGACCAGGAGTCTCCAATGACGACTCAGTGCTTTTATTTTTTGAAACTTCAGAAGAGGAGGCGAGAGAGCTGGAGGCTGTGTCAGCAATGTAAGCCAAAACTTGTTCCTGAAGCTCCGGCTTTAAAAGTGGTTTACCTACTCCCAGAAAAGAGAGCCTTCGAGGCCTTGTGGAGCCAGATGATGACACAAGCTCAACACCTCCTGCCTTAGGTGCTTTTGTGCATTTGCCACTACCAACAGATGCAACACCACCACGGCCATCGGGACCAGC
Organism: Dendrobates tinctorius; assembly: GCF_039654945.1. Classification (NCBI taxonomy): domain Eukaryota; kingdom Metazoa; phylum Chordata; class Amphibia; order Anura; family Dendrobatidae; genus Dendrobates; species Dendrobates tinctorius. The sequence continues at coordinate 955,035 of NW_027361882.1, forward strand.
TGGCAACCCCCGCCCACTTGCATGGCGTCTTCCACCATACTTGCTCATTTTTGTGAAAATGTACCCAAAATACCACCAGCTATATGGTACTGTAAAAGAAGGTAGAAGGTGTATCTACTATTGGTGAGAATTTGAATCTCACTAGAGATTTGAGGACGCAGAACTATTGTCTCTGGCCCAGTAGAGATTACACCTCAATGTAACAGGCTGAAATTGGATGGTGAATGACAAGGTGGAGGGTGTCTATAGCATTGGTGAGATTTTGAATATCACTATAGATTTGAGGACTCAGAACTATTGTCTCTGGCCCAGGAGAGATTACACCTCAGTGTAACAGACTGAAATTGGATTGTGTATGACAAGGTGTAGGGTGTCTATAGGATTGGTGAGAATTTGAATCTCACTATAGATTTGAGGACGCTGAACTTTTGTCTCTGGCCCAGTAGAGATTACACCTCAATGTAACAGGCTGAAATTGGATGGTTAGAACAGATAAGAAAGATTGAGTCTAAGCTAATATACAAAAATGCCAAATTTTATTTAATCATAAAAAAGCTGACATGTACAAAAATTAGTACAAGCAACATTAAATATCAGACATGAGCAGAACAAGTAAAAGAGGGTAGAAAATCAATCCTCAATATAGTGACCTGTAAACCCTAGATCGTAACAAATACCCTACCCATGGTAGAAGTGCATATAGGACGGAAAATGTGCCAATAAATTATATCAGCTGTCTGTATGCAGAAAGAGTATAATACAAAGAGTATAAGTCACCCAGATAGTTGGCCGCATACTCAGAGCAAGCCTGATGATAAAAGTAAATGACTATATGCAAAAGTAAAAATGATTACCCGTCATAATGCAGTTCCCAGGGGCAGGGAAGAAGACCCCGACACACATTTCGGTGTAGATGTCCTTCTTCAGGGGGCATGAAATTGGATGGTGAATGACAAGGTGGAGGGTGTCTATAGGATTGGTGAGATTTTGAATCTCACTATAGATTTGAGGACACAGAACTATTGTCTCTGGCCCAGGAGAGATTACACCTCAATGTAACAGACTGAAATTGGATGGTGTATGACAAGGTGGAGGGTGTCTATAGGATTGGTGAGAATTTGGATCTCACTAGAGATTTGAGGACGCTGACAATGATGCTCTCAGTCCAAGTATGGATGCAGGCAGCCTAAGGCTACTTTCACACATCAGTTTTTGTGCATCAGGCGCGATGCGGCGAAAAGTGTAAAAAACGGATCCGGCGCCTGTTGCCACCTGATCCGGTTTTTTCCCCATAGAGTTTCATTATCGCCGCATCGCGCCTGATGCCTATGCGGCGTATCCGGTTTTTGCCAGATCTGGCAAAAACAGCCGGTCCGGCGTCTGGAAAAAACGTTCTCTGCAACGTTTTTTCTCAGCGCCGGACCCGCTTTTTCCACAGCGCATGCCCGGACTCTGTGAATGTTAACCCCACAAGTGCCCGGTGAGAGAGAGAGAGATCTCTCTCTGTTACCCAGACACTTGTGAGAGATCTCTCTGACCGGGCACTTGTGGGGTTAACACTCACAGTGTCTGGGTGAGAGAGAGAGATCTCTCTGTGGGGTTAACCCCACAAGTGCCCGGCAAGAGAGAGAGATTCTCTTGCCCGGACACTGAGTGTTAACCCCACATGTCTCTCTCTCTCTCCAACCCCCTCTCCTCTCCCCTCCCCTCTCCTCTCCCCTCCCCTCTCCTCTCCTACCCTCCCCTCACCTCCCTTTCAGCAGCTGTCTCTCTCAGCGGCTGTCTCTGTCCACCTCCTGCTGCGGCTCCTTTAAATCACGTCTGAGCCGTATCAGACGCCGCACACACATCCGATGTCACGGCTGCAGGCTGGATCCGGCGGCCCGGCTTTTCGCCGCACGCCGCCGGACCCCACACACCGGATGTGTGAAAGTAGCCTAATAAGCAGGACTGCTGCACAGTGCACACACAAAAGGGTGGAAAAATGAATGCTTGGTAACTGTGCAGAAAAGAGGAAGAAAAGTATTTTTGCTTTTAAAAAAGCAGTTTGCACAGCAGTGTGCAAACAGCAATGCAGCTATCAGGGAGCCTTATAAGGCAGCCTAATAACCAACAGAGCTGATGCACAAAAATATATCCTCCCCTGTCACTGCACACAAAGTGTTGTGTTGTAAGTGGAAATCGCTAACAGCAGAAGCAGTTTTTTTTGTTCTTCTTCCCTACCTAACGCTCTCCCTACAGAATCAGCAGCAGCAGCTCTCCCTATGCTAACTTCCGGCCGTAGCTGAGGAGGCACAAAGGTCTTGCCAGGTGGTACTGACTCAAGAGCAACTGGAGCCAAGCTCTCCGAAGGGAGAATTAGCCGTGGATCAGCCTCCCCTTCCTCCGCTGAGACCACCGAGCGCGAGAGAGCATCCGCAAGGACGTTCTTCTCTCAAGAGAGATAGTGCAAGGTGAAGCGGAAGCGGGAGAAGAAGAGTGACCACCTAGCTTGACGAGAGTTCAAGTGCTGGACCGTTTGTAAATAGACCAGATTTTTATGGTCCGTATACACCTGGAAGGGGAACTGGGCTCCCTCCAGGAGATGTCTCCAATAGGAAAAGGCCATCTTCATTGCTAGCAGCTCCCTGTCCTCGATGGAGTAATTCTTCTCCACCTGTGAGAAGGTCTTAGAGAAGAAGAAGCAGGGATGCTTCCGACCTTGAGCATCCTTCTGGAAAAGGACTGCTCCTGCACCGACAAAAGAGGCATCCACCGCCAGGATAAACGGTTTATCCACATCGGGACGGTGTAAGATGGGAGCGCCAGCAAAATGGGATTTTATAGACGAGAAGGCCTTGGAGACCTGTTCAGACCAAGCGTTAGGATTACCTCCTTTCTTTGTGAGAGCAACAAAAGGAGCTACCAGTGTGGAAAAGTGAGGTATGAACTGGCGGTAATAGTTGACGAACCCTAGGAAGTGCTGCACCGCTTTGAGTGAGTGTGGTTCCTGCCAGTCCATTACCGCTTGCAGTTTGGCCGAATCCATAGCCAACTCCTGGGCCCCCTGTAGATCAAATTTCGTAAAGATCCGGGCCCCTCACAGCCTGTCAAATAGCTCAGAGATCTCAGAGATCAACGGGAGAGGGTATTTGTTTTTAACTGTTATGGCGTTGAGACCTTGGTAGTCAATGCAGGGACGTAACTTTCCGCTCTTCTTCTGCACGAAGAAGAACCCTGCACCAGCCGGCGACACCGACTTTCTGATAAAACCTCTACCAAGGTTCTCCCGGATATATTTAGACTTAGCCTCTGTCTCAGGGAGTGACAGCGGATACACATAGCCTCTAGGAGGTTCCATGCCTGGCAGAAGATCTATCGGGCAATCGTAAGGATAGTGCGGCGGGAGCGTCTCCGCAGATTTTTTAGAGAAGACATCCGCGTACTGGTGGTAAGGTTTAGGAAGCGCGGAGAGATCACTTAACTTCAGTGGAAGCTACCTGAACACTGCCCCTCAGGCACCTTCCCTCACAGTCCTTGTTTCAACCCAGTATATTCCCCGAAGCCCAATCAATATGAGGGGAGTGACACCGGAGCCAGGCAACTCCGAGAAGCACCTGGTCGATGCCATCTGGCAAAACGAACAAGGACAGAATCTCACGATGAGAGGGTGAGATTGAGAGCCCGAGTGGGGCTGTCTGGTGGGTCACCTGAGATGGTAAAGGTGCACCATTAACCACCCTGATGGTCAGAGGTTGGGGCGGTAACACCAGTGGAATAGCATGTTGGTCGAGGACATAAAGTTCCCCTCAGCCCCGGAATCCACGGTAACCTCTACTTCCCAGCTGGAGGCCCCACTATCTAATGTCCCTTGGAATACCGGTTTGGGAGAAAAGGGTCTCATATTTGTCTGACCACCACCTATGACCCCTGGACATGATCGTTTTTCTGACCGCAGAGGACACATGCTAGCCGAGTGACCAAACTGCTGGCACTGGTAACAACGTGCGGAGCGTCTCACCGGACGTGGCTAGGTTCGGAGGATGTAAGCTCCTGAGCGGGAGATCTTAGCGGCTTGGTGAAGGTGGGAGCCAAGTAAACCCTTTGTCTGGATTGCGCACGTTCCAGCCCGCGCTCCATAAACCGGAGATCAATGTGGGTGGAGATGGCAATCACTTCCTCCAGACTTGTGGGGACCTCTCTGGTTGCTAGAGCATCTTTGACATGCTCTGCTAACCCTCTCCAAAACACAGGGATGAGTGCTTTATCGGGCCACTCTATTTCGGAAGCCAATGTCCAGAATCGGACGGCATAATGGCTGACCGAGAGAGACCCCTGTGTTAGGGCCAATAATTGGAGAGAGGTGTCGTGCATGATCCGTGGTCCCAAAAATACCTGCTTCAGAGCCGCGAGAAACTGAGCAGCCCCCTGAACCATGGGATCATCACGCTCCCACAATGGCGTAGCCCACTCTAATGCCCTGCCAGATAAAAGAGAAACAATAAATCCCACCTTAGCCCGCTCTGTAGGGAACCGTGCAGCCAGTAACTCAAGCTGTATAGAGCACTGACTCACGAATCCCCTACAGGTGGCGCTGTCACCCGAAAACTTGTCGGGGAGCGGGAAGCGAGATATTGTTGGCATAGGCGTGAGTGTGGGCATGCGTGAGACAGCCTCTGCGACTGCCTGAGCAGTGGCTAGTGTAGCATTCGCAGCTGAGGTGGAGCTCTCGATAGCCGCCAACCTGCTCTCCAGCTGCCGAATGTACTGCTGCAGCTGCTGCAGGTCCGCCATTACTAGCCAGACCCTGGCGCTAGTATAATGTTAGGGATGGCGGAACGCACTAAATAAAAATAATAGGAAGTGCGTTTGCCGCCTGGGGTCCACCGTGCAGTAGGTGTAACAACCACTGCTGAGTAATGGCAGACTCGCTATATGGCGATATACTGCGCTCAGGTTAAACGTCACCCGAGGTGCGCAGAGCGGACTCTGTTAAACTCACAGAGGCGTTAAAACATAAATGCCGAGCCTGTTAGCTTCACAGGTCTCAGCTGACGTGCACACACGGTATATGGTCACAGGACACGGCCCAAGACAGAGATTGGTGTCCGTCTTGACCTACCGTGCGTGCGGCATCGCTACCGCGGACGCCGGTAAGTGCTGCTAACTGCAGTGCAGCAGTAACTATTGCTGCTATACGACAGTGCCGTGAGGCTTCACAATATCGGACGCTAGCGTAGCGGTGTGGTATGCACTGTGGCGTATGGCTTGCCACTGACTGGCGCTGATTATAACTCTAATTCCCTATCCACATGCGTAATATCAGAGGGAAGGGGGTTTCATAATGAGTCAGTCACCAGAATCATACATCCGTCACCATTCACACATAGCAAGTATAGCCTATACTAGCGCTTGGCTGAGAGGCCATGCGGGCCTTTTATAGCCATGTGCTTCTGGGACCTTCCAGACCTCTGAAATGGGCCAATCAGATCAAGACAAGGACCTGAGCACGTGACCCCCGATCTCAACTGGGAGATCATCTCGTGGGCATGCCCAGTAGCACGGCGAGAGGACTTAGCCTCTGGAGTGTTTTCCTGCAAAACAGGCTGCGCTACCATTGCTGGTCCAGAGGTGGCAGCAACATCCAGACCCAGAGAGCTGGTCTGAGCAGGGCACCTGGATTGCTGAGATTGCTGTGCAGGTCCCTGAGCACTTGGAAAGGAATGGGAGACCGCTGGATGTATGGCTCTGGATTGCTGCAGGAACCTGATGCCTAACTGTCTGTGGGAGTACTGTGCATAAAAACATATTTTTTCTACTCTGCAACCATGTTTGCGGTAATATTGTGCCAGAAAAACCTGTGTGCGACTCACCCATGCTTACTGCAGCTCAGCCTCCAGTATCGCCTGCTGCTCGCACAGTTTCTCCAGCATGTGCAAGGTGGAAATCCATCTTGTGGGCATGTGACATATGAAGTGGTGAGCGAGAAGGCAGAAGTGAAGCTGCAGTGGCGATACGCGAGCAGCATCAGGGTGAGAACGCTGAAAGAGCGCACAGACAGCCTGCAGATTCAGCAACATTTCTGATATATCTGTGTGATTTTTAATGAAGCTCTGCACCAGAAAATTCAGCACATGCAACAGGCAGGGGATGTGCATCAAACCTACTATGCACGTTATCGCACACCACCAGGCAGGACCACCGCCAGGCACCAACCACACATTTGTGTGTTCTTAGATCCCTATTGATAGCTCCTGCACGATGTGGGATTTTTCCCACAAATGAGAAGAGTTTATAGAACAGCCTGCTGTTGTTTCCCACTGGCTGAGCTGAAGTTGGTGTTGTAGGTTTTATTCTGACCAGATGCGGAGGAGGAGGAGGTGGAGGGAGCAGAGTAGGAACAATAAGCAACATCGACAGAGAAACATCCCAAAAACATCCAGCAATCCTCTGTGGTAGGACATGCACCTAAACTCCTTCTTCCTTGTGCTTGCTGGTCCATGTACCGATGGTAATGTGGACCAAGTGAACATGTTCATGCAGGGCAGCGATGGGCCGCTGGAAAAGTAGTGGTGGCTGAGAACCACGCACTGTGGTTCCCGTGATCTCAACATATTTTTAACCCTTTAGAAATCACTTGTGAGGCCAAGTGTAGAAAATGGGATCCACTGTTTGGGGGATGTACAGCTGAATGCTTCAATGGGACGGTGTGGAGATGCTCGGGGACACTGCTGGTGGTGATGCTGTCACATCCTCTCTTTGGGGGGAGTCAGGTAGTCCTGTTGCTCGGGAGAGGGAGGAAGTGGCTGAGACTGCAGCAGAAGAAGGAGCAGCAGGAGGCTCAGATCTTTCCTAGTTTATCAGTTGTGTACTCCACTGCAGCTCGTGCTTTGCATTCAGATGCCTCGTCATGCAGGTGGTGCTCATGTTAAGAACATTTATGCATTGCTTCAGCCTCTAATGGCACAGAGTGCAAACCACTCGCGTATTGTCAGGGAGCTCCTTTGAGCTGGCTTTTGTGTGTTCAGTTCGTCAGTGCCGTGGCCAGTAGCAGCCAACGTACTTGGCTAGGAGCCGGCTGTGGTACTTTTGCACCCTGCTCCCTCTTTTGACATGCAGCTGGGTCAGCGTGACCACCACCTCATCCTCCGAACTGACCACATCACTCGGATGGCCTTGACTCCATGTAGGGGTCTAGGACTTTATCATTTCCCATCACATCTTTACACCTCTCCAGTCTTTCCTTATCTCTGCTGCCCTACTAACCCACTTTTGTCCTCGCTACTCCTCCTCTTTTCCCTCTGCTAATCACTTCATTGTCTCCCAATTCCACAATGTATCCACTCAAGCTACTTACTCTGATCTACAAGCCATCCACTTTCTGTCTCCCACATACAGTGGGGAAAAAAAGTATTTAGTCAGTCAGCAATAGTGCAAGTTCCACCACTTAAAAAGATGAGAGGCGTCTGTAATTTACATCATAGGTAGACCTCAACTATGGGAGACAAACTAAGAAAAAAAAATCCAGAAAATCACATTGTCTGTTTTTTTTTCATTTTATTTGCCTATTATGGTGGAAAATAAGTATTTGGTCAGAAACAAGCAATCAAGATTTCTGGCTCTCACAGACCTGTAACTTCTTCTTTAAGAGTCTCCTCTTTCCTCCACTCACTACCTGTAGTAATGGCACCTGTTTAAACTTGTTATCAGTATAAAAAGACACCTGTGCACACCCTCAAACAGTCTGACTCCAAACTCCACTATGGTGAAGACCAAAGAGCTGTCAAAGGACACCAGAAACAAAATTGTAGCCCTGCACCAGGCTGGGAAGACTGAATCTGCAATAGCCAACCAGCTTGGAGTGAAGAAATCAACTGTGGGAGCAATAATTAGAAAATGGAAGACATACAAGACCACTGATAATCTCCCTCGATCTGGTGCTCCACGCAAAATCCCACCCCGTGGGGTCAGAATGATCACAAGAACGGTGAGCAAAAATCCCAGAACCACGCGGGGGGACCTAGTGAATGAACTGCAGAGAGCTGGGACCAATGTAACAAGGCCTACCATAAGTAACACACTACGCCACCATGGACTCAGATCCTGCAGTGCCAGACGTGTCCCACTGCTTAAGCCTGTACATGTCCGGGCCCGTCTGAAGTTTGCTAGAGAGCATTTGGATGATCCAGAGGAGTTTTGGGAGAATGTCCTATGGTCTGATGAAACCAAACTGGAACTGTTTGGTAGAAACACAACTTGTCGTGTTTGGAGGAAAAAGAATACTGAGTTGCATCCATCAAACACCATACCTACTGTAAAGCATGGTGGTGGATACATCATGCTTTGGGGCTGTTTCTCTGCAAAGGGGTCAGGACGACTGATCCGGGTACATGAAAGAATGAATGGGGCCATGTATCGTGAGATTTTGAGTGCAAACCTCCTTCCATCAGCAAGGGCATTGAAGATTAAACGTGGCTGGGTCTTTCAACATGACAATGATCCAAAGCACACCGCCAGGGCAACGAAGGAGTGGCTTCATAAGAAGCATTTCAAGGTCCTGGAGTGGCCTAGCCAGTCTCCAGATCTCAACCCTATAGAAAACCTTTGGAGGGAGTTGAAAGTCCGTGTTGCCAAGCGAAAAGCCAAAAACATCACTGCTCTAGAGGAGATCTGCATGGAGGAATGGGCCAACATACCAACAACAGTGTGTGGCAACCTTGTGAAGACTTACAGAAAACGTTTGACCTCTGTCATTGCCAACAAAGGATATATCACAAAGTATTGAGATGAAATTTTGTTTCTGACCAAATACTTATTTTCCACCATAATATGCAAATAAAATGAAAAAAAAAAACAGACAATGTGATTTTCTGGATTTTTTTTCTCAGTTTGTCTCCCATAGTTGAGGTCTACCTATGATGTAAATTACAGACGCCTCTCATCTTTTTAAGTGGTGGAACTTGCACTATTGCTGACTGACTAAATACTTTTTTTCCCCACTGTATATCTCTGATAATCTCCCAAAATCTCCCACCACATAATCTCTGGTCCTCTCAAGACCTCCTTCTATCTTCCACAATCATAGATTCCTCATCCAATCGCCTGCAAGACTTCTCCTGAGTATCCCTCATCCTGTACAATTCTATGGCCCAACACGTCCGATTATTCCCTATATTCTGAAATTTCATGTGGAACTTGAATACTCATGTCTCCGGAACAGCGTACAGCCTGCAATGACCCGGCTGCCACTTCACCAACACCAGAGCAGCTGCAGCACCCAAACCTACTGTTTACTTTCCCATTATCCTGTAGAATGTATGGCCACAAGAGTAGGGTCTTTTCCCCTCTGTACCGACCTGTCACTATTAATTTGTTTTTTTTTGTATGTTTCTCCTCCTCATGCACAGCACCATGAAATCAATAGTGCTCTGAAAAGAAATAATAATAATCCCCCTCATGATGTTCCACCCAGTCCTCACCCCTGCCCTCCTTGCCGGATTACACACAGCAGTTGGCACCTGTATTCCATCATAATCAGAGATGTGCTGCGGTGGTCCGCTGACTGCTTGCACTAACCCTCCCTCGTACTCATCTTCCAACAGAACAAGTGGTTGGGCATCAGTGCACTCAATCTCTTACAATTATTGGCCAGGTCCAGTTGGATGGCCCACAGAACCACAGCCAGCAGTCATCAGAAAGCAGAAGTGACTGCTGCATCACTTGGGGCTCAGACTGCTTGTCTGATTAAAGAGGGTGAGGTGGAGGACATATGCCCATAAGCCACAGGTACAAAAGCTGCGCTTTCAGCAGGGTGTAGGTACGGTGAGCCGACTGGGGGGGGTGACCCCTTTCTTTGCACGAACAGACTGAGACGGAAACAGAAGTGCGTCCAACAGGTCCTCTTTATTGGCCGTCCTCTTGATGACCGCAGCAACATACAGCGGCAGCTAGACACTCTCCGCACACAGGCCCGGGTACCTTCGCTTCCTTCTTACTTCCATATGACGGCCCTCGCGGCTCTTTCACTGCAGCTGCCCTATGCCTATCTACTACAGCGCTTCGCCTGCCCGAGACTGTCAGGCTTGTGGTACCCCCAGGCTCTCTCAGTCTGCGGCTTCTCTTGTCTCTCTGTCTGCGGCTTCTCCTGTCTCTCCATCTGCTGTTTCTCCTGTCAGGGTCACCCCCCTGACTGTCTCAGATGTCAGTCCCTTCTGGATCTTTAGCACTGTACTTCTACTTCCTCAAGCCTACTCTTCTCCTCAGCTCCTCTCCCTGGACTGACCGCTTCTAGAATTCACTACCTGCTTTTTATCCCCCTCCTTGAGGATTCCTCCCAGAGTTCCTGTAGCCCCGCCCCCATGACTGAGTGGTTTCGTAGCCATAAGCTGATGTTAAGTCCTTTTCTAACAACTCTCTCTACTCCCATCTTGTGGCCAAACTTCAGTATTGCACCCATCTCCACTACTTCAGCTGTCTCCCATCTATAAATGCAACAGTCCACCTAAAGCACACTATACCTTTAGCTTCCCACTGCAGGCAGGTCCGTATGTCAGTCCACCTCCCCTACAAGGGGACTGGGTGGAAGACAGAGCAAAAGGACTGAAAGTACTCTCAGCCAACGAATCTAAAACCTCCTCTTCTTGTTCTTGCCTCACCATTCAACCAACAGTACTCAGGTTTACAAAATTACACGTCCTGTCGCCTGCTTGCACCTCAGGAAGGTGTTTAATTTTGGCATGTAGTAGACACAGATCAATCACACCTTCTCTCTCCCTGCAGCAGCTACCACCACCAGTAACACGGCCACATCTATTTGATGCTCTCCTCATTGTTTTCAACCAAAAAATTGCAAAGTATTAGTGTAAACAGAGAGAGAGGGTTCAGCAGATCATTACACTGACTGTTTCAGAGTACCCCCAAAAAAATAAAAAAAAAACCCCACAAAAACAGTATTGGCTATCTCCTCTTTGTACTCCTCTTCTACCGCCAACTCCACCTCCTCCCCAACCTCCTCCTGAACTTGGACCTCTGCCTCCTGGATCAAGATTATAATTTTTCTTTTGTTTTTATTCTCTTTTATTCTATCCTCTATGCAAATTTATTTGCTCGGCATTTGTCCTGCTCTTACCCCCATTTAGATTCCTTTTCAAGCCCCCTACTCTGACATTTTACAGCACTGAAGTTATGGTCCCCATTGACTTGAACGGGGTTCAGAGTCTGGGATCAAGTTCAGGTCAAGTTCGAGTCTCGAACCAGACTTTTACAAAGTCCCCCAGAACTCTATGAACCCGAACATCTACAGGTTCGCTCATCACTAAATTCCACAGCTAAGAACTTGAAAGTGCCAAAGCAGAAACAGAATCACCACCACCACCAATGGCATCAGCCATATGAAATGCAGGTCACAATTGACCACCATTGTTTCTGGCAGGAAAATTAATGGGGAGAAAGGAGAGGACATTATGAAATACATTTCACATCTCTCTTCTCAGTGACAACAGGATGATGTTATCTCTGACAGCAACACCATCAATTTTACACAGTTTTCTGCAAAGAATGGTCAGCCTTAATAAAAATGACTAAGAGGGATAATTTTTGGACTGTGCTTTAATTTAAAAAAAAATATGAAAAGTTTTTCAGTAGGCTGCTGGTAACTACTGGTTACCATGCATTTCTATGGTGAAATCAGTTTGACATTACTAAGTCTGTATTTGCATTAAACAGCTTGGAAGGTGTGGGATATAGTCCTAGCAGACATCAAAGTGTTACAAACATCTTTTCATGGCAATTGCAGTCTTTGTGATTAATCAATTAACTACCAACTGAATTTAGGAGAAAGATTCAGTGAGCCTCGTGAATTTGAGGTTCAAAAGAATAAGGCTTTGATGTGTCAAAGCAATTTTGCCAGAATTCTGGTGTAAAATGCTTTAAAAATACAAAGATCTTGCCATAACCTGGAGTTGTCCACAAATGTTGCTACTCCTGGCATTTTAATGCCAGTTTCTCCCAGCTCCTCCAAGATAAGTGTGTCATGATAGTGACTGGATTTTGAGTCCTGTCTTTCCATGTTCCCGGTCTGGTTATTTCAGGGGTTAACTTTTCTCAGCCTCAGTCTGGTTTCAGGTTTGCTATTTAGCTCCGCTGTATCCTGTAGGCGGTGTCAGCTATAGTTCTGCCTTTGGCGTGTTTATCTGACTCTGGTATATCCTGATTTGTCCTGCTGTGATCCCTGACATGCCACATGTCTGTTTACTTCCTCTGTCTGTCCTTACTCAGTGTTTCCCTGTAAGTTTGTTGACTCCCTGGTATTGACTTGGCTTGAATTCAGACCTGCTTCTGTCTTTTGTCTTTTTCTTATCTACTTCGGACCATTTATGATCCCCTGGCTTGTTTCTGACCATGTGTACTGCTGTGACCTCTGGTACTTCTGCTCCTGATTGTTCCTGACTTGGCTAGCCTGACCACTCTTTTTCAACCTCTCTTCCCTTACCAGCACCCCCTGGTGGAGGTTGCGCTATACTGCACTGCAGTAGCATGACAAAGTGGAGCTGGAATGGAATGGGAGCATGATGCCACAGTTCTTCTATTAATGTTGAACTTTGATATTCCCTATGCCAGAAATTTTACTCCAGTCATGTACTTTGATTCCTGGCTTTGCACACGGAGGTGCACATCACTCATCAGACACTCCTGATTCAGGAAGAGGCGTGCACCTCTTGATGAATCAGGAGCGTTTGACTACATCAAACATTCTCATGATCATGAAGACTAGTGAAAATATTGCGCGTCTTGATGAACCTGAGTTAAAATGATCTTTGATTTTGTGTGAATTATAAGCAATATAAGAAGAGAGGTGTTAGGAGTAAAAAGTGAATCACACAGAATATACAAAGATAATGTGTTATTATAAAGAATACATGAAGAGTGATGTACTGTGAGCGATGAGAGAATTATGAGGAAGATATGAAAAGTGACGACACATCAATGCTGATTGACAACGTAACACTTGAAGAAAAAGGTTGAATCATGATTGAGGATGAAATATCAAGAGGAGCGAGAGATGAGTGACAGGTGACTGACACATTGGAAGGAATACATGATGTGAGAATCCACCCAGATACAATATTAGGGACAAGTGAGGAGCTGTCCAGAAATTTGAAAATCAAATCACTAAACAATAAAATATAGAACTTTTGGCTACAACTTTATTAATTGCAATTGCATGTTACAACTACCTCAACCAAGAGTGTAAGAACATGAAGCGGGGTCGGACAATGAAGCCCAGTTTTTGAGTTTTGGGACCCCCCAATGTAACCACATGAACACTTAAAATATATATATATATATATATATATATATATATATATATATATACAAGCGTGTATAAAATAATGTACACACATAACACAAATACTCAATAATATTATTGTTCACAGAAATAGACTTTTCTTGTTAATTCACTGTTGCAACACAACAGCAATCGCTTTTTTTGCTTTATACATAAGCTGCACTACATGAGGTCTTCTTTTATTGCAAGACGAGTTCAAAATTAAACTTTCCACCACTTTCTATTACAAAATCAGAAAATTAGTAGGAAAAATGAAGCAATCAATTATTGAGACCCCACGCTCATAGGCCTTGCTACAAAAATAACAAAGCTGTACCTATCTTATGTATGAAAGTCCAAGCTGCAGTAATAGTGTAAAAAGTTGGTCTATTTTAAAGCCCGTCCCTCCCGGAGAAGTTTCTGATTATTTAATACTTTCTTCTCACTTCAAACTTTAGAATATCTTTAAGAGGAGAATGGTTACATAATAGACATTAGATAACAAGTACGATCCTGACGAAAAACATGAAGAAACACCTTTATTTATAATTAAGGACATTATTACAGTGAGTGTCTTCATTGTGCATAATAATGACCTCCCACACTGTACAGAGAAGACCACGGATGACAAAACGAAGAGCTGCACAGACAGGGCAGAGGTGTTCAGGAATGATTTCACTGAGTGCCACTCTGGAGTATAATACAGGACATAACTCAGGAAAACTAAAGGATAATGTAATAGAAAACATTAAAGTTCATAAAGCCACACTATCGAGGGGACATTCACGCCCTCCCTTCTCCTCCTCTCACACAGAATTGCAGTAGGAATAAAGAGCTTACATTCTAAATCTCTTAGATGTAGCATTGCACCAAGTACATTTGGAAGTGGGTAAATTACAAATAACCAGGGGACGAGGAAACAAATTAGGATGTCAATAGTTAACCATTCAATTTCCCCTTGAAGCGAAGGCTCCCTGGTATGAACAAGTAATTAAGGCAGGATACCTATTGTGCTCTCTCCAGGATGAGCTGCTATGATGAAAGAACTTCCCCCAGACTTTGTGTCTCCAATGGAAAGTTATGAATATTGGGATTTGCATGGATCCGATAGTGATGAGATATACATTTTCAACTTCCAGACTAATCAGTGAAGAATATGCATATTTTTTTCATAGCTGTGAAACCTGTCTAAAAGCCCTAAATCAATAGTGGCCAGATGACGGACACCAGGCATGTCATGTTTACTAACTATGGAAAGGTAAAAAATATGGCAGCGATCTTAAACTTCTGCAATCATCAGGAGTGAAGCTTTTGGTAATGTTGGGAATTTCGTAAAATCCTGAAGGGTTGAGAACATTTCACAACCTGGCTCACGTGAGGTCATCAAGGGGGGTGTGTTAGCGTAACTCAGGTGCTGATAAAAGGTCAAGGTGAATTATGATCTGTGTTTAATGCTAAGGAAGATACATATCAGTGTAGGCTTCCTTCTGTTGGCTGAGCCATCTGTGTGACCAGGATAGTAAGTTTCTCTAGTAATCCATTTTATTTTATGTAACTGTATATGCTGTAATGTTTTGTCCCATTTGTAAAATTTTTTGTATATTTTTATAAACACTGCCTATCATTCTGGATTAATTATAAAATGTAATAGTTCTGTTCCTTTTGTTATGTAAACCGCAACCTGAAGCTATACGCTACCTTTCAGGTGCCCAGTCAGTCTGTATAAACGACTAGTGGTGGCAGCGAGTAATTCTTCGGTTACTGTGGAGTTAGCAGTGATTGTACATGCAGAATAAATTTTTTGTTAAGCCCAACAGAGGTGCACGTGGATTAGTGGATACACTGTGTAACAGGTCCGGGCCTGCTAAGGAAGGGGCTTAGCTAATCGACTACCTGGTGTTCACTGGAGATCCTGATGGTGGAGACAGGCTTGGCTGTAGGTAGTCACCAGGTCCCACTTCTGGGCAGAGCCAGGTACTACAGCTATTGAAACAAGGGGTTAGGTTCGCTGATGCTGACTAGGGCTAGAGCAATGTTCAAACCCTGGCTGCAGTGGGACCAGGGGACTTCAGGAACAGTTGTGTCCACACCTGGACCAGTATCTGTGTGCCAAAATCAGGAGTGTCTTTAAGGGCTGTGTGCACACATTGCAGATTTTTATGCATTTCAACCACAGAACAGGTGGCAATCTTTGTATTTTTCTCTGAAAGTTCCACTCTTGGCTTTGGCATGTATACACTGATGTAAATATACCAACGTGTGAATTAGTTATAGAAAAGTTGCAAAATTTGGTGTAAAGTCAACTTTTTGCATTGCAAAGCTGCAAAACCCATGATCTGCAGAATTTTCTTCCCAATATACTTCTAAATAAAGTGAATAAAAACATCATTGCAAAAAATACATATGTTGTATGTCATGGAATGCAGTGACGTAAAGACGATCTACTTTGTAAAGTGTTTTTATCGGAGACGATCCAATCGGTTTGAGGCCAACTGAACTTGCCTTGAAATTTACAAAAATTTGGAATCTCTAGAATCTTTTTTTTCTATTTGCTTCGGTCGGCTGCTATTTCTCTGGACTATAAAGGGTCCAAAAAGGGGTTAAGAAAAAGTAAATACTCCTTGCCTACCTCTTCAATGCCAATCTTATTTCCTGGCCAAAATAAAGTAAACTGCTCAACTTGAATTTCGTAAGATTAGTTGGCTTAATTATAGAACCCCTAGATAAATAAATCATTTTTGGAAAAAGTTATTAAAAATATATTAAAAAACAAACCAATTTTAATTACCTTTCTTAAAAAAATAAAACTATTTGTTAATGCAGCGCCTGTGAAAGTCCCAACTTTAAAAATACGTTAGGCTAGTTTCACATTAGCGTTTTTTTGCGCAGCGCATCGTGCGCATAAAAAACGCAAAGAAAAACGCAAAACAAATGTGCGTTTTTTTTTCTTCATGCGCACGCTGATGCGTCAAAATAACGCAGTGTTACTTGCGTTTTACATGCGTTTTTGCATGCGGTTGCGTTTTTTATGCGCATGCGTTTTTAGGTGTGACATTTCACAATAGAAAAATCCTTGACCACCAATGGGTCACCAGTGGGCGTGTGTCATTGGAATGTTTTATAGACCCTGTACTGCTGAATTCATCAGATTTTGCTGCTGTTTCCGGTGTCAAGATGGACCTGCGTCTGGATAATTTCCGCTTCAAGCTGGATCTTGACATTGCGCTGTCTCAGGCGTATGTCTTTTGTTGCCAGCAAGAAAGGGAGAGGGAGAGACAGCAGAGACGGCAGCGGCGTCGGTTTTGGAGGCATCCAATCATCGAACTCCGGCCAAGCCGTGGAGCATATCACACGCTGTACAGCGAGCTACAGGAAAACCCGGAGAAATTTGCTGACTATACACGGATGTCCCAGGAAAGCTTCCTTGACTTGCTGGGTATGGTTGAAGGAAACATCCGGAGAAGGGACACTCAGCTCCGGCGTGCCATTCCTCCCGAAGAAAGGCTCCTTGTCACCTTACGGTATGTATGTTGTTATGTTTTCATAATTTTTTTTGGCTTTTTGCTTTTTTTTTTTTTTTGGTCCAAAAAATTAGGGTTTTTTTGGCTATTGAATTTTAACATTATTTTTGGGAAATTGCTTTTTTGCATAATGGTTTTTCTTCTGGCATGTACTAATCCCAAGCCTTTATAAAATGTTTTTTTGCTATGTTGTATTAAAAAAAACATGCAAAATAGTTAGGCCATGTACTTTTTTATTTTCAGTGTTTTTATTAATACCCAAGACAGAAATATAATTATTTTTTCTTTTTATGTTTGGCAGGTTCCTGGCAACTGGAGAGAGTCTTTCATCCCTGCATTTCCAGTACCGGCTGGGAATCTCTACTTTATCCGGGATTGTTGCTGACACCTGCAGGGCTCTGTGGGATGTTCTGTGTCCGGAGTTTCTGCCATTGCCCACTGCCGAAAAGTGGCTTCAAATATCGGAGAAATTCTGGGCAGTCTGCAATTTCCCGAACTGCCTAGGAGCGGTGGACGGGAAGCACATCCGCATCACAAAACCCGCAAGAAGTGGCTCCGAGTACTACAACTACAAGAAGTACTTTTCCACAGTCCTAATGGCCATTGCGGATGCAGACTGCCGGTTTATGGCGGTGGACATAGGGGCATTCGGACGGGGCAACGATTCACAGACTTTTAAGAACTCTGATATGGGCTGGAGGTTGTACGGCAACCATTTCAATTTTCCACTGGCACGGCCTCTTCCCCAAACCCAAACTCCACCACTGCCATTTGTAGTGGTTGGGGATGAGGCATTTCAGATGTGCCCAAACCTGCTGAAGCCGTACTCCAGCCGTGACTTGGACCACCGCAAGAAAATTTTCAACTACAGGCTTACGAGGGCTCGCAGGACTGTAGAGTGCGCCTTTGGCATTCTAGTGGCCAGATGGCGAATTCTCAGCACCGCCATCAATCTCAAAATGGAAACAGTAGATGAGGTGGTGAAGGCATGCGTGGTTCTCCACAATTTTGTTATGGCAAAGGAGCGGCCGAACTTTGACATGGATGAGCCTGCTGCCAACCCTTTGCCAGATTTTACTCAGCACCCTCTTCGGTCCTCAGTCGAAGTTGCCCAAATGAGGGACCAATTTGCGGACTACTTTTTATCCGATGTTGGTCGTGTAGCATGGCAGGATCAAATGGTTTAATAGTTTTGTTGTTTGTTAAAAATAAAATACATGGTTTTTTATACCTGTACCCAGTGTACTGTGTCTTAATAAACTCCACTACTCATCTGCCCAGGTTAAATTGAAGAAAGGGAAACCACCATAAAAAAAATTAATATATATATATATATAATAATTTATTTTTTTTTTTTGGTGGTTTCCCTTTCTTTACTTTATACCGGATGGTCAGCCATTTTTTTTTTATTTATATATATATATATATATATATATATAAAAAAAAAAATGAAATATAGTATCCCTTTCAGAGTTGGATGGCTGACCATCCGGTATAAAGTAAAGAAAAACAAACCATAGTGTAGGGCGCAGTGTGTGCAGGCGGCGAAAGACACAATAACCAAACATTATTTTGAAAAAAAAAATATAACATTTATTTAACTTATTTTTTAGTTGCTGGAAACTGGGGGGTGTGGAGGGATGAGGAACGGCTTTGGGTGGAGTAAGGGGTTCTAGGGGAAGGAGGAACCAAAGAAGTGGGGGAAGGGAGCCGAGGCAAGGAAAGTTGTGAAGTGGGAGGTGAGGGAGGAGGGAGGGTAAGAGTCCTCCTCTTTGTTTTTTTATGACGGTGGCCCGTCGTCTTCCTGCTGTCCTCGCTTGAGCCTGAGGACTGGCTAGACCCCGGGGACCGCCTTGAGCCTCTGGACCGCCTTGAGCCTCTGGACCGCCTTGAGCCTCTGGAACGCCTGGAGGCTGTGGACTGGCTGGAGCTGGGGGACCGCCTGGCGCTTGTGGACCGCCTGCCAGGATCTTGTACCTGCTGTGGCATGCTGGTGGTGGTGGATGTCCTGGCAGGGGCCGTAAATATTGAATGCGGGTCCCCCAGCTGATGCTGCTCCGAGGTGGTGGTGGTGGTGGTGGTGGCGGTCCATGCAGGCGTGGTGGCTGTGGCGGTCCATACCGGGGTGGTCCTCCCGCTGGTGGTGGTGGTGGCGGCGCTACAGGCAGGGGTGGTGACGACGGGCCATCCAGTGGTGGTGGCGGCAGCAGTGGTGGGCCAGGCAAGAGCAGCGCTTGGCATGGTGTTGGCGGGTAAGTGTCCAGCTGCACTCGGACTTGGGGCGGTATATTGGTGTCCGGCGAGGCTTGGAAGTGTGGTGGCTGTGCAGTGATATGCAGCAGAAGTAGGTAATGCTGTAAAACGAGTCAGTGGTGGCACCGGTGGAAATGCCACCGCTGACTGCTGCATAATCCTACTCTGCTGCATAGCCTGCATAAAAGCATTGTTGCAGGCCTGCATGACAGTCAACTGGAGGTCAGGGGTAAGGTGTTCCGCCGTGTCCCGAGCTATTTGGGTATAAAAATGATGCGCTGGTCTGGCGAGGTCGACTTCCAGGCGCTCAAGGCGACCCTCGATAGACTTGTAGCGTTGGTCCAAAAGGAGGAAACCACTCTCAAGTCTATCGGAGAGTGCCTTGAGGCTACTCTGAAAGACCGAGCTCAATTCAACGAACTCGGGCATGAGAGGCCTGTCCAAGGTCCTCTGCCGCTGCTGGCGGGAAGTGCCCGCAAAACCAGTGGCAGAGACCTGGGACAGGGGAACACCTGAGCGACCAGCTTCCTGGTCTCCAGATGACTGTGGTGCAGACCTGCAAGGTGCTTCCTCGCTGATGGATGGCTGGGAGGGGTCCGGGGCAGCTTGATGAAGGACCGCTTCGGGCCCAGGTTGCAGGGTGCTGCTCCAGGTGCTGTGAAAAGAAAAGAAAGAAATTACTACCATAAATTAACAATCGCCAACTCCTGTGGAATAGAAAAGCACAGAATAAAACACAATACAACTAGAAAATACTTACGTTCGGGAGGCAAGGACCGGTCTTAAAAATGCCAAGGCACGATGGTATCGGTACTTCGTGCCGGTCCTTGCCGCAGCACCACTGCGAACCTTATTCTCCTGACGGATATCCCTGTTGAAGCGGTCCTTCATCGAGCGCCAACGGGTTCTGACTTTGTTCACTGTGGTGGAAATAAAAAAAAAGAAAAAAAGTAAGACTATGCACTGGAGGCTGTGATCATCCAACTGTGTGTGATGATAGAAACTCCATGGAGTTAATAGCATCACACACAGTTGGGTGATCCCGGCCAAGATCACTGCTGCATCACACTGCATTTAAATACTTACGAAAATCCTTGCGGACCCGGGGAGAGGCGTTGTCCCAGCCATCCATCAGCGATGCGGCCACCTCGTTCCAGAGCCGCCGGATCACCACGTTGTCCGAGTGCAGTTGGTGACGGGTGTCCCACAACGGGACTCGCTCCTGGACTAGACGGATGAGCTCGTCGTTGTCCAGGGCGAGGTCCTCCTCCCGCTGTGGAGCCTAGAAAAGAAAGACAAACATTAATCTTTGAAAGATTTTAAAATGAAAAATCTAGAAATTAAGTTTAAAAAAAATCTGTAACCAAAAAAGCAGCCAAAAAAACTAGGAAAATTACCAAAAAATACTAATAAAAATTTACCAAAAACATAAAAAAAATACAATACAATACAGTTCCAAAAAAAAAAGAAAAGAAACCAGCCTAGAAATTAAGTTTAAAAAAAATCTGTAACCAAAAAAGCAGCCAAAAAAACTAGGAAAATTACCAAAAAATACTAATAAAAATTTACCAAAAACATAAAAAAAATACAATACAATACAGTTCCAAAAAAAAAAGAAAATAAACCAGCCTAGAAATTAAGTTTAAAAAAAATCTGTAACCAAAAAAGCAGCCAAAAAAACTAGGAAAATTACCAAAAAATACTAATAAAAATTTACCAAAAACATAAAAAAAATACAATACAATACAGTTCCAAAAAAAAAAGAAAAGAAACCAGCCTAGAAATTAAGTTTAAAAAAAATCTGTAACCAAAAAAGCAGCCAAAAAAACTAGGAAAATTACCAAAAAATACTAATAAAAATTTACCAAAAACATAAAAAAAATACAATACAATACAGTTCCAAAAAAAAAAGAAAATAAACCAGCCTAGAAATTAAGTTTAAAAAAAATCTGTAACCAAAAAAGCAGCCAAAAAAACTAGGAAAATTACCAAAAAATACTAATAAAAATTTACCAAAAACATAAAAAAAATACAATACAATACAGTTCCAAAAAAAAAAAGAAAATAAACCAGCCTAGAAATTAAGTTTAAAAAAAATCTGTAACCGAAAAAGCATAAAAAAAACCTAGGAAAATTACCAAAAAATACTAATAAAAATTTACCAAAAACATAAAAAAAAACAATACAATACAGTTCCAAAAAAAAAGGAAATAAACCAGCATAGAAATTAAGTAAAAAAAAAAAACAGTCCGTCTGTACTTACATCACGTCTTCCCGCCCGCACTTGGCCTTGCTGCTCCTGCCGTTCCTCCGGTGGTGGTGGCGTGATGGAGGATGAGGTCTGAAAATTAAACCAAAAAAATTAATCACATGTGTTTATTTTTTCAAATCCATACGGAAGCATAGTACTCACTTCTTCTGCCTCTTGCCCTGTCCCGGGGACATATTCCTCACCAGATGAAGACATGCTGCAATAAAAAAAAAAAGAGACATAAGTACATAGAAATGTATTGAAATTTCAGCCAGACATTAGGTTTTTCATACTTACATTGGTGCAGCTTGTGCTGTGTGTCCACTCGTGAGCAATCCTTAAAGTATTGTGGAATCCCAGTGCCCACACCATTTTATCACCTTGGTTTAATTTTTTTTTTACTGTCTAGACCAAATTTCAGTCATGTTTATTGTAAAAACGCATGCGCATAAAAACGCAAGCGTGCGCAAGACCATGCGCAAGTATTGCGCTCCCATAGGCTCCAATGTGGTGTTTTTGCGCATTCCGTGCGCATTCCGTGCGCATGCGTTGTTTTAACGAGACAGGGCGGAACCAAAAATGCAACATGTTGCGTCTGACGCGCCTGGCGCGAAAGACAAAAAAACGCATGCGCACGAAAGCGCAAATATGCGCAAGACCATGCGCACATCATGTTAAATATAGGTGCGCAGTGCGCATGCGCACTGGTGCGCCCGATGCGCTGCGCACAAAAGCGCTAATGTGAAACCAGCCTTAATTATCCATTATGGTGGATGTCATGAAAATATTCAGAAATTATTTTTATTTATTGTTACTTCTCCCCAAAAATTGAAAGAAAATTGATCAACAAGTTGTCCGTATTTCATAATTGGATGAATAAAATTGACAGCAGGTCCCGCAGAAAAAAATAAAACTCACACAGCCCAGTGAGGGAAAGATACAAAGGTTTTGGGTCTCAGACTATGGTCACACAAGGGATTATGCCAACTTTTAAAAAAAAATATAAATTAAGTATCATCATATTAGTATTAGTTTGCAGTTACCATGTCATTTTTATTACACAGATAACACAGTGGAATTAAAACCTAAGGAACACTGGCACAATTGGGTCTTTTTTTCACAATTTCACTATATAAATATTTTTTTTGTTCATTAATGACAAATTATATAAGGAGTCGACATTCAAAACTACAACTTGAACAGCAAAAAATCAAGCCATAAAATGCCTGTGTCGATAGAAGAAAAAAAGCTACGGCTCTCGGAAGAAAGGAAGGGAAAATTAAAAGCAAAAATAAATGAAAAAATGGCCACATAAGGAAGAAAATAAAATATAATATGTCCTGCAAAAATCAGAGCTCATATGGTTACAGTGATGGAAAAAACACATTGAGAGATTTTTTTCCCATGAGGTTACAATCATCTAGCGCGCTATGGCGAATGGCAAAGACATGTAACATGGTTTTGCCTTTTTTATGGAACATAATAACAAAAACCCCAACATTTCCATTGGGAAAATTATATCCAAAACGTCCATAGCCATTGAGTAAAAAACACATCCAATGAGTCAATGTCCACAGGGTAAAAAACACGTCAAATGAGTCCATATTACAAAAACCACATCCAACAAGTCCATGTCTATTGGGCAAAAAACACATCCAATGCATCTACGACCAATGGGCAAAAACATTCAACAAGTCAATAACCACAGGGCAAAAAGCCCATCTAACGAGTCCATGTGTTACGATCCATTTTTGGATCTGTGTCAGTTTGGGCTGCTCACATTTAAACTTCTTTCCTTTCTGGCCATCAGGGGGTTAATGTCAGTTTTTTCCCCCAGTAGCCGCTGGTGCTACTACAAGTTTAGTTAGCCTGCTGGTGAGTTTTTCCCCACGGTGGCCGCTGGTGTCACTATATGTTTAGTTAGTGTGCTGTGCTGGTGGTGACCACTCCCACCTTCCTATAAAAGGTCACCAGGTGCTGGAGCTCACTGTTGGTGATAAACTTCCTTTTGATACCAACCATGGTGAAGACTGTAGCTACCTGGTGCAGTGGTGGTTCAGCTTATCAGGAGCAGTGGTGGTTCTGCTGAAAGCTCCGAGTTCAGGAGCCTTACTCTGCTGTACGATGCATTGCAGTAGATAAAGCTAAGTTTTGTTTTTTAGTTGATTTAACCCCGAAGTGTCTGTTTTATCTTTCCTTAGGTTTTTGGTGCAGGTCTCTTTTTTCCCTGTCTCACCTCCTGGGGAGAGGGTTGGGGGTTTAGCTCAGGGCTAAACAGGAGATAGGGACAGGTCAGTGACTTGGGCCTCATTACCATCAAGTGTACCCCCAAGTTAAGGAAAGTAAGGGCACCCCCTTAGCCTTAGGGGCAGTTCAGGGGCCCAGGTTCCTCATCCCCTGTTTTCCCACTACTGCCCCATGACACCATGTCCATAGGGCAAAAGACAGAGCCAACAGGTCCAAATCCTCATGGCAAAAGAACATCCTCCATGTAGATTGGGCAAAAGAAACATCCAACAAGTCTATGTCCACCGGGCAAAAAACACATCCAACAAGTCCTTTTCCACATGATAAAAACAAATCCAACAAGTCCATGTCTATTTGGCAAAAACACATCCAATTCGTCTATGCCCAAAGGTACACCCAATGAGTTTATGACCACAGAGCAAAAAACACATCCAATAAGTCTATATTAGAGTTGAGCGAAACGGGTCGAAAAAATTCAAAAGTCGCCGACTTTTGGCAACGTCGGGTTTCATGAAACGAAACCCGACCCTAGGATGAGGTCGGCCACGAGGTCGGCGACGTACGCGCTAAAGTCGCGTTTCAAAAGTTTGTTTTGCGCTCTTTTTCAGCCAATCAGGATCCACGGATACTGTGGGCAACGTGATGACATAGGCACGGGTCACCACCATCTTTCAGAAGGGCATGCAAGTGATTGGCTTGCTTTGGTGGGCGTCACAGGGGGTATAAAAGGGCGTGCACGCCGACCGCCATCTTACTTCTGCCGATCTTAGTATAGGGAGAGGTTGCTGCTGATTCTTTAGGGAGAGCGTTAGGCAGGGAAGAAGACAAAAAAACTGCTTCTGCTGCTAGCGATTTGGCCTGCATAACACACCAGTCACTGTGTGTGCAGTGCAAGGGGAGGCTATATAGTGGTGTATCAGTGGTGTTGGTTGTTGGGCTGCCTTCTAAGGCTTCCTGACATTCCTGCATTGCTGTTTACCCACTGCTCCGCAAACTGCTTTTTTAAAAGCATTCCCAATTTTTTTTTTTGTCCTGCTGAGAAGAAAAAAAAACTGCTTCTGCTGCTAGCAATTTGGCCTGCACAACACACCAGTCACTGTGTGTGCAGTGCAAGGGGAGGCTATATAGTGGCGTATCAGTGGTGTTGGTTGTTGGGCTGCCTTCTAAGGCTTCCTGACATTCCTGCATTGCTGTTTACCCACTGCTCCGCAAACTGCTTTTTTAAAAGCAATCCAATCTCCCTTATCCTCTAGTCACTTTTGTCACAGTTGTGCCATCGAGCCTGTCACATAGCGCTCAGATATTCATTGGGCCTCACACAATCCAAAAGTGTCCAGTGTCCAAAAGTGTGTGCAGAGATTCAAAATCTCCCTTATCCTCTAGTCACTTTGGTCACAGCTGTGTCATCGAGCCTGTCACATAGCGCTCAGATATCAGTGGGCCTCACACAATCCAAAAGTGTCCAGTGTCCAAAAGTGTGTGCAGAGATTCAAAATCTCCCTTATCCTCTAGTCACTTTGGTCACAGCTGTGCCATCGAGCCTGTCACATAGCGCTCAGATATCAGTGGGCCTCACACAATCCAAAAGTGTCCAGTGTCCAAAAGTATGTGCAGAGATTCAAAATCTCCCTTATCCTCTAGTCACTTTGGTCACAGCTGTGCCATCGAGCCTGTCACATAGCGCTCAGATATCAGTGGGCCTCACACAATCCAAAAGTGTCCAGTGTCCAAAAGTGTGTGCAAAGATTCAAAATCTCCCTTATCCTCTAGTCACTTTGGTCACAGCTGTGCCATCGAGCCTGTCACATAGCGCTCAGATATCAGTGGGCCTCACACAATCCAAAAGTGTCCAGTGTCCAAAAGTGTGTGCAGAGATTCAAAATCTCCCTTATCCTCTAGTCACTTTGGTCACAGCTGTGCCATCGAGCCTGTCACATAGCGCTCAGATATCAGTGGGCCTCACACAATCCAAAAGTGTCCAGTGTCCACAAGTGTCTGCAGAAATTCAAAATCTCCCCTGTCCTATAGACACCTTGTACCTTGTTTTACATTACTATATAGTTTGTTGGATTTTGTCTACATTTCTACCAAAAATGAGGAAGGCTGGTGGAAGAGGCCGTGGAATTGGGCGGGGGGTTGGCAGCTGGTAATGATGGTGTTGGTGGTGGATCTGATGGTAGTGGCAAGAGCAAAATAGGACCGAATGCAGGAGGTGCTGACCCTGCGTCATCGTCTGGCTACATAAGGCCTCAAACGCTTAGTTTTCTAGGAGTTGGCAAACCGCTTTTAAAGCCAGAGCATCAGGAAAAGTTTTGTCTTACATTGCTGACTCAGCCGCCAGCTCTATCGCCTCCTCTTCTTCAGTTGTAAAAAGTAAAAGCACTGAGTCGTCATTGGAGGCTCATGTTCATGAACCACACCTTTCCTTGTGTCCTTCACCCCAACCAAGATTGAAGGATGACGCAGGCCATACTACTGATTACTCCATGGAGCTGTTTTCACATACCATGCCTGGATTATCAAGTGAAATGGTGAATTACCCAGGCCAAGATGAATCTGACATGGAGTGCACTGATGCACAGCCGCTGATGGATGATTCTGCTGGTACATTCACTCAGAGCACTACATTGTCCTCGCAGTGTAAAGAGCCAGATTCTGACCCTGATGAGACTCAGATGCCCCTTCCCGCACACTATACCACCATACACGGTGACACAGAGGAAGGTGCACATGACATAGAAGAGGAGGTGATGGATGACCCAGTTGTTGACCCAGATTGGCATCCATTGGGGGAAGAGGGTGCTGCTTCCAATAGCTCAGATGAGGAGCATCCACAGCAGACATCGACATCGCAACAGCTGTTATCTGGCAGGCCCGGAGCACTCCAAAGACAGGTTCCAAACATCAAAAGAGTTGCTGGACAGCTTGTGCAGAGGGTCAAAAGATCACAGCGTGCTAGGCCGCAAAATGTCTGCCAAAGTAGGAAGAGTGCAGTGTGGCACTTTTTTGACCAAAATCCTCATGATCAGGCCAAGGTTATCTGTAAGAAGTGCGCAAAGACCTTTAGCCGAGGGAAAAATCTGAAAAATTTGAATACCAGTTGCATGCTTAGACATTTAACCAGCATGCACTTGCAAGCGTGGACACAACACCAAACCTCAAGTGCCACATGTGCAACTGATCACAACGAAGGTAGTCATCAACGCTACATTGTTTCCCCCACTGTAAGCCCACCGGTTAGCACAGCAGCAAATGTTGAGGTGTCGTTGCAAGACCACAGCAGTCAGGGAATCCCACTGTTATATCAACGAAAGACTGATTCTAGGCCATCAGAAAGAACACCAACTCCATCACCATCATCAACCCTCTCTCAGTCCGCCCTGTCCACCGCTACTTCCACCATATGCAGCTCTCAAGTCCAGCTCACCCTCCCAGACACTATGAGTAGGTCAAGAAAGTGCTCAGTCTCTCATCCGCGTACACTGGGTTTGAACGCCCACATTGCCAAACTAATCTCGTTTGAGATGATGCCCTTTCGGTTGGTGGAAAGCACAGCTTTCCGCGAACTCATGGCCTATGCAGTACCATGCTATGACCTACCCAGTCGCCACTTCTTCTCTCGCAAAGCCATCCCAGCCCTCCACCATCATGTGAAAGACCGCATTGTCCATGCACTCAAGCAGTCAGTGAGCGGAAAGGTGCACCTCACAACTGATGCATGGTCCAGTCGGCATGGCCAGGGCCGTTACGTGTCCATCACTGCGCACTGGGTTAATGTGGTGGATGCAGGGTCCACAGGGGACAGTGGTGGTGGGACAGTGCTGCCTAGCCCACGGTATAGGAAACAGTTGGCTGTAGGCGTTCGACCCTCCTCCTCCTCCTCCTCCTCCAGAAGCGAAAGCTCGTCCACAGAGCGCAGTCGTACGAGCACTCCATCTGCAGCTGCCACTGTTGCACACGATGTGTCCCCCTATCGAGCAGCTAGTGGAAAGCGTCAGCAGGCTGTGTTGCAGATGATGTGTTTGGGCGACAGACACACCGCCGAGGTGCTGGCCGAGTACTTGAAGCGACAAACTGAGTCATGGCTGGGCAGTGTACATCTTGAGGCAGGCAAGGTAGTTTGTGATAACGGCCGTAATTTTGTGGCAGCCATAGCCCTTTCAAAACTCAGCCACATACCTTGCTTGGCTCACACCTTGAACCTGGTGGTGCAGTGCTTCCTCAAAAATTATCTGGAGTTAACAGCCCTGCTCCAGAAGGTGCGAAGACTGTGCGCGCACATCCGCCGGTCGCCTGTACACTCCGTTCGTATGCAGAAGCTGCAGCGATTGCTCCACCTTCCCAACCACCGCCTCATTATCGACATTGCAACAAGGTGGAACTCCACCCTGCACATGGTGGAGCGGCTGTGCGAGCAGAGGCAGGCCATAATGCATTTGTGGGAGGATACACGGCCAGGCACTTTGAGAGCAGACATGGAGTTGACAGGTGTGCAGCGGTCGAAGCTGAAAGACCTTTGTAAAGTCCTTCAGTGTTTTGAGGAATGCACATGGCTGGTAAGCGCAGACGACGCCATCCTAAGCATGAGCATCCCACTTATGCGTCTGCTCATGCAAACTTTGACGCACCTTATGGAGCAGGCGTCTGCAGCCAATGTTGATGAGGAGGAAGAGGAGGAGGGAATCCTTGATGACATTCAGCCATTGTCTGCTCAGGGACCTCTCCTGGACGAGGTGGAGGAAGAAGAGGAGGAGGAGGATGATGATGGGGATGATTACTTAGGGGAGGAGGATGCATCTCGTGGGGCAAGTGAAAATGTTGGCGTGGCAAGGTCTGGTACAGGGTTTGTGCGTGACTGGAGGGATGTGGATTTGCCAGAAAGTGCTCCTCCACTCAGCATTCGCAGTGCATCATTGACACCGGGAACATTGGCCCACATGTCAGATTATGCCTTGCGGATCCTAAAAAGGGACCCCCGCATTGCCAAAATGATGAACGATGACGACTACTGGTTGGCCAGCATCCTGGATCCACGCTATAAAGGCAAATTACAAAACATCATGCCACAGGAGAACCTTGACCTAATATTGGCTAATAAACAAGCAACTCTGGTAAATCGGTTGCTTGAGGCATTCCCAGCACACAGCAGCGGTGATGGTTCTCACACGAGCCGTACGGGCCGGGGGCAGCTTGGCAGAGGTGTTCGTGGTGCACACAGCAGAAGTGGCGTTGGAGACAGGGGTTTCATGACAATGTTGTGGACTGATTTTTCAAATACCGCTCACACAACTGGTAATACTGCATCGATGGAAAGTGACAGGAGACAGCAGTTGTCAACTATGGTTACAAACTACTTTTCCTCCCATATCGATGTTCTCCCACACAGGTCATTCCCCTTTGACTATTGGGCCGCTAAACTGGACACCTGGCCTGAATTGGCCCAATATGCCTTACAGGAGCTCGCTTGCCCAGCTGCAAGTGTGCTATCGGAAAGAGTCTTCAGTGCAGCTGGATCAATCCTGACAGAAAAAAGGACCCGTCTGTCAACCCAAAATGTGGATGATCTAACCTTCACTAAAATGAACCACGCATGGGTTTCCAAGGATTTTGTCCCACCTTCCCCTGATGACACATAGGGTGACAGAAAAATGGCTTGCTTTGGTCCACCTCTTCCTGGTACTTCACCTATTTCGCCTTTTGCATCAGCTGAATGTCCAACATCAACATATGCCACTTTCTAAAACTCCCTAACTGTGCTGCCTCCCCCCCATGGCCGGGGTCACCACCTAGCGCACGACACCGTGCGAGTGCCGTTGCCCTGGACAGGTGGGTAGGCCGACTCTTGGGCGCGGGCACTGGCACAGGGTCCCTCATAGTGCAATCAAGTGTCTCTGACGGTGGTGGTGCACACCCGCCGTCAGACACACCGCTGTACTATGAGGGGCCCAGTGCCAGTACCGACGCCCACGAGGGTCTGAGCCTGCCTCCTGAGACATATATTTTGAATGTGTACGCTATCCATACATGTTATCCGGGGATACGGTACCCTTTCTAACCTTTGTGCAATCACGTGCAATCCATACTGGGCCTAACACCGTCTGAGCCTGCCTCCTGAGACATATATTTTGAATGTGTACGCTATCCATACATGTTATCTGGGGATACGGTACCCTTTCTAACCTTTGTGCAATCACGTGCAATCCATACTGGGCCTAACACCGTCTGAGCCTGCCTCCTGAGACATATATTTTGAATGTGTACGCTATCCATACATGTTATCTGGGGATACGGTACCCTTTCTAACCTTTGTGCAATCACATGCAATCCATACTGGGCCTAACACCGTCTGAGCCTGCCTCCTGAGACATATATTTTGAATGTGTACGCTATCCATACATGTTATCCGGGGATACGGTACCCTTTCTAACCTTTGTGCAATCACGTGCAATCCATACTGGGCCTAACACCGTCTGAGCCTGCCTCCTGAGACATATATTTTGAATGTGTACGCTATCCATACATGTTATCTGGGGATACGGTACCCTTTCTAACCTTTGTGCAATCACGTGCAATCCATACTGGGCCTAACACCGTCTGAACCTGCCTCCTGAGACATATATTTTGAATGTGTACGCTATCCATACATGTTATCTGGGGATACGGTACCCTTTCTAACCTTTGTGCAATCACGTGCAATCCATACTGGGCCTGACACCGTCTGAGCCTGCCTCCTGAGACATATATTTTGAATGTGTACGCTATCCATACATGTTATCCGGGGATACGGTACCCTTTTTAACCTTTGTGCAATCACGTGTAATCCATACTGGGCGTGAGAACAGCTGGCGAGCTGTTAAGCAAGCTACAGCACCTGTGGTTTGCACACGTAAGTTTTTCATTTTTTCAGGAATGACGGTTAGGCCTAGTTCCGGAACTGCGGTTGACCTGCACTTACTGGGAAATCATTGTTCGCGGGTAATAATTGTAATCAGTGATCCCCATCACTAACGTTGTTCAGCGGGTTATCTGCACCTGTAAGCGACAAACGCTGGCCTTTTCAGTGTAGCGCACATGCAGCCACGGACATGTAAGGGCATGACACACCAGTTATTGGCCAATCTCATGTGCCAGAGCCTCACGTGTCCCTCTAGTAAGCCGGACTCGGACCGCGGGGCATGACGGAGTCTCGTTCGTTAACGGAATTAAGCTTGCAATGTGTGCATCTGTTCTGTAGCTGGCATGGTTGAGGTTTCCCAGGTGGAGTCGAATTTAACCGTAGGCTCCACTCCTGGTGGTGCCCTTCTGGATATTCCTTTAAGGTTCAGCTTTGCAACCATACTGCCCACGTAAAACAAACACTTTGCCTTCATGAACGCTGTTTGGAGGGTCATGACTCGTGGGAATAACGCCGCCCAATCAGTTAACCTGCTAGAGAGATCCTTCGTTGCTCCCAAGCATGACATCACACTCCCTAGGAGTAAGGTAATGCCAGTGTGGCGACCGTACTCCTGGGGGCGACACAAGTGCACTGATGCCCAGCCACTGCTCGATGAATCTGCTGGTACATTGACCCAGACCACTACATTCCCCTCGCACGCTACGCGACCTGAATCTGACCCTGATGAAACTCAGGTTACCCTTCCCATATACAGTTCCATCTTACACGGTGACAAAGAGGAAGCTGCAGATGAAAGTGCAGGTTCGGCCCACCCGCCATCAGACACACCACCGTACTATCAGGGGCCCTGTGCCAGTGCCGTCGCCAACGAGTGGGCCCCCCCTGCTTGCCCAGGATCACAGCACTTGCAAAGTTGAAATACTGTGCAGTGAGATGGAAGATGGGGACGACGAGGAGTCCAGACAAGTACAGGGATTCCCTAGCGAGGAGACTTATTTGATTGTTTTCAATGTTGGGACAGCAATTTTTGGGGAGCACTATACTCTGGAGAATGATAGATGGGGCCCACCATTCACTGGAACATTCCAAAGGTGGACATCAGACACTGGAGCAGCATTTACAGGGCCCATTATACACTAGAGCATTAGAAATGGGGCCCATTATGTTTGGAGCATTATTTGGGCCCATAAGACAGTGGAGCTTCATCCATGGGGACCAACATATACTGTAGCATTATGTGGAGCTCATCATATACTGTTCAAACATTATATGGGACCAATGATTCTGTATGGAGAAATAGATGGGCCTCGTCATGAGATGTAAAAAGTGAGGTATTTTTCATTGTACTATACCGCTATTTATCTGCCGTATCGGAGCATGATGAGTTGTGGTATGTGTTAAAGGGGCGCTCTTTCGCCCAGGGCACATGAAAACCTGGAGCCAGCCCCCCCCCACAGTCTGTAGCCAAATAACCCCCATTTTTCAGTGCATAACTTGTATTATGAAGTTAATTAAGGTTGACAAGCTTAAGTAAGAAGAATTGATGCTTTTGGCATTCAAATGGGCACTGTAGGTGTGTTTCCTGTCCTCCTCTCACTGCCGACTTTTATTCCCCATTGACTTACATTGGGTTTCGTGTTTCGGGACGACCCCGACTTTTCCCTATAATCGGACGATCTTGCTCGACCCGACTTTTGGAAAAGTCGGGTTTCACGAAACGAAACGCGACCCTAAAAAACCAAAAGTCGCTCAACTCTTGTCTATATCCATTGGGCAAATCAACATCCAATGAGTCCATGTCCAAAAGATAAAAAAACACATCCAACTAGTCCATGGCCACATGGCAAAAAACACATCCATTGAGTCCAAGGTAAAAAAAAAATTTAAATTCGAAGGTTTCTGTTAAAAGTCATAAAAGATCAGGCACTGTAATATTTTATGATATTTTGCATCATTTCAACAATGAGCCCCTTCAGCTGTGGATCAGAGAAATTCTTGAATCTTTGCCTGCATCTAAAATTTGTGTCGTTGTTGCCACCTGGACCGTCTGTCAAGTTCTAAACTGAATATTAGTCACAGCTCATTGGCCTCACACTTCTGTCTGTGATGCATCTGCTAATGGGAACGTGACATGTCCAGCAAAGCCGCCCGCTAACGAGCCCAGAAAAATGCTCCTGCATCTCCAAGAAGAGGATGAAGAATCGCAATGAACAGCAATAACGTACAAGATAAATATAACGATCAATAACATCCTGCCACGATAAAATTACCGGCTCGGATGCACCTTACAGTCATTGAGCGTAATAATGACATTGTAACGGTCATCAGGCATTAGATGGATACATCATCATTGTAACCCTAGGAGCATTAGAATAATTTCATTATGGGAACGCTTTATGTAAGTAATATAGAAAAATGGATGGAGATAATTCTGTCTGGTTTATGTGCAGGGAAAAAAGTTTTTAAAGAAATTAGCACTTTGAGTTGAGGCAGCTTCAACATCCATTTAGAAATGGGCTTCACTGAAGCATTACTAAGTAGTCAAAGAAAGAAATAGTCCTGAATGTGTTTAATTTACCTGATCTCTACGAGGGGTATGACTAACTATGAGGGCTCAGGACTTGTTGGAACCAGTAGACCCATTTAAGGACAGTAGTCCAATAAATGGCCAAAATCATTGGGAAAAGGGGCAAATACTTTTCTAATGGCCATTTCCAATTGTTCTATCTACAGATACATTTTTTATTACTTGTTGTATATTATGATTAATGTCACTGTCTACCAAGTTGTGCCCATTATCGAATTTCCTATTACATGATATTTCATTCTTCAATGTGGAAAAAAAATGATTAACCCTAGAGAAACGCTGTGCCCTGTTAGCAGTCACAGGGTGCAGCCGACAGTTGTGGTACCGCACTGCGTGTGTACAGCGCCACGCTGGCGGATGCCACTAGCCAGCGTAAGCTCAGCGCTGGAAAGTGCAGTAACTGCGCACGGCACCGCTGAGACGGACACTGCGGCGTATGCGGTACAGAGGTGTCTTGTGCAGATGACACTCTCTGGCATAACGTGTGAGAGGAGCTGGAAGCACTGCGGTGCTATGCAGTGCCACCGCTTGGTGCTGACTCCACCAACTACCTACCCTAAGCCTGGGCACTGGACAGGCTAGGCTACACAACACATGTGTATCAAGGGTAGGGGTTTCATTATAAGTCATTCACCAGTTTCATGCATCCATCATCACACATACCACAACTTAATACTATAAGAATCTATACTTGCGCATGGCCGTACGGCCATGCGACTCTTTTATAGCAGTGTCCTTCTGGGACCTTCCTAGTGGTCCAATGGGAGCAGCAATAGGACCTGCACATGTGACCTCAGACCTCCAATGAGAGGACTTCCCACGGGCATGCTCAGTGGGCCAAAGAAGGACTAAGTCCCAAGAGTTGCTCACTGCTGGCTATTGCAGGTTACTATAGCTGAACCCTGATTGGCAGCAGTAACCAAGCCAACAGTAGTAGACTGAGCAAGATACCGGGAACGACGTTTTTGCTGAGCAGATTCGTCTGCGGCTGTAGAGATATGGCAGACAGCAGAAGGCAAGGCTCGAGATTCCTCTTGTGTAGAGGCAAGAACCCGACGCCTAAAATATATATTATGAAAAATAAAATCCAGAAAATCAAATTGTATAAATTTATTTGCATTTTGCAATGTGGTATTTGATCCCCTACCAACCATTAAGAGTTCTGGCTCCTACAGACCAGTTAGATGCTCCTAATCAACTCATTACCTGCATTAAAGACAGCTGTCTTACATAGTCACCTTTATAACAGACTCCTGTCCATAGACTCAATTAATCAGTCAGACTCTAACCTCTACAACATGGGCAAGACCAAAGAGCTTTTTAAGGATGTCAGGGACAAGATCATAAACCTGCACAAAGCTGGAGTGGGCTACAAAACCATAAGTAAGACGCTGGGTGAGAAGGAGACAACTGTTGGTGCAATAGTAAGAAAATGGAAGAAATACAAAATGTCTGTCAATTGTCATTGATCTGGGGCACAATGCAAAATCTCACCTCGTGGGGTATCCTTGATCATGAAGAAGGTGAGAGATCAGCCTAAAACTACACGGGGGGAACTTGTTAATGATCTCAAGGCAGCTGGGACCACAGTCACCAAGAAAACCATTGGTAAACAAGGTTTACAATCCTGCAGAGCCCGCAAGACAGGGGGGGCTCAAGAAGGCACATGTGCAGCCCATCTGAAGATTGCAAATGAACACCTGGATGATTCTGTGAGTGATTGGAAGAAGGTGCTGTGGTCAGATGAGACAAAAATTGAGCTCTTTGGCATTAACTCAACTCGCCGTGTTTGGAGGAAGAGAAATGCAGCCTATGGCCCAAAGAACACCATCCCCACTGTCAAACATGGAGGTGAAACCAATATGTTTTGGGAGTGTTTCTCTGCTAAGGGCACAGGACTATTTCACCACATCAATGTGAGAATGGATGGAGCCATGTACCGTAAAATCCTGAGTGACAACCACCTTCCCTCCGCCAGGACATTAAAAATGGGTCGTGGATGGGTCTTCCAGCAAGACAATGTCCCAAAACATACAGCCAAGGCAGCAAAGGAGTGGCTCAAAAAGAAGCACATTAAAGTCATGGAGTGGCCTAGCCAGTCTCCAGACATAAATCCCATAGAAAACTTATGGAGGGAGATGAAGCTCCGAGTTGCCAAGCGACAGCCTCAAAATCTTAATGATTTAGGGATGATCTGCAAAGAGGAGTGGAGCAAAATTCCCCGACGTGTGCGCAAACCTCATCATCAACTACAAAAAACGTCTGACTGCTGTGCTTGCCAACAAGGGTTTTGCCACCAAGTATTAATTCTGGTTTGCCAGAGAAATCAAATACTTATTTCTCACTGCAAAATGCAAATAAATTTATAGAATTTACAGAATGTGATTTTCTGGATTTTATTTTTGATATTCTATCTCTCAAAGTTAAAATTAAACTACCCTTAAAATTATAGACTGTTCATATCTTTGTCAGTCGGCAAACTTACAAAATCAGCAAGGGATCAAGTAATTATTTCCTTCACTGTAATCCATTTATATTCAGCTACACATGGGTTAATTTGGAGGATTCAATAACTTTATTAATGCTTGCCTGGTGTTGGGGTTACCTTTGGATTATTATATCCTTATCACTATTTTTTATTTTTTATTTTTTTCTGTACACTTTTAATTGTTTTTATTTTTATTTTTTTAATGTATTAGTCTTAATTGATTTCATTTATTTTTCATTTATTTATTTTATAACTTTTTTATTAATTTCCTTTATTTTTCATGTGTTATTTTTCATTTATTTCATTCATTTTTCATTTTTTTTTATTATTTTACGTTTATTTCATTTAGTCTCTTAACTATTTTTCCTTTTTTTATTTATTCTTTTTAATTTATAGAATTTATTTTTCAGTTATTACAGTATTTTTAATTTATTTCCTTTATTATTTTTCATTTAATTCATTTATTTTTCATTTATTTCACTACATTTTTTGTGCATTTGTCCTCTTTTCTCCTTACACACTAACTCTTGTGCACAGATTAGTTGTACCCATCTTCATTGCTGCTGTGCCCAGTGTGTCTTGATCTCTTCTTAGATGATCAGAAGATCCAATTAGGATTGGTTGGATGAGATGAGAAGCCGAGGAGCTGAAGAGCTGAGCGCTAAGGTGAATATAAGGATTTTTTATTATTAATATTGCATTTATTATATTCTGGGGTCTGTAGAGGCCTCAGAGCCTCAGAGCATAGTAAGGGACATTAAATTTGCAGCAAATAACTTCTTTGCAAATCGAATTTCCCAGGTAAAATGTGTGAGTTTGAATTCTTCTAGTATATACCCAAATAATGAGGATCAATTACTGGACATAATCATTATATTAGTTCCTCTATAATTAATATATAAAAGTCCAGACCAGATAAAATGTAAGAAAATATAATAAAAATAAAATATATTCTATGTGCAGCTTCTAGTAGATTGCATGTCACGCCACCCGAATGCAAGTTTCGCTATGCTTCATCAGGGGGTAAGTTGGGGGAGACACTATGATTAGTTCATACCTGGTGCCACAGCCTCCATAATGTGTACTGAGACACCATATGAATGTGATCTGAGCTGTAGTGCTTGACAATGGCCATTAT
Organism: Dendrobates tinctorius; assembly: GCF_039654945.1. Classification (NCBI taxonomy): domain Eukaryota; kingdom Metazoa; phylum Chordata; class Amphibia; order Anura; family Dendrobatidae; genus Dendrobates; species Dendrobates tinctorius. The sequence goes on from NW_027361882.1 coordinate 991,724, forward strand.
GGCGTGTACGGAGCCATAGTTTTCTGACTCTGTACATTGCACATTTTCGGCACTACAAAACCAGTTAGGAGCCAAACAAAGAGAGGTCTTGGTGTTGGGCTTTAATCCATCTAATATCTAAGACTGATCATTAATATCTCAGTCACTGACTGCCCTATAACAGGGGATTGTTGCCTCTTTTGCCTTTTATTTTTGTTTGAATCCTCCCGGTACGCTCTTGGGATCCTCAGCAATCAGATTTGATCAGTGCTGGAGGCCAGGAACAAGTGTTCAGTTTTGCTGCAGTGCCACCACAGGAGAAGTAAGGTATTACAGTACAAATAAACCAGGTTCCCCAGAGTAAGATCAGCTCATGGGATTCGCCCTAGCTAATAGATGAGGAATCTAAATAAGGGACTCCCTTCTATAATCTCAGAATTCCCTAAATAAGTATTTAAAAATGGATTCTGTAAACCAGAAAAGTTATTTTGTAAATACCCAATAAAATAAACAACAATGGTAGAAGACATCCTATCATAATGAGTAGTAGTAAGGACACCGCGAAATATTCAGAAAATGCTAAGCTCCAGATTTTTCTTGTGTTTCAGAATTCTTACTTCACCTTTTTTATCAGAAGCTGTCATTACATAGAATTTCCTCTAAATCAATGTCAAACTTGGAAAACAGAACAACACTCCAAGGAATTCTCCCCTCACCGCTCTGGACAGATGATTGAGATACCCATTGTCCATCCTTATCTCACTGACCCTCCCAGACGGCCCATCCCCCACCTTCATCCCACCTGGAAGGAGCTGATAATGGGCCATACATTGACTGGGTGACATCCATCATTGTTAGGGGTCAGTCCCTGACATTGGTACATAGCTGTCTATAATAAGGAGACATAGCTATAGTCAGGCAATACAACGACCGCACTGATAATTTCACCTTCTACATAAAAATCCATCTGTCAACATTTCACGTTCGGCTGCCAATCTCTTTCTCCCGGTCAGAAGAAAATCCATTTTACAATTCCTCCTAAGGACTTCTTATTAATGGAGACTAGTCCATCTTTTATGACCCTAATGCTCTGTTCACATGTCCAGTAATCATCTGCTAGAATGCATCCTGCAGCAATTCGTTAACAAAAAGGTTATGCAGACACGTTTTTGTTAACAGATTTATGCTGGAACCATTCTAACTGATGACTACTGGAAGTGTGAACAGAGCCTAATCTTTAGGGTCCATCAATCTTTACTTTTAAGTGGCCCAGAAAATGTGTGCATTGTAAGGTGTTTTGATTTCAATAGGAATTACGTTCTTCTTCTTTTTTCTAACTTGACAATGTAAGGAAATAAACACTTGGTGATTGTAAGAAAGAACAGTGCTTGGTTGACCAAGGTTGTCCCCTGGCATATAGTGTAATTGTCTGCCTCACGTACACTTGGAAGTCTAATAATTCAGTCAACATTAAGGCTAAGTTCAGACGTAGCGGAATTCTCGCGGAAATTACCGCGAGAGTTCCGGAATTCCATTCCGCGGGAAAATCGCATTTTAAATTCCCGCGATTTTCCCGTGGAAAAACTAGCATTTTGCAAGCGTAATTAGCTTGCAAAATGCTAGCGTTTTCAAAGCTATCTGTAGCATCGCTTGGAGAACTGATTGACAGGTTGGTCACACTCGTCAAACATAGTGTTTGACAAGTGTGACCAACTTTTCACTACTGAGGCCGCCTATGCAGCATCAGTAGTAAAAGATAGAATGTAAAAAATAACAAAAAAATAAAAAATGGTGTTATTCTTACCTTCCGACATCCCGCGCAGCCTTCCCGCCTCTCTCCATGCTCCCGTTCCCAGTAATCCTTTGCGAAAATGCCCGCGATGACGTCCGTTCTCGTGGGATTGCGACGTCTCACGGTAATTCGCGATGATGTCGCGCGAATGACCACGAGACTTCGCGATCCCGCAAGAACGGACGCCATCACGACCATTTTCGCAAAGGATTACTGGGAACGAGAGCGTGGAGAGAGGCGGGAAGGCTGCGCGGGATGTCGGAAGGTAAGAATAACACCATTTTTTATTTTAAATTCTATTTTTTACAGGGATATGGTACCCAAAGCCCGGAGGACAGTCTCCTCTCCTCCGGACCGTGGGTACCATCCGCAATTGTTCTGCTTACTTTTTGCATGGTGTGCATAGCCACATGCGGGAAGTAAGTGGAACAATGCATTCCTATGGGTGCGGGATCGCCGCGATTCCGCAAAATTAATGGGCATGCTGCGTTTTTTACCGCTAAGCGATTCCGCCGCGGTAAAAACCGCAGCATTAGCACAGCATTGCGGAATCCCATAGGAATGCATGGGATGCTTATTTTTTGCGTTTTCGCGGTAAAATCGCGCGGTTAAAACCGCCGCGGAAACGCGAAAAAAACGCCACGTGTGAACTCAGCCTAATAGTTATCCACCATAGTGCTCAATAGAAATCATTAACCACAGATGAATTGTCATTTCACAGGAAAATCCAACTCAATGCTGAACATGCAAACCCTTAAGCTTTAAGCACCAGTTAAAAAAAACTTTGAGTTCTAATCCTGCAGGGAACGCTTAAAAAGCTCCAAACCTGCAGCTGCAGCTCAGCAAGCAGAGAACTCCTCCTGAGCTCCAAACCACAAGCAAGAAACACTCACTGAACTCTAAACTTGCAAATGCAGCTCAACACACAGATAACACCCACTGAGCTCTAAACCTGCAACTTTACAAGCAGGGAACGCCAACAGAGCTCTGAACCTGCAGCTGCAGCTCAAGAAGAAGAGAACACCTACTGAGCTCTAAACCTGCAACTCACAAGCCAAGGACACCAACAGAGCTATAAACCTGCAGCTGCAGCTCAAGAAGAAGAGAACAACCCCTTGGCTCTAAGGCTGTGTGCCCACGATGCGATTTTTAAGCGTTTTTGCTGAGATTTTCGGCGCAAAAACGTTTAAAAATCTTGTACATGACGCCCCCCATGCATTCCTATGGCATTCCGCACATGCTGCGCTAATGCTGCACTTTTTTCCGCGGCGGAATCGCATCGCGGAAAAAAATCGCAGCATGCTCATTCTTTTGTGCGGAATCACAAAGAATTGCCGCGATTCCGCACCCATAGGAATGCATGAGAATCGCTTACTTCCCGCATGTGGCTATGCCCACCATGCGGGAAGTTAAGCGTCTCATGTGCGGTTGGTACCCACGGTGTGGAGGAGAGGAGACTGTCCTCCAGGCCCTGGGTACCATACCCCTGTAAAAAAAAGAATAAAAAATAAAAAATCGGGGTATATTTACCTTCCGACGTCCCACGCTGCCTTCCCGGGCCACAGCGTTCCCAATAATGCCTTGAGGCAAAGTCCTGTGATGACGTAGTCTCGCGTGACTCTAGCAGTCTCGTGAGATCGCTATAGCAACGCGAGACCAATGTCATCACAGGTCTCGCAAGGCATCGCTGGGAACGGGAGCGTCGCTGAGACTGCGCGGGACATCGGAAGGTAAATACACCCCGATTTTTTTTTATTTTTTAATGATTTTTTACATTCTTTCTTTTACTATTAAAGCCGCATAGGTGGCCTCAATAGTAAAAATCTTGTCACACTTGTCAAACACTATGTTTGACGAGTGTGACCAACCTGTCAATCACTTTCCAAGCGATGCTTCAAATCGCTTGGAAAGTGCTTGAATATCGCACGCGAAAATCGCAGCAAAATCGCGGTAAAATCGCGTGGAAAAAAACGCGCGATTTCTGGGAAGGAGTCCGGTTTTCAGTGTCCAGATTTAAACACAACGTGGGCACATAGCCTAAAACTGCAATTTTACAAGCAGGGAACATCAACAGAGCTCTAAACCTGCAGCTCATCAAAGAGGGAACACCCACTAAGCTGTAAACTTGCAGCTCCTCAAGCAGGGAACATCTGTTTAGCTCTGAACCTGTAGCCTAACAAGCAGGGAATGCCCACTAATTGCAAATCCTGCAGTTCCTCAAGCCAGGACAACTCACAGAGCTCTGACTCTGCAGCTCTAAAAGCAGCTTATACACGAAAGCTGGTCTTGACTGTAGACGATGCAAAACAGAAATTGGCCAACAACATAGAACACTTTAAAGTGATCTCCAAATTACCTAAAGTGATTCATATGTAGACATATTGTAGGACAAACCTGCATGTCATTGTTTATTAAGCTGCCATTCTTTTAACTATTTCCTGGTGTCACAAACCGGGGGTGTGACCTTTGGCAGCACATGGCTATCACAGCACAGAGGGGCTTATCTTTGTTATCCCACTGCTGGCACTATGTGATAAAAAACAGCAAGCTAGTCTTGCCCTAACAATTTACCTCAGGGGGGTTTATTTTAGTTATCCCACCACTGCCACAATATGTTAAAAGCTGGCAAGATTTATGGATATCCCACTTTCCAGTTCCCCTTTGGAACTTGCAGCTCTCTAGCGCCCCCTTACCCTCAGGTCAGTCAGGGAACTACACCTAGGATAATTAGTCTCCGGACGAGCTACTTCTTGTGCAATGGCTAATAGGCCCGCTTGCAGTGAGGGAGTTATGAATGCTTTGTCTGCAGCCACACAATCAGCTTATAAAACCCGCTTGGTCACTGCCAGCGCTACCTGCCTAGCCAGAACACACTTTGCTGCCACCAGCTTCAGATTCCTCGTATTAATATTTAAAATTAATAGAGGGGTTCGAAGCTAACCCAAATCAGTAGCGTAATTAGGTTATAGGCACGTATGAATTTGTCACAGAGCAAGGAGGCAGAACTAATAAATTTTATAGTTTATTCCCAAAAGATGAGCAGTGTTTACAGACCATAAAAAGGCTTTATGAAATGAGACAATAATAGAATGTATAATGCAACTACAAATAAAAGGGATTTAAAAAGCAGAAAAAATAAAACTTACATATTGCTTAGATCATTTCAGGGAGAACCATGCTGGGAGGAAGAGAAGCCAAATGTCACCATTCATTAAGATCTTATTGTCACTGCATTCCAGCAACAACTCACTAGGGGAGGCTTAGTTGCAGACTTATAAGTCTGGGCTTGTGACATCACCAAAGGGGCTGTCTGGTGACGGTCCCCCCCTGCTCTTACAGCTACAATCTGGCTGAAAAACTTATCATAACCATAATTCGCAGAGGGTACCACGTATAGAAATGCACATATTATCATCTTTTCCAGCCTGTCGCTGGCATTCATCCAAAACCAAACTCAAACTAGTTATTCCCCACCGTTCAGGAGAAATCTATTTCTCTAGTTCTGTTGGTGTTGGAACCATGAAAAACATGGGCCAGGAAGCTGAGTCGGCGCACATCGCAGAAATCTAATTTCCATATTTCTGTCACCGATTGGCCTCTTTAATATTTCCCACACTTATCCACGCACATGGGCTCAGACAAAGAAAATTCTTTCTACTAATTAAGACATTCCTTGCAGTGAGGAGGGGAGGGGGACAGGAAAGAGATAATGTAGTGTTACAAGCTGTGAAGCTGCAGGCACAAGGCTGCAATGTGTGACAAGCTAAGGAAAGGAAGGGGGGTCAAGCCCTCACACTGACATAGCATAGTTCAGTATGCGAATAGAAGATTCTGCAATTTACGTCATATTTTTACACAATCGTTACACCTTGTCCCATAAAAAAAAGTCTTCATGCTCAGGCATATAAAGCCAAAGACATGTGCAAGCTCCTGTGGAAAAACTTAACCGAGGGCAAGCCATAGTATCTGACAAGTTCCTTTGACAAAATATATTTACTGATCATTAGTTAGACCTCATGGACACAACCATATTGTTTCTGTAGATGGTCTCAGCATGGGATTCTCTTATATCATCCACTCATTGCAAATTCAGGACACAAACACCGTATATACTCAAATATTAGCAGAGATTTTCAGCCCATTTTTGGGGGCTGAAAGTTCCCCTCTCGGCTTATATTCGAGTCATATACACCAGAGGGTCGGAGGGGTGGGGGGGCGTTGGTGTCAGGTCATACTTACCCGTCCTGGTGCTGTCTCTGCAGCCCCCAGCTTCTCCGTGATCTTCCTTCCTTCAGCGGTCACATAGTACCGCTCATTAAACTCACGAATATGCGCATATTCATGAGTTTAATAAGCGGTACCACGTGACCGCTGAAGACAGGAAGGGAGATCGTGGAGAAGCTGGGGGCTGCAGAGACAGCGCCAGGACGTGTAAGTATAGCGATACTCACCTGTCCGGGGTCAATCGATGCTTGCTGCTGTCTGGCACGTCATCTGTCAGTGACATTCAGACAGCAGAGGGCACGGTGACGTGGTTAGTGCCTGCCACGCCCCCTGCAGTCTGAATGTCACTGACAGATGACATGCCAGACAGCAGCAAGCAGCGATGGACCGGGGGACAGGTGAATATCTCAGGTGCCAGCAGTGACCCCGGAACCTGGCCCCAGCGACGGAGAGGTAAGTATGTCATTTTCTTTATTTTTAAAGGCAGCAGCAGCACATGGGGGCATAATCTATGGAGCATCTTATGGGGGCAGCATATGGGGGCATAATCTATGGAGCATCTTATGGGGGCAGCATATGGGGGCATAATCCATGGAGCATCTTATGGGGGCAGCATATGGGGGCATAATCTATGGAACATCTTATGGGGCAGCATATAGGGGCATAATCTATGGAGCATCTTATGGGGGCAGCATATGGGGGAAAAAATCTATGGAGCATCTTATGGGGGCAGCATATGGGGGCATAATCTATGGAGCATCTTATGGGGGCAGCATATGGGGGCATAATGTATGGAGCATCTTATGGAGGCAGCATATGGGGGCCTATTCTATGGAGCATCTTATGGGGGCATAATCTATGGAACATCTTATGGGGCCATAACCTTTATGGAGCAGCATATGGGGCATATTATTCTATGGAGCATCTTATGGGGCCATGATTAAGCTTTGTGCAGTATTTTATGGGGTGTATTTTGTATGGAGCATCTTATGGGGCCCATCATGAACTGTATGGAGCATTATGTGGGTCTCCTGATTCGATAGGGATATTCAAAAACATTTAACCTACTGATGTCTCAATTAATTTTACTTTTATTGGTATCTATTTTTATTTTATAAATTTACCAGTAGCTGCTGCATTTTCCACCCTAGGATTATACGCGAGTCAATAAGTTTTCCTGTTTTTTTGTGGCAAAATTAGGGGAGTCGGCTTATACTTGGGTCGGCTTAGGCCTCTTTCACACATCAGGTTTTCGCCGTCAGGCGCGATCTGGCGCTTTTGACAAAAACCGGATCCGGCGAAATGCAATGCCGGATCCGGTTTCCCCACCATTGACTTGCATTTGCGCCGGATCGCGCCGGATGGCCATGCGTTTCATCCGGTTTTCGCCGGATCCGGCTTTGTGTCTCAATCCGGCGTCTGGAAAAAACGGCTACTGTAACGTTTTTTGTCTCCGGCGAAAAAGCCGGACACGCCGGATCCGGCGCGTCCGGCTTTTTCACACAATGAAAGCCTATGAGCGCCGCAATGCGCCGGATCCGGTATTTTTGGTCTGAGCATGCTCAGTAGCTCTGCCCACAAGACATATATAAAAGCAAGACAGTGGGACCCTCAGCCACACCCAACATGCCACCCAAGCCAAGAACCAGGAGCAGGAGAAGGCAGGAGACATCTGCAGCAGCACCATCAGCACCACCACCACCACGCCGCCAAATGGAGCAGCAAATGGAACATGCTGAGGAGGGGAGTCCAGCAGCAGATGAGAGACGGTAATTATCAAATCCCCCATTCCTCCAAACTAGGGCCATGGAATATCAAGATATTCATTGGTCCTTTGTTTCTCTTTATTCAACAGCCACCCAAGAGATGCAGCAGCAGCAGCAGCAGCAATGGCAGCAGCAGGAACACCACCCACAGCCATTGAGTGTGGCCAGCTGGAAGACAGCACATCTTCTTCTGGGAGCCCTCCCTCGCATCGTCAGCGTTTGACGGTAAGTTTTTATTTCCAAAATCCATCATCTCTGTAATATATGTCTATTCATTGCCTTTTATTTCAAAACAGGAATCACAAGATGAAGAGGAGCTCCCAGAAGAAGAAGGAAGGGGTGGACAGACACCTGGAGTGGGCTCACAATTGGTAAGTTTTTGGCATCAAAGGCAGAAACACAACATCACACTACACACAACACATAGAAAACAATGTTCTGCAGACCACACACAGCAAACAAATGCCTACATCCAAAGACATAACATTTTTTGTTTTCTTCTCTAGTCTTCCCAATCTGGTGCTCGGCCAAGAGGTCCTCGCAGTGCCTCCCAGGGTCGTCGGCGACAGCAACGCGACGGTCACCAGCGTGTAAGTATAAATATTTTTGCTTTGTTTTTTTGCACTTTTTATTTCATTTCTTTTGTGGAGGCTAATTATGTTATTTTTGTCTTTTTCTTTAACAGCCTTCACAGCATGCTCCCGACTCTGACGGTGAGGATGGAGGGATTGATGTGGACCACCTCATCGATCTCATCAGAGAAAGGGAGCCGCTCTGGAATATGGCTGACCGCCGCCACGCTGACCTGATCGTTACCCGGCGACTCTGGGAGGAAATCTGTTCGCTCCTTGTGGACCGCTGGGAGGACCTCGATGTTCGGGCCCAGATTAAAGAGCGTAAGTATATACAGTACCGGTTGCTTGATGTAAACCAGTGTTTCCCGAACAACAGTCCTCGTGGTCCCCACGGATCATGTGTTCAGGATTTCTATTTACTATGGAAATCCTGAAAACATGACCCCTGGGGACCATGAGGACTGGAGTTTGGGAAACACTGATGTTGTATACTAACCACTTTGTCCTTTCTCGTTTCAGGGGACAGAATTGTGAAGCGGTGGCGGTCTGTGAGGGATCGTTTCAAGAAGGAGTTCAATAAAGAGATGCGGGCCCCGAGTGGATCTGGAGGACGCAGGAGCAAGTACAAGTACGCAGAAGCCCTGTCGTTCCTCTGGGAAACAATGCTCACCAGAAGGTAAATATTACACACCACATGTGAAAAAAATGTTAGATGTAACTTTTTTTTTTCAGCCAGGGCCATACCATGTCAGTATTTTAATTGTTTTTTTTTTTCTTTATTCCACAGCACGGTGAGCAGCACTCGGGAGCCTGCACGATTGGACCCTTCTGAGGCGATCCCTGAGGAGACCGGCACCGAGGGACACTTCGACCGCCCCGGTACATCTGCACCTTCCCAGCCTTCCCACACATTCGACCCATCTGTCCCATCCACCAGCACAGGAGCATCGTGGCCGCCTACATTAAATGAAGCTGCTGGTGGCCAGAGTTCTTGCATCTGAATGCATCTTTCCAGAACTGTCTAAAAGTCTTGTCAGAGCAAATCTCCGCAGGCTTTCAGCAGATCAACTCCAGCATTCTGGAGGTGAAGACACTTCTGCAAACCATGCATTCAGAAGCAAGATCTTCGCCAAACCACACCTTTTTCAGGTCTGTTGTGGAGCGCATGGCAACACTATCTCCTACCCAGCAGATGCATGTAATGCATTCATGCCACGGTGCTCTCCAGCAAGTTACCTCCCAACCTCCTCCTCCCACCACAGTAGTTCCTCCACCTGCACCCCCTCCAGCCACTTTCCATCCTCCCCCTCCTATTACATACCATCCACCTCCCCAGCAACAGCCACCTCCCCAGTACCAGCAACCTCCCCAGTACCAGCAACCTCCCCAGTACCAGACATCTCCCCACTTCCAGCAACCTGCCCCGTACCAAACTCCTTCCCTGTACCAAACTCCTTCCCCATACAACTTGCCATCAACATCATCTGCTCCTACAGTCCCTGCCCAACCCTCCACTCCACCGCCCACCACCTCTTCTGCCTCCCACATGTCCACCCATTCTGTAGCTTTTTTCACACCATCACCTCTAACTGTTCCTTCCCCACCACGATCCCAGTCCTCTCTCCACACTCCCATTGTCGAAGTGTCCCGCAGCCCCTCCAGCAGTATTTCCACCCCACACTACACAGATTTATGATGTGTTTTGTAATAAAAATGCCCAGTTGGTTTGAAACCTTTATTAAAAAAGTTTTTTTAACTTTAAAAACAGTTCACAAAAAAAAAATATTTTAAATAAAAGTTAAATTATTGTTTACACTGGTTGTCTGTCATTTCTTTCTGCGGCAAAATATGTTTAAAAAAAAGGTTAAATACAGGGTATTTAAAAGGTAAAAAGGTATTCAAAACCAGGTATATAACTGTGGGTAAATTTTAGCTTTTTGCCACAGTTGTGTTCCTGGTTGTGTTTGAAGCAAAGTATTTCACCTAAAAAGTTGTGTTTATTGTTGGTGATTTCCTAACAATGTACACAACTTTTGTTACAAGGTGAAATACTTTGCATAAAACACAACCAGGTACACACCTGTGGCCTAAAGCTAAAAATAGAGACCATGACAAGATAGCCAACTTTGGTTGGCAAAGGTATATACTGTTGGTACAGAAGGTACACAAGTTTGGTTAAGGGCACAAATCTTTCACACTCTGTCATCCTGCCAGTGTACTCTGCCTTGAGGTGACATAAAGTATAGTGGAAAATTGTCCCTCATTACTGAAACCGTCACAGAACTTCTAGTGGTAATGTCATGGTAATCTTGCAAGGTGGTTTCTTCAGAGGTGTCCTCAATGGAAATGGGTTCCTTGCAGATAACAAAATTGTGGAGTACCACGCAAGCTTTGATCACCTCGTCCACAGTTTCTGTCTTGAGGTTGATCGCAGTCAATAGGACCCGCCATTTGGCTGTCAGAATACCAAAGGTACATTCAACCATTCTTCTTGCTCTTGTGAGGCGGTAATTAAAAATGCATTTTGTTCTTGTCAATCCTCTGCTAGAGTACGGTTTCAAAAGGTGTTCTGACAGCTGGAAGGCTTCATCCCCTACACAGACAAATGGCATAGGTGGACCAGATGTTTGCGGCAGCGGTCTAGGTGGTGGGAACTGGAAGGTGTTTCCATACAGTTTACGCCCCATGGCAGACAGTTTGAAAACTTGAGAGTCATTGGAGCGGCCATAGGCCCCAATATCAACAGCAATAAATTTGTATTCCGCGTCAGCGATGGCCATGAGGACAATTGAAAAATATTTCTTGTAATTGAAATATTCCGATCCCGATCCGGCTGGCTTTACAATGCGGATATGTTTCCCGTCCACAGCGCCCAAGCAGTTGGGAAACTGACATATCTGTTGAAACTTGTCAGCAATTTCAATCCACCTCTCTGTTGTGGGCTCTGGTAAAAACTCTTCAGCTAAGGAGTCCCACAGTGCACGGCATGTGTACTTCACAATTCCAGATATGGTGGAAATCCCGAGTCTGTACTGGAAATGCAGTGACGAAAGGGATTCTCCAGTTGCAAGAAATCTGTGGGGAATTAAAAAACAATAAATTAGTTTTAAATCACAGCATTACATACCAAAACTGAGCTATAACACTTGGAGATACAAACTACCACCAACAAGATTGCAGTGAAAGTGTGCTCTGATGCGAGCACATCCAATAAATGTGGCTTACCTTAAAGTCACCATCAGACGCTCTGCGGGTGAAACAGAGAAGCGGCAATAGGTGTCCGCTTTTCTTATGAGGTGTGCAATGCGCTCCACCAAGTAATCAAAATTCTCCATTTTCATCCTAACATATCCAAAAAATTTATCTGGGTTTTGTCAAAGGTCCATGCAGAGTGTAGAATAGACCCCACGCGTCATTCTCTTGGCTGTGATGGGGTGGATCCACAAACGTCGTCTACGATGCCTGATGCGCTGCTGTCTCGCTCTCTCCTTCTCCAGAACAATCACCCTCAATCGATTCGCCTCCGCTATAAAATCCGCCAAATTCTTCAAAATATTTCCAATCACAACATCCATCTTCGCTAGTAACTTGCTCTTCTCTCCAACCTGCACTTTCTCCTCTACAACCTGTCAAAGAAGGGCTGTAGGAACACGCTATATATAGTTTTCCAGTAGCCAATCCCGTTCGGAAGGCCACAAGGGTCAATTTTAAAAACCGGATCCGGCGTAATCCGTCGAAAAACGGATAGAAAAACGGATGAACCGGATGAGACGGATCCGGTTTTGTCTGTCAAAAACAAGACGGATCCAGCAGAAAACTGGATCCGGCACATCAGGTTTTACAAAACATTTGCCGGATCCGGCGTTCCGGCACGACGCCGGATCGCGCCTGACGCCGAAAACCTGATGTGTGAAAGTAGCCTTATACTCGAGTATATACGGTACATTTTATATTTTACATAATTTGCTATTTTTTTAGATTTTTTTATATTAAAGATGAAAAACATACAATAATACATTAAACCGAAAATCATTCTGGGAGAAAAGTTTTCTCAGCAGTAAATGTATTTTTTTCTTCACATCCAGAAATAATACATTGCATCTACAAAAGCAAAGCAAATTGACAGCAGCTTTGAAGCTCTGCGCCTCGGTCCTGACACAGAAGGGACATAGAAGTTAGCTGATGATTATTTACTATAATAACACAGAACTGCTGGTGATAATTAGATGTCAAAAATGATCTTCAGACCTCGAGCCCACGTCACAGCAGGGGCCCAACACTGCTTGTACTATCAACACAGCACGATAGACATTTATATTTGCAAACATAAATGGGAGAATCGTGGAATTTCATACAATTACGTCTGTCATACAAGTGTATCTAAATATTAGTATATTATCTATGTATAACAGATGAGCAAGCCAATTTGATGCAGTGTATAGGCGCTGGGGGCTCTCTGCCCTTTCCTGACTCCTGCATATTGCAGAGAAGTGCGCCTGCGCAGGGGCCAGATGCCGAGGTGAGTCCTGTGTATGACCTGTCAATGTGTCATCCACATGAACCAAGAAGGGGGATGGTGTCCCAAGAAGCCGTGAGGTGTCGGACCACTATAGTGTAGTAAAAAATGCATTGAAAAATAAAAATGGTCAATGGGGATATATGGGGTAATGTAAAAGAAAGAAAAACATACCATGGCTAAAAATATGGGAGCTGCAAGCAGCACTAGGAGCACCACCACTGGCACAGAAGTAGTGCTTCCAAACAGAGTTTGCATTTGTCCTGCTTTGCACATTATTCCTTTCAGTCATAGCAGCATTATGTTACCTCTGACAGTGACACAGTCAGGTTGAGTCTGTGTTTTGCACAGCACTCCTCTTCTGTTATCAACATGGTTCATCTTTGACACTGCGGACTTTCAGTTACATCCATGACACCTTTATCTGTTATGCCTCTTAGTCTCCTTGGCCACAGCACTCCAATGGCGAAGGAACATGTTTCATAACTAGAAGTTCTTTCAGTTGATCTATTAAAGTTGGACGGTATTTGAACTTGAATGACAGAGATGGAGGACACAAATTAAACACTTAGCTCTGTTGGTGGCTCTGTCAGTCATAGTGGTAGGATCGCTGGCAGAAGTAGTCGCACTCTCAGAAGAGCAAATCTAGAAGTGGGAGTCAGGAGGGGCAAGAAGCTTAGGACATTCTCCACACAGAGGCGACTGTCAGCCGAGTCAAGGATGATGAAGATGATAATGATGTGTGGGGCAGTAGACTTGGGAATTAGATTGGCGTGATGTCATCTTAATGATTTAGAGATGATCTGCAAAGAGGAGTGGACCAAAATTCCCCCTGACATGTGCGCAAACCTCATCATCAACTGCAAAAACATCTGATTGCTGTGCTTGCCAACAAGGGTTTTACCACCAAGTATTAAGTCTCGTTTGCCAGAGGGATCAAATACTTATTTCTCACTGCAAAATACAAATAAATGTATATAATTTATACAATGTGACTTTCTGGGTTTTATTTTTGATATTCTATCTCTCAATGCTAAAATTAACCTACCCTTAAAATTATAGACTGTTCATGTCTTTGTCAGTGGGCAAACTTACAAAATCAGCAAGGGATCAAATACTTATTTCCCCCCGCTGTATCTATCTATTATGTATCTATTATCTATCTATTCATTGGCTGTAAGCCATAAACATCAACAGTAACAGAAATAAACCCCTGAAATAGATCCCTCTGTGTGTAATGACTCTACAGAATGTAGGAGAGTCACTTTTTGTATTGAAGAACTGAAATAAATTCACTTATTGATGATATTCTAATTTTGTGAGAAGTGCCTGTATCCATTTCTATCTATCTGTCATTGATCTATTATCTATCTATTTGTTATCTATCTATCTATCTATCTATCTATCATCTATCTATCTATTATCTATCATCTATCTATCTATCATCTATCTATCTATCATCTTTCTATCTATTTACTATTTATTGTCTATTATCTTTCTATTATCTATATGTCTGTCTGTCTATTTATCTCTTTATCTGTCAGTCTCATATATCTTTCTGTATTTCCATCTAGATATCTATCTATATAAAATATATAAAGAAACGCACACAAAATCCATTGCTAACAAGGCTCCTCAGGACTCAGTGCTGATAGAAGATGCATGCCTCATATTTGCATCAAGTCATAACAGCCAAAGGAGCAACAGGTGACAGCAGCCAGAGGGATCCATTAATGTGAATCTTACAGCTGATGTAAGCTGCCTCATCCATATGCATGTAGGCAGAGATCTGCTGTCACTGTAGGGGACCAGGCGGGGAGGATCCACTGGGGACACGCCTGTCTGACTCGTCTCCAGCAAGGCCAGGCCCCAGGTGACTTTTAAAGTGTGTTTTTCTCTGAAACACCAAACATTTCAGAGTCAGACATACCCACCTGAGATCATACTCTCAGTGCCGGACACTCGCTGCCCCCGGTGCGGCCGTCAGGTTCATATTAAGAACCGATAACTTTTGTTATGAAGAGAATATAACCCTGAGACTATAATTGCATAAAAATGGCATTTTGTTCGGGATTTGAAGAAACCACGAGATTTATTAATTGTGATGCGCTATTTACATTGTTTACCTCTCAAAGATTTACTGCAAACAGAAAAAAGTTTCGAATAAATGTGCATTGATGGGGGCGAATCATTTTGATTGCAATCGTGAGTCAATGGCACAAATGATTTATTTATTATTTATCGCAGCATTCTCTTGTCGTCTTTGACTTACAGACTTTCCTCCTGAACTAAACAGCTGAGCGAACAAATGAATGAATAAGAAATGACACTCATTTTTTTATATCTAAATGTATAATTTGGACTTTTCCCATCATTGTTATTAAAAGATTTTAAAGAAAAAAATAAAACAAACACCCCTAAAGATAAAAGTATCAAAATTCCAAAATATTGTTTTAAACATTTAAACATTACCTTATCATGGGAAATTAAATAAATAAAAAGCATAAATGATGTTTCTTTACTAATCATGCGACTGATAGTGCGAGCGAAAGGCGGCAGCGGCACCACGACTGATCCGTGTAGATTGGACTTCTCAAGTCTATGCTTACTATCACCGACATCATGGAGGAGAATGATACCTGCAGGACAATGGAGCAGAGTGATACCTGCAGGACGATGGAGCAGAGTGATACCTGCAGGACGATGGAGCAGAGTGATACCTGCAGGACGATGGAGCAGAGTGATACCTGCAGGACGATGGAGCAGAGTGATACCTGCAGGATGATGGAGCAGAGTGGTATCTGCAGGACGATGGAGCAGAGTGATATCTGCAGGACGATGGACCAGAGTGATACCTGCAGGACGATAGAGCAGAGTGATACCTGCAGGACGATGGAGCAGAGTGATACCTGCAGGATGATGGTGCAGAGTGATACCTGCAGGACGATGGAGCAGAGTGATACCTGCAGGACGATGGAGCAGAGTGGTACCTGCAGGACGATGGAGCAGAGTGATACCTGCAGGATGATGGAGCAGAGTGGTATCTGCAGGACGATGGAGCAGAGTGATATCTGCAGGACGATGGACCAGAGTGATACCTGCAGGATGATGGAGCAGAGTGATACCTGCAGGACGATGGAGCAGAGTGATACCTGCAGGACGATGGAGCAGAGTGATACCTGCAGGACGATGGAGCAGAGTGATATCTGCAGGACGATGGACCAGAGTGATACCTGCAGGATGATGGAGCAGAGTGATACCTGCAGGATGATGGTGCAGAGTGATACCTGCAGGATGATGGGGCAGAGTGATACCTGCAGGATGATGAAGAAGAGTGATACCTGCAGGACGATGGAGCAGAGTGATACCTGCAGGATGATGGGGCAGAGTGATACCTGCAGGATGATGAAGAAGAGTGATACCTGCAGGACGATGGAGCAGAGTGATACCTGCAGGACGATGGAGCAGAGTGATATCTGCAGGACGATGGAGCGGAGTGATATCTGCAGGACGATGGACCAGAGTGATACCTGCAGGATGATGGTGCAGAGTGATACCTGCAGGATGATGGGGCAGAGTGATAACTGCAGGATGATGAAGAAGAGTGATACCTGCAGGACGATGGAGCAGAGTGATACCTACAGGACGATGGAGCAGAGTGATACCTGCAGGATGATGGAGCAGAGTGGTATCTATCTGCAGGACGATGGAGCAGAGTGATATCTGCAGGACGATGGACCAGAGTGATACCTGCAGGATGATGGGGCAGAGTGATACCTGCAGGATGATGAAGAAGAGTGATACCTGCAGGACGATGGAGCAGAGTGATACCTGCAGGATGATGGGGCAGAGTGATACTTGCAGGATGATGAAGAAGAGTGATACCTGCAGGACGATGGAGCAGAGTGATACCTGCAGGATGATGGAGCAGAGTGATATCTGCAGGACGATGGACCAGAGTGATACCTGCAGGATGATGGAGCAGAGTGATACCTGCAGGATGATGGTGCAGAGTGATACCTGCAGGATGATGGGGCAGAGTGATACCTGCAGGATGATGAAGAAGAGTGATACCTGCAGGACGATGGAGCAGAGTGATACCTGCAGGATGATGGGGCAGAGTGATATCTGCAGGACGATGGACCAGAGTGATACCTGCAGGATGATGGAGCAGAGTGATACCTGCAGGATGATGGTGCAGAGTGATACCTGCAGGATGATGGAGCAGAGTGATACCTGCAGGATGATGAAGAAGAGTGATACCTGCAGGACGATGGAGCAGAGTGATACCTGCAGGATGATGAAGAAGAGTGATACCTGCAGGACGATGGAGCAGAGTGATACCTGCAGGATGATGGGGCAGAGTGATACCTGCAGGATGATGAAGAAGAGTGATACCTGCAGGACGATGGAGCAGAGTGATACCTGCAGGACGATGGAGCAGAGTGATATCTGCAGGACGATGGAGCGGAGTGATATCTGCAGGACGATGGACCAGAGTGATACCTGCAGGATGATGGTGCAGAGTGATACCTGCAGGATGATGGGGCAGAGTGATAACTGCAGGATGATGAAGAAGAGTGATACCTGCAGGACGATGGAGCAGAGTGATACCTGCAGGACGATGGAGCAGAGTGATACCTGCAGGATGATGGAGCAGAGTGGTATCTATCTGCAGGACGATGGAGCAGAGTGATATCTGCAGGACGATGGACCAGAGTGATACCTGCAGGATGATGGGGCAGAGTGATACCTGCAGGATGATGAAGAAGAGTGATACCTGCAGGACGATGGAGCAGAGTGATACCAGCAGGATGATGGGGCAGAGTGATACCTGCAGGATGATGAAGAAGAGTGATACCTGCAGGACGATGGAGCAGAGTGATACCTGCAGGATGATGGAGCAGAGTGATATCTGCAGGACGATGGACCAGAGTGATACCTGCAGGATGATGGAGCAGAGTGATACCTGCAGGATGATGGTGCAGAGTGATACCTGCAGGATGATGGGGCAGAGTGATACCTGCAGGATGATGGGGCAGAGTGATACCTGCAGGATGATGAAGAGTGATACCTGCAGGACGATGGAGCAGAGTGATACCTGCAGGATGATGGAGCAGAGTGATATCTGCAGGACGATGGACCAGAGTGATACCTGCAGGATGATGGAGCAGAGTGATACCTGCAGGATGATGGTGCAGAGTGATACCTGCAGGATGATGGGGCAGAGTGATACCTGCAGGATGATGAAGAAGAGTGATACCTGCAGGACGATGGAGCAGAGTGATACCTGCAGGATGATGGGGCAGAGTGATACCTGCAGGATGATGAAGAAGAGTGATACCTGCAGGACGATGGAGCAGAGTGATACCTGCAGGATGATGGAGCAGAGTGGTATCTGCAGGACGATGGAGCAGAGTGATATCTGCAGGACGATGGACCAGAGTGATACCTGCAGGATGATGGAGCAGAGTGGTATCTGCAGGACGATGGAGCAGAGTGATACCTGCAGGACGATGGACCAGAGTGATACCTGCAGGATGATGGAGCAGAGTGATACCTGCAGGACGATGGAGCAGAGTGATACCTGCAGGATGATGGTGCAGAGTGATACCTGCAGGATGATGGGGCAGAATGATACCTGCAGGATGATGAAGAAGAGTGATACCTGCAGGACGATGGAGCAGAGTGATACCTGCAGGATGATGGGGCAGAGTGATACCTGCAGGATGATGAAGAAGAGTGATACCTGCAGGACGATGGAGCAGAGTGAAACCTGCAGGACGATGGAGCAGAGTGATACCTGCAGGACGATGGAGCAGAGTGATACCTGCAGGACGATGGAGCAGAGTGATACCTGCAGGATGATGGAGCAGAGTGGCATCTGCAGGAAGATGGAGCAGAGTGATACCTGCAGGACAATGGAGCAGAGTGATACCTGCAGGATGATGAAGAAGAGTGATACCTGCAGGACGATGGAGCAGAGTGATACCTGCAGGACGATGGAGCAGAGTGATATCTGCAGGACGATGGACCAGAGTGATACCTGCAGGATGATGGAGCAGAGTGATACCTGCAGGAGGATGGTGCAGAGTGATACCTGCAGGATGATGGGGCAGAGTGATACCTGCAGGATGATGAAGAAGAGTGATACCTGCAGGACGATGGAGCAGAGTGATACCTGCAGGACGATGGAGCAGAGTGATACCTGCAGGAAGATGGAGCAGAGTGGTATCTGCAGGACGATGGAGCAGAGTGATATCTGCAGGACGATGGACCAGAGTGATACCTGCAGGTTGATGGAGCAGAGTGATACTTGCAGGATGATGGGGCAGAGTGATACCTGCAGGATGATGAAGAAGAGTGATACCTGCAGGATGATGGAGCAGAGTGGAATCTGCAGGACGATGGAGCAGAGTGATACATGCAGGACGATGGACCAGAGTGATACCTGCAGGATGATGGAGCAGAGTGATACCTGTAGGACGATGGAGCAGAGTGATACCTGCAGGATGATGGTGCAGAGTGATACCTGCAGGATGATGGGGCAGAATGATACCTGCAGGATGATGAAGAAGAGTGATACCTGCAGGACGATGGAGCAGAGTGATACCTGCAGGATGATGGGGAAGAGTGATACCTGCAGGATGATGAAGAAGAGTGATACCTGCAGGACGATGGAGCAGAGTGATACCTGCAGGACGATGGAGCAGAGTGATACCTGCAGGACGATGGAGCAGAGTGATACCTGCAGGACGATGGAGCAGAGTGATTCCTGCAGGATGATGGAGCAGAGTGGCATCTGCAGGAAGATGGAGCAGAGTGATATCTGCAGGACGATGGACCAGAGTGATACGTGCAGGATGATGGAGCAGAGTGATACCTGCAGGACGATGGAGCAGAGTGATACCTGCAGGATGATGGTGCAGAGTGATACCTGCAGGATGATGGGGCAGAGTGATACCTGCAGGATGATGAAGAAGAGTGATACCTGCAGGACAATGAAGCAGAGTGATACCTGCAGGATGATGGGGCAGAGTGATACCTGCAGGATGATGAAGAAGAGTGATACCTGCAGGACGATGGAGCAGAGTGATACCTGCAGGACGATGGAGCAGAGAGATATCTGCAGGACGATGGAGCAGAGTGATATCTGCAGGACGATGGACCAGAGTGATACCTGCAGGATGATGGAGCAGAGTGATACCTGCAGGATGATGGTGCAGAGTGATACCTGCAGGATGATGGGGCAGAGTGATACCTGCAGGATGATGAAGAAGAGTGATACCTGCAGGACGATGGAGCAGAGTGATACCTGCAGGATGATGGCGCAGAGTGATACCTGCAGGATGATGAAGAAGAGTGATACCTGCAGGACGATGGAGCAGAGTGATACCTGCAGGACGATGGAGCAGAGTGATACCTGCAGGATGATGGAGCAGAGTGGCATCTGCAGGAAGATGGAGCAGAGTGATATCTGCAGGACGATGGACCAGAGTGATACCTGCAGGATGATGGTGCAGAGTGATACCTGCAGGATGATGGGGCAGCGTGATACCTGCAGGATGATGAAGAAGAGTGATACCTGCAGGACGATGGAGCAGAGTGATACCTGCAGGATGATGGGGCAGAGTGATACCTGCAGGATGATGAAGAAGAGTGATACCTGCAGGACGATGGAGCAGAGTGATACCTGCAGGACGATGGAGCAGAGTGATATCTGCAGGACGATGGACCAGAGTGATACCTGCAGGATGATGGAGCAGAGCGATACCTGCAGGATGATGGAGCAGAGCGATACCTGCAGGATGCGGTGACGGACACATGGGCACTTCTGGATGAAGAAGACTCATAAGAATGGAGACGGGGCACTTGACTCTGATTGCCTTTTACTGCCTGCTTCAGTTAAAGATGTCTTTGTGTAATACACATAATAATAGCAATAAAAATGTAATTAGGGGTAATTTACCTTACAGGAACATTGATAAATCTCACAAGTGAGGACGGAAATGGAGGAAAGATCGGAAAAAAGACAGGTTATAAAGTGGCAAAAATAAAAGAACCGTAAGATCACTCATGAGAAATGGCTTTAAGTAGAATACGTGATGAAAAGAAATTCCATCATAAACTCCAATTACACCAGAATGTAATACGATAACAAACAAATGTAATTCTTCATCTAAAAGGTCAATTATACTACATATTCTTTATATTATGTGGATATACTGTATACACATGTCCTTTCTAGATTATGTCTTACTAGTGATATTTTTATGCATAGTAGTATATGCATTCTTATACAATAATAAGGGAACTACAAAGGAAATAATATGTATGCCATTAGATTGTACTGCTCATAAGTACAAGAATATAACTACTATAATACTGCTCCTGTCACGGAGTCCTTCTCCGATACAACACAATCAACAGAGCGAGGGAAGGGTGAGCAATCCCAAGACCTTTATTACAGGAAAAATTAGAAGGTCCATAAACAATCCACCACACTGAGGATACAATAGTCCAGAACAAGAATGTAGTCCAGTAACAGGATAAAATTTCCAGGGAGACAAGATTCCAAAACTCTAGCACAAGAGGATAAAAATGGGTCCTTCTGTCTGATGTGCAGTCTTTACACGATCCACTCCAAACAGGAACTGACTTGACCAGCTCCTGTTCTCCCCACCCCCTTCCTTGTGTCCAGGGGTAGTCAAACAGGTTGGGGCGGTTTCCAGGCCTCCCAGAGGAGAACAAAGGAGCCTTGGGGATTAATGCACTACAGGGGGTCATCAAGAGACAGACACAGTCAGGCTGAAGACCCACAGGGCATCAAGAAAAACACTATGAAAACAAGTGAAATAGAAATATACACAAAATGACATCCACATAGCATATCACACCATCACAACCTCTCCCCCCCATAATAAGTGAGCACGCCATGAGGTCTACACAGACCTCTGGCCTGCTCACTTTAGTCCACATTGCTCAGTTATTTATAATTCCTTGTACAGTGGCAGGGGTAGGTCGGCCTGGGGAGCCTATGGTTCTTCTTGTCGAGACAGACCATCGGCGTTCTGGTGTTGGCTTCCCCGCTTGTATTGGATGGAGAAGCTGTAGGGTTGTAAGGACAAGCTCCACCGCAGCAATCTTCCATTGTCCCCTGATACGCGGTTCAGCCATGTGAGGGGGTTGTGGTCTGTAACAATTGTAAAGTCTCTGCCATACAAGTATGGCTGCAATTTTTTTAGCGCCCATACGATGGCAAGGCACTCCTTTTCAATAGTTGCATAGGCAACTTCCCGATCCAGTAGTTTCTGACTGGCAAAAGCAATAGGATGCTCTTCTCTGGCGGCGTTCACTTGGGTAAGTACTGCCCCAATCCCAATGATGGAGGAGGCTTTAATGTCAGGGACAGTACTGACCAGGTCAGAGGTCCACCAGGGTCCGCACAGGTAACAACAGAGCAGCTTTGTACAGAGGGGAGCATGGAGGTCGTCCCTCAGGTCCAGCAGCCACATGTAACCACCACTTCACTATCACCATCTCTAGCTGAAGAAAGTGGCTGTAACATAGTTTTGAAGGCTGAAGGAAGATCTTATGTCCATCTAGTTCAGCCTATTTTTAGTGCAGCTGTTCTGCATTGTTGATCCTGGGGAAGGCAAAAAACCCACAGAGTAGAAGCCAATTTTCTCCATAAGGAAAAGAATTCCTTCCCCTAAGCTGGGTCAATCATCTACCTATAATGTTCTGTTATTCGTAACCTTCTATACTGTTACTCACAAGAAAAGCATCCATTCCTTTCTTACATTCATTCAGTGAGTTGGCCATCACCACTTCCTCAGGAAGGGAATTCCAGAGCCTCACTGCTCTTACCGTGAAGAACCCTCTTCTATGCTGGTGCAGGAATTGTCTTTCCTCCAAACGAAGAGAACGCCCCCTTGTTCTTGTCACAGTCCTTGGTACAAACAGTTCATTGGAGAGATCTCTGTATTGCCTTCTGATATACTTGTACATATATATTAAGTCTCCCCTAAGTCTTCTCTTTTCTAGAATAAATAGACCTAATTTTGATAACCTTTCTGGGTATTGTAGTGAACCAACTCCATTTATCATTTTAGTAGCCGCCTTCGAACCCTTTCAAGTTCAGTAATGTCTTTCTTGAGCACCGGCGTCCAAAATTGCACACAATCCTCCAAGTGTGGTCTGACGAGTGATTTGTACAGAGGGAGAATTATGTTTTCATCTCGTGTCCCCAGACCTCTTCTAATGCTTCCCATGACCCTATTTGCTTTGGTGGCAGCTGCCTGACACTGGGCACTCCAATTTAGCTTCTTATTGACTAAGATGCCTAAGTCTTTTTCCATGTCTGATTTCCCCAGCAGTTTCCCATTTAGTAAGTAATTGTAGCATCTGTTTCTCCTTCCCATGTGCATAACCTTACACTTATTTGTGTTAAACCTCATTTGCCATTTTTCAGCCCAATTCTCCAATTTACTCAAATCTGTCTGTAGTTGCAAACTGTCCTCCTTTGTGTTAACTACCTTACATAGTTTTGTATCATCTGCAAACACTGATATTTTACTGTGTAAGGCTAGTTTCAAATTAGCGTTTACGGCCACAGCGTCGGGCTGCACATGGCTGCCGCTAAGCCCCGCCCCCTGCTGCGCCTCCGCTGGTAGCTCCGCCTACGGACGCATGACGCTGCATGCATCCTGCGTCCCCTATTTTTAGCACTGGGGACTCAGGCCGTGCGCAGTATGCGTTTGGCAGTGCATGTGTCCTTTTAATGCTGCGCCGACCAGCGCCAAACGCAACAGGTTGCAATTTGGTGCGCTCGGCTCAGCGTCAAAAGTACGCATGCGCTGCCAAACGCATACTGCGCACGGCCTGCGTCCCCAGTGCTAAAGATAGGGGATGCAGGACGCATGCAGCGTCATGCTCCGTAGGCGGAGGTGCGGCAGGGGGCGGGGCTTAGCGGCGGCCGTGCGCAGCCCGACGCTGCGGCCGTAAACGCTAATGTGAAACTAGCCCTAGCCATCCACTAGATTATTAATAAATATATTAAATAGTAGGGGGCCCAATACAGAACCCTGTGGTCCCTCACTGGTAACCCTGGCCCAATCTGAGGATGCCCCATTAATAACCACTCTTTGTTTTCTATCACTAAGCCAGCTGCCTACCCATCTACACACATTTTCCCCTAGCCCAAGCTTTCTCATCTTACATACCAATCTTTTATGTGGGACAGTGTCAAATGCTTTAGAGAAGTCGAGATAAATGACATCCAATGATTCTCCTTGGTCCATTTGAGAGCTTACATCCTCATAGAAGCTGATCAGGTTAGTTTGACAGGAGCGATCCTTCATAAATCCATGTTGATATGGGGTTAAACATTTATTAACAGTGAGATATTCCATAATGGTATCCCTTAGAAACCCTTCAAAAATTTTACCCACAACAGATGTTAAGCTTACCGGCCTATAGTTTCCAGGTTCCCTTTTACACCCCTTTTTGAATATTGGTACCACATTTGCTTGCCCCCAATCAAAAAAAACAGACCCTGTTTCTATAGAGTCTTTAAATATAAGGAATAGAGGCCTGTCTATCACATTACTTAACTCCCTTAATACCCGAGGGTGAATGCCATCAGGGCCTGGTGATTTGTCACTTTTCATCTTACTAAGGCGGTTCTGCACTTCTTCCTGGGTTAGGCAGGTAATACTTAATGGGGAGTTTACATTATCACTCTGCATTTCCCCTGGCAAATCCTAATCAGTAATCAGGTAAAAAGGAAAAAAAAGGACAAGACCTCCTGTAAACCTGAGGAGGATTATGTCACTAGTCAGGGTGGCAGGAAAATAGTCCAGAGTTCGGCAGGTGTGATGGTCGTGTCCAATAAGTTTGATGTTTTGTCTGAGTCTGATGGGGACTTGGAGGAAGAGATAAAAAGAATAGAGACTGAGTATGACAGGGACGTAGCGGACGATCCCCCTACAAAATGGAAGCCCGTACCTGCTGACACTCAGATACAGTCTGACATGGAGACCGGTGGTAGTCAGAACATCTGTGACCCAGACTTATGATGGCGGCTTTTGCATCTCTGCTCCTCTGTTGTGGTATTGTGATGGCTGATTTCTCATTAAAAATAACATCCAGTTATGTGAACAGCATTAAGGTGAGAAGGACGAGGCACGCTGTCTATGACCATCTCCGATACCTGGACGCAGATGTCCTCTTTCTGCAGGAGACGCGGCTGACGACTCAGGGGCTCACGAGGGAGGCTGAGAGGGAATGGCGGTCTGGTCCCTCCTTTTGGTCACTGGCTGTGGAGCCTTACGCCGGGGTCGCCATCCTGTTTAACACCAGGGATGTGACAGTACATAGGATGACGGAGGTGGTTATGGGAAGGTGTCTGGTCCTGGAAGTCACTGTCCGTGGGAGGCGACTCCAGCTTATTAACATCTATGGGCCACAGACGGTGACTGACAGGATACAGTTATTTAATGATGTCAAGCCTTATCTGTTCACCTCTCTTCCAGTGATAATGGCGGGGGACTTTAATGCCATACTGACATCAGGTGACAGCTCCTCAGGTAGAACCGTGACGAGGGATGGTAGGATCTTGAATAACATAGTCCTGCAGGCCGGATTAGGTGACGTCTTTAAACGGGGAGGTCGAAAGCCAAAATTAACCTATTCCTGCTCCAATAGAGGCAGTAGAATAGACCTGGCTTGTGTAAGTCCCATGGAAGTCATTGGTGCCATGAGTGAGAGAGTCGTCCCATACTCAGACCATCTTGCCCTATATTTCTGCCTGGGGGCCGCTAAGCGAGCTGATGTTGGTAGGGGGTTATGGAGACTCAATTCCAGCCTCCTCCATGATGTCTCTGTCCAGAGTAGTGTCCACTCCCTTTTGCAGGGTCATCTACAGAGAGTGGACTTCTATGACAACATGTCTGACTGGTGGGAGGACGTCAAGGATGATATCAGATACCTCTTGAAGAGACTGTCAGTTAAGAAAGGCAGGAGTAAGTATAGCCAGTACCTAAGGCTGTGCAAAGAATTGGAGTCACTCTATTCGGAGGGCGGGGGTAACAAAGAGAAGATCGACTTGCTGAAATCTGAGATAAGGCAGTATCAGTACAGCAGGTATACCTCTTTTTGGTTCTCGAATGGGATTATGGGGTCTTTGGGGCACCTGATCCCTTTGAGAATTGCCGGGAGCGGCCAATAAATCGGTCCCAGGTCTCATTGACTCCCAGGGTGTATTGCAGGAATCTCGGGAGGGTATCCTGGGGGTTGTGAAATCTTATTATACTGACTTGTTTCAGAGGAAGGCTTTGGATAAACATAAAAGTACTCAATTCTTGGAGGCAACTCCAACGCCTGATACTAATGATCTGAACTTTTCTCCTTTGACAGCAGAATTAACGGTGGAGGAGGTTAAGGAGGCCATTGATAAGTTACATCTGAAGAAGGCACCAGGTCCGGATGGTATTTCAGCAGAATTTTATAAGACATTCAGAGACCTCCTGGCGCCAATTCTTGTGGATGTTTACAAAAATTGTCTAGAAAATCACCTGATGCCTCCATCCATGAGAGTGTCCTCATTAATTCTGCTGTCTAAAGGTAAGGAGCCGAGCGACATCAAGAACTGGAGGCCAATTGCCCTCTTGAATGTTGACAGGAAGATTCTGGAAAAGATCTGTTTTCTAGGTTAGTCTGTTTGTCCCCGGCACTGTTGGTAGGCTCTCAGTTTGGCACGCTAAAAGTGCGGAACATCTCTGGAGCAGTCATCTCGATACGGGAGATGTTTGAGAGATGTAAGGCTCTGCGGTGTGGGAGATATGTTGTCAGTCTGGACCAGGCTAAAGCCTTTGACAGAGTTGATCATGATTATCTGTGGGCCACTTTGTCAAAGTACGGTATTCCGGGACAATTTGTGGATTGGCTGAAGACTTTGTACAGAGAGGCGGTGAGCTTTCCTCTGATTAATGGTTTGCAGGGTGGCACTTTTGGAGTTGAGGCGGGGGTGAGACAGGGCTGCCCGCTGAGTCCACTCCTGTATGTTTTTGCCATAGACCCGTTTTTGAGGTCACTGAAGGAGTGTAACTTTTGGGGGTGCCGGTCCCCAACTGCTTGCCTCTGAAAGTGGTTGCCTACGCGGATGATGTGACGCTGGTGATATCTAATCCTCATGAGGTGCAGATGTTGTCCGCGGCCATCAGAAGTTACTAAGGGGCCTCAGGGTCTCTGGTCAACCTTGAAAAAAGTCAAGCTCTGTGGACATTGCAATCTGACCCAGACTTTGATCTGCCGCAGTTTAAGGCCTCCACACATATTAAGATCTTAGGGGTTAAATTCGAGAAGGAAGATAATGCCAGCCTAAATTGGGAGGAAAACTTGGAGATCGGAAATGCAAAGGTTCAGCGATGGAAGAACTGGAGGCTGACTTACAGAGAAAGGGTTGCTATGTTGAAGACGTACCTGGTCCCCGTCTTCTTGTATGTCTCTGCCAGAATCCTTCTCGGTGAGGCTTCTCAGCCTGTTCTTCCAGCTCTTGTGGGGGAACAGGATGAACCTGATAAAGAGGGGAATAACGTACCTACAGCGGAGTGAGGACGGACTGGATATGTTAAATCCAAGGGTTTTCTTTGACTCCTTGTTTCTGAAAGTAATTTTTGGGAGCATGGATTCAAACAGTAGCTCCCTGTGGGCGAATAGGATCAGGTATTGGATATTGCCTTTTGCAGAATCTTGGGTGCGAGGCGGCAGTCTCAAGAGGAGGAGATGGACAGGTGACCACCTTCCCCAGTATCTGGAATATGGTCTGAAGTGTGTCAGGAAGCGGGGACTGGAGAAGTCCTACATTGAGAGTAATACAAGGAAACATCTGTGTGCTCATATATGTAGGACTTTCTTCTACTCTCCACTGGCCCTAAGAGATTGTGCCACCAGGATCCTTCAGGAAAGTCTCCGATTCCTCAACTGGAGGCTACTTCCAGCAAAGTTTTTTGACATTGCTTGGCTGTCGCTACATGGGAAGCTCTTTGTGAGGGGGAACGTAAAATATTTAAGTGTTTCGGATCGGAACTGTCCCCTTGGTTGTCAGCAGGAGGAAACCATGGAGCATTTTATTTGTGATTGCTGGGGAGGTAGAGAAATATGGACGGAAGTATCGACCAAGCTGAAAATCCCCAGACTGCTGTCCCTGAATTACCCTGACATTATCTATGGTGTCCCATCCACTGACGGTACCATCGACAGGGGGACAATGTACCTGATCATTACCACCATTAAGTATTACCACTGGCACATGAGAACCCGAGTGTCTCTCCACAGCGAGCCCTTCCATCCCGACACCGCAGCCACAAAGATACTGTCAGAGCTCAGATGGATAAGAGCGTTAGAGATAAAGAAAAGTCAGAGTAATGAGAAACTATGGAGGAATGTGTCTGTGGGATAATAACATGATCGTGTTACTAAAAGTGTTTATTTCATATTCTTCCTTCCACAGGAGTGAACTCTAAGTTACCTTTATTCCTAATGTATTCATTTAGTTGTATAATTATTGTCTGATGCATTCATGAGAATTTATGTTTTGTATTAAGGAAGAATTCTGTATTTGCTGGTTTTGTACAATAAAAATTGCCCCCTATGTACAAGACTATAACTACTATAATACTGCCCCCTTAATTCAAGAATATAACTACTATAATACTGCCCCTATGTACAAGAATATAACTACTATAATACTGCCCCCTTAATTCAAGAATATAACTACTATAATACTGCCCCTATGTACAAGAATATAACTACTATAATACTGCTCCTATGTACAAGGATATAGCTACTATAATACTGCCCCTATATACAAGAATATAACTACTATAATACTGCTCCTATGTACAAGAATATAACTACTATAATACTGCCCCTATGTACAAGAATATAACTACTATAATACTGCTCCTATGTACAAGAATATAACTACTATAATACTGCCCCCTATGTACAAGAATATAACTACTATAATACTGCTCCTATATACAAGAATATAACTACTATAATACTGCCCCTATGTACAAGGATATAGCTACTATAATACTGCCCCTATATACAAGAATATAACTACTATAATACTGCTCCTATATACAAGAATATAACTACTATAATACTGCCCCTATGTACAAGGATATAGCTACTATAATACTGCCCCTATATACAAGAATATAACTACTATAATACTGCTCCTATGTACAAGAATATAACTACTATAATACTGCCCCCTATGTACAAGAATATAACTACTATAATACTGTCCCCTATGTACAAGAATATAACTACTATAATACTGCTCCTATATACAAGAATATAACTACTATAATACTGCCCCTATGTACAAGGATATAGCTACTATAATACTGCCCCTATATACAAGAATATAACTACTATAATACTGCCCCCTATGTACAAGAATATAACTACTATAATACTGCTCCTATGTACAAGAGTATAACTACTATAATACTGCTCCTATGTACAAGAATATAACTACTATAATACTGCCCCCCATGTACAAGAATATAACTACTATAATACTGCTCCTATGTACAAGAATATAACTACTATAATACTGCCCCCTATGTACAAGAATATAACTACTATAATACTGCTCCTATATACAAGAATATAACTACTATAATACTGCCCCTATGTACAAGGATATAGCTACTATAATTCTGCCCCTATATACAAGAATATAACTACTATAATACTGCTCCTATGTACAAGAATATAACTACTATAATACTGCCCCCTATGTACAAGAATATAACTAATATAATACTGCTCCTATATACAAGAATATAACTACTATAATACTGCTCCCTATGTACAAGAATATAACTACTATAATACTGCTCCTATATACAAGAATATAACTACTATAATACTGCCCCTATGTACAAGGATATAGCTACTATAATACTGCCCCTATATACAAGAATATAACTACTATAATACTGCCCCTATATACAAGAATATAACTACTATAATACTGCCCCCTATGTACAAGAATATAACTATTATAATACTGCCCCTATGTACAAGAATATAACTACTATAATACTGCCCCTATGTACAAGAATATAACTACTATAATACTGCTCCTATGTACAAGAATATAACTACTATAATACTGCTCCTATATACAAGAATATAACTACTATAATACTGCCCCCTATGTACAAGAATATAACTACTATAATACTGCCCCTATGTACAAGAATATATCTACTATAATACTGCCCCCTATGTACAAGAATATAACTACTATAATACTGCCCCCTATGTACAAGAATATAACTATTATAATACTGCCCCTATGTACAAGAATATAACTACTATAATACTGCCCCTATGTACAAGAATATAACTACTTTAATACTGCTCCTATGTACAAGAATATAACTACTATAATACTGCTCCTATATACAAGAATATAACTACTATAATACTGCCCCCTATGTACAAGAATATAGCTACTATAATACTGCCCCTATATACAAGAATATAACTACTATAATACTGCTCCTATGTACAAGAATAAAATCTAATTAGACTAATCTTTGCTTTTTCTGTATAAATTCTTCATGTTATGCCTTTTTAGCTCACAGATGAAGCTCGGAGGAAGGAGATGTCTTTAACTTTGAAAGTTCTCATTTTTCTGAGCACAACCCAGAAGGATATCAAAGAATTGATCATGAATCTGAGGGTTATATGGTAAATATTAGTGAAGCGGTTGGACGTGAATTTACTACAATTTCTCCCTTCAGTCTGATTTCACCTTCAGAATGGTAATTAATTAGTGCTGGCCGGGTGCTTTGGAGCTCATCATTGCGGACGCTCTGTCCCTACTCACAGATGAGAGAGAAGACCTCAAGATTAAAGGCAGGCGGCACACAAGTGCAAGCAAAATATTTCCCTGTGCTCTTCATTTACTTTTACTCACTTCTACAGAAATTTCTCCAATATTTTTTCTAAAGATAAATCAAAGTGGCAGAGATTGGTGGCACCTTTTCATGGAAGCAGTTATTGATGTGAGAAGGATTTAAAAGTTCAATAGAAAAATCGTGCTAATATTGAAAAATATTTTGGTTTTTGGAAAATATTTAATTTTGCATTTTCTATATCCTGAACACTATTTGTCCTTTCCTGTCAACTCGGCCAATTTCTGTAATTTTCATCGAAGTGCGTCATTTTTTAAATTTTCCATGGCCATATCATATGAGGTCTTTCTTTTCCAGGTCACAATATAATTTTGAAAGGCACCATTAATTTTAAAATGCAATGTACTATAAAAAAAAATTTAAATGCCTTTATATAGTGAAAAAAGCTTACTAACATAGTGTTAAGTTCTTATACTGGAAAAGTCTGGGAGACTGCAGACAGGCAACTGAAATGCTGGAAACCGCAAGTAGGCATGAGACATCCAAGGACTGCAGACAGACAGCTGGGATTCTGGAACTGCAAGCAGGCAGGAGAAGTCCAAGGATTGCAGACAGGCAGCTGGGATGCTGGAAACCGCAGGTGGGCTGGAGACTTCCAAGGACTGCAGATAGGCAGCTGAGATGCTGGGAATTGCAGGTAGGCAGGGGAAATTCAGGAGATTGCAGACAGGCAGCTGGGATGCTGGAAACCGCTCGTGGGCATGAGACTTCCAAAGACTGCAGACAGGCAGCTAGGATGCTGGAAACTGCAGGTAGGCATGAGACGTGCAGGGTCTGCAGAAAGGCAGCTGAAATGCTAGAAACCACAGGTAGGCAGGAGAAATCCATGAGACTGCAGACAGGCAGCTGGGATGCTGGAACCGCAGGTTGGCAGGAGAAGTACAAGAACTGCAGACAGGCAGCTGGGATGTGGGGAACCACAGAGGGGCAGCAGGCGTCCAAGGACTGCAGACAGGCAGCTGGTATGCTGGAAACCGCAGGTGGACAGGAGACGTCCAAGGACTACAGACAGGCAGCTGGGATGCTGGAAAGCACAGGTGGGCAGGAGACTTCCAAGGACTGCAGACAGGCAGCTTGGATGCTGGAACCCTCAGGTAGGCAGGAGGTGTGCAGGGTCTGCAGACAGGCAGCTGGGATGCTGAAAAGCACAGGTGGGGAGGCGACATCCAGGGACTGCAGACAGGCAGCTGGGATGCTGGAAACCATAGGTGGGCAGGAGACATCCAGGAACTACAGACAGGCAACTGGGATGCTGGAAAGTTTTCATAAAATGAAGTGTTGTATGCTTCAGTGTGCTTCAAGGTGTGGTGTGACGGGGGTCTTCTTCTGGTTCTCCATCCCCACACAATCCTTCTCTGCTTCTTGTACAGGTCACTGATTATTCTGTGACCTGCCAACTTTTTAAAATTCCATGCCACCGCCAACATTCTATGGGTGCCATGTGCACCACTTGAGTCAGCATCCTGTGTGCAGGGCTTCAATAAAATGGCGCTGGATATGGAACATGTGCAGATCCAGATTTTGGCTCTGTCAAAAATTTACGGAGACAAAATCTCCATCTGTGCATGCGCCCCATTCGGTGCTATTTTATTGAAGTCTAGCAGACAGCATGCCGACTCACACTGCGCACATTCTGCCCAATGATGGCGGCAGTATGGAATTTATAAAAGGAAGCATGCCATTGAATAATCAGTGACCTGTTCAAATAGCAGAGGAGGCTGGAGGGGGGTGGAGAACCAGAAGAAGACCCAGCCCCCATATCCCGCCTCGAAGCACACAAGATGCCATTTTGTGAAAACTTCACAAGGTGAGTATTCAGCAGCCACTGAGTTGATCCCTTCACATCAGGTATTAGATTAATTAGCATCACAGTGCAATTATTGCCTTGTCTTTAGTTTATAGGACTAAATCCTCCTGACAGGTTTTCTTTAAGTGTGAATACCAAGACACACACAGGTGTGCATCCTGGTAGACCTTATATAGGCTCAGGTAGATGATCGTGTAGGTACGAAAGCCGACTGGGGGTGGTCCTCTTACCGCCGCGAACAGACTGAAACAGAGACTGAAGTGCGTCCAACAGGTCCTCTTTATTGGCTGTCCTCTCGATGACCCGCAGCACCACACAGCAGCTGATCGATTCCGCACACAGGCCCGGGTACCTTCACTTCCTTCCTTCTCCTGTTTGACGTCCCTTGCGGCTCTTTCACTGTGGCTGCCCTAGGCCTACCACCACAGCGCTTTGCGTGCCCGAGTCTGTCCGTCTTGTGGTACCCCCGGCTCTCTCAGTCTGCGGCTTCTCCAGTCAGGACCACCACCATGACTGTCTCTGTTGTCTGTCCCTTCCGGAGCTCCTTCTCTGTCCACTTCTCCCTTTAGTCTTCTCCTCTCCTGAGCTCCTCTCCCAGGACTGACTTTCTGGAACTCTCTTCTCCTACTTATATATCCCCTCCCTGGGAATTCCCCTATAGAGCTCCTGTAACCCCGCCCCCATGACTTTGCGGTTTCGTAAGCATAAGCTGATGTTAAACCCTGCTCTCACTACTCCTTGCTCCCATCTTGTGGCCAAACTGCGGTACTACTCCTTCCTCCATTTCTGCTGTCCTTGGTCTCCCCCTAATGGCAGAAACCCTGTACTACAACATCCTTCTCTTCTGTCCAGCTGTTCCCCACCTTCATATACAGCAGTCCATGCCCAGCATATTGCCCATTAACCAATCTGCTACAGACAGGTCCATAGACCTTCCCCTACAATCGCATGGGAGCACGCGGGGTCATCTGCAAGTGATGACGTGGAGCAGTGGATTGTGGTGAGGGAAGCGATGCATGGATCTGGGACATGTGCGTAACACCTGCACACACAGTCCACATATTCAGCATATGTTACTGGGTCCAGAGGCGTAGCTAGGGGTTCAGCTCGGGAGGTGAAAAGTCTGAATGGGCCCCTAACCAGTAACCTTGATTACAACTCAGGTGGTGAACCCAATGGCAGTAGCTCTGGGTGGGCCCCGTCAGACCAAGGGGCCCGGGGTGACCGCACCCTCTGCCCCCCTGGTAGCTACGCTGCTGACTGGGTCTGAAGCTGGCAGCAGGCTGCATGTTAGAGGGTCTGGAAATGAATGAAGGCATTGCTGGTCGAAATTAAGTGCAGCATTTATCTTTTACTGATGGTAGTCACTAACATAGGTGTAAAAAAAAAAAAAAAATGTTTGTACATGTCAGACATGTCCATAGTCTTTAAATATCCTGATATGAATTTCTCATGATAGGTTTCTGCATTTGTTTGAGTTCTCCGATTTGAGATCTTGACCCATATTCTTGCCTGATGTTTGCTTTGTTCATGTTTCTACATAATTCAGCAGATACACACACCGGAGTGTGAAATCAGCTCACCGCCTAGTAGAGTACACCGGCGAACCCTAGGGAAATGTAAGACACCATGAACAGAGGTCACCATGCACAGGTCAGACTTGTGCAATGTTGAAGCACTTGACACTCCAGCATCCAGCAAAGTGTTAAACCAGTAAGGCTAGTTTCACATTAGCGCTTTTGAGCGCAGCGACAGCCTGCACACGGCCGCCGCTAAGCCCCGCCCCCTGCCGCACCTCCACCGGTAGCTCCGCCTACCGGCGCATGACGCTGCATGCGTCCTGCGTCCCCTATCTTTATCTCTGGGGGCGCAGGTCATGCGCAGTATGCGTTTGGCGGCGCATGCGCCTTTTTGATGGTGCGCCGAGCGCAACCAAACTGCAGCATACTGTGCACGGCCTGCGCCCCCAGTGATAAAGATAGGGGACGCATGCAGTGTCATGCGCCGGTAGGCGGAGCTACCGGCGGAGGCGCGGCAGGGGGCGGGGCTTAGCGGCGGCCGTGCGCAGGCCGTCGTGCGCTCAAAAACGCTAATGTGAAACTAGCCTAAAACGATATTCTACCATAGATTGCCATTGTCGGGTTCACCTTCCTAACAAAAGTGATTCCTAAATGGTCAATGTTTATAAACTGCACGACTCAATAGTACAAGCAAATATAAGGAAGTTTGTGATATCTATTATCGAGAAATATTTTCCGTTATCCACTTATAAGCCACTTCTTCTCAGGACTCATTATTCCCTGTTAAAATCCATCCCGATCAAATAAATTATGCTGTCAGCTCACTGAGTGATCAGATTACAGCTGTCTATCGAAGTTGGCTGTTCAGGGAGAAGCAGAGAAACACAGAGACACAAACAGACCATGCTGTCACCTTCTGTATCCGACATCAGTGCTAATCACTTGGCTGCACAGGGTAGAAAAAGATAAACCAGGAAAAACTGCCGCCATTCATTTCTGAACATAAAGCCTATGAAAAAACGTTTTCAGTGAAGCAAAGCCCTGAGTGGCATGTCAAAAGTAATAAAACACAACTCAGTTACAAATTAATCAAATTTATAATTTTACAAGATGTATTGATTCTAACAAAGCAAATTTTTAAGAATTTGTCTTAGAAAAATTCAGCAAAATGGCAACGGTCCGACGGTCCTGACGACAGCTAGGCTTAGACAGGAAATGCCTTTTTAATGTTAATCAGGCTCATTCAATTTGTAGCAAATAACTCAAAGGTGAAAAATACTTTGGAAAAAAACAACTAATAATAAATAATAGCAAATGTAAATATTGTTAGTTACCTAATTGATACTATTTTGATCAAATGAGAACAAAGCCATCCCACCGCAACAAGGTGCACCCAAACCGGATCCTCCCTAAAGCTATGTTCACACGTAGCGGAACTCTCGCGGAAGTTACCACGAGAATTCCGGATTCCATTTCACGGGAAAATCGCATTTAAATTCCCGTGATTTTCCCACGGAAAAACTAGCGTTTTGCAAGCGTAATTAGCTTGCAGAATGCTAGCGTTTTCCAAGCGATCTATAGCATCGCTTGGAGAACTGATTGACAGGTTGGTCACACTCGTCAAACACAGTGTTTGACGAGTGTGACCAACTTTTTACTATTGACGCCGCCTATGCAGCATCAGTAGTAAAAGATAGGATGTAAAAAATAATTTAAAAAATAAAAAATATTGTTATTCTTACCTTCCGGCATCTCGCGCAGCCTTCCCGCCTCTCTCCACGCTCCTGGTCCTAGTAATCCTTTACGAGAATGACCGCGAGACGTCGTGCTCCCGTGAGATCGCGACGTCATTGCGGTCATTCTCGCAAAGGATTACTGGGACCGGGAGCGTGGAGAGAGGCGGGAAGGCTGCGCGAGATGCCGGAAGGTAAGAATAACAATATTTTTTTATTTTAAAATTCTATTTTTTTACAGGGATATGGTACCCAGAACCCAGGGGACAGTCTCCTCTCCTCCGGACTGTGGGTACCATCCGCAAATGTTCTGCTTACTTTTCGCATGGTGTGCACAGCCACATGCGGGAAGTAAGCAGAACCATGCATTCGTATGGGTGCGGGATCGCCGCGATTCTGCTAAATTAATGAGCATGCTGCGTTTTTTACCGCGAAGCGATTCCGCCGTGGAAAAAAATGCAGCATTAGCAAAGCATTGCGGAATCCCATAGGAATGAATGGGATGCTTATTTTTCGCGTTTTTGCAGCAAAATCGCGTGTTTAAAACCGCCACGGAAACGCAAAAAAAACGCTACGTGTGAACTCAGCCTAACTCTACAAACTTACTGCAGGGTATCTGTTTTATATTAAAGGTTTTGTCTGTGCACCTTGATTTTTTAGTGTTCTACAAGCAAGTCCAGGTTCTGCTCTGCCCCCCTCTATTTTGAGGTCTGCTGTCACATAGGGGGGTGAGTTACTAGAGTTAGGTACCATCCTGATTAGAAAACCTAAGACAAAATGAGAAAAAAAGAGGATCTGCAAGGAAGAATGGCAGAGGATCCCCAAATCCAGGGGTGAAAAACTTGTGGCATCATTCCCAAGAAGACTCATGGCTCTGCTAGCTCAAAGGCTGCTTCTACTCAATACTGAGCAAAGGGGCTGAATACTTATGACCATGTGAGATTTCAGGCTGTGTGCACACGCTGCGGATTTTGCTGCGGTTCCGCAGCGGTTTTGGCCGCTGCGGACCCGCAGCAGTTTTTGCTGCGGTGTACAGTACCATGATTCCCTATGGGAATCAAAAACCGCAGTGCAGACGGTGCGGAATTTTCCGCGCGGATTATCTGCGGTTTTCAATCCGCAGAAAGAATTGACATGTCAATTCTTTCTGCGGATTCTCCTGCGGTTTGCCATCTCCTCCATTGAGGAGATGAAAAACCGCAGGGCAAAACCGCAGAGCAATCCGCAGGTAAAACCGCAGGTCTTTTGACCTGCGGTTTCACCTGTGGATTTTACAAAATCCGCGCGGATGAATCCGCACATAATCCGCAGCGTGTGCACACAGCCTCAGGGTTTTATTTTAATAAATTAGCAAAAATTTCTACATTTCTGCTTTTTTCAGTCAAGATGGGGTGCAGAATTTACCAAATGGCTGCAATGAAACAAAGAGTGAAAAATTTAAAGGGGTCTGAATACTTTCCGCACCCACTGTATATGTTCTATTAGGCTAAGTTTACACTGGGCGTTTTTGCAGCTTTTTTAAATTCTTTTTTATGCAAATCAAATTTTCAGCTGCTTTTTACAGGAGCAGCAAAAATCTATGAGATCACAGAAATCTCATGCACAGACATTGTTTTTTTTGTCATCAGGATTTTGTGCTTTGTGTAGTTTTTGAACAATGGAGTGTGTCACTTCTTTCAGCGTTTTTAACCCATTGAAATAGAATCATAGAATGGTAGAGTTGGAAGGGACCTCCTGGGCCATCTGGTCCAACCCCCTGCTCAAAGCAGGATTCGCTAAATCATCCCAGTCAGATGTCTGTCCAGCCTCTGTTTGAAGACTTCCATTGAAGGAGAACTCACCACTTCTCGTGGCAGCTTGTTCCACTCATTAATCACTCTAACTGTCTAAAATCGGATCTGTGTCTCCTCCCATTCAGCTTCATCCCATTGCTTCTAGTCTTTCCTTGTGCAAATGAGAATATGAATGAGTGGTGAAAAAAACTCTGAAAAAACGCACCAAAAATACAGGTATCAGGTTTTGCTGCATTTTTTGTGCCAAAATCTGACTCTATAGAATAAGACTTTTTTTTTTTACAAAGCTAAACTTTATTAGCACGCACAAGAGACAAATCTAGAATGCCAAAACCACAGCAAAAAAAACGCTTCAAAGACGCAAGGAAGAAAAAAAACAAATAAAACCAAAAAAACATGCTTCATTCCTGCCAACAGATCAGCTTTTGCTGCAGAAAAAAAAACGCTGGAAACTAGTGTGAACGTACCCTTACTATTTTTCACTTACTGCAGGGGATTTGCTCATTCATTGTATCTTAGGTCTTACCTGTTAATTATACCGGTACGTATGCTGGCCCATTTTTTCGGTTCCGCCAAAGAAAAAAAAAATGGTGGAACTTATAAGACGGCAATAGATATTCCATAACTAAAGTAGGACTGGATAAAGACGCCGTATAAAGAGAATAATCACCGGTAACCGAAGAAGCAGTGTGCTTTTATAGTTTAGATTTTCTTCCCTTTAATTGAATTCCGCCTTTTTCATGTGCGCGCCGCATCTGAGATCACAGCAAGCAAACTAATGATACCAGCAGAGAACACCTGCCCCATGCCCCCAGGAGAGACACTTTATTTTTTTCATTTTTTCGTTGCAAACAGGTGATAATAAACTATTTTATATGTTACCAAAATCTGGGGAGTCAACGGGAAGCACATGTGTAAATGGAAGTAATTTATTGCCCATGCCGAGGGGGATCGCAGCATTGCATAGTCATTAGTGAAATCATTTGCCACTTAAAATAATTAATTGACTCCAAGGACGGGAAGGGGGAGCATTCAACGAGCAGGAAGAAAAGAAAAGTTCTCAATTAATTGCGGAAAGAGCTAGAAAGCACCAAGATTAAAACTTACGGTAAGAATTCCTGCAAGTTCCACTCAGATAAACAGAATTTCTGGGCAAAATTTGACGCATGCGAATGGGGAACATTCCTCAATATTTATCAAAGTCAATTTGTTAGTTTTAGGTTGTTTCATTTTCCTTCATTACAATTGTAAACTTTTCAAAAACTTTAGATTCTTTTCCTGAGTCGTACTTAGCTCAATTTTTGCTTACTGGTTCTTTTAATTTTATTTTGAAAAAAACTGATCAAATTATACAATTTTTCAAAATTTCTCCAAACACAAATATTAAAGGGGTATTGTTAAGGTCTAAAAATGTTATCACTAGAGTTGAGCGATACCAGCCGATACTTGAAAATATCGGATCGGAATGGATCGGCCGATCTTAAAAAAAAGTATCGGTATCGCCGATTCCGATACCGGGAACCAATGCAAGTCAATGGGGCCAAAATATCGGAATTAAAAAAAAACCTTTCTTTCCTTGTAGGTTAATTCTACATGAAGAAAAACAACTAAGAATAATGTAGAATGTATTGTGGGAGGTGGAGGAGACATTAAAGCCATAGAGGTTTAGCCCAATCAAATGGAATAGCAGGAATTAAACTTTTTTTTTAAAGACGTTAGGAGTTACAAAGATATTGACTATGTTAGCCTCATTTATATTTTGCCAGACATGTATGTCTTCTTCTTCTTTCTTCTTTCTTCTTCTTTCTTATTCTTCTTCCTTTTTTTACCTTCTTCTTCTTATTATTCCTTTTTTTACATTCTTCTTCTTCTACTTCCTTTTTTTACATTCTTCTTCTTATTCCTTTATTTTACATTCTTCTTCTTATTCCTTTTTTTAAATTCTTCTACTTCTTTTTTTTTACATTCTTCTTCTTCTTCCTTTTCTTACATTCTTCATATTCTTCTTATTCTTCTTATTCCTTTTTTTACATTCTTCTTCTTCTACTTCCTTTTTTTACATTCTTCTTCTTATTCCTTTTTTTACATTCTTCTTCTTCTTCCTTTTTTTAAATTCTTCTACTTCCTTTTTTTACATTCTTCTTCTTCTTCCTTTTCTTACATTCTTCATATTCTTCTTATTCAACAATTATTATTCTACATATTCAACTTCTTCATCTTCTTCCTATTCTTCTTCATCATATTCTTGTTTGTGTCAGGCATTCCTGTAGTTGTTATCTAGAAAAGTTAGAAGTTTACACCTTCCGTTCTGCCTGTCACAAAAGATTTACAACAGGATTTGTCCGCGTTCAGTTTGGCCTGCAGCAGCAGGCATTTTCCAGGGGCACCACGAGGAGGAACGGACTCACCCCCATACACTGCTTAGTCTTCTTCTGCTTATAAATAAGATAATATCATTTGCTCAGAGTATTAGTCTTATGCTTAATGTTCTTCTGCTTTGTTTTTTTATGCTTCTTTGTCTTCTCTCTCTTGTTGTTCTGCATCTTGGTGGTTGTCTTCCTGTTCTTTGTCCTCTTGAACCAGCTGACGGTACTGGCACCCGGAGGGGCAGCAGAAGGAACAAGAGCCAATGGCACAACCGAGGACCAGCTGACGGTGCTGGAACCCGGTTACTAAGCAGGAGGTACCTGTGCTACAAAGCACTACCAAGGACCAGCAGACGTTGCCGGAACTCAGATACCGAGATGGAGGCACCTAGGCCAAAGGCTCTGACGAGAACCAGCTGACGGTGCTGGAACCCGGAGGGGTAGCATAAGCTGCAAGAGCAAATGGAAATAGCGAGGACCAGCTGACAGTGCTGGCACCCGGAGGGGCAGCAGAAGGAATAAGAGCCAATGGCACAACCGAGGACCAGCTGACGGTGCTGGAACCCGGTTACTAAGCAGGAGGTACCTGTGCTACAAAGCACTACCAAGGACCAGCAGACGTTGCCGGAACTCGGATACCGAGATGGAGGCACCTAGGCCAAAGGCTCTGCGAGAACCAGCTGACAGTGCTGGAACCCGGAGGGGTAGCAGAAGTTACCCCTGAAAAGCAAAGTTGGCATGCCGCAAGCTGGCCGCAGTTACCGAATCACACAGTCCTACAGGGGGTGCTTGTCCTACTGGCACTACGGAACAAGCCTTTCTTACCAGAACCCGCAGTCCACATAGGAAGCACCTAAACTGCTGGCACCCTAGCCTCGGCTAACCCAACCGCAACACGATATGGCAACTTGGGGTGGCAAACTGACATTGACACTTCCCGGAAACAGCAGGCAGGGCTGGAACCAAGCTGGGCAGGAGGGAGTACCCGTGCCAAAGTCAGTTATGAGCAGCAACTGGCGATGTTGGAGCCCAGGACAAGCACTTAGCAGGCTGAGGCCTGATGTGCTGTCAATTGGGAGGCAGCAGGACAGATTGCCATCAAAACAGCAGGGGAACAGCTGACGTTACTGAACCCCACAAACACAGGAGCTAGTGTTTTACTCTGTGAAGACGGCACTTCCGAGCAACAACTGGCTGTGTTGAAGCCCAGGGACAAGCACAGAGCAGGCTGAGGCTGCATTGAAGAAATTTTAAGATCGGTTGTAGATTTCTACTAATTTTAACCAAGCTCCACTTAGGCCTGTGGCTTCACTGATTTTCGTATTTCCCCTGTCCTCCAACCCCGCCAGTTACAGCTCCGAAGTGGCGTCTGCACAATCCACACTTGTTCCTGTGTTACAGGTGTTCAGTCCGGTCAGTTAATCCCCTGATGTGTGTCCGGCAATGTCGCCTGCTCTGTCCACATTCCCATTATGGGAATGTGGACAGAGCAGGCGACATTGCCGGACACACATCAGGGGATTAACTGACCGGACTGAACACCTGTAACACAGGAACAAGTGTGGATTGTGCAGACGCCACTTCGGAGCTGTAACTGGCAGGGTTGGAGGACAGGGGAAATACGAGAGACAGTGGAGCCACAGGCCTAATTGGAGCACGGTTAAAAATCAGTAGTGGTACGACTGTGTAGGCAGCAGGAGACTTTGCCATCCACACAGCAGGGGATCAGCTGACGTTACTGAACCCCACTGAGACACGGGAGCAAGTATCTCTTTCCGTGTGGACGGCACTTCCGAGCTACAACTGGCTGTGTTGAAGCCCAGGAAATAGGAGGGTGTAGGCAGAGGCCTACT
Organism: Dendrobates tinctorius; assembly: GCF_039654945.1. NCBI lineage: Eukaryota > Metazoa > Chordata > Amphibia > Anura > Dendrobatidae > Dendrobates > Dendrobates tinctorius. Next base: position 1,033,656 of record NW_027361882.1, read on the forward strand.
GTATTTGGAATGAGGTGACAGCAGGAGAGACTGCCATCCACACAGCAGGGGATCAGCTGACGTTACTGAACCCCACTGAGACACAGGAGCAAGTATCTCTTTCAGTGTGGACGGCACTTCCGAGCTACAACTGGCTGTGTTGAAGCCCAGGAAATAGGAGGGTATAGGCAGAGGCCTACTGTATTTGGAATGAGGTGACAGCAGGAGAGACTGCCATCTCCACAGCAGGGGAACAGCTGGCAGTGCTGAAACCCACTAACACTTGAACGAATGTGTTTGGCTCTGTGGAGATGACACTTCTGAACACCAACTGACGCTGTTGGAGCCCAGGATTAGGCGTGGAGCAGGCTGGGGCCTACTGGATTTTGGCAGGTGTAGGCAGCAGGAGACTTGCCATCTCCACAGCAGGGGAACAGCTGGCAGTGCTGAAACCCAATAACACTCGAACGAATGTGTTTGGCTCTGTGGAGACGACACTTCTGAACACCAACTGACGCTGTTGGAGCCCAGGATTAGGCGTGGAGCAGGCTGGGGCCTACTGGATTTTGGCAGGTGTAGGCAGCAGGAGACTTGCCATCTCCACAGCAGGGGAACAGCTGGCAGTGCTGAAACCCACTAACACTCGAACGAATGTGTTTGGCTCTGTGGAGATGACACTTCTGAACACCAACTGACGCTGTTGGAGCCCAGGATTAGGCGTGGAGCAGGCTGGGGCCTACTGGATTTTGGCAGGTGTAGGCAGCAGGAGACTTGCCATCTCCACAGCAGGGGAACAGCTGGCAGTGCTGAAACCCACTAACACTCGAACAAATGTGTTTGGCTCTGTGGAGACGACACTTCTGAACACCAACTGACGCTGTTGGAGCCCAGGATTAGGCGAGGAGCAGGCTGGGGCCTGTTGCTTTTGGCAGGTGAAGGCAGCAGGAGACTTGCCATCTCCACAGGAAGGGAACAGCTGGCAGTGCTGAAACCCACTAACACTCGAACGAATGTGTTTGGCTCTGTGGAGACGACACTTCTGAACACCAACTGACGCTGTTGGAGCCCAGGATTAGGCGAGGAGCAGGCTGGGGCCTGTTGCTTTTGGCAGGTGAAGGCAGCAGGAGACTTGCCATCTCCACAGGAAGGGAACAGCTGGCAGTGCTGAAACCCACTAACACTCGAACGAATGTGTTTGGCTCTGTGGAGACGACACTTCTGAACACCAACTGACGCTGTTGGAGCCCAGGATTAGGCGTGGAGCAGGCTGGGGCCTACTGGATTTTGGCAGGTGTAGGCAGCAGGAGACTTGCCATCTCCACAGCAGGGGAACAGCTGGCAGTGCTGAAACCCACTAACACTCGAACAAATGTGTTTGGCTCTGTGGAGACGACACTTCTGAACACCAACTGACGCTGTTGGAGCCCAGGATTAGGCGAGGAGCAGGCTGGGGCCTGTTGCTTTTGGCAGGTGAAGGCAGCAGGAGACTTGCCATCTCCACAGGAAGGGAACAGCTGGCAGTGCTGAAACCCACTAACACTCGAACGAATGTGTTTGGCTCTGTGGAGACGACACTTCTGAACACCAACTGACGCTGTTGGAGCCCAGGATTAGGCGTGGAGCAGGCTGGGGCCTACTGGATTTTGGCAGGTGTAGGCAGCAGGAGACTTGCCATCTCCACAGCAGGGGAACAGCTGGCAGTGCTGAAACCCACTAACACTCGAACGAATGTGTTTGGCTCTGTGGAGATGACACTTCTGAACACCAACTGACGCTGTTGGAGCCCAGGATTAGGCGAGGAGCAGGCTGGGGCCTGTTGCTTTTGGCAGGTGAAGGCAGCAGGAGACTTGCCATCTCCACAGCAGGGGAACAGCTGGCAGTGCTGAAACCCACTAACACTCGAACAAATGTGTTTGGCTCTGTGGAGACGACACTTCTGAACACCAACTGACGCTGTTGGAGCCCAGGATTAGGCGAGGAGCAGGCTGGGGCCTGTTGCTTTTGGCAGGTGAAGGCAGCAGGAGACTTGCCATCTCCACAGGAAGGGAACAGCTGGCAGTGCTGAAACCCACTAACACTCGAACGAATGTGTTTGGCTCTGTGGAGACGACACTTCTGAACACCAACTGACGCTGTTGGAGCCCAGGATTAGGCGAGGAGCAGGCTGGGGCCTGTTGCTTTTGGCAGGTGAAGGCAGCAGGAGACTTGCCATCTCCACAGCAGGGGAACAGCTGGCAGTGCTGAAACCCACTAACACTTGAATGAATGTGTTTGGCTCTGTGGAGATGACACTTCTGAACACCAACTGACACTGTTGGAGCCCAGGATTAGGCGTGGAGCAGGCTGGGGCCTACTGGATTTTGGCAGGTGTAGGCAGCAGGAGACTTGCCATCTCCACAGCAGGGGAACAGCTGGCAGTGCTGAAACCCAATAACACTCGAACGAATGTGTTTGGCTCTGTGGAGACGACACTTCTGAACACCAACTGACGCTGTTGGAGCCCAGGATTAGGCGAGGAGCAGGCTGGGGCCTGTTGCTTTTGGCAGGTGAAGGCAGCAGGAGACTTGCCATCTCCACAGCAGGGGAACAGCTGGCAGTGCTGAACCCCACTAACACTCGAACGAATGTGTTTGGCTCTGTGGAGACGACACTTCGGAACACCAACTGACGCTGTTGGAGCCCAGGATTAGGCGAGGAGCAGGCTGGGGCCTGTTGCTTTTGGCAGCTGAAGGCAGCAGGAGACTTGCCATCTACACAGCAGGGGAACAGCTGGCAGTGCTGAACCCCACTAACACTTGAACGAATGTGTTTGGCTCTGTGGAGACGACACTTCTGAACACCAACTGACACTGTTGGAGCCCAGGATTACGCATGCCGCATGCAGAGGCCAATGGGCAGCGGTTTTTATGGAGGTTGTTGACTACTACTGATTCTAACCATGCTCCACTTAGGCCTCTGGCTCCACTGTCTCTACTATTTACCCTGGCCTCCAACCCCGCCAGCTACATCTCTTAAGTGGCGTCAGCACAATCTACACTTGTTCCTGTGTTACTGGTGCTCAGTCCCGTCAGTTGATCCCCTGATGTTTGTCCGGCAAGTTCGCCAGCTCTGTCCTCACTCCCACTACTGGTTATGGGAATGTGGACAGATCAGGAGACCTTGCCGGACACACATCAGGGGATAAACTGATGGGACTGAGCCACAGGAACACAGGAACAAGTGTAGATTGTGCTGACGCCACTTCAGAGATGTAGATGGCGGGGTTGGAGGTCAGGGGAAATAGTAGAGACAGTGGAGCCAGAGACCTAAGTTGGGCACGGTTATAAATCAGTAGTGGTTTGAATGTTGATGGAGCTGGTGACTTTGCCGTCCACACAGCAGGGGAGCAGCTGGCGTTACTGAACCCCACTAACACAGGAGCTAGTGTGTTTCTCTGTGCAGACGACACATCTGAGCGACAACTGACTGTGTTGAAGCACAGGGATTATAGTTCAGGTGGTAGAAAAATGAACACACCAGCAGACCTGGATACAGTTGCCAACCACTAATTTAGTCTGTAAGAGGAATGGCAAAGTCTTTGGAGATCCAGGCCTTGTTCATTTTCAGAAAAGTCAGCCGGTCAACATTATCGGAAGATAGTCGCGTGCGACGGTCTGTTAGTACACCACCTGCGGCACTAAAGACACGTTCCGATAATACACTGGCAGCAGGGCAAGCCAGCACCTCCAATGCATACTGGCTAAGCTCTGGCCATGTATCCAGCTTAGAGACCCAAAACTTGAAAGGGGAAGAGCCATCTGGGAGTACAGCGACAGGGCAAGACATGTAGTCTGACACCATCTGACGGAAGCGTTGCCTCCTGCTGACTCGAGGCGTCGCTGATGGTGTAGACAATTGTGGTGGGCACACAAAACTTTGCCACATTTGGGCCATAGTGGTCTTGCCTTGTGCTGCGGCGCTGCCTCTGCTCCCTCTTTGTGCAGAGTTTCCTCCACTGCCTCGACGCACAGAGCTGCTTTGTAAAGCACTAGCAACAATGCTGTCGGGTGGAATGGAAAACATTATGGACTGCACCAGTGACTCTTCGTACTCCCGCAGTTTACGCTCCCGGTTCAACGTTGGTATGAGCCTTTGTACGCTGTCCCGGTAGCGAGGATCTAGGAGGGTGTACACCCAATAATCAGCCGAGACGAGAATGTGGGCGATGCGGCGGTCGTTTCTCAGGCACTGCAGCATGAAATCAACCATGTGCTGCAGACTCCCAACTGCCAAAGAACCGCTGTCCCCTGTTTGAGGCGTGACCTCGGCCTGCTCTGCATCACCCCACCCTCGCTGTACATACTGAGTAGAGGTTTGTGTACCTCCCTCCTCTGGAGAGATGTCTTCCTCCTCCATCGACTCCTCCTCATCCTCCTCACAAAGTGTCCCCTGCCTAGGCCTTTGTGAGGAAACACGTAGCGCAGACTGTCCAGAAGCAGATGGCATTTGGGACTCCTCATCCTCCACCTCTTCCGAAACCTCATCCCTTAGTGCTTGCAGTGTTTGTTGAAGCAGGCAGATAAGGGGGACAGTCATGCTGACTAGTGCATCATCTGCACTCGCCATCCGCGTGGATTCATCGAAGGCACGCAAAACGAGGCAGATGTCCTTCATAGAGGCCCACTCAATGGTGCTGAAGTGTGAACGGCGCACAGTGCGAGTTGTTTGCGCCTGATGCAGCTGGTACTCCATGACTGCTGCCTGCTGCTCACACAACCGCTCCAACATATGTAACGTTGAATTCCACCGGGTGGGTAGGTCACATATGATGCGATGTTCCGGAAGGCCAAATCGTCGCTGCAGAGCAGCGAGGCGCGATCTTGCCGTGCTGGAACGACGCAAGTGAGCGCACTCTATGCGGACCTTGTGCAACAGTGCATCAAGATCCGGATAGTCCCTCAGAAAGCTCTGCACGACCAAGTTAAGCACATGTGCCAGACATGGGATGTGTGTGAGGTTGCCTAGGCCAAGAGCTGCCACCAGATTTCGGCCATTGTCACACACTACCAAGCCCGGCTGGAGATTCGCTGGACCAAACCACACATCGCTCTCCAGCTTGATAGCATTCCAGAGCTCCTGCGCTGTGTGGCTTCGATTCCCCAAAGAAATTAATTTGAGTACAGCCTGTTGACGTTTGGCCACGGCTGTGCTCATATCGGTCGTAACAGGCTCCTGCTCTGCTGTTTCTTTGGAACTTGAGTAGGAGGAGGAGTCTATGTGTACAGACTGGAGTCCTGCAATCCGTGGCGTTGGAAGAACACGTACAGCGCCACTCTCCAGATCTGTACCCGGCTCCACAACATTGACCCAGTGGGCAGTGAGGGAAAGGTATCGTCCCTGTCCATGGTTACTGGTCCACGCATCGGTGGTCAGGTGGACCTTGCTACTAACGGCGTTTAGTAGCGCATGTTTTATTTTGCCCTCAACATGTTTCTGCAGGGCAGGGACGGCTCGCCTGCTGAAATAAAAGCGGCTGGGCACGTTGTATTGGGGGACTGCCAATGCCATTACGTCCCGGAAGGTGTCAGTGTCCACCAGCCTGAATGACAGCATTTCAACTGCCAGAAGTTTGGCAATGCCAGCATTCAGAGACTGTGCTCGGGGATGGTTTGCCGAGTAAGGGCGCCTTTTATCCCATGCCTGTGCTACCGATGGCTGTGATGGATGGGAACGTGCTGCTATGGGTGGAATCTGACAGGGTCTCCGGACAACAGTGGCAGAGGTTCTTCCTTGGCGATCCTGTGAGGAAGCCGAACCAGCAATGTGTGAGCTGAAGGAAGAGGCCCCAACACGAACTGAAGAGGTGGTAGGTGGTGCTGTACGTTGGCCTACGTCTTCAGGGTGTCTCTGCAACTCCAACTCGTGCTTGGTGCGCACATGTTTCCACATATTTGTGGTATTGAGGTTGCTGACATTTCTCCCTCTTTTGACTATCTGATGACACAGCTTGCATTTGACAAAGCAAATGTCATCTGCAACTGTGTCAAAAAAGGACCACGCACTGCAACTCTTGGGAGCGCCCGGTTTGCCTTTGGAATGAGGAATGCTCCTAACGGGTGCCGAAGTGGAGGGTACAGGCAACCAAGTCTTCCCCCTCCCTCTGACTCCTGTTTTGGCCTCCGAGCTGCTCCCACCACCTTCCTGTTCCTCACGCCATGATGGGTCAAGGACCTCATCATCTTCCCTCCCCTCTTCAAACAGCTGCTTCTCCGGGGTTGTCTCGCCAGCACCGCACGCACCAGAAAGTGGCAACTGAGTCTCGTCATCATCTGATGCGTACTGAGGTGTGCTGACCATAGGCACTGACCCACTCGCCTCTTCAGATTCAGAGGGACAAAGAAGTTGCGCATCACTGCATACTCCCTCTTCTTCACATTCAGGAATGCTGCTTGGCTGGCCCCCTCTTTCCAAGCCAACAGATTCCGAGAACAGAAGTAGAGACTGTGATGGCTCCTGTCCATGTCTCACTGACTGCCTGGGCACTTTGGCAGGTGGTGAAGAGACAGATGGTTGCTCTTCGGTGCTCTGATCCTGAGAGGATGCGGAAGTAATTGAAGTCGATGCGTTAGCTGCCATCCATCCGACAACGGCTTCAATTTGTTCCTCCCGCAGCAGTGGGGTACGTTGAGGTCCTACAAAGCTGCGCATAAAGGACTGTTGCCTGCTAAAACTGGGGGATGCTGATCCACTGGTGCCCGCAGCAGGCCCAGAATCCCCACGTCCTCTACCTGCAGAATCCCCACGTCCTCTCCCTGCAGAATCCCCACGTCCTCTCCCTGCTGAAACTCCACGCCCATGCCCACGCCCACGCGCCTTACTCCCTGCCTTCTTCATCTTGCCAGACTGCTTAAGATAGGCAGAAAAGTACAAAGGGGGGCCTTAGTGTGCTTATTCCTGAACAGCTGGTTACAGGTACAAGAAACACTAATTTTATAAAGTGTGTGTGTGTGGACTACACTTTAATAGGAGCTGATGTGGCCTACACAAGTTCCAAATGTAGTGTTTGGTGAACTTTTTTTGTGGTTTCTTTGTTGGAAACAAACTCAAAGTATGTGAACAAAGAATTGAAACTGATAGTATCACCAACTTTTTGGAGCTATTACAATGCAGGCAGGTAACCTACAATGCAAAAGATGAGGCTCCAAAAAAATTGGGTAATACTAATCTGGCTGCGCCGGCAGGGCACAAGCCAGAGAAAAAGGCTCCTCTATCTACTCCTATATAGTGTTTGCAACCAACCAATGTTGATGGATACGAATGGATGCACACTAATAGGAGAAGAAAAAATGAGCTGCACTCAAAGACAAATAGGTGTGAGGCACTGACGCACGCTGAGCGTCCTACAGCCAGACGTAGCTGCAGGACACACTACTCAGCGTGAGCTGCACTCACACACAGTCAGAGACCTCTCAGACAGCCGTGAACAGTGCAGCAAAGTGGACACTAGCACTGAAAGGCTGCAGAAAGGCTCCGCTGTCTGCTACTAGTGTTTGCAACCAACGTATATGGATACGGATGGAAGCACACTAGATTGAAATTATGTAAAAAATGCAGCTCAAAAAATAAAAGATGTATGAGGCAGCAGTGATCACACTGGGTGGCCTACAGCCTGACGTGGCTGCAGGACCCACTCCACAGCGTGAGCTGCACTTACACAGCCCTTGCAGACAGCTTGAACACTGCTGCTAGGGAAAAGAAGGCTACAGTGGTGGTTTATGTAGCCTGGGTAAAGCACTAGATGTTTGGTGGAATCGCTATTTCTAACTGTCCCTCACAGTCTTCTACAGCAGCCTGTCCCTAACTGAATTCACAGCAGAGTGACCAGAAATGGCGGCTGCGGTGGCTTTTATAGTGCATCATGACATCATTTCGGCAGCCAATCACAGCCATGCCAATAGTTAACATGCCTACATGCCTAACAGGATGTGCCCACACTTCGGAGGATTCCCATTGGCTTAATCAAAGCAAGCAGGCTCATAGCATGATGGGAACTTCCGATTCCGATTCCGGAATCCGATATGACAAAAATATCGGAAGTCAGTATCAGAATTCCGATACCGCTAATATCGGCCGATACCCGATACTTGCGGTATCGGAATGCTCAACACTAGTTATCACCTATGTATTTGATGGGTGAAGGCTGCAGAATGGTGTAGGTCCAACCATGGGGATGTCCACCAATCAGCCAGAACAGGGGACTACTGGTATGTTCTTCTCTGGTTCTTCACAGTCCACTGACATCAAGAAGAGCTGAGCATTGTAAAATATACCAAAATTGCGCTCGTCCCAAAATGAAATGGGTATTCCAGTCTGAACAAGGTAACACTTATCCACTAGATAGGTGATAACCGTTAGATCGTTGAGACACTCAAAGATCAACAAGACTTGCACCTTCTGCTCCCCATTTGTTCTTCACCAAGACCCCAGCTATGAGGAGTTAAATAGAGCAGGTAGGATATTAAATAGGAGGTAGCGACCATGCTATTTTAGAATTTTGGATAACTAGAGGAGGAAGACCTGTGAAGACTCAGACGTCAAGGTTAGATTTCAGAAAGGCAGATTTTAAGGGATTCAGAAAGAGAATTGGAGGGATCCAATGGCTGGATATCCTTAAAGACAAAAATGTCCAGGAAGGATGGGAAATCTTGAAAAATGAAATTCTCTAAGCACAATTGTTAACAATTCCAAAAAGAGGGAAGAATAGGACGCATTTAAGGAAGCCAGGATGGATGAACACAGAACTTAAGCACATGCTAAAAAGGAAGAAAAAAATGTTTATAAAATGGAAAGAGGGAGGCATATCTAAAGAAGAATATAATGCTGTCTGCAGAACCTGCAGGGCACAAATCAGATTAGCTAAAGCTGACAATGAATTGAGGCTTGCAAGAGATGTCAAAAGCAATAATAAAGGATTTTGGGGATATGTCAAAAGTAAAAGAAAAGTCAAAGATGCTATAGGATTTTTACAGGATGAAAATGATGAAATGGTAAGACAGGATGTTGAGAAGGCCGAACTTTTAAATTCCTATTTTGCATCTGTTTTCTCTCAGAAAGGAAATGTGACATCAACTGTTCTTCACTGTCCTATTAAGGGAATAGAAGAATCCAGGATATCTATAAACAGAAAGATAGTGAGGAAACACTTAGCTAACCTAAATGAATTCAAGTCTCCAGGTCCAGATGAATTACACCCCAGAGTACTGAAGGAGATAGCAGAAGAAATTTTTGAACCCCTCTCCATAATATTTGAAAATTCTTGGAGAACAGGAGAAGTCCCAGAAGACTGGAGAAGAGCAAATGTTGTTCCTATCTTCAAAAAGGGGAAGAAGGTGGACCCAGGCAACTATAGGCCGGTGAGTCTGACTTCTAAACCAGGAAAGATCTTTGAACAAATTATTAAACAACATGTATGTCAGTACCTGGATAAGAATGAAGTGATTAAACAGAGTCAGCATGGGTTTGTAACTAATAAGTCATGTCAGACTAACTTAATTTCCTTCTATGACGGAATCACTGATTGGGTGGATCAAGGAAATGCTGTAGATATAGTATATCTTGACTTCAGCAAAGCATTTGACAAAGTATCTCATACAATCCTTATTGAAAAAATGACTAAGTATGGAATGGACAAGGCAACTGTTAGGTGGATTCATAACTGGCTTAGTGATCGGACCCAAAGAGTGGTCGTAAATGGCTGCACATCCAGTTGGAAGAATGTCTCAAGTGGGGTACCACAGGGCTCTGTCCTGGGCCCTTTATTGTTCAACATCTTTATCAACGATTTAGATGAAGGAATTGAGGGTAAACTGATTAAATTTGCTGATGACACAAAGCTAGGAGGGATAGCTAATACTAGAGAAGAGAGAGAGAGGATTCAAAAAGATATAAATAAACTGGAGAAGTGGGCAGCAACTAACAGAATGGTTTTTAACAGGGAAAAATGCAAAGTACTACATCTGGGCAATAAAAATGAAAAAAGCATATACAGAATGGGAGGAATAGGCCTAAGCAACAGCACATGTGAAAAAGACTTGGGTATACTAATAGATCACAAACTGAATATGAGTCAACAGTGTGATGCAGCAGCAAAAAAAGCAAATGCAATTCTAGGATGTATTAACAGAAGCATACAGTCTAGATCACGTGAAGTCATTATTTCCCTCTACTCCTCTTTGGTCAGACCTCATCTGGAATATTGTGTCCAGTTTTGGGCACCACATTTTAAAAAAGACATCAACAAACGAGCAAGTTCAGAAAAGAGCAACCGGAATGGTGACCGGTCTGCAAACCCTGTCTTATGAGGAAAGGTTGCAGGATTTGGGATTGTTTAGTTTGCAAAAGAGAAGACTGAGAGGAGACTTAATAGCTGTCTACAAATATCTCAAGGGCTGTCACCTTGTAGAAGGATCATCTTTATTCTCATTTGCACAAGGAAAGACTAGAAGCAATGGGATGAAACTGAATGGGAGGAGACACAGATTAGATATTAGAAAAAACTTTTTGACAGTTAGAGTGATCAATGAGTGGAACAAGCTGCCACGAGAAGTGGTGAGTTCTCCTTCAATGGATGTCTTCAAACAGAGGCTGGACAGACATCTGACTGGGATGATTTAGCGAATCCTGCTTTGAGCAGGGGGTTGGACCAGATGGCCCAGGAGGTCCCTTCCAACTCTACGATTCTATGATTCTATGATTCTATGATCAGTTTATATTTAGGTAAAGGTTTGCTGGACAGCAATTGATCAGGAATTTACCAACTCTCAATCTAATCACTTTATATACTTTGGATGCACTTTTGTGGCATAAAGCTTGATGAGTTTGTTGGGCGTGCTTGATTACTCTCTGTTATGATTAGGTAACCGAGGAGGATAACAGGAGAATAGACTAGCCAACCAGATAACCAGAGAGATTGGTAGCTAGCGGATTGCAGACCCCTAAACTGACAACACAACTAGAATTAGCCGTGGAACATACCTACGATGCCCTAGATGCCTCGGCACAGCCACAAAATTAACTAAACCTAAAGAGAGAAATGGGAAGCTAAACTGCCCCGGAGTAGAACCCCAAAGGAATAGATAGCCCCCGGACATATAATGCCGGTGAGACAAGATGAGGCACAAAACACAGGCAGAGAATAGTGTAAGCAAATGATGGGGCCTAAACTGTCTAGAAAGGACTGGAAAGGATACTGTCTGCAATCACGCAAAAAACCCTAAGAAAAATTCCACCACGTCTGATATGCAAAAATACCGAGGCCACACGACCTCTCCCCCACTAAATCAGAACTCTGGTGTGAACTGGTTACTAAAAAGACTAACATATGCTGTGGCATATAGAACAGGGTCCAGCACAGGTCCCAGCAGGGAACCAGGCTGAACTACACCAGCTAAGCACCAATCAGTGACAAGCAAAAGTGGATCCAATGCAAAAAAAGATTCAAGAAGACAAATAACTTATCTGAAAGATGCAGGACGGAGAAGGAGACAAGCAGACTTCAAAATATGCTCTTGAAGCAAACCAAATCACCGGCAAGAGCTGAGGGAACGTTGTTCACTTAAGTCTCCCTAGTCTGTAACACCTGATCTCCAATCATCTTGTTCAGGTGATTGACTTGTGTCAGCTAGACCAGCTCCATTACCCGCAGCAACCACCAGAGGGAGCCCAAACTCAGAAGCCAGGTCAAAAGTGTTCACAACAATGCTCTGTCCCATCCAAGCTCCAACCACTTTTCAAAAAGTTAGCAGAGTTGGTCAAGAATGGAGTAAAACTGACAAAAAATTTGCAAACAATTTTGCAAAATTTCAAGTAGTTTTACACCCAAATTTTTATCAAAATTGCTTGACGAATTGGCTCCTAATAGTGCAGATCATAAGATTGTATGTATTTGCAGTTTTCATGAGAAAAAGCTGTAGACATAAATGAATCTGCTGAAATTCAAAATCAGCAGTCAGCTAGAATTTGGCAAGAAAATTTGCTTTACATCAAACTTATTCTCGAGACCTTAGAGAATATTAAACCTAGGGTGCGAAAAATAAAAAGTCAAATTAATACCTTGTCTCACCGCCACCACTGCTGCAGCCCACCGTCTGTCCTCTTCTTTCCACCTTCCTCCAGCATGTGACATCCTCGTCGTGACATCAAGAAGATTTTGATGAGTGATGTCCAATGTCTAGTGCATTGCGATGTCAGAGGCTCCAAGCCCCGGCACAAGGAGAAGAAAGCTGAATTGGATTTTGCTGAATTTGCACGAAGGAAACTGCAAAAACTTAGGATTAAGGAAAAATTCACATTTTTGTTAAAAAATTTGGTCAGGACTGGAGTATAAGAAATGATTGAAGTGAGGATCGATATCACAAAATAGGTTTTTAATGCGTTTCATGCTGTAAATTGCACTTTTTCTTTACTGCATCCATTACAATGCATTACTTTGCCTCTGATCTATTAAGTTCTCTTATGATTTTCCTCTTGTCAAATATTAATGACTTCATCAAAGATAACATTTTCATTGAATTAGTTAGCATTATAAAAACTATCGTACAAAATGATGGCACCAGAAGAGTCGGCGTTCATCCATAATGAGCAACCTTTCTGCCCGTAATCAACCTATCACATGCACCCTCTACCCAGACATTATTTGTACTGTCAGCTGCTTCCACCACACATATAGCAGAGCTTGTTTGGTGGATTAATAGTCTACGTCTCCTTTTTGCAAAACACACCGGGATCGCTCAGCAGATTTTCCTGAATATTTGCAAAATAACTTTATTTCAACTCCATTAATTAGAGATGGGTAAATTAATTTCAAGGAGATTTTCTCAAATATAATCAGTCTGAAACTAAAGTGCCTTAATTTCCGTGAAAAGAACCCAAAGCGTAATAAATGGAGGAGATGGAAGGGGTTAAAAAATACATTCTAATCACTTATCCTTACACCATCTTCCATTCTTCTGGTGCTGAAGCTAGTGATCGGCCTCCCTTGGATCACGTGGGGGTTGTGACACACATCACTGACATCAATGATGTACAATGCCCCCCTTGTACGTGCCACGTGACCCTCTGAAGCCAATCACTGGTCTCAATGCTTGAAGGGCTCGTCAGATTAACGCTAAGTCATAGGAAAGGTAGGTATAATTTTTTCTATATTTAATCCCCTTTGTAAATTGACAGCCAACTGTTTTTTTTATTGAATTAGTGCAAATTGAATTCCTACATTTTTGGATTTTTGAAAATCTGTACTTTTTGAGAAATTCTGAATCAGAACTAATTTGATTCAATAATGTTACATAACTTACAGTACTTGCTTGTTGTGTTTCCTCTCTTGGCTTACACATCACCTTCACAATAACATTCAGCTCAAAATAGACCTACGCAGTCAGACTGTCACAGGGATACCGCGACAGAAAGGGGCCAGAAGATCGCAGCATCTTGTCACGTGAAATCCTGTACTGATAAGAACTGCTTCACCATCTTATTAAACAGTGCAGGTTTTCCTTGATCTGGCAATGCAGGGGTTAATCAGTTCAGTTGATCTTCTGGAGCTCTCCATACTGTATTGTCTCAGCTATTCAGTGTTGGTCACTCCCCTCTGGTATATATGCTCACCGCTGACACTTGGGAATTTCCAGTGATAGTCCTTACTTCCTGGTTTGGTGTTGGAGGAGAAATTCAGTGTTTAGAGCTGGCGGTTGGAGAGTCTTTCTAGAGATTTCTGCGTGGAGTTAGTTTGCATGCTTATCCTCATCCTCTACTATTTGGTTTCCCCTACCTATCCCTCTCCTGTGTTCCCCTTTGTTGTTTTGTAAATATATATTATATAATTGTAGTTTTCTTTTATCCCTATCTATCCTCCCTTGCTTGTCTTGTTAGTGTAATCCTATACACTTCAGCCTCACACCTCCGTGGTTAGGGGAGGAAACAGATAAAGTTTAAGATAGGAGAATAGCAAGGTACATGGCTCACCTTCTGGCGTAATCTGGGGTACAGTGATAGGCTAGGATGCCCCATAGTTTGAGGGATCAGGTAGGTGCCCACCGTCCCTAGTCATTACGTCACACAGACTTGGCAGAAGATACTTAGGCTTAGTAGAATCTAAAATCCTCCTGTTTTGATCCTTTAGCTGCTATACAGGAATATGAAACTTTTCTGCCGGTTGCATCTGATCGCCATCCAGTGGAAAAAGCTGAATAGAGTACTAAGTAGTAATGATATGTTATAACTGGGTTACAGCTAAAAGAACTTTAAAAAGGGCACTGAGATTGATGATTGGCTGCATAATCGTCTCCTTAATTGACTCACTGACCCCAACCCCAATTGGCCAGTAAGTCATCCAGAAAGTAGATGGCTGAGCATGTGTTGACCAGCATCTGTGCCAGCACTGACAAGAAAACCAGAGCAGTGGCTGATGGCACAGAAGAACAATGAAAAATGTGACAACTGGAAAGAATTCAATGCCAACCTGTAAATACCCAAAACCAAGAGAAAAAAAGATGGTGAAACAACTTCAACCTATAAGAAGTGTTGTTAGTCACTTGTCCTGGCTCCAGTGCCAGGTTTTTGCACTCTTCTTCAATGGCTGGCTCCCTAGCTCATGCACGGTTATAGTGGTAACCGGGTAACCCCTGAAGTCATCATCCAAAGCCTTTTAAGGTCGTCTTAGGCAGCTGTGCACGGCCTGAGTTTTCAGGTAGTGCAGTACACTGCTACCATGTGTTTACAGTGACTTCCATACAGCTTAGCTCCAGCCAGATGTCTAATTATCTCCTCAGATTCTATTGAATTCTGTCCAGCTAACAGTGCTTACTACCAAGCTTAGTCCATCTTCTACAACAATGCTGAATCAATATTCAGGATAACCAACTACTCTCTAATATTTTTTGGGGGGTTGTTGACACCTTCGGCTGCAAGGAACCAACTTGCCAATACATCGTTACTGTTCCTGTAAAATCTGCACATCTGTCTCAGCTGCATCTAGTGCCTCCAGCTCTGCAAATTCTTCTCCGTCCTGCATACCCTGTTGTACTGGTCATTTTTTTTTATTATTATTATTTATTTATATAGCACCATTGGTTCCATGGTGCTGTACATGAGAAGGGGTTACATACAAATTACGGATAACACTTAAAGTAAACAAACTAACAATCACAGACTGATACAGAGGGGAGAGGACCCTGCCCTTTCGGGCTTACATGCTACAGGATGGTGGAGAAGGAGACAGTAGGTTGGGGGGTTGCAGCAGTTCCGGTGTTGGTTGAGGTGATATCACCGGTAGTGGTGAGAAGGAGGTAGCGGGGTCATTGCAGGCTGTAGGCATTTCTGATTGTTTTGCTTTTTGACAAGTCCAGTTTTGCCTCCAATACATGCTGATCACACTAAACTATGGCTTAGGGAATCCACCTTACAACCCACAACAAGTCTATAATGACAAGAGTCCTTATGGATGTGGATATTCTAGGGCCACAGCAATAATACAAAGTTAGGTTTTGGGCATCTTATTTTCCAAAAAACAAACACTGACACTGCCTATTTAGTATGCATATTCTCAACTAATAAGCAATCTTACCTTAGTCATGTGACTAGCTCAGCTAATAAGGAATTT
Organism: Dendrobates tinctorius; assembly: GCF_039654945.1. Lineage (NCBI taxonomy): Eukaryota > Metazoa > Chordata > Amphibia > Anura > Dendrobatidae > Dendrobates > Dendrobates tinctorius. The sequence goes on from NW_027361882.1 coordinate 1,049,269, forward strand.
TACGTTAGTCATGTGCCTAGCTCAGCTAATAAGCAATCTTATCTTAAGGCCCCGTCACACACAGCGATCTCACCAGCGAGATCGCTGTGTGTGACGGAGATCAGCGACTGGCCCCCCCACCGGGTATCGCTGATCGTGCAGCATCGTCGTGGGCCATTTTTTCATCGTTGCTCTCCCGCTGGCCAGCGCGCATCGCCGCATGTGGCAGCAGAAGCCAACAATCAGCGAGGCTCCCAGCGCTCTAAGCAGGTGCTGGGAGCTGGTCTCTAAGGTATATATTGCTTTTCTAAGCGGCGCACGTCACTTAGTTACCCGATGTGTACCTAAGAAACCTGTGTACTGGCAGCTCCCGACGCGAGCATGCAGGTTTCTAAGGTACACATCGGGTAACTAAGTGACACGCGCCGCTTCGTAACCCGATATTTACCTTAGAGACCAGCGTCCTCGCTGGTGCTGATCGCTGGTGAAGCTGCCTGTTTGGCAGCTCACCAGAGATTATGTAGTGATGCACCAGCGATCCTGACGAGGTTGTATCATTGTCGGGATCGCTGGTACATCTTTGTGTGTCGGGGCCTTTAGTCATGTGACTAGCTCAGCTAATAAGCAATCTTACCTTAGTCATGTGACTAGATCAGCTAATAAGGAATCTTACCTTAGTCATGTGACTAGCTCAGCTAATAAGGAATCTTACCTTAGTCATGTGACTAGCTCAGCTAATAAGGAATCTTACCTTAGTCATGTGACTAGCTCAGCTAATAAGCAATCTTACCTTAGTCATGTGACTAGATCAGCTAATAAGGAATCTTACCTTAGTCATGTGACTAGCTCAGCTAATAAGGAATCTTACCTTAGTCATGTGACTAGCTCAGCTAATAAGGAATCTTACCTTAGTCATGTGACTAGATCAGCTAATAAGTAATCTTACCTTAGTCATGTGACTAGCTCAGCTAATAAGGAATCTTACCTTAGTCATGTAACTAGCTCAGCTAATAAGGAATCTTACCTTAGTCATGTGACTAGCTCAGCTAATAAGGAATCTTACCTTAGTCATGTGACTAGCTCAGCTAATAAGGAATCTTACCTTAGTCATGTGACTAGATCAGCTAATAAGCAATCTTACCTTAGTCATGTGACTAGATCAGCTAATAAGGAATCTTACCTTAGTCATGTGACTAGCTCAGCTAATAAGGAATCTTACCTTAGTCATGTGACTAGCTCAGCTAATAAGGAATCTTACCTTAGTCATGTGACTAGCTCAGCTAATAAGGAATCTTACCTTAGTCATGTGACTAGATCAGCTAATAAGCAATCTTACCTTAGTCATGTGACTAGATCAGCTAATAAGGAATCTTACCTTAGTCATGTGACTAGCTCAGCTAATAAGGAATCTTACCTTAGTCATGTGACTAGATCAGCTAATAAGTAATCTTACCTTAGTCATGTGACTAGATCAGCTAATAAGGAATCTTACCTTAGTCATGTGACTAGCTCAGCTAATAAGGAATCTTACCTTAGTCATGTGACTAGATCAGCTAATAAGCAATCTTACCTTAGTCATGTGACTAGATCAGCTAATAAGGAATCTTACCTTAGTCATGTGACTAGATCAGCTAATAAGGAATCTTACCTTAGTCATGTGACTAGCTCAGCTAATAAGGAATCTTACCTTAGTCATGTGACTAGATCAGCTAATAAGTAATCTTACCTTAGTCATGTGACTAGATCAGCTAATAAGGAATCTTACCTTAGTCATGTGACTAGCTCAGCTAATAAGGAATCTTACCTTAGTCATGTGACTAGATCAGCTAATAAGCAATCTTACCTTAGTCATGTGACTAGATCAGCTAATAAGTAATCTTACCTTAGTCATGTGACTAGATCAGCTAATAAGGAATCTTACCTTAGTCATGTGACTAGCTCAGCTAATAAGGAATCTTACCTTAGTCATGTGACTAGATCAGCTAATAAGTAATCTTACCTTAGTCATGTGACTAGATCAGCTAATAAGGAATCTTACCTTAGTCATGTGACTAGCTCAGCTAATAAGCAATCTTACCTTAGTCATGTGACTAGCTCAGCTAATAAGGAATCTTACCTTAGTCATGTGACTAGCTCAGCTAATAAACAATCTTACCTTAGTCATGTGACTAGCTCAGCTAATAAGGAATCTTACCTTAGTCATGTGACTAGCTCAGCTATTAAGCAATCTTACCTTAGTCATGTGACTAGCTCAGCTAGTGACGGGTTCAGTCGCCACAGAGGTACTGCAACTCCTCCTGAGGTGTGGTACCCCACCATCCAGGTAAGGTGGAGACACCTGACCATGCTCCAACACCTGCATCCCACAAAAAAAGAGAGGGAAGAGTTTAGGATTTAGTCAGTCAGTCAGTCAGTTAGTCAGGCAGTCTGACAGGGAGGTGAAAGAGAGAAGATCCCCTGAGAGGGATGGATGAAGGAAGTGCTGCAGCCGACCTCAGTGATCTGGGTCCGCTGGCACAGAGAAGAGACATTAGAATGAAAGCCTGATTCTCCATATGAAAGAAAGGATTTGTACAGAACATAAGGAGAATAGGAGGACTAAGGATTAGGGTTGGAGGAGAACCCTTCCCAAGTTCACAGCGCAAGGCCGGGGTCCAGTCCCCGAGGTTGTATGGATACTAATGGTCCTGCAGCAGACACCGGAGGAATAGAAGTAGTCACAACTTTATTCCCACACAAGACTTGGGGGCACAACAGCAACGATAGTGAGCCGGGACTTAATAGCAAGGAGTCCCCGAAGCAGGCTACAGCTGTCTGCCATACAAGTAGCGTTCAAAAGAACATCGGACAGGAGGAACCCCAAGTGTAAGTCAGTGCTGGAGTACTTAATTTTAAAGGCGCTATAAGAGGAGACGTTCAGAAAAGGCACATGTTGGCAGAGTGTTGGAAGGGAATACTTCATCTTGCCTGGAGGTTGACTGAGCTCCTGACCCGGAGGACACGGCATGGATGCGGGCACCTGTACCACAACAGACTGTGAGTAAAGCTTTGGAACTACATGCTCTGGTGTCCTCCACTTATTCCTGTGCCAACCTACTCAGCACCACTACATCCCCTGTGCCTGACACTATACCATCTACGAGTCACTTAACCTACACTGCCCTGGGACTACAGCCCTGCCTGTGGAGGGCTATAACATCACTGCTGCACCCCACCATCTGTCCCAAAGGAGCTGTCTGCAGTGTCGGCTTAACATCTTCATTGCCGAACACCACAGGTGGCGTCACGAATCACTTATAAACTTTCATCACCATAAGCACACTGAGACAACCCCCTTTTACAATGGAGCCCCAGGGCCACGGACCGGGTCACTGCTGCCGTGACAACTCCCGTTGAGAAGATCAACCGGCCCGATACCGAGTACCCAACTGCCCTGGCGTGTGAGGGCGCTCCAAAATCTTAACTTAGTAATGTGACTAGCTCAGCTATTAAGCAATCTTACCTTAGTCATGTGACTAGCTCAGCTAATAAACAATCCTATCTTAGTCATGTGACTAGCTCAGCTAATAAGCAATCTTACCTTAGTCATGTGACTAGCTCAGCAATCTTACCTTAGTCATGTGACTAGGTCAGCTAATAAGCAATCTTATCTTAGTCATGTGACTAGCTCAGCTAATAAGGAATCCTACCTTAGTCATGTGACTAGCTCAAGTATTAAGCAATCTTACCTTAGTCATGTGACTAGCTCAGCTATTAAGCAATCTTACCTTAGTCATGTGACTAGCTCAGCTATTAAGGAATCTTACCTTAGTCATGTGACTAGCTCAGCCAATAAGCAATCTTACCTTAGTCATGTGACTAGCTCAGGTATTAAGCAATCTTACCTTAGTCATGTGACTAGCTCAGCTATTAAGCAATCTTACCTTAGTCATGTGACTAGCTCAGCTATTAAGGAATCTTACCTTAGTCATGTGACTAGCTCAGCCAATAAGCAATCTTACCTTAGTCATGTGACTAGCTCAGCCAATAAGGAATCTTACCTTAGTCATGTGACTAGCTCAGCTATTAAGCAATCTTACCTTAGTCATGTGACTAGCTCAGCTATTAAGCAATCTTACCTTAGTCATGTGACTAGCTCAGGTATTAAGCAATCTTACCTTAGTCATGTGACTAGCTCAGCTATTAAGCAATCTTACCTTAGTCATGTGACTAGCTCAGCTATTAAGGAATCTTACCTTAGTCATGTGACTAGCTCAGCCAATAAGCAATCTTACCTTAGTCATGTGACTAGCTCAGCCAATAAGGAATCTTACCTTAGTCATGTGACTAGCTCAGCTATTAAGCAATCTTACCTTAGTCATGTGACTAGCTAAGCCAATAAGCAATCTTACCTTAGTCATGTGACTAGCTCAGCTAATAAGGAATCTTACCTTAGTCATGTGACTAGCTCAGCTATTAAGCAATCTTACCTTAGTCATGTGACTAGCTCAGCCAATAAGCAATCTTACCTTAGTCATGTGACTAGCTCAGCTAATAAGGAATCTTACCTTAGTCATGTGACTAGCTCAGCTATTAAGCAATCTTACCTTAGTCATGTGACTAGCTCAGCCAATAAGGAATCTTACCTTAGTCATGTGACTAGCTCAGGTATTACGCAATCTTACCTTAGTCATGTGACTAGCTCAGCTATTAAGCAATCTTACCTTAGTCATGTGACTAGCTCAGCTATTAAGGAATCTTACCTTAGTCATGTGACTAGCTCAGCCAATAAGCAATCTTACCTTAGTCATGTGACTAGCTCAGCCAATAAGGAATCTTACCTTAGTCATGTGACTAGCTCAGCTATTAAGCAATCTTACCTTAGTCATGTGACTAGCTAAGCCAATAAGCAATCTTACCTTAGTCATGTGACTAGCTCAGCTAATAAGGAATCTTACCTTAGTCATGTGACTAGCTCAGGTATTAAGCAATCTTACCTTAGTCATGTGACTAGCTCAGCCAATAAGCAATCTTACCTTAGTCATGTGACTAGCTCAGCTAATAAGGAATCTTACCTTAGTCATGTGACTAGCTCAGCTATTAAGCAATCTTACCTTAGTCATGTGACTAGCTCAGCCAATAAGCAATTTTATCTTAGTCATGTGACTAGCTCAGCTATTAAGCAATCTTACCTTAGTCATGTGACTAGCTCAGCCAATAAGCAATCTTACCTTAGTCATGTGACTAGCTCAGCCCTCCCCCCGAGGAGCAAGCAATGTCACTCTTCACAATCCTGATTAAAAAAGGATGTAAAATATGTCTCTGTTTATGTTTCCCACTTTATGTTTCATTACAAGTACATTTCTGATACCTTTTGAGCAGTTTTAAATACAAATGTAATTATATTATGTGTAGTAAGTCGGAATAATATTTTGTGAACTATTAATTATCTCAGATTAATTGTTTGGGTTGTTCCCTTTAGATGACAGTCTTTGACAGGTCATACAGTAAGATATAATTATGGAGTAATCTCACTGCCGGCAATTTCGAAAGCCTATACTTCAAGGGGTTGTCAGGTCTGAAGCTTCGAGTCTGCAGTCATTGTTACTTACATACATAGTTAAATAGGTTAAAAAAAGACGTCGGTCCATCAAGTTCAACCTTTCTTCACCAATTGTACATTTCGTCACTAATTTAACTGTAACCTGCGATGTTATGTGTATCATCCGGCCCTTGTATAAAGCTGCTATAGTGTCTGCCATTTTACCTCTTGTGGTCGGTGTTCCACATTCTGACTGCTCTTACTGAAAAGAACCCTTTCCTATTTAGCTGTTGGAATCTCCTTTCTTCCACTTGTAATCAGTGCCCCCTGGTCCTCTGTACTGTCTTTGGAATAAGTCCTGTGCCATCCTATGTACTGACCACACACATATATATATACATGTAAATGAGATCTCCTCTGAGGCGTCTTTTTTTTAAGCTAGACAAGCCCAACTTTTCCAACTTCTCCTCATATGAGAGGCCTCCATCCCATGTAATAATCTAGTTGCCATCTTTGAACTGATTCTAACCTCTGAATGTCCTTTTTAAAATGCGGATCCCAAGACTGGATCCCATATTCTAGATGCGGCCTCACCAGTGATTTGGAAACGCAGGATTTTATCTCTCTTTTTATACACCCTAAAATCTTATTTGCTTTTGCGGCTGCTGCCTGACATTGAGCACTGCTGCTCAACTTACTTGTAACCTGAATCCCCCGTCCGTCTCTTGTTCTGTAGTCCCAGGTATTCTCCCTTCTATCGTATGTTCAGTTATAGGATTACTCCCTCCTAGGTGCATTACTCTACATTTATCTATATTAAATCTAATTTGCCAAGTGTTTGCCCATTCGGTCACCTTATCCAAATCGTTCTGTAATATTGTAATGTCAAGGTCAGATTTTAGTTTCCTACATAGTATGGTGTCATCAGCAAAGACTGACATTTTACTCTCAGTCCCATCCACAAGGTCATTAATAAAGAGGTTAAAAACAATCGGTCCTAGCACAGATTCCTGCAGTGAATCCTCACATCACGCACTGTGAGGATTCTCCGGTACTGGCGCTGGCAGCAGGCGGTTGTATGACCTCAAGTTTGCAATTTGCATACTTGTAGCCACATTCCAACTAGACGGTATCTGGCCTCAATCAATTCACTTGCAGTGAGTGAGGCTGCATCCATCTAGTTGGCATGTGACCGCATGTACAGTATATCTCCTCTCTTGTGGAGAGCTATAACATTGTGTTAATATCCTTAGAATGATTTATCTATGTGTGAAGAGTAGTCACCACTGGGATCATAACCATAATCAACAAAGCAAACATTAAAACAGTGCCACTCCTATTCATGGTCATGTGTGGTATTGCAGCTAAACATCATGCAATATCAGACAATCCATAGAGAACAGTGGTGCCGTTCCTCTCTCCCCCCCCAAAAAAAAAATTCTCCAATCTGTTACTATCCCTTTAACGATGCTCTGCCATCATTAAATGGCAGTTGCCTGCAGTAACTCTTGGCACACTTATCTTGTAGTAGGCCTTCTTCCTCTTTGACCTTGTAGTGAGCAACTTCTTTCAATCACTAGTACATCTACTGGTTCCTTCGTATTCATCATTGTTGGCCAACGTGTGATGACACTGGAAGTCTACCATGGCTTTCCAGTCAGGCCGTGCACTAGTGATTATGTTCAGCAGAGCCTAACAAGCCTCTGGTTTAAAATTTTTATACCTTCCAGTAAGATCTGTACTTTGCTGGGGGCCCTCAAGTTGTGTCTGTAGAGAAGTTCCTGACTAATGGAACCAAACTAGTTAGGGGCAAAAACAGAGAATCACAAGTAACAACAAAATCAGAATCAGAATCAAGGATAGATGGGTCAAATTCCAAAAAGTTCAGTAGAGTTCAAAGAAGAGTTAAACTAACCAAATTTGAAACAGAATGAACATATATGGGTCAATTTAGAAGAGTAGGAGAGAGTATACTGGGTCAACAAATGCAGGCTCACCCATATTAAATGAAAGTCCAGTATTTTCAGACAATGGTCGAGTCTGTCCAACACTAGAGGGTTTCCTCCTCCCACAGACAAACAGATCTAAGACAGCTCAGGTGCCTTAAGTAGGACCTGGAAGCTATGGGAATGACTACTCCCACCCAAGCTCATCTGATCCTTCCTAAATCCCGGACCCAAATTATGGTCCCATTAAAAACTTCACAACAACTTACTGTTGCTGGAATGTTTCATCTCCAGGACTAATATCATCAAGGCTAGCCACCTCTGTGACACATATTCCCTTCCAGGACTTTACTATATATATATATATATATATATATATATATATATATATATATATATATATATACAGCTCTGGCAAAAATTAAGAGACCACTTCCAAATGTTCAGTTTGTCTGATTTTTCTGTTTATAGGTATATTTTTGAGTAAAATGTAAATTGCTCTTTTAGTCTACAAACTTTTGACAACATGTCTCCGAATTTCCAAGCAATAAATTTTGTTTTTTTTTCTGAAAAGGAGAAATGGTCAAAATAAAATAATGCAAAGAAAACAAATTCATAATCATTTAGAAACAACAATACTAATGTTTTAACTCAGGAAGAGTTCAGAAATCAATAATTTGGCTCAAAAATTTAAGCAGTTCTTCTTTGTATGATGGCTTGTGACTATCCATCTTCCTCTTGATTACATTTTAGAGGTTTTCAATGGGGGTCAGGTCTGGAGATTGGGCTGCCCATGACAGGGATTTGATGTGGTGGTCTCTTAATATTTGCCAAAGCTGTGTATATATATATATATAGTGAGAATCATGTGGGAATAGTGGATAAGGGCAGGTATATCTCGCCCAGATTCCTTTCCTATGTGGCCTAGTCTGGTCAGTATCGCACCTGCTTGCTAATGAATAATGGGAGGTGGATATAAAAGGATGCCAGGTGGTTGTGTGAGTGTCTCAGCCTGGGAACACAGAGAGCCTGTCTGTGTGAGAGACACACGTGGGTGAAAGCAGTGCCCACTGCAACTGTGGTTTGGCTGGACGGGAGAAGCCCGCCAGTTGGTAGTTAGGTTGTACTTTGTTTAGTTAGTGCCGGACAGGCAAGGATTTGTTTTATGTTTTATTTCCTTTTGCATTGCTTTCACCTTTAATAAACCTGACCCAGTGTCAGTTATACCCGAATCCCAGCTCTGCGCCTGAGTTTCATGCTGAACGCACGTGACCTTTGACCCCAGCAAAGGCGATCCCGGAGTGTTTTATCACATTGTGGTGGAGAACGCGGGCATCACGTTGCAAGAATGAGCATGGAGGACGTGGTGAAAGCGCTGGTACAGTCCACCGCCATCCAGCAAGAAGCTAATCGGGTGATGATGGCCCAGCTGAAGGAGTTGGTGGACATGACAGTTACTGATCGTTCGCTTCTCCAGCAGGTGGCGCAGCGCCTGGCAAGCCTACATGAGGTTAACCTGGAAGCCGAGTCGAGAGTGATTCACGTGAGTCGGTACTGGCAGAAGATGACGACCGAAGATGACGTCAAGGCATACCTGACCACGTTTGAACGGACGGCGGTGCGAGAAAAATGGCCGAAGGCACGATGGGCCGGCCTGATTGCCCCGTTTCTTTCCGGTGAGGCCCAAAAGGCTTATTATGACTTAGAGCCTGAAGCTGCACAGGACTTTGACAAACTGAAAGCCGAGATCTTGGCCCGGCTGGGAGTGACGACCGCTGTCCGTGCACAGAGAGTGCATCAATGGACTTATCAGCCGGATAAACCACCGCGGTCACAGATGTTCGACCTGATCCACGTGACGAAGAAGTGGCTACAACCCGAGGTGCTGATAGCGCCAGAGATAATCCAGAGAGTCGTCATGGACAAGTACCTGAGAGCTCTACCGCCAGCCCTGAGGAAGTGGGTAAGCCATGGAAATCCTACGACGGCAGATCAACTGGTGGATCTGGTTGAACGTTACTCCGTGGCGGAAGGACTCCGAGACGACGCTACCCCACCTCGTTCTTCATCATCTCCACGTGGAACCGGTAAGACTGTTCCAGGGAGTAGGGGAGATGGAAAAATCCCTAAGACAGTGGGGGAGGAAAACGGGACTGCCCGCACTGCGAGGCCGAGAGTAACGAACTATGGTCTAAGCAAGGGGCCCGTTAGGTGTTTCCGCTGCCAAGAGATGGGACATATTGCTGCGAACTGTCCGGTCACTACTGAACCCATGCAGTGCGACGTCACAGACTCTAAAAACCGCATGTCTATGGTTGCACGGGTAGTGAGTGTGAATGCCGGTCAAAAGGATGTGGAAAAACACTTGTGTGATTTAACTGTTGATGGCAAAAATGTGGTGGCATTGTTAGACTCGGGAAGTGTGGTGACTCTGGTGAAGGCCAGTCTGGTGTCAGCCCCAACTGGACCATCAGACAAATTTTCTGTAACGTGTGTGCATGGAGACACCTGTTCGTACCTCACCGCTGTCGTATGCATTACTACTTCCTATGGGTCTGTGCAACATAAAGTGGGACTCGTCCCGGCGTTGTTGCATGATGTTATCCTGGGCCGGGATTTTCCCCACTTCTGGCAATTGTGGGAGAATCAGTTGATGCCCTCGGGTAATAGTGTACATGATTCTTCTCCCAGGGCGTGTGTGGGTCCCGAACCCCTGGAAGAGGTCTCCCCGGAAGACTCGGGGGAAGAGTCTGCGGGAAATGACCTGCAGTTCCCGTTTTCAGTCATGGCGGGTGATACGGAGGAGACTGGGGAAGAGGAGGAGGCCGACAGCCGTCCACCTCCCCGTTTGCTGGATTTAGAAGTTCAGAAAGATGACTTCCAAAGCGAGCAAATAAAGGATCCTACCCTTTCTCAGGCTAGGACAAATGTAAAAGTGATAAATGGGGTACCCGTAGAACCTGGCTCTAGGCTGGCATATCCTTACATGGTTCTGGAGAATGATTTACTCTATCAGATAGAGAAAAAGAGGGAAGATACGGTGCAACTATTAGTCGTGCCAAAACCCTACCGGCGGCAGGTGCTGGACCTGGCCCACGGACATGTGATGGGAGGTCACCTGGGAGTCCAGAAAACCACCGAAAGGATATTACACTGTTTTGTTTGGCCAGGCATGCATCACGATATTCGTGTATATTGTGAGTCTTGTCCTGACTGCCAAGCCTCTGCACCTAAGCCCCGGTTCTGTAGCCCTTTGGTACCCCTACCTATTATTGAAGTCCCGTTTGAGAGGATTGGGATGGATTTAGTTGGGCCCCTTCCACGGTCTGCACATGGACACCAACATATCCTGGTCATCTTGGATTATGCCACTTGTTACCCGGAGGCCATCCCTTTGCGTAACACGGCCACCAAGACGATTGCCAAGGAACTGGTGCATGTGTTTAGTTGGGTCGGTATACCAAAACAGATACTCACCGACCAGGGGACCCCCTTTATGTCCAGGGTAATGAAGGAGCTCTGCCGATTGTTACAAATCGAACCGTTACGCACATCCGTGTATCACCCTCAAACAGACGGGTTGGTCGAACGGTTCAATAAAACTCTGAAGCAGATGCTGAGAAAGGTGATAGACAAGGATGGGAAGAACTGGGACTATTTACTTCCGTATTTGCTTTTTGCCATCAGGGAAGTACCCCAGTCTTCCACGGGATTCTCGCCTTTCGAGTTGTTGTACGCCCGACGTCCTCGCGGACTGTTAGACGTTGCAAAAGAAACCTGGGAGGGTCAGGTCACACAGTTTAAAACGGTGATAGATCACGTCACACAAATGCAGGACCGTATTGCGGCTGTTATGCCTATAGTCAAAGAACACATGATGCAGGCTCAAGGAGCCCAAAAAAGAATCTATGATAGGGGCACCAAGATCCGTACGTTTGCACCCGGAGATAGGGTGTTGATCCTGGTCCCCACGGTGGACAGTAAGTTCCTGGCAAAGTGGCAGGGCCCCTTTGAGATTAAGGAAAGAGTTGGTGAAGTAAACTACAAAGTATACCAGGCAGGTAAACGGAAACCTGAACAGATTTATCATGTAAATCTGATAAAACCCTGGAAAGATCGGTCTGCCTTGTCTGCGGAGCTGGCCCGTCCCGTCTGCTCGCATACCGTACCGGAGGTACGGGTTGCAGAGACTCTCTCGGAGCGGCAAAAGACTGAGGTCAGGCAGTTTCTACTTCACAACCAAAAGTTTTTCTCAGAAAAACCAGGGCAGACTACGCTAATGAAACATGACATTGTAACGGAACCTGGTGTCACAGTTCACGTAAAGCCCTACCGAATCCCGGAAGCGCGCCGTGAAGCCGTTTCCCGAGAAGTGAAGGCAATGTTAGAGTTAGGTGTCATTGAGGAATCGCATAGTGCTTGGTCCAGCCCGATTGTGCTAATTCCTAAACCGGACGGCACCATCCGGTTCTGCAATGACTTCAGGAAACTGAATGCGGTCTCAAAATTTGATGCCTATCCTATGCCCCGGGTCGACGAGTTAATAGATCGGTTAGGAAAAGCCCGGTATATTACGACCCTAGACCTAACAAAGGGGTATTGGCAGATCCCTCTGGCGGAGGCTGCCAGAGAAAAGACGGCATTTGCTACCCCAGAAGGTCTATTTCAGTATGTGTATATGCCGTTTGGACTGCACGGAGCACCAGCGACCTTCCAGAGACTGATGGATCGAGTCCTGAGGCCACATAGGCAGTACGCTTCGGCCTATTTGGATGACATTGTTATTTACAGCTTGGACTGGGAGACTCATCTCCAGAAAGTACAAGCTGTGATTGACGACCTGTGGGAGGCAGGTCTAACTGCGAACCCCAAGAAATGTCATATCGGGCTGGAAGAAGCCCGGTATTTGGGTTATGTAATTGGGAGGGGTGTTGTTAAACCCCAGCTCGATAAGATTCAGGCGGTTCAGGACTGGCCGCAACCTGTCAACAAGAAGCAGGTGCAAGCCTTTCTGGGGATCGCCGGCTAATATCGCCGGTTCATACCCAATTTTGCAGCCATCGCTACCCCCTGACGGATCTTACAAAAGGGAAAGACTCTGTCATGATTAAATGGAGTTTAGCGGCTGAAGAAGCCTTCCATAGCCTAAAACGGGCACTTTGCTCTCAGCCCGTACTGGTGACTCCGGACTTCCGCAGCGAGTTTGTTGTACAAACGGATGCCTCTGATACCGGTATCGGGGCAGTACTCTCACAAGTGAGGGACGGAGTGGAACACCCAGTCCTCTATCTCAGCAGGAAGCTGAATAAACACGAGCAAAGGTATGCAGTCGTAGAAAAAGAGTGCCTAGCCATTAAGTGGGCTTTAGAGGCCCTCAAATATTACCTGGTGGGCAGAAAGTCCAGGCTGATCAATGACCATGCCCCTCTCAAGCGGATGCACTTGAACAAGGAACGGAATAGCCGGGTGACCCGGTGGTTCCTTGCCCTGCAGGCCTACACTTTTACGGTGGAGCACCGCCCAGGGGTACAGATGGGAAATACAGATGCCCTGTCCCGAGTGCACTGTTTGGCGGGTGTCATTGTTCGACCGGAGTGGTCTGAGCAGAGGGGGGGGATATGTGAGAATCATGTGGGAATAGTGGATGAGGGCAGGTATATCTCGCCAAGATTCCTTTCCTATGTGGCCTAGTCTGGTCAGTATCGCACCTGCTTGCTAATGAATAATGGGAGGTGGATATAAAAGGATGCCAGGTGGTTGTGTGAGTGTCTCAGCCTGGGAACACAGAGAGCCTGTCTGTGTGAGAGACACAAGTGAGTGGAAGCAGTGCCCACTGCAACTGTGGTTTGGCTGGACGGGAGAAGCCCGCCAGTTGGTAGTTAGGTTGTACTTTGTTTAGTTAGTGCCGGACAGGCAAGGATTTGTTTTATGTTTTATTTCTTTTATGCATTGCTTTCACCTTTAATAAACCTGACCCAGGGTCAGTTACACCCGAATCCCAGCTCTGCGCCTGAGTTTCATGCTGAGCGCATGTGACCTTTGACCCCAGCAAAGGCGATCCCGGAGTGTTTTATCACTATATATATATATATATATATATATATATATATATATATATTTTATTTATATATATTCTTTTCAGTAATCCGGTATTTTATCTGTTTTTTTCTAATCTGATTGCATAAATTCCAGAATTAAATTTTTGCCAATATTGCTCATCTTTAGCGACTACGTAAGGAGGTATGAAAATAGAACTGAGGAACTACTATTAACTTCTGCATCCCTGATTGGCCAACAAAACCATTGCTCATTCTGCTCTGTGCATGCGCTGCTCAGATTGTGCTGCGCACGCTCCACACTGTGCACCTCTTTGGCAGGTCTATTTTTTCACTACCTAATGTGATAACATCATTCTTCCAGTGCCCACATGGAACCTGACCAAAGACCAACCATTGCTCCTCTGAATGAGCTTCCAATGGTCATGACTTTATGGTCCAGACACTACCATCAAGGCAGTTTCTGTATATACCGCCTGTATGTATAACATCTTACATTAAAACTCACTAAAGCAGCTAATAAGTAACAATTTAATAATTAATAGAAGAAAACATTAAATTATTGAATTCAGTCTTTCAATGAACTCTCATCGAGACGAGACCAACGAGCACATTACCCGGCAGTGACATTTCTCGAAGTGACAAGGGAACTCCTTGGAAATCTCGAAAACATTATTGTATCTGACTCCCACAAATTTCCAGTTCATTTACGCCGTGCCATTAGCTACGAGGGTAGGAGGACTGTCTGTCACCGAGGTTCCGCCTGCTCCGGTTGAGGAGGGAGCCTTCTTAATATTTACCTTATACACATGTCACCGTCGCTAATTCAACCCTAATGTTGTGGCTCGGTAGTCTGAGATGATGTAATGTCTTGTATGACTAGAAGTGATGCGCATGCGCTTACTTTACGACTCAGGATTTATCTACGGGGCCAGAGGCACAACTTATACATAACAAACATACGGCTGTGTGCACGTTGCACGCCATGTATCCATTACTGGATAATATTATATAGAGAGATCGCATCAGATGGGAGAGTGGAGATAAAACATCTCCGCGTGTCATCCTTCCTTATCCATTAATGCATACATTACTAAACATCCATCACCCGATCCCTTCTGCTTTTTCCTTATTTCCCACAATGTAGTTTTTTTTCTTTCTTTAAAGATTTATTTTCCTATTTCCTACAGAACGAAATGGAATCAGATCAAAAGATTGATGTGAAAAAGCATGGGAATTGGATTTATAAGCTCATATGTCAATGCCAATCAGCTGCTCGTAAGGCCATTAGGATGTCAGGAAGGGTGGATTTACTCATTTTGCACCAAACCATGGTGTACATGTAGTGAACTGCATTTATTGTGGGTACAGGGATTTTTTTGATCAGGAGCATGGCCTTTGCAAAGGGGAACGGCTTTGGAAAGGGGACAAATTTGACTGATAGGTGTTGTCAGCTTAGATACAATTGTCCCTTTATTCTTGTCTGAACGGCTACACTTGCAGTTCTAAAGCGTTGCTATTAGTGGGCATGCTCTGTGCTGGGAACGGAAGGAGGGATTTTCAGAATTTTGTAAACATAGATTTCGTTAAGGCAGTTGTGTTTTTGGCCTGGAAAACACTTTGCATTTGTGCAAGATGAAGCCGAATGTTCTAGATAACTTCAGGGGAGGTAACAGAGGTTACTGGAAGCTGCAGAAACACTAAACTTCTTAATATCATGATACAGGTGTGCGTCTTGCCTTATATAGCCTGAGAAGAAATGGTTGCCAATGGCAACAGAGATGTACTAGTCCACAAAAATAGTTCTATTAAACAGGCAAAACTTTATTGGTTAAAATTCATGCAATAGAAGTATAAATAAATCGACACACGGATTGGTATGGGGGACTGATGGAATAGTTGTGTAAAGAATGATGCTGTATAAAGAAATGGCCGCACAACTCCCTAAGACCCATAAGAGAAGCTACATAGCAAGTGCAAAAATAGGCACCGCCGAAACGCGCGTCGGGGTAAGCCGGCACACCCCCCCCGAACGACTTTTTAAAGTCTGAGCCTGCTACTCCCAACCAAGTAATACATCTAAGATGTTAGTAAGCAAGTAATGTATTAAGAGTTCATTTATTTGGCTAGGATACATTTCCTAGCTATTCATACTAGGCACGTTGGCGCTATAATATCACTAATTCATCAATATGATTTTTTTGCACTTGCTATGTAGCTTCTCTTATGGGGAGTTGTGTGGCCATTTGTTTATACAGCATCATTCTTTGCACAACTATTCCATCAGTCCCCCATACCAATCCGTGTGTTGATTTATTTATACTTCTTTTGCATGCATTTTAACCAATAAAGTTTTGCCTGTTTAATAGTACTATTTTTTGGACTAGTTAGTACATCTCTGTTGCCATTGGCAACCGTTTATTCTTTGAAAATGTTTTGGTGTTTCCAGCACTATAATCCTGCACACTGATTGTTATGACAATTGTTAAGAGATTTACCACGTGTGTTTGTTGGTGGAGTATATTGTGCCTTATATAGCCTGAGGTAGAAGATCACATAGAAACACACCAAGCTTTTTGTAAAGTCCGACGTGGAGCAAAAGAAAGTTTAACAGGCGGGGATGAAGGGAACGGAGCCCGGACCCAAGACAGATGTGTAACAATGCAGTTAAAGTGAGTTTCCGGATTCATCCAAAGAAAAAAAGCTTTATCTCTGTATAAATGTTCTACAACTTTCTAATAAGCTTTCTTATTAAACTTTTTACCATTAGAAGAATATATGTGTTTGGCGTCAGACAATGAGAACACTTCAGGTTATAGTAATCGTGTACATAAGCTCCAAAAAAGAGGATAAAAGTGTATCCAGTGTGGAACAACAGCAGCCGGATCTGGGAGCGCACCCAGCGCACATGCCAAAAGTATCTACAGGGCCCCATTCACCCGACTTATGCCAAATTGTTTTCTATTGTGTTATCAAAAAAACACTTAAGAGGCAGAAGACATAAAGAAACCTGATCATGATGTTGTGCTTTTTTTTTTTCAAATGGAAAGTGTATGTGACTGAATGCCTGCACAGTGGCATATGTCGAAGGATTTTTGGGGGGTATTCATCACAAGGATTTGAGCCTTATACTATCAACACTTTGGGCCTTAAAGGAATAGTCCAAAACTTGTCAGAAAATGTCATACATTTACAATACTGTATTGTCACCTCACCTATGGATCCTCTTGCTGCTCTCGCTCTGCCATCCTCATCTTCTGACAGTCCCCAAGTCTCCTTTTCCAGGAGGCAGTAATGGGCTTGTGATCACTTCTGTTTAATCACTGACTGCAGTTTTGGGCAGGGCATCATCACTGTGGACAATGACATGTTAAGGAGGTCACATGGTCATATCTGCTCGAAGAGAAGTCTCGGAAACCTGTTGGGAACCCGATCAACAAAGGAAAAGGAGCAGAGTGCGATTGTCTAGCAGAAGAGACTCAGAAATCACAAGGTACCTGGACAGCAGTACAAGAAGAGTGTGGAAGATGGGGAGGAAGAAGAAGTTCAGAGACTAGCCGTGCACCTGGGGAGAAGCATAAAAGAAGGGTCAGTGAATCGGCTGAAAGAAAAAGCTTATAAACTGGAAGGAGAACACAAACAACAGTACAAGAGGAGTGATGGAAGACTGTATAGAAGAAGAGGCTAAGAAATCACTAGGTACCTGGACAGCGATGCAAGAAGAGTGTGGAAGATGGGCTGGAAGAAGAAGCTCAGAGACTACCCGGGCACCTGGGGTGAACTATAAAAAGAGCTGAAAGAAAAAGCTTTAAGGAGAACCCAGGCAACAGTACAAGATGAGGGATGGGTGACTGTCTAGAAGAAGAAGCACACAAATTGTAGAGGACCTGGACTACAGTACAACATAGTAACATAGTAACATAGTTATTAAGGTTGAAGGGAGACTTTAAGTCCATCTAGTTCAACCCATATCCTGTCCTAACTTGCCCTAACATGTTGATCCAGAGGAAGGCAAAAAAAACCCCATGTGGCAAACAGTAAGCTTCACATTGGGGAAAAAAATTCCTTCCCGACTCCACATATGGCAATCAGACTAGCTCCCTGGATCAACGCAATATTAAGGAGACTAGTGTATATACCCTGTAATATTGTACTTTTCAAGAAAGGCATCCAGTCCCTTCTTAAATTTTAGTAGTGAATCACTCATTACAACATCATATGGCAGAGAGTTCCATAGTCTCACTGCTCTTACAGGAAAGAATCTGCGTCTGTGAGTATGCTTAAACCTTCTTTCCTCCAGACGTAGAGGATGCCCCCTTGTCCCCGTCACAGGTCTAAGAGTAAAAAGATCATTAGAAAGGTCTTTGTATTGTCCCCACATATATTTATACATTGTAATAAGATCACCCCTAAGCCTTCGATTCTCCAAACTAAATAACCCCAAGTGTAATAACCTGTCTTGGTATTGCAGACCCCCTAGTTCCCTAATAACCTTGGTCGCTCTTCTCTGCACCCGCTCCAGTTCAGCTATGTCTTTCTTATACACCGGAGACCAGAACTGTACACAGTATTCTAAGTGTGGTCGCACTAGTGACTTATATAGAGGTAAAATTATGTTCTCCTCCTGAGCATCTATGCCTCTTTTAATGCATCCCATTATTTTATTTGCCTTTGCAGCAGCTGCCTGACACTGGCCACTAAATGTGAGTTTGTCGTCCACCCATACACCCAGGTCTTTTTCAGTGACTGTTTTGCCCAGTGTTTTACAATTAAGCACATAATTATACAACTTGTTCGTTCTACCCAAGTGCATGACCTTACATTTATCCCCATTAAAGCTCATTTGCCATTTATCAGCCCAAGCTTCTAGTTTACATAAATCCTCCTGTAATATAAAATTGTCCTCCTCTGTATTAATTACCCTGCAGAGTTTAGTGTCATCTGCAAATATTGAAATTCTACTCTCTATGCCCCCTACAAGGTCATTAATAAATATGTTAAAAAGAAGCGGGCCCAAAACTGACCCCTGTGGTATCCCACTGCTAACCGTGACCCAGTCCGAGTGTGCTCCATTAATAACCACCCTTTGTTTCCTATCCCTGAGCCAGCTCTTAACCCACCTACACATATTTTCCCCTATCCCCATTGTTCTCATTTTATGTATCAACCTTTTGTGTGGCACCTTATCAAAAGCTTTTGAAAAGTCCATGTACACCACGTCCACTGCATTCCCTTGGTCCAGTCCGGAACTTACCTCTTCATAAAAGCTTATCAGATTAGTCTGACAGGAATGGTCTCTTGTAAACCCATGTTGATATTGGGTCATAAGGTTATTCTCCTCCAGATACTCCAGTATAGTATCTCTTAGAAAACCCTCCAGGATTTTACCCACAGATGAGGTTAAACTCACTGGCCTATAATTTCCAAGTTCAGTTTTTGTCCCCTTTTTGAATATTGGCACCACATTTGCTATACGCCAGTCCTGTGGTACAGACCCTGTTATTATGGAATCTTTAAAGATTAAAAATAGTGGTCTATCTATGACTGTGCTTAATTCCTGCAGTACTCGGGGGTGTATCCCATCCGGGCCCGGGGATTTGTCAATTTTAGTGATTTGTAGACGCCGCCGTACTTCCTGCTGGGTTAAGCAGGTGACATTTAATGGAGAATTTTTTATCCCTGATCATGTTATCCGTCATGGGATTTTCTTGTGTAAATACTGTTGAAAAAAAGTCATTTAGCATATTTGCTTTTTCCTCATCCACCATTTCACCCAGACTATTTTTAAGGGGACCAACACTATCATTTTTTAGCTTCTTACTATTTATGTAGTTAAAGAATATTTTGGGATTATTTTTACTTTCTCTGGCAATGAGTCTCTCTGTCTCAATCTTTGCTGTCTTGATTTGCTTTTTACAGAATTTATTTAATCTTCTGTATTTATTTAATGCCTCATCACTACCTACTTGCTTTAATTCTCTAAATGCTTTATTTTTATCTCTTATTGCGCCCCTTACAGCTCTATTTAGCCATAGTGGTCTCCTCCTATTTCTAGCATGTTTGTTCCCATACGGTATATATTGTGCACAGGTCCTATTCAGGAGGATAATAAATGTCTCCCATTTTCTTTGTGTATTTTTATGTCTCAGGATATCGTCCCAGTTAATTGCACCAAGATCATCTCTCATCCGTTGGAAATTTGCTTTCCTGAAGTTTAGTGTCCTTGTAACCCCTCTACTACACATCTTATTAAAGGATACATGAAAACTTATTAATTTGTGATCACTATTACCCAAGTGACCCCCAACCCTTACATTTGATATGCGGTCTGGCCTGTTGGTTAATATTAGGTCTAGCAGTGCCCCCCCTCTTGTTGGGTAATGAACCAGTTGTGAAAGGTAATGCATGGTGAAGAATCAGATGGTCTGGAAGAAGAAGCTCAGAGACTACCCGGGCACCGGGGGTGAACTATAAAAAGAGCGTCAGTGGATCAGCTGAAAGAAAAAGTTTAAAAAACCTACAGGAGAACCCAGACAACAGTACAAGATGAGGGATCGGAGACTGTCTAGAAGAAGAAGTTCACAAATTGGAGAGGATGTGGACTACAGTATAAGAAGAATGGTGAAGAATCAGATGGTCTGGAAGAAGAAGTGCAGAGACCAGCTGGGCACCCGGGGTGCAGTATAAAATAAGCAACACGGGATAGAGTGGAACAAAAAGCTGATAAACTGGCAGGAGAGCACAGATAGCAGTGCAAGAGAAGCAACGTTGGATTGGGTAGTAGAAGAGACTCACAAAACTCACAAAAAACGTAATGGTGACCACTCTCTGCTCATTCTTCTCGACCTTTCTGCAGCTTTCGACACTGTTGACCATCCTCTCCTACTCTCTAGGCTCCAGTCACTAGGCATTAAGGACATTGCTCTTTCCTGGTTCTCCTCCTATCTTTCCGACCGCTCCTTCAGTGTTCTGTTTTCTGGCTCCACTTCATCTCCTCTTCCTCTCACTGTTGGGGTACCTCAGGGCTCAGTCCTTGGCCCCCTTCTCTTCTCTCTCTATACGGCCCCAATTGGACAGACCATCAGCAGATCGGAAGTCGGCCGCTGTTTCAGGGTGCATCGGCGGCGCTGGAGGCGGAGTAATGCTCATGATGCCCTCCCTCCGGCGTGTGCTCCATGACCGGAAATGGCATGGGTAATGGCGCATGTCGGGGGGGCCGCTAACAAATGGTCCATGCGTGTGGAAAAGCATATGTGACATATGAGATTTCTGAAACTCAACATGGACAAAACAGAATTCATCATCTTTCCCCCATCTCACGTGACCCCCCCTACGAACCTATCAATTACAGTAAATGACTGCCCACTCTCCCCAGTCCCACAAGCTCGCTGCCTCGGAGTAATCCTTGACGCTGATCTCTCCTTCAAACCACATATCCAAGCCCTTTCCACTTCCTGCCGACTTCAACTCAAAAATATTTCACGAATCCGTTCATTCCTCACCCAAGAATCTGCAAAAACCCTAGTCCATGCCCTCATCATCTCTCGCCTTGACTACTGCAACCTCATGCTCTGTGGCCTCCCCTCAAACACTCTCGCACCCCTCCAATCTATTCTAAACTCTGCTGCCCGACTAATCCACCTGTCCCCCCGCTATTCCCCAGCTTCTCCCCTCTGTCAATCCCTTCACTGGCTCCCCATTGCCCAGAGACTCCTTTACAAAACCCTAACCATGACATACAAAGCCATCCACAACCTGTCTCCTCCATACATCTGTGACCTCGTCTCCCGGTACTTTCCCGCACGCAACCTCCGATCCTCACAAGATCTCTTTCTCTACTCCCCTCTTATCTCCTCTTCCCACAATCGCATACAAGATTTCTCTCGCGCATCACCCCTACTCTGGAACTCTCTACCACAACATATCAGACTCTCACCTACCATCGAAACCTTCAAAAAGAGCCTGAAGACCCACCTCTTCCGACAAGCCTATAACCTGCAGTAACCACCGATCGACCAAACCGCTGCACGACCAGCTCTACCCTCGCCTACTGTATTATCACCCATCCCTTGTAGATTGTGAGCCCCTCGCGGGCAGGGTCCTCTCCCCTCCTGTACCAGTTATGACTTGTATTGTTTAAGATTATTGTACTTGTTTTTATGTATACTCCTCCTTACATGTAAAGCGCCATGGAATAAATGGCGCTATAACAATAAATAATAATAATAATAATAATAATAATAATAAATCACAGGGGACTTGGACAACAGTACAAGGAGTAGGGGATGACATATCATTGGTGCAACCTGTGCCATTGGCTGTGATGATGCCCAGGAGGTAAGGTGGCCCACCTAAATCTCCAATGCAGGTGGAATAGAGTAATATGATGAGTTGCTAGACTGCTTTTCTCGCACAGTGGCCCTCTTCTGTCTGTATCGTCAGCTGACAAGAAGAATGGGGAAGATGGACTGAAAGAAGAAGCTCAGAGACCGAGACCAGCTGAGTACCTGTGGTGCAGTATACTCATAAAAGGAGAGTCAGGGGATTTGCAGGAAGAAAAATACAATGAACTGGACGGAGAATTCAGGAAACAGTACAAGAGAAGCGATGACAGATTGGTTAGAAGAATAAATTGACCGGTGGGAAACTTGAACAGCAGTTAGAGAGGAACGGGGGGATTGCCTAGAAGAAAAAGCTCATAAACCGACGGGACCAGGACAACACTACAAGAGCAGCTGTGGGGACTGGTCAAAGTATAAAACTATATATATATATATATACTATATATATATATATATATATATGTATACTGTATATAACCTTGCTTCTGCACACTATAGTAAATGAATACATGAACTTCATTATTTCTAAAACTTAAAAACGTAAAACACTTAGTTAACAATTTTTGGTGCAAAAGACTCCAGCCATGTCAAGGTGACCTAGATATGTGTTGCACCCAACGATTGTGCATGTGGATATGTGGACCCACTGTACCACCGAAACAGGCCTGCCTAGGAAGGGGCATAGCTAAGCGGCTACCTGGTGTTCACTGGAGCTCCTGAAGGTGGAGACAGGCTCGGCTGCAGGTAGCCGCAGAGTACCACTCCTAGGCAGAACCCGGTGCTGTAACTGCTGACCCAAGGGGTCAGATTCTCTCACACTGATATGTGTTATGTTCAGACACATGGATCTAGGATACTAGATCAAAGACTGGCCATACACAGATCGGAAGACAATGTGAAGGCACTGGCCGCTGTAGGACCAGAGGACTTCAGGTTCAGGACTGGTTACTCCAGGACCAAACGGGACCAGGGATTCAAGTTTTGGACACCTGGTCGCACCGGGACCAG
The DNA here is from genome assembly GCF_039654945.1 of Dendrobates tinctorius. Classification (NCBI taxonomy): domain Eukaryota; kingdom Metazoa; phylum Chordata; class Amphibia; order Anura; family Dendrobatidae; genus Dendrobates; species Dendrobates tinctorius. Next base: position 1,072,121 of record NW_027361882.1, read on the forward strand.
GGGACCTCACGACTGCAGTGGTAGAGCACCAACTACCTAATGACTTAACTTGTTGCTTGGCAGCTCCTTAAGGGAGATGGAGTCTTTTATACAGAATGACTCCCAGTAATTGGCTGGGAGCCATCTTGCAGGTGTACTCATTATGCTAAAAGCCTCTCAGCAACAAGCTGAGGGCATTTACTATATTCATGCACTGCCCCTTTAAGAGCAGAGGACCGTGTGCACTAGGCATGCCGCCGGGAACTGAGGCACACACACGAGGAAGTAGCAGGAACCTGCTGGGGAACCATACTGCTATGCGGGGGTGATGAGTAAGCCAGTACCCCTACATGGAGGGAGAAGGGGGACACCATGCAGAGTCGCCGGAAATAGCGCTACAATATGGATGGACCCTATGACTAATGTCTCACCTCTCTATGTGCCAAGCCAGGCATCATCTGAACTGGGGAAGAGAAAGGAAATCAGGAGTAGATCATAACTAAAGCTCTGCTTAGGACAGATGAGTGGATAATGGTGCCGAGCCCTGGAGGAGGCAACACCATTATATTATTTTAATAATAAACGTGTGCAGGATCTTTGGTTTGTTTTTCATGGCCCAAAGAAGAAGCTTAGAGACTGAAGAGGGATCCAGGAAGCAGTACAAGCAGAGCTGCAGGGGGAAGAGCCAGAAGAAGAAGCTCAGAGACCGGAGAGGGACCTGGGCAGCAGTACAAGCAGAGCTGCAGCAGAAAGAGCCTGAAGAAGAAGCTCAGAGACCAGAGAGGGACCTGGGCAGCAGTACAAGCAGAGCTGCAGGGGAAAGATCCAGGAAAAACTCAGAGACTGAAGAGGGACCTGGGCAGCAGTACAAGCAGAGCTGCAGCAGAAAGAGCCTGAAGAAGAAGCTCACAGACCAGAGAGGGACCTGGGCAGCAGTACAAGCAGAGCTGCAGCAGAAAGAGCCTGAAGAAGAAGCTCAGAGACCAGAGAGGGACCTGGGCAGCAGTACAAGCAGAGCTGCAGGGGAAAGATCCAGGAGAAACTCAGAGACTGGAGAGGGACCTGGACAGCAGTACAAGCAGAACTGCAGGAGAAAGAGCCAGAAGAAGAAGCTCAGAGACCTGAGAGGGACCTGGGCAGCAGTACAAGCAAAGCTGCAGTGGAAAGAGCCAGAAAAAGAAGTTCAGACCCAGAGAGGGTCCTAGGCAGCATTACAAGCAGAGCTGCAGGGGAAAGAGCCCAAAGAAGAAACTCAGAAATTGGAGCGGGACATGGGCAGCAGTACAAGCAGAGTTGCAGGGGAAAGAAGCAGAAGTAGAAGCTCAGAAACCAGAGAGTGACCTGGGCACCAGTACAAAGCAGAGCTGCAGGGGAAATAGCCAGAAGAAGAAGCTAAGAAACCGGAGAGGGACTTGGGTAGTAGTACAATCAGAGATGCAGGGAAAAGAGCCAGAAAAAGAAGCACAGAGACCAGAGAGGGACTTGGGCAGCAGTACAAGCAGAGTGGCAAGGGAAAGAGCCAGAAGAAGAAGCAGCTCAGAAACCGAAGAGGGACCTGGGAAGCAGTACAAGCAGAGCTGCAGGGGAAATAGCCAGAAGAAACTCAGAGACTGGAGCGGGACCTGGACAGAAGTACAAGCAGAGTTGCAGGGGAAAGAAGCAGAAGAAGAAGCTCAGAAACCAGAGAGGGACCCGGGGCAGAAGTACATTCAGAGCTGCAGGGAAAAGAGCCAGAAAAAAAGCTCAGAGACTGGAGAAGGACTTGGACACCAGTACAAGCAGAGCTGCAGGGGAAAGAGCCAGAAGAAGAAGCTCAGAGACTGGAGATGGACCTGGGCAGTAGTACAAGCAGAACTGCAGGGGACAGAAGCAGAAGAAGCTCAGAAACCAGAGAGGGACCCGGGGCAGAAGTACATTCAGAGCTGCAGGGAAAAGAGCCAGAAAAAAAGCTCAGAGACTGGAGAAGGACTTGGACAGCAGCATAAGCAGAGCTGCAGGGGAAAGAGCCAGAAGAAGAAGCTCAGTGACTGGAGATGGATCTGGGCAGTAGTACAAGCAGAGCTGCAGCGGAAAAAGCCTGAAGAAGAAGCTTAGAGACAAGAAAGGGACCTGGGCACCAGTACAAGCAGAGCTGCAGGGGAAAGAACCAGAAAAAGAAGCTCAGAGACTGGAGAGGGACTTGGGCATCAGTACAAGCAGAGCTGTAGAGGAAAGAGATAGAAGAAGAAGCTCAGACACCAGAGAGGGACCTGGGTAGCAGTACAAGTAGAGCTGCAGGGGAAAGAGCCAGAAGAAGAAGAAGCTCAGAGACCAGAGAGGGTCCTGGGTAGCAGTACACGCAGAGCTGTAGGGGAAACAACCAGAAGAAGAAGCTCAGAGACCAGAGACGGACCTGAGCAGCAGTATAAGCAGAGCTGCAGAGTAAAGAGCCCGAAGGAGAAACTTAGAGACCAGAGAGGGACCTGGACAGCAGTACAAGCAGAGCTGCAGGGAAAAGAGCCAGAAGAATCTCAGAGACCAAAGAGAGACCTGGACAGCAGTACAAGCAGTGTTACAGGCTAAAGAGCCCAAAGAAAAAGCTCACAGACTGAAGAGTGACCCGGGCAACAGTACAAACAAAGCTGCAGGGGAAAGAGCCAGAAGAAGAAGAAGCTCAGAGACCAAAGAGGTATCCGGGCAGTAGTGTAACAAGGGCACCAGGGGAGTAGTTGTGGCGGAGTTATTTAAAGATACAGTATATAAGCAGAGTCCTCTGAGCACACTATCAGCCAACACCCCCGGTCCCTTGCACATAGACAGATGGGACCAACACAGTTCTTTCCCCACAGATTACCTTCTCCTCTGGTCACAACAGTCCAGGCGAATAAGAGTCTGGAAGGTGGCCGTTGTCCAACAGGGAAAAAAAAATTTTAATAAACAGGGATAGAATAAAATGTAAGAAAAGAGAAAAAAAGAGTATAACATTGGATTCCTGAACTTTCCCTGCAATTCTCCGCAGCTGCACCCACAGCAGCTATAGAAGCCAAAGATAGACAGTAGTCCACATGTTGGGATTAACCCTTCAGAAGTGGGGGCCCTTCCAGAGTCCTGGGGCCCGTGCTGCAGTCTTTAGTCCTCTAGTCTTCGGGATCCTTCCTGAGTCCCTTGAGTCCTTGAAATCCTTGACGTCCTGGAAGCCCGGGGCAACAGACCTCTCCCATCCGGGGGGTCTGGCAGTGCCCCATCTGTGAAACACATCTGCCCTGGCCAACAAATCCAGGCAGTTCTGAGGAAGCAACAGCTTCCTCTCCCCTGGTGATTGCAGGTCCAGCCTCCCTGCAATACATGCGATGGAAAATCAGCTGATAGAAAAAGCTTATAAATTAGCAGGTGACCCAAGCCACACTGCAAGAAGAGCGGCAGGAGATTTGTAGGCGAGTAAACTGCAATTTTTTTTTATTTTTACATTTTTTTTAAATATAAAAGTGTTCCTTAAACTTTCGACAAAATCTTCACAAGTAATCAGCAGAATAAATGTAAGGAATATTACAATGCTTCAGACGGCGCGCAGTTGTTTGTTCACTCGGCTTTCATTAGACGGCGCTGGATATAATTATGTGCCCTATTACCACTCGCAGCATTTTCTAAAGATTGATTGAAAAATCACATTTTACTTTAAAGTCAAATAACTGATTTTGGCACCTCCAGGCTGAGCGCTGCTTAAGTGCTTTATGCCCAATTTACTATGTATCTCAAACCGGCTCCTTCTTTCTGTAAGTAGACCCTTGTCACATCCATAATGGAGACAGATACTTGCGGCTATGACTCTGACTGCCTCGCTGCTGCCGCTTCTGTTGACTGTTCAGGTGAGGTTTTACTAAATACGAGTTGTTTTTTTTAACAAGCGGGGTTTATGGAGCTCGTTTTCCGTTCTGCAATGTGCAGAGTTCTCACTTTTCCCAAGTGTAACTATTGATTTTGGCACGGTTGCGTTCTTGTGATGCCTGTTAATTAGCAGCGAATGGACTGTGCGATCCGAGCACGAATAAGCAAATTCCGACCAGATTTGGAGCCCACATATTTCCATTTTTCTATAAAAGGCAAATATTAAACTAAGCCTGCCAGAAGACAATTGCAGCAATTATATTTTCAAGCCGCATTGCTACAAATTTGCTCTGTTGATTTATGACGAAGTATTCCTCATCGCCTTGTGATCGCCCCCCCCTTAATATTATAGCAACGTGATACACATTCGTTAAGGCCATTAAATCTTCACTTTGTAAATTAATAAATATTCACACCCCATCATTATATCACACCTATATCATGACTAGAGTAATCCCCTTTCATAAATAAAATTTTAATCAATATCTCACTGGGCACAAGAGCAAATTCCACAATTTTAACAATGTTTCATATAACATGTTTTACCCCATATCATGAAAGTAAAGTTAATGTTGTAACTTTCATTCCAAAGTCGTCAATTTTACTCAATTTAGTTCACCCCACATCAAAAACTACTACATCTGGCATTGTGTCTGACCTTCATGATTTTTAAGGACGGCACCAAGTCTTCTAGGCCTGGAAAGAACAAGTTGGCGACATATTGCAACATCGACCCTTCTCTCTTCTTCAGGAGCAAGGTCTTCTAGAGCCTGGATGTGGATAGAGAGTGATGACAACTTGTCTCTCCAGACTCTCCCATTGGTATCCAGCTGGGTCGGATCAGGAGACATTTGGCCACTGAGTCACTGAACCTCTTCAGAAATGCAGCAGATGTGTGTTTTTGATCATTGTCATGTTGGAAAAGTGCTTGTCCTTTAAGGGTATGGAGTGATAGCGGTATGTTTTCTGTCACTATAGAGCAGGATATCTGTGACTTTATGATCCCATCAGTGACATGTAGCCCCCAACACCAGCAGCTCATGTGCCCCCTGACAACAGCAGTTTATGTTCCCCCTTACACCAGCAGCTGATGGACCCTCCGACACCAGCATCTTATGTTATCCCTGACACCAACAGCTCATGAGCCCCCCGACACCAGCAGCTTATGTGTCCCCTGACACCAACAGCTCATGAGCCCCCCGACACCAGCAGCTTATGAGCCCCCCGATACCAAAAGCGCTCATCCAGCCTCCACCATGTGTCACTGTAGGCATCAAGCATTTAGAAAATAGTTTGCATAGTGGTCAGATGTCCTGACATTTTCCTTTAGAATTTACTGGAATAATTCAGTATTCATTGTTCCATCAGTGGTGACTGCCATTCTTGACCTAGATGCAGCAAAACAGGCTCAGACCATGACACCGCCACCAGTGTGTGTCACAGAAGGTATTAGGTTATTATCCTGTAATGCAGTGTTTTTCTTTCTCCAAACTTAATGCTTCTCATTTAAAGCAATAAGCTCCATTTTGAATTCATCTGTTTTCAAAACATTATTCCAGTTTCCTACCGGCTTGTCTATGTGACTTTTCGCAAATAGCAGATGGGAAGCAAAGTTCTTTTTGGAAAGTAGAAGCTTCCTCCTAGCAATCCTAACACACACACCATTGTTGTTCAGTGTCCTCCTGATGGGGGACTCATGAACATTAACATTAGCTAATGTAAGAGAGACCTTTAGTTGCTTAGAGGTTACCTTTGGTTCCTTTGTGACCTTGTAGACTATTAAACCTCTTGTTCTTGGAATGATCTATGTTGACCGACCACTTTTTGGGTTGGTAATAATGGTCTTTAATACCCTCAATTCATATACAATCTTTCTGACTGTCAATTGTTTGAGGCCAAACTCTTTTGAGATGATTTTACAATCTTTGAACATCAATAAAACTCTTCTTCTGAGTTCCCCAGAAATCTCATTAGTTCACACTTTTATAAAGGTGTTGTGAAGATCAGACCTTGATAGATATCTGTTCTTTAAATAAAAACAGGTCAACCACTCACACATGATTGTCCTCCTATTGACTGACAAAACGAGACCATAACTCCACCTTCAAATTATCTACTAATCCTAAAGGATCACATAGGGTTTGCACTCACACACGTGATTTTGGAACATTTTCCTCATTTGAAGAATGACAAAGTCTGATGCTTTTGACTCATTTGTTCTCTGTATCTACTTTTAGGACTAGTGCGAAAATCTGATGTTGATTTTGGTCAAATTTATGCAGAATTGTGGAAAATTCTGAAGGATTCACAAACTTTCAAACACAACTGTACCTACTGTATGTACCCAGCACATTTGTACTATAACCATACGAATATCCAAAAAGCCTGTACAGTATACGTGAGTACAAGTACTAGAGACATCTCAAAATTAGTCTCCCCATCATTGTTACGTAAGTAAACAGGTGGGTTCTAATATGATACACAACCGTTATAGGGAAACTGAGTACTCAGAAAAAACACCACTGAAAGAAATAAAAAATTCAATACAAATTTATGAAAGAATTAATATTAAAAAACATGAACCCGAAAATAACTGATGCATGTTTAGAGGATTCAAAGACAGGAATTAATCAAGTAAGAAGAAAAGTGGCGGAGTAAGGTCAGCCTGAGGGTAAAATTAGCATTTATATATGTATTAAAAAACAAAAAAGTACTGATTAGGATCAAATAGTTCATGTAGATAGAGCAAGGAAATGTAAAGGTTATTATTTATTAAGGTTAATGGACCACACACTCAGACACCAGTGCCCCGACGTGCGTTTTGCTGTTACGCTTTCTCAAGGGGAGTGTGTTTTAAAGCATGATCTGTAGTGGTTATTTATCCAAACAGAAGGCACATAGATTGTTACCTTGCATTTTCAACTGTGCTTTAAGTCGCCTAGCATTTGGATTTACTAAGGATTCCATTCCTGCATCTTAGTGCCATTTACACATGCCAACGGTGTTCTGACGGATAGTGCCTTAGGCCTTCCGTAATTTGGGCTGATGCCCAAAGCAAGTGGGGTGGTGCCACACAATGACCTCACTGAATATGCGGTGACCTCATGGTGAGCCTTAGATCATGAACCAATGGATATGTATATAGTGATCTTAGGGCAGTATGTGTACAACACATTGAGAAACATGCGTCGGGGCAGCGGCGTCCATACTCACTCCAGCTTTGCATAACATGGTTAAGAATGAATTTCTTTACATATGATAATTGTTTAGTACTATGAGACTCTGCGCTGCCACTTTCTTTTTGGCTGAAGAAATAAGCTTGTTATGCACTCGCGCTCTTTGTCTGATCTTTGTGCCACACTAATTGATCTATAATGATAATAATATAGGTGGATTACATTGTGGACTGTGAGTGCTACATGTTGGGCTGCTGCCATGGATTTTTCATTATTTCCTTTCTGACTTCTATCACACTTTAACAATGATGCTTCATTAATGTCAGATAATAAGATGTTGTATTTATTATTATGAAGGTAGCACTGAAGACCCCAGCCAGGGTGGGACATTGACCCTGTGCAACCTAGTAAAGGAGCCCCTGGACACACGAGGTTATAGGTACTGCTTATTTTGCACTCTTTACAGGTCGCTCATAGACAGTGCCTCATCTCAATCAATGTCAGAGACCTGAAGATTGTAGAATCTGCATGTATGAGCAGTCTACAGACCTCCAGGGAAGCTATTGTTAAACCCTTCACTGCCCTAGCCCACCAGGGATGTTATCATCACCCTCTAGCCTTTAATGAATGTTACTATTAACCTCTTTGCCACACTAGACCAACAGGGTTATTTCCATTAATCCCTAGCCCACCAGGGACGTTGTTATTACATTATTACCTTCTATCCCACTATGGATGGTCCTAATAACTTATTATGTACCCCAGACCAGTAGGGTTTTTTAAATAAAATTTCCCCTGCCCTTGCCTTACATGGATGCTATCACTTCTTTGTTTCTCTAGCCCATTAGAGGTGATATTATTATCCTCTTTACCACATTAGACCTGCAGGGTTGTTTTTATTAATATTATTTTACTTGCATACATAGCACCATTAATTCCACAAATATCATCATCTCTGTCCCTATTTGGGCTCACAATCTGAATTCCCTATGAGTATGTCTTTGGACTCGGGGAGGAAACCAGAGAACTTAGAGGAAATCCACACAAAAATGGGGAGAATTTACAAAGCCCTTGCAGATGTTGTTCTTGGACCAATTCGAACCAAGGACTAGAGATGGGTGAACCTGGACGTTAAAGTTCATGGTCCATACCAAACACCTTGTGCCCGTGAACGGACCCAGAACAAGGACTTCTCTCTGAAGTCTGTGTTAGTGTTCAGGTTCAGCAGCCCGACATCAAGAGATTCTCACACTGTCATCTGTGTGACAGAGCCAGAAACACCGGCTCTGATCAACGGTAAGTTCAGTACCGCAGTCAGGGAGCTGCAAATCCCACACTGTCATACAGAAGACACCATGTGGGCAAGCAGCTGTGACCAGCAGTAAAAAGGTTACCGCCAGTCACAGACGTCAGCTAAAGAAAGTACTACTCTCATCATGGTACGCCCGGTCTCGCTGACAGTATGTCACGGGGGCTTAGTTCAACTAAGGCTGAAATACCCGGGGCCCCTGTGGTGTCCCTTTACTAGGGGAAACCCTGTCTGACCCTCAACCCAGGGTTTTTGCTGAAGGTGCAAATGCCTGAGCCTCCGACCTTTCCTTATCTCCTGCTCAGCCCTGCACTTAACCCTCCACCCTCCACCCAGTGAGAAGTCACCACCAAAGCTCCCACACAAATAATGACAGACAGGGAGAACTTAAACTTCACTGCGCCGCACACACACAGGAATAAACAGTAATGTGAACAGGGCACAACTAAACACAAATATGGGAAGGAGAAAGGATAACGACGGATCATACGACACCAGATATGAATCTCTCTCTCTTGAACACCTCCACTCCAGACCGGAACCACTTGGTATGAAACACAAGCTATAATCGGCGACGCCCATAGGCCAGCATGACTATTTAAAGACCGTGGGCGTGACTAACCATCCAACCTGGTCTCCAGCAGGATTAACCCCCGAGAGCCTGAAGATCAGGCCGGCGCCACTGAGGCTATAGTGGCTGGAGGTGGAACTACCTCTGCCTGCCGGATGCTGTGGTGTGAACAGCGTCCGACATGACACAGTAGCAAGAGCAGGCGAATGATGATGAAAGTATTCATCAGCCGGTGCCTGTGCAATAAATAAAATATAACATGGCATGGTGTCCCCTCTTTTTTTGCTAACCAGCACAGGCAAAACCGACAGCTGTGGGCTGCAACCCTCAGCTGACAGCATTATCTTGGCTGGTTATCAAGAATAGAGGGGTCTCCACACCGTTTATTTTCAATTATTTAAATAAATTTAAAAACAGCGTGAGATCCCCCATTTTTGATAACCAGCTAAGCTAAAGCAGACAACTGAGGGCTGGTATTCTCAGACTGGGAAGAGGACATGGATATTGGCTCTCCCCAGCCTAATAATAGCAGCCTGCAACCGCGCCAGAAAAGGCACATTTATTAAATGTGCCAATTCTGGCACTTTGCCCTGATCTTCCCACTTGGCCTAATGTGGTGACAAGTGGGGTAATATTTATGGAGTTGATGTCAACTTTGTAATGCTCAGTGTCATCAAGTCCAGGGTTTAGTATTGGAGAGGCATCTATAAGACACACCCATTACTAACCCCTTATTCATATTGTAATAAAGACAAAGCCAGAATAATGTTCTTTATCTGGAATAAAACTCTCCACCATCTTTTTTCCATTTATTTAAAAAAAGACAAAAAAAACACCATATTCCTCACCTGTCTGACGATAATCCAAATGTCCCACAATGTGCTACAACTCTGCTACATCTGGAGTTCATGGATGAGTAGTGGCATGATGCGACAGCTCAGCAGTGAAGCCTTGAGACACTGTGCTGAACCTAAGAACTCAGCTGCAGCTCCGAGCAGTGACGTCAATAGGTGAGCTGAGTTCATAATCAATTCAATAAGGTGAGCGGAGTTCATAATCAATTAAGTCAGTGCTTGTGAGAAAGTTCTCACGCTGCCTTCATTGAGGTCACTGGAGCTCATTGACCATGAACTTCGCTCACCTTAATGTTATAATTACTTCTCTGGACCTCTAGCACACGAGGGATGTTAACATTCACTCTTTCACTGTGCTAAAACCGCCAGGAATGTTATCATTATTTCTGTACCATCTAAGGATGTTACTATTAATTACCTCTTTACCCCTCTAGACCAGCAGGTTTTATTTTCCATTAATCCTTTCACTAGCCTAGCCCACCAGGAATGCCATAATCACTTAGCTCTCTACCCCATTAGGGATGTTATCATTAACCTCTTTGTGCCCTGTGACTTTCAGGTATGTTTCTGTTAATGCTTTCTCTGTTCAAGCTCAACTCTTTCTCAGCCTTAGCCACCAAATATTATCATTAAATACTTCTCTAGCTCAGTAGGGATGTAACCTAGACCAGCAGAGATGTTTCCATTAACCCTTTCACTACCCTAGCCCACCAGGGCTGTTTTGATAACTTTTTTTTATTAGTATAGCACTAAATCTCTTTACTTTTATGGCACAGTAGGGATATTAGTGCTAACTACCTCAGATCAGCAAGAACTTTGCTATTATTGATCATGTAATTGAAATCCATCACCTTAATCCTGGCTGGTTGGTGGTGACTGGCTATTAATCTCAGCTCCTATAATTTTATGGGCATTTTTCCTGTGTTTTACTATAATGGTGGTCATTCATATATGGTGCAGTACGTAATGGACTCACTCCAATGGGCGAACATTTTCGGTGGACAACAGGAAAGTGTTAACCTACGTTTATTAATGTATTCATATTTTTGTCTCCTTTTTTTTCTTAATCTTTATTTTAATTTGACTTTCTGACTTCTCTGCAGAAAAGTAACGCCTGCAGAAACGAAATTAATCTGCAGACATATGATGGATTCTCCGACCCCTAATTGGTTCCTCCAAGATGAACTTTGCCTGGGTGTTTGAGGATACCGATTTGCCTAAGTCCCCTTTCTGGACTCATTCCTGTGCAATTCCGCCTATTTTAATATCTACTTTCTCAGTTCTAATTATAAAGAATGTCTGAAGATCACCCCCGGGGGATTTTAACTTGAAGATAATACTTTTTCTAATTGGCAGATTCTGCAAGAGGAAACAATATGAGACCAGACTTTTTTTTTAGGAAATTAGTTCAGGTGGAAAATACTGCAGAAAATTTTAACACTAAATTTCAAGTGAATCTAACATCTGCTGGAGTATAAAAGGGGCAATACGTTTAGAGACACCATTTTTTACCACATGGCTCTAGGTACCGTAATTACTAATGGACTGTGATATCACTTGCCAATTTTTATGGATGATTGATGACATCTTTTGGCTTTGGACTTATGTACATGACAGAAAGAGTCCATATGGTTCTTTATCATGAATCCACGTGTGATCCAGGGGCCATCATGTATTCTCTTTCTACAACACTATACTATGAGATGATCTCCTGTAGAAGTATATTTTCTAGGAAACAGTACTACCATAATGGTAGGGTGAATCCAGTAGAACAACATGAAGAACCTCTACGGTTCCTGAACTTCTACAGATGCCATATTACATCCCCAAACAATTTGGATCTTTGTTCAAGCCATAAAATTAATCCTTCTGGCCAAACATATACAGTAGTGTGTATTAAGCCCAACCATTGTCTTATATTATTGAAGGTAGGTTAAAGGAGTATTCTGGCCTATTTATAAAACTTAACAGCCTTCAGCTCCATCTCGAGCCATGACGACTTGATGGTTGAACGTTCTGTAGTAAAATCGATCTTGTGCAAGCCTAGGTAGGTCCACCAGGGTCTTCTCCGCCATTATCTTGGTAATATCAAGCCACTGGGTTCCTTGACTTCCTTTTGTTCCTTCTATTCTTCCAATCATGATGTCCTTCTCCAGTGATTGTTCTCTTCGTATGATGTGTCCACAGTAGACAAGTTGTAGTTGGAGACCTTTGCTTTGAGTGACGTGTCTGGCTTGACATGCTCCAACATTGATTTGCTTGGTCTTCTTGCCATCCATCGTATTGATAACATCCTTCTCCAGCACCATATTTCAATTCTTCTTCTGTCTTGTTTCTTTATCGTCCAGTTTTCGCATCCTTTCAGGCATAACACTCAATAATTGTTTGTGTCTAAGCTAAAGACCAAATATTCTGATTAGTTTGTGGAAAATGAGTCAAAACTTTTTTATTTGTGCAAATTCAAAGTGTGTTAGAAGTTTGATTGGACTATGCTACTACACTCCAGATATTCAGCTGGTATGATGACGTTGATTTTCCCGGATCTAACACTAGTCAAGATCACCTAGGTGCATTGCCCTGCTCTACCTGGAATCATGTCACTTTCTAAGTGCCATGATGGGCACATACTTAACGCGTTCAATAGGTGGCTGCATGTCAAGATGTCGATGCTGAGAACAGATGATGTGTCAGAAAACAGAACCAAGAGACAATTGACAATGACTAATGGCAATTCAGCCTGAACAACAAGCGATCCGCACCTGGTAAAAGTGTTTCTATGGAAATCATGGAGATAATGATATGTTGCATGAAATTCTCTTAACTAGAGAGCTCTTTATTAAGGAGTTTAACCCTGGTTACACAAGCATAAACATATTAGGCGTTTGCACTTTTGAGAGATGTCTCGTCATTGGAATGTGCCTTATGTTGATGGCTAAAATGTCGGCCTACAATGTTGGCCATATCCTCTGCCCCTTCGACTTCCATCAGCACAACTTGGAGGTTGCACCAGGGTGACATCAATACTAGATGTCCGTGGCTTTACAAACTCATTGATTTTTAAGGGAACACCATCAACTTTGCTTGGAGGTAGAGAAACCTTCATGAGAAGTCTACTGAGGACAACGGGCATGGACCTCGTTGGAGCATGTTATGGATTCATGTTGATCTGACTCTTTGCCCTCCACCATTTTTTTTCCAACAAATTTTATTGATAGGCCAGCATTTCCCTTACGACATCAACATATGAAGTTATTTCTATATATGAACCACAAATCCAAAAATAAAGGAACCCGACTGAAAATCAAATATCAAATCGGCACTATTCCAAAATCTGCTGGATCTCAAATAGACGATCACAATTGAGCACGGAGAAATAATAATTTTTATTTATGTAGCGCCAACATATTCCACAGCACTTTACAATTAAGGGTGAAATAGATAATAACAAGGAAGGGATTGATTCAAATGCAGCAAATATACCAAAAGACCCAGGAATCACAGCAGTGACCCAGACTTTCTTTAATGGGTATTTAAAACTGTTTCTCTGCTATGCAGCGTCTTCAGGGGAATTGGGCATCAAGAAAAAGGCAACATCAATGTTATGTCCAAATCCCCCGAGGATGCTGCATAACAGTGAAACCTTAGGGGGTTGACATGTTTTGAGCTTGTAAGGGTGTTATAATGAGCAGTTGTCCCTCTGCTCCTTATGATACTATATATATATATACTGTATATATATATATATATATATATATATATTCACAGTGCCTTGCGAACATATTCGGCCCCCCTGGAACTTTTCAACCTTTTACCACATATCATGCTTCAAACATAAAGATACAAAATGTAAATTTTTGGTGAAGAATTAACAACAAGTGGGACACAATTGTGAGGTTGAACGAAATTTATTGGTTATTTTAAATTTTTTTCAAAAACTGAAAAGTGGGGCGTGCAATATTATTCTGCCCCTTTAACTTAATATTTTGTTGCGCCACCTTTTGCTTCGATTACAGCTGCAGTCACTTGGGGTATGTCTCTATCAGTTTTGTACATCGAGCGACTGAAATTCTTGCCCATTCTTCCTCGGCAAACAGCTCGAGCTCAGTGAGGTTGGATGGAGATCGTTTGTGAACAGCAGTTTTCAGCTCTTTCCACAGATTCTCGATTGGATTCAGGTCTGGACTGTGACTTGGCCATTCTAACACCTGGATACGATTATTTGTGAACCACTCCAATGAAGATTTTGCTTTATGTTTGGGATAATTGTCTTGTTGGAAGACAAATCTCCGTCCCAGCCTCAGGTCTTTTGCAGACTCCAACAGGTTTTCTTCAAGAATAGTCCTGTATTTGGCTCCATCCATCTTCCCATCAATTTAAACCATCTTCCCTATCCCTGCTGAAGAAAAGCAGGCCCAAACCATGATGCTGCCACCACCATGTTTGACAGTGGGCATGGTGTGTTCAGGGTGATGAGCTGTGTTGCCTTTACGTCAAACATATCGTTTGGCATTGTTGCCAAAAAGTTTGATTTTGGTTTCACCTGACCAGAGCACCTTCTTCCACATGTTTGGTGTGTCTCCCAGGTGGCTTGTTGTAAACTATAAACGACACTTTTTATGGATATCTTTGAGAAATGGCTTTCTTCTTGCCACTCTTCCATAAAGGCCAGATTTGTGCAGTGTACGACTGATTGTTGTCCTACGGACAGACTGTCCCACCTCAGCTGTAGATCTCTGCAGTTCATCCAGAGTGATCATGGGCCTCTTGGCTGCATCTCTGATCAGTCTTCTCCTTGTTTGAGATGAAAGTTTAGAGGGATGGCCGGGTCTTGGTAGATTTGCAGTGGTATGATACTCCTTCCATCTCAATATGATCGCTTGCACAGTGCTCCTTGGGATGTTTAAAGTTTTGGAAATCATTTTGTATCCAAATCCGGCTTTAAACTTCTCCACAACAGTATCACGGACCTGCCTGTTGTGTTCCTTGGTCTTCATGATGCTCTCTGTGCTTCAAACAGAACCCTGAGATTATCACAGAGCAGGTGCATTTATACGGAGACTTGATTACACACAGGTGGATTATATTTATCATCATTAGTCATTTAGGAGGACATTGGATCATTCAGAGATCCACAATGAACTTCTGGAGTGAGCTTGCTGCACTGAAAGTAAAGGGGCCGAATAATATTGCACGCCCCACTTTTCAGTTTTTGAATTTCCACAAAATGTAAAATAACCAATAAATTTCGATCAACTTCACAATTGTGTCCCACTGGTTGTTGATTCTTCACCAAAAATTAAAGGGGACTGAATACCTTCCATACCCACTATATATATACACACTGCAACTATAGTGTTGGTAACAATGTAAAGCAGCACACACAGATCACCACAATCATACCCCACTGTAATATCACCCACTTTTGATACTTAAAAGAATGCAAAAAAAATGTAAGTTTTAAATGTCTGTTCGAGAAGGGCTGGGTCATTATCGGGGACCTCAGGTGCTTTTGGTAGATTTGCTGTATCCAGATAGATGATGGCTGTACTCATGGATAAAACTGATGGCCAATCATCCCACACAAGAAGAAGGAGGAAAGGGAAGGTGCCACAATTTCACTCCTTATTATGTCTAAAAATGAAGATTTCAGAACTTGAGATTTGTCAGCAGCAGATTTCTATGTGATGGGCGCAATTCGATTGAACTGAACCTTACATAGGAGACGTTCCAGGTAATTGATTTCCCATTTTACTGTATCGCCTTGAAATGGAATCTTTCAGCAGGTTTTTATTATGTAATCTGAGAGCAGCATCATTTAGGGGCAGCTACTGTTAGCAGGAGTTAGCTGTTAGAGCTGTTCATCTGAGTCAGCCAGCTAGGGAGGTTGAGCTGACTGGATGTGTCTTGAAGTTGAAGAGCCAGAATCTCTGAGCTGATTCTGCACCGGCCGTGTGTACAGAACCACAAGTATCAGTGAAAGTGATGATTTTAGCAGTTCTGTTGAGTATGTAGACAGGGTCAATACTACTTAGTTAGCGCCTGGGCAAGGCCGAAATTTATGTTTTTGTTATTTTGGTGCCGTGCAACTTGTGGAAAGTAATTAAAACTGTATGTGTTTGGACCAAAACTGCATCACTACCTAATGCCTAACAGAGTGAGTGCATCCCTACAAAGTTTATTGGGAAATTCAACCCTAGCAATTATGGAGCTGAGCGGTAGAGAAACTTTTTGTCAATCCAAAGGAGGTGACATCTCAGAACAACCCCCCTCTGTATGCCCATTAGGGCGCCACTTTACTAATATATCAGTACTAAATCTTTAGACATTTATTAGCTTCTTCATTCTATGGAAGAATGTTCTACAGATATCACATTAATGCCACTAAGTATTCAGGATATTTAGGCACAGTCCCGAACTTCCCCAAACTAAAGCTTTGGGTAAGCCTCGACATTTTTTGTGGTCTGATTGGCGGATCTTTCCTAGCAAAATCAGGACTGTTGGCAAGCACGGGAAACATGGATGTCATAAAAGGGGTCTGACATGACCAGGTGGGACTTTATTACAAAGGAATATGTCCACATACTGCGTACATCTAGAAAAGAGGTTATATTAACTGGATGACCACTTAGAGGGAATTTGTCACCAGGTTTTTGCCACCTAATCTTTTTTTCATGGGCAGTGACCTTGATTTGAGTGATGTGTAACTTACCCAGCTTCTTGCAGGAGATAAACCTGCTAATAGGTAGTCCTCCGCCACCACTGATTGGCAGCTTTCTGCCTATGCATGACATACATGGAAAGCCGCCAATCAGTAGTGTCGGTGGCGTTATACAGAGCTCAGCATTCCGAGCACTGCTAGATCTGCAGCAGAGAAAGCAGTGATTTTATAAAAACTGTAGCAAGCAGCCCAGTAAGTGACATATCGCTGGAATCAGAGTCTCTGCGTTCTCTCAGATAGGGGAGCAAAAACCTGCTGACAAATGCCCTTTAAAGCCATGTTGGTGAAGAGCCCCTTTAAATACAGAAGATAATTCATACTAATACATCTATGGTTTGTTTTAAGTACATAAATTGCATTTGAAAGCAAAAAAAAAATAGTGCCTGGCAGGTTTAAATAGACGGCTGTCAGATTAAGAATGAAAGATTGATGAGATTACAGAGGAAACTCATTACGCCTGAAACACTGTCAATAACTATCGGCAAATCCTGATCCAGGATGACGCTCATGAGGAATTTACACATTAATGTGCGGTATGGGGGGGCGACACGGCTTTCTTCTGTACAATGTGAGAGTTTATCATCTCAGAAACATTGTTTTTTTCTGCCTGAAGGAAATCATTTTTCTATTTTAAGTTAAGTTCGTTGGTTATAAAGTCCAACAAATACCTGATCACACAAACTTCCGGTTGCGAAATTCATCTGATCGCCTTGTAGGATCAGGAAGGATTTTTTGTATTTAGAGCAGGTGGCCTCACCTCTTATAGAGGTTTTTGTCTTTCTCTGTATCAAAGGGATAATGGAAAAAAAATATTCTCTTTTTTTTCCATTTTCCACATCATTCACCCCTTCTCTGGTTCTCCATTTTTTGCCAATCCCTACTTTTCAGAAGGATCCCGTGACTAACGGATGTTTGCACAGTGTCCATGAACTGTCATCTTTGATCAGACCCGATAGTGCTACATTTCCTTGGTGGAATGACGCATTACACAGTGACCACTCAGATCAATGGGTTTTCTGTGTGAAGAAGGATGGGACGAGTCCTTCCCAGTCAGAGATGGAGGCACTTGGTGACTACCTTTAACTTTGGACAGGAAGATAAGAATCTTGAACAGAAGACCTCCCCCTTTATTATCTCAGAAAGGGCGGAAAAGTTCTATGAAAGCACAACCCCTATAATATATTGCTTTTTTATCCATTACTATGTAAATATATAAATTCCTTATCTACAAAACCTGTGTTACATCTCTGCTCAGATGGCTCTGCTTCTGGTGCCATTGTATTGGTTCAATTGGCAGTGCTGGTGATGGAGAAGACTTCACGCCCAATATCACTGGACTATGCAGGCGCTATTCAGCCAGGGATACTGATGTGGCTGAGACTTCTGGTACCACCCTACCAGACAGAATGGTTGTGGGCTGTCCACCAGGAGTTGCCATTAGGGCAGCACCACACCCTACTTAAACTCCCCGCCCAGTACTGAGCACTGCCATATATCGTGTTTGGATTGATCACCCTACTCTAGTGCTATTACTGTGTCATGCTCATCGTTTTCTTGTCTTGACTCATACCCTTACTACATCTGTCTCTGTGATCCCCCCCATCTGACCCATAACTGGTGTGACTTTGCTTTTGACTGACCTTGTGGTATCCGACCCTCTCACTACTGTATAGCCTTCAGATGTTGTCCTTGGTTTTGCTGCTGCTGCTGTTATTACCCTTGCTAGTCTCACTATCACTGCTTCAGACTCATTCCAACATCCAGAAGCTACTCCGCTGATGCAACCCAGGGGGCCCTGTTAAAAGTCTAGATCCATGATTAGTGGTAGAATGGTGAAGGATAGAATTTCTATGGACGTGGCTAGATGGAGTGACTAGCATCAAATCTGTCTGAGGTTGCCTTTTTCCAGCTTATGGCTTCAGAGTCTATACCTGGAATGGTAAAGTTTTTAATACTAGAAGTTAGGACAATCCCGGTTTGGGTACACCTTGTATGCTGGTGGGATGGGTTTTACGCTTTGTATGTTTACAAAGTGCCCTATGTTATTTAAATGCCCTTTTGCTTTTACTTATTTACTTACAGTCGGGTATATGTTTTCTCATTTTGTCTCTGCCTTAGGTTTCGCCTCTACATTTTGTTCATAGGTAACATATCCAAAATAATCACTCCCAGCCATCACAGCATCTGTATGTGGTGTTACAATGGTCTTTTCTCCATTATTTTCTGCTGCATGGGGATGAGATTTTTAACATCTCTTCTATTTTACTGTTACTGTAACAAACTGCAGGTTTTCTGCCTGCAAATTGGAATATAAAATCCAGCTTGTCTGCAGCAGGAAAACTTAGTCTTAGGCTTACACCGATGCCATGCACCCCATAATACAATAGTAAGGGCGCAAACAAGATACCAAGGTAATTAATATTGATTGGTTACTGTTTTTTTTGTGTAAAGAGACCCTCAGATAATTAATAATGTGGTGCCCCTCTACCATTTTTAGTTGGTGACCACAATAGAACTGAGATGAACCCTATTATAAGTGTGCAATGTGGCACTGGGACCCATAATGCGATGGATCCTCTACTCCAGACTTGGGCAAACTGCAAACCGTGGGCCACATCCAGCCCTCTGGCTGTTCCAGTCTGACCCACGGACTGAGACAGCCGAAGGGCTGAAACAGTGTCCCATGACCCGCACCATGCACTCGCCCACTGCCGCCTGCTGTCACTGCTGTCTGCAACCTTGAGATGTGGGCAGCGGTGAATACATTGAACACATTAGTGGAGGGTGGCACCACCGGCTCACACTGTGCATGGGGGCTATGTGGGGGCTCATACTGTATATCGGGGGCTATGTGGTGGCTCATATTGTATATATAGAGGCTATGCGGGGGTCTCATCTAGTGTGTACGGGGCTGTGTGTGGGCTCATACTGTATGTACGGGGCTATGTGGGGAATATTGTCTGTGCCTGTGAGCTGGCTCATACTGTATACAGAAGGCTATGTGCAGGCAAATACTATATAGGAGACGATGTGAGGGCTCATACTGTATATCGATTGCTATGTGCAGTCAAATACTGTATATAGGGTCCTATATTGTGGTTCATAATGTATATAGGGAGCTCCGTGGAGCTCTTAATGTAAATAGGGGCTATGTGGGGGCTCATACTTTACATAGCAGGGTATGTTTGGGCTCATACTGTATATAGGAGGCTGCATGGGGGCTCATACTGTATATAGGAGGTGATGTAGGGGCTCATGCAGTGTATTGGAGGCTATATGGGGATTATACTTTTATATAGGAGGCTATATAAGGGCTCATACTGCATATAGGAGGCTATGTGGGGGCTCATACTCTACATAGGAAGCTATGTGGGGGATCATACTGTATATAGGAGGCTATGTGAGGGCTAATACTGTATATAGATTGCTATGTGCAGGCAAATACTGTATATAGGAGAAATAGGAGGCTGTGTGGGGGCTCATACTGTATATAGGAGGCGATGTGGAGGCTCATGCAGTGTATAAAAGGCTATGTGTGGATTATACTTTTATATAGGAGGCTATATAAGGGCTCATACTGCATATAGGAGGCTATGTGGGGGATCATACTGTATATAGGAGGCTATGTGGGGCTCATACTGTATATAGGATGTTATGTGGGGCCCATACTATATATAGGAGGCAATATGGGGGATCATACTGTATATAGGAGGCTATGTGGGGGATCATACTATATATAGGAGGCTATGTGGGGGATCATACTGTATATAGGAGGCTATGTGGGGCTCATACTGTATATAGGATGTTATGTGGGGCCCATACTATATATAGGAGGCAATATGGGGGATCATACTGTATATAGGAGGCTATGTGGGGGATCATACTATATATAGGAGGCTATCTAATGGCTCATCTAATATATAAAGCTCAAGTGTGTGTATGTCCGGGATTGGCATCCGCACCATCGCAGCTACAGCCACAAAATTTGGCACAGTCACACGTCTGGACCCCGAGAGTGTCCTAAGCTATGTTGTGAGGCTAAATTTTAACCCCGCGCATTCCAATTCAGCAAACAATTTTTCCCCTATCTACATAATGGGGAAAAAGTGTGTGTATCAAGCCCCGCCCCTCATTATGATATCATAATGATTGCCATGGCGACGCTGACGTCATCATAGGTTGCAAGCCCCGCCGCTCATTATGATGTCATAATGGTTGACTATGGGATGGAGGATGTGTGATGGGTATATGGGCACTGGACTATGGGATGGAGGATATGTATGACGGGTATATGGGCACGGGACTATGGGATGGAGGATGTGTGATGGGTATATGGGCACTGGACTATGGGATGGAGGATGTGTATGATGGGTATATGGGCACGGGACTATGGGATGGAGGATATGTATGACGGTATATGGGCATGGGACTATGGGATGGCGGATATGTATGATGGGATATGGGCACGGGACTATGGGATGGAGGATGTGTGATGGGTATATGGGCACGGGACTATGGGATGGAGGATATGTATGACGGTATATGGGCACGGGACTATGGGATGGCGGATATGTATGATGGGTATATGGGCACGGGACTATGGGATGGAGGATGTGTGATGGGTATATGGGCACTGGACTATGGGATGGAGGATATGTATGATGGTATATGGGCATGGGACTATGGGATGGCGGATATGTATGATGGGTATATGGGCCCGGGACTATGGGATGGAGGATGTGTGATGGGTATATGGGCACGGGACTATGGGATGGAGGATATGTATGACGGTATATGGGCACGGGACTATGGGATGGCGGATATGTATGATGGGTATATGGGCACGGGACTATGGGATGGAGGATATGTATGATGGGTATATGGGCATGGGACTATGAGATGAAGGATGTGTGATGGGTATATGGGCACTCAACTCTGGGATGGCGAATATGTATGATGGGTATATGGGCACTCAACTCTGGGATGGCGAATATGTATGATGGGTATATGGGCATGGGACTATGGAATGGAGAATATGTGTGATGGGTATATGGGCACTCGACTATGGGATGGAGGATATGTATGATGGGTATATGGGCATGGGACTATGGAATGGAGAATATGTGTGATGGGTATATGGGCACTCGACTATGGGATGGAGGATATGTATGATGGGTATAGGGGCACTGGCCTGTGGGATGGAGGATAACTATAATTTGCTATAACTAACAACACTTAGTTACTATGCCCGGGCAACGACGAGCTCTTCAGCTAGTATGATATATAGGAGGGTATGTGGTGGTTTATAATGTATATAATAGACTATGTGGGGGCTCATACTGTTTACAGAGGGGCTATGTGAAGGCTCACACTGTACATTGGGGCTCATATTTTATATAGAAATGCTATGTGTGGGATAATACTGTATATATTGTGGCTATATGGGGTCTCATACTGTATGGAGGGGGCTATATGAGGGCTCATATATATATATATAGGAGGCTATGTTGGAGCTCATACTATATTTAAGAGGCCATAGGAGAGCTCATATAATATATAAGGAACTGTGTGTGGGCTCATATAGTATATAGGGGAATGTCAGCATATTTAATTGTGCTTAATATTAAGGGATTCAATTAATATTAATATAAAATAATTATAGTGAATATGTTAATATTAATATTGAGTAGAATTAGTTTCAGCCTATTGGTTCAGCCTCAGAAACAGTTATGGTCTGTCACATGGCCCCTCCGGAAAATGAATTGCCCACCCCTGCAGTACTGTATCATGGCTTCTTTTAGAAATAGTGGTGAGCCAATCTGACACTACTCAAACTTGGCAGATCGTTAAAATTTTGCCTGAAAATTCCATCAACATCAAATTTACTCTTCGAGAATTCAATGTTCCTTCTTGTACTCTGGGATCTCTCCAGACTCAATACATAATAAACATGAGGTGAAAACAAAAAGTTATACACACCTCACTGTAGCCCTATGTCCTATCCTCTGCCTAGATCCCTTTGACCTCTTTTTTATGATATCTTCTTCACCCATCTTTTCTTTTCTCAAGGACTGATGGCACAAAGTGGACCACTGATGTCACAACACCTGTCATGGCATCGAGATGTAGGTACGTGTGCCGACTAGGGGGTGGTCCCTTTTTCGTCGCAAACAGACGGGAGACAGAAACCGATATGCGTTCAACAGGTCCTCTTTATTGGCCGTCCTCCCGATGACCACAGCAACACGACAGCTCCGTACACACAGTCCCGGGTACCTGTCACCTTCCTTCTTTCCTTTACAGTGACGTCCCACACGGTTCCATCGCTGTGGCTGCCCTAGGCCTACCACCACAGCACTTCGCCTGTCCGAGTCCGTCCGTCTGGTACCCCCGGGCTTCCTCTTTCCTGCGGCACTCCTGTCAGGGCCACCCCCCTGACTGTCTCACCTTACAGTCCCTTCCGGAGCTCTTCCCCTTTCAGTCTCTTCCTCCTTCAGTCTTCCCCTCCTCTGAACTCCTCCTCCTGGACTGGCCTCCTTCTGGAACTCTCTCTCCCTTTTTGTTCCCCTGCCTGGGAATTCCCCTCTCGAGTCCCCCATAACTCCGCCCACCATGACTTTGCAGTTTCTCTAGCATTAGCTGCTGTTAAGTCCTTTCCCTGCTTTTTTCAGTCTCCCTCTAGTGGCTAAACCTTAGTACTGCACCGTCTCCTTTTCCTGCTGTTCTTTGTCTCCCCCTAGTGGCCAAACTCAGTACTTCACCATCTTTCACTATTTCTACCTGTCTCTCCACATGTGTATACAAATTCACTTCCAAGATGTTTACTGCACATTTTACATTCACTGTTCCCCTTCAGACAGGTCCATAGGTCAGTCCACTTCCCTACAGGGACATCACAATAAGGTTCTTACTAAGCATTGTGACATTGTGATACCACAACGTACGTCCTGAGGGCTTGCTTAACGCTGGGAGCGCAGAGTGAGAATGGAAGAAGAGGACGCCGCATGCGGTGGCAGAGTAATGAAGAGACCAGAAGGATCTGTACCGGTGACCAGACAGGGGGCTATGATGGCCGCAATGGTGAGTGGTGATGTGAGTATTATTATTTTTTTCACACCTTTCCCTTGCTTTCTTCAAAGCAACAAAATACTGGACGACCATCATCTTGTTGACTTTGTATGAATATAATATAAAAAAAATCGTATCGTAGGAAGCATTCAAGGCCAATTCAATTCACCCCAGACCGATTTTGACATCTTCAAACCAACATGCAGATGTGATATAGCCTTTCTGGGGTTATTGACCCTCGTTGAGCCCCCTAACTTATGTTTCTCACCCCTATATAATAATTCTACAACTAATAAACCATCCATAGCCCGACGAGCTGAAATTCATCACAATACAGTATCTGCTCCTTCCTCTTCTCGAACATAATTAGAAAATTTGGCAGTGGCTGATCCTCGCACTCCACCTTCCCTTACAGCAATAGCGATCTTATAAAGTAAATAGAACATCTGCCGCCGTTCCCCAGCCAGATGTAAAAGAAACTTTCCAAACATTTTAATGAAGCAGGAACTTCTCCATACAATGCAAACATTTCATCCAAGGACGTCTGAATAGACTCGGAATCACGTCGGAGCTTTTCTAGCTTCTGTCTAAACAACTTTGTTTCAATATTGGGAATTGAATGGCCCCATTAAACGAACAATAGCTTTACCCATGAAATTTGTGCTTTGATAGAGACAATCCTCTCCTTAAAGGGAACCTGTCGCCAGGTTTGACCGATAGGAGATACAGCTGGGTCGCCCTCCCAGGGCCGTGAGGTACTCGGTACCGGGCCGATGTCGACGGGATGTGTCACAGCAGCGGTGACCCGGTCCATGGCCCTGGGTGCCCAATTAATAGGGGGAGTTTGAATGGTTGAATGCAGTTAATGGAATAGTTCGTGACGCCACCTGTGGTGTTCGGCAAGTGAGGTGTTAGGCCGACGCTGCATGCAGTTCCTCTGGGGCTGGTGGTGTGTTGCAGCCAAGATGGTGAAGCTCCCCACAGGTGGAGCTGTAGCCCCAGGGCAGTGTAGATGTAGCGGGAGAGGAGAGGCGTAGGCGGTGTAGGAGCTGGTACCCAGATGTAGCAGTGCGGGGTGCACTGGCGCAAGAATCAATAGAGGACACCAGGGCTTGTAATTCCAAAGCTTTACTCACAGTCTGTAGGACACACAGGTGCCTGCCTCTGTGCCGTGTCCTCCGGGTCAGGGACTCAGTCAACCTCCAGGCAAGATGGAATGCTCCCTTCCAACACTCCGCCAACATGTGCCTTTCTGAACGTCTCCTCTATAGCGCCTTTATATATGAAGTACTCCCAGTACTGAATTACACTGGAGTGCCTCCTGACAGATGTTCCCAAGAACTCTACTTGTACGGCAGACAGCTGTAGCCTGCTTCGGGGACTCCTTACTCCTGAGTCCCGGCTCACTATCCAAGTTGCTGTTGTGCCCCCAAGTCTTAGATGGGAGTAGTGCATTTACAGCCCACTACTCCACCAATGTCTGCTGCAGAACCATTAGTGTCCATACATCCTCGGGGACCAGGCCCCGGCCTTGCGCTTAGAACTTCTAGGCAGGGTTCTTCCTCTAACCCACGTCCTCTGTGTTCCCTTTTACTCCTACGTTCCGTACTTGTCTTTCTTTCTTATAGAAGCTCAGGCTTCAGTTCAATGTCTTTCTCCTTCTTTCCTTTCCCATGCCAGCTGGCTCACATCACTGAGGCAGCTGCAGCACTCCTTCCTCCATCCCTCTTCCAGGGATCTCCTTTCCTCACTCCCCTCTGAGTGACTTCCTCCCTCAGACTGACCTGTAATTCTAAACCTTCCCACTCTTTTATGTATTCTCAACTCCACTCGCCTCCCAGCATGTTTAGTGTTCCAAGCAGGGAGCCACCAAAGGTGCTCTGCTACACTCCAAGCAGGGAGCCGCAATGTGGCTTTGCTGAACTACTCTGTTGTGTGGGGTGCGAGTGTTGGAGCGTGGTCAGGAGCCTCCAACTTACCTGGATGGTGGGGCACCAAACTTCAGGAGGAGGTGCAGTACCTCTGTAGCGGCTGAGCCTCAGGGGCACCACACAGCCACCACCTTTCTGCCCCGACCTGCAAGACAAGAAAAAGAGCTTTTATCATACCCACTTCCGGGGCGGTCCAGTCCGAGGGGCATCTACTATGCCTCATTTTTAATCTGGCACTGCGAACGATCCCTGATATTCCCTTTGAAAAATTTGACCCCCAGTTAACATCCAGGTGTAACGCACGGGTAAATTTTGCTCTAATTACTGTCCATTGTTATTCAACCTATCCATCAGGTGAATGTTCAAGTTGTAACTAGAACCCCGTCTTATCTCGTAAATGCCGACATAAGTCATATTCTGGTTTGATTTTATCACCTGTAACATTTTTTGAGGGGGTTAATCTGAAAAAGCCTCAAATATGTCAAGAAGTAGAGAAGAGCCGCGTAGAGATGTATTTGAAGGCGTCAATTTGAGGAGCCATTTCGGTGTATTATTAAGCTGTTCTGTAATTACATTTTTCCAATTTAACATATATTTCTTAGATGTGTCGCAATTTGTACGACGATGAGAAACGTCCCGTTTCCTTGGATGTGATGCATTGCTGGAGAAGCCACATTGTAAAATATTCTAATTAAATGTTGCATAACACATATCACAAAAATTGCTTTTGCTCATTTGAAAATTTGGAAACAGTAACAGATTCTTGACATTTTTATATAATGATTGGGGGTTAATGAAATCATTCAAGTAAAGTCTCATCGTCACTTTTTTTCGATTTGGATTTTACGGTTTTAGAAATTGTAAATTTAATTTAAGACTTTTTTTTAATAAGGGGAGTGAATATATTGGATTAGACGAGAGTAAATATCTATATTAGCTTATGTTTCACGCACTGTAGTATTTTGGCTCTCTAACCAAAGGATGATCAAAAATAAATAGAAAAATTTCAAGGATCATTTTTGGCTTCTTTCTGGGCAAATTTCACATTCTGATTCTGAATGTATCTGAAGACAAAGTATTACTTTATTAACATCTTCGGCCCAGGATTAGGGATCAACACATTAAAGGGATTGTCCTGGACTGACATATTGGTGATAGGTCTGTAGGTAACAGCAGGTTCTCAGGATGAAGTGACGAGACGCGAGACTGGTTAAACTTTGAAAAGCAAACTCTTTATAATTTAAAGCCGCTAGGGCTATACTAAGCAACCAAAAAGGGGTAACAACAGTTGTCCTCGCAGGGACTCAGTACAACCAAACACTATTTGGAAAGAACAGGGCTAACCCGGCCGAGGCCGGTTACTATGGGGCCACGGTATGGCCGTCTATGGGTCCTTATACTCTATAATGTCACTTATCCGTCCTGACATCCCTCGGCGTCTCTGTGGAAGCTGCGTTGCTGATGAAGCTGCCTTGGCGTCTTTGATGAGGCTGCTGTGGCGTCTTTGATGAGGCTGCTGTGGAGTCTTTGATGAGGCTGCCTTGGCGTCGCAGTCGCTGGGCCCAGCTGCTGAAGATTTGGAGTAGTCTTTGGGCGCCCCAGTGCCCAGGAGGAGTTGGGGCACAACAGGCCCTGATGGAGTCCTGAGATGAAGTAACCCCCTGTTGTAACAGCAGGGTTCCGCTTGTTAGCGAGTTCAATGGGACTCCTGTCCCCAAGCAGGGTGGTGTTGCAGTGCTCAAGAGTGGTGGTTTACTGGCCGCATGCATAGCCTGGGGCTGTGTGCAGTGTCTCTGTTGATGAGGCACAGGCCCCCACTGCCGACTGCAGCGGGGTGAAGGCGGCTGTAATCGGTGATAGACAGGCCGCAACCACGGGCTGACGTGAACCGGCAGCGTCCACGGATGGCAGCGGGCAGGCCGCAACCGCGGGCCGAAGAGGAATGGCAGCAGCTGGGAGAGGGAGCAGACAGGCCGCGGAGGGCTCGAGCCCAGCAGCAACGGCCGAGGATGACCAGGGGCAAGCCGCAACCCGGGACTGGGGTGAAGAGGCAGTCCCCTGTCGGTAAGCTCGGCACCTCTTTCCTGAGGGCCACTGCGTATCTACCCACTGCTGCTGGTCGTTTCTCTCAACTGTCAGTGTCCTTCCCGCTCTCTCATGCCCCCTCCATGTCTGACATATCACCAACTGACTCCCCTGCGCGCTCCCTGTCCCTTTTATACTCGCCCCTCCCCTTGCTGTCCTGTCACTCTCAGCAGTCCACTCTCCTCCTCTGCTCCCCGGGTACTGTTTCCTTAGGAACTTAGATGGCGGTCGCCTTGGTTCCAGCCTGGACACTCTGCGGGGGTCCTCCTCCCTGCGCTCCCCCATCCTGTAAGCTCGCCAGTCCTCGGGCGAGGGCCTCAGTAGGCTTGAGTTGATCTGTGGAGGTGTCAGTTTTTGTTGCCATATTGTGGTGTAGTAACCACTGTGTTCGCTACGGGGCGCTTTGTGGATGTCCCAGGAGAAAGGATGAATGGCAGAATACTGAATGGCCATTATGTATCTCAAGGTAGGGTGCCTTGAGATGAAGGCTTGCTTATGTGCTGATCAGCAGAGGCAATGCTGAGCTGTTGCTACACTGTGTCAGCGAGAGCTATCTACAAATCCACCCAGGGATGTGTTTAAGTGTCATAATAAAGTATATGTGTATGAATGCTTGAAGGACCTGTGATGAGGTCATAGCCATGTGACCCAGTGGGTGTGGCTATGGATCATATAAGGTAGCCAGAGTAGGTCACATGAGCGAGAGCGCCTGGATCTGATTGGGCCATGTGGAATGTCCCGGCAGGTCTATGTGGAGGAAGGTGTGCTACCTTCCTGAAGACCACGTGCTGAGGCTGCTAACCCGGTGAGGCCTGTGGATATTGGCTGTATGTGAGGATGGATAAGCCTCCTGTGTTTGCTGAGGCTCCAGGACTGAGCCTGAAATCATGGACACTTATACTTGCTTTCGCCTGAGCTAAAGGCTATTCATTATGTTATGTGCTGGTTTATGGGTTATGGAGCAATAAACCCTATGAACTTTTAAAGGAACGTGCCTCCTGGTTGTCTCCCATCGCACCTAAGCGAGTTGAATCCCTACAATATAAATTGGTCCTGTCCGTATCGTTCGGGGGGTTTGCCGGCTGTTGACCGCTCGGAGCGTCTTAGTTCGACTAGGGTGGAGTCTTCTGGGGTGGTGGTCTGTGGTGGGCTAGCTGGTTCGGGCAGGCTAATTGTGTCAGTTTGTTTATCATTGAGTAGAGAGCCTCTGGTTATTGTGGGGAAGTCTTCTTCGTCATCCGGATCCCAGAACACGGGCAATGGTTCAGAGACCTGAGGAGCAGGTTCAGGTTGTTTTGGGTCGATGGAAATACAGGGCGTAGCATATTCCGATGCACTATGTGGGTAGGCAGCGTTTCATCTTTCTCGGGTTGTATTTCGTACACAGGTCCTTCAGGGTTTATACGGCGTAGGACCCGATAGGGACCCTCTTCCCAGCGTGGCTTTAATTTGCTCTGGGGATGTTGGTCTAGTATGAGTACTCGGTCTCCGCTTTGGAGGTTGGGAGGCAGAGATGAATTCTTTCCTGGGTGTTCTAAATCTTGAAGTTTGGTATGTACGATTCGATGAAGAGTTTGCAGCCTGTGCTGGTGTAATGTAAAATATCTATAAAGTATGATGTTTTCTGTAATCTTCTAGAATCCTCCATTCTATGAGAAAGTAGCCTCTCAGCTTTTGCAGCCCCCTCCTTTTGCCCCCCCCCCTTAGTAGCTGTGTGTGTACAGCGCTTTGCCTGCATCTGAAACCTTATACCGGGCATTTCCTCTCGAAGCCTTCTCCTCCTTCCCCCCCTGCACAGCTAAAGGGATGAGATCCCTTTGTTCTGGCCATGAGGCTGGCTGCAAGTATATGGGAAGTATTAGAACAAGTCGTATTGCAAAAACCATACCGCTCAGAGATATAATAACCATATCACTGCGTAGGCAGCGAAACCAGCTTACCACTCCCTAATTTTCATGATCCTAATCCCTCCAGAAACTGAGATATGGATTGCTCCCAAATGGAGTGTCTTAATTCTGGCATGCTTGGTGTTGCTGGATTCTATTCGATAAATCACAAACAGTGATGCCCTACGTGTGTTGGTACGGACTTTTCTCATTTAGATATAGTTATTCTAAGTTTTGTAGCCAAATCATAACTTAGAGAAAGGGGGTTGGATCTCACCAGACCGCCCATTTTGTGAGGTCACAGACCCTAGGCTATAAGGTATTCCCTACCAAATTCCAGTCACTGGTAGCTGGAGATTTGATGCTGACAAGACGTGCTGATGTCTTGGGATGTGTGGTTGCTGCCCATCCCCCGAGCCACATGGTCTGCCTAATACCAACTAAGCAAATGTAAGTGTTAATCTCTGTGTTTTTTAATCCTTTTGTTTTATACTGCATTGTACATACTTAATGTCTCAACTTTATAGCAACTTTTATCTATGTAATTACTGCCCACATTTTTGGGAATAAATTATAAAAATCTATTAGTTTATCTCCATGCTCTAAGAAACAAACTATGCACCTTTTTTAGAGAATCGCTACCAATTTGTGGGTTTGCCACGGACCCTCTTAATTAACTATTTGATTAAGTAAAGCGTGGCTGGTGGCAGTGTGGTGTGTGCGGTTTGTTAGGCTAGTTGGCTGCCCAGAAGGGTCTTATATTGCTGAATGAGGGGCTGGGGCCACAGCATGGATAATTCCCTTACTGCAGTAGTCTAATTGGCCATGCACAACAAGCAGCCTGTCCGGGCACTAATTATCCTAGGTGCAGTTCCCTGACTGACCTGAGGGTAAGGGGTGCCGGAGAGCTGCGAGTTCCAAAGTGGAACTGAGAAAGTGGGATATACATAAATCCCCGCAGTTCTTGGATGGTTCTTAGCAGTGGTGGGGCATCCAAAATACCCCCCTGCGGTAAATTGTTAAAGCAAGATTAGCTTGCTGTGTTTTGGTCACATGGGGCCAGTGGTGGGATAACTAAGATAAGCCCCCACTGTGCCTGTGATAGCTGGTTGCCGGCAGTGCGTCACATGCCTCCGTCCGCTGACAAAACCGTGTCAGTAGTTGGATCGTGGCGTACTGGTGGCACCGGCCGCGCTGTTCCTCACATATTGGTGGCACAGCGGTTAATCCTAGAGCATTGGGATAATCCTAGAGCATTAGCGATTTGGTTTGAGCAATCATTCCTCTCACTAAAGACCTGCACGGTTCCTGCGGGAATCCTGCATCATAGGTTTTGGAGAACAGACTCAGTGGTTACTAGTCCTGAGACATTTTTTTGTACTTGCAAGTATTCCCTCCCTTCTTCTTCATTTTTCTTTTCTATCTTTTATTTGGCAACCATGGCGGCAAAAGGAGAACCCTAGTACAAACAGCAGAGTAGCGAGGCATTGACGCCACAAACAAAACCAGAGACCAACTGATCGCGGTTCTGGTGCAGCTGGACAACGACCAGAGCCCTGAGGACGCAGCAGCTTTCCCAAGTGACACTGGGGCTGCAGCAGAGGCTCCACTCCTGAGCGCTGGCCCCACATTCAACCATAGCGGACTGGACCCCTACCTGCAAGCGGCCTTGGACACACTCCCCGCCGAAGACAGTTTGGGACGGGTGAGGCTGATCCAGCAATATCGGCAGGAGGCCCAAGCCGAGCGGGAGGCCAAAAGAGCCGAGCGCCAGGCGCAGAGGGCTCATGAACTGGAGCTGCTCCAGCGGGGAGGGTGAATGGCCCCACAGCCCAAAGCAGTGAGCCCAGCAGCGTTCAGACTCCTAAACCCCGGCCAGAGCATTTTCCCGTGATGGAAAAGGACGGGGACTTGGACACGTTTCTGCGAGCCTTTGAGAAACCCTGCAGACAGTACCAGCTGCCTAGAGCACAATGGGCCAGGTACTTGACCCCAGGGCTAAAAGGCAAAGCTCTGGAGGCGTTTGCTTCTCTTCTGCCAGAAGACGATGACAACAAGGATGCCATCAAGCAGGCCCTGATCGCCAAGTACCGGCTGACACCGGAGGTATACCGAAAGAAGTTCCGGAACCTCCAACGTGGCCCACACGATAGCTATAGTGATGTGGTGCAAGGACTCAGGACCCACTTTGACCAGTGGATCCATGGACTGTCAGTGAACACCTTTGAGCTGCTACGGGACCTGATGATCAAAGACCAGTTCCTGCATCTCTGCCCAGCTGAGGTCCGACAGTTCATCCTGGGCTAGGAACCAACGAATGCGGACAAAGCGGTGCAGATCGCCGACTACTATGAGGCCAACTGGAAGCCTGAGACGCGGAGGCCAGTCACCACCAGCTGGAGAGGGGGTAAGCCTGCAACCAACCCCAGTGCCCCAGCTAGCCGTCACTCCGGAGGCCCTGGTCCAGTTGGCAATGCCAGGCCTATTACTGACAGTCGCAAGTTTTACAACTGCAATCGGACTGGTCACCTCCGTTCCACCTGTCCGGAAAAGCCGAAGAACACCCCAGCCAAGGCCCCTGGGCCCAATGCCTCGATTCTTTTGGTGGGAGGTGTGGTTGGGAGGATTGATGACAACGTTCAACCCATCCAGGTGGGGACACATCTTGCTGCAGGCCCCAAGGATACCGGGGCTGAACAAACCCTCATCCGTCCTGGACTGGCGGCCCCTGAAGAGTTTGTTGAGGGGAAAATCCTGACTGTCACCGGGATTGGAGGCACCCGTTGTCCCTTGCCAGTGGCCCGGGTATTTCTTGATTGGGGTGCTGGGAGCGGGTTGAGGGAAGTGGGAGTGTCTGAAAACCTGCCCACTGATATTTTATTGGGGACTGACTTGGGGAGGATGGTTGCATACTACGTCCCTGACATCCCTCCCCAGCCTGATAATAAGGGTAACGTTAACCCTGATGATGATGATGATGATGGGAAACTGAATGTGTTACCAGCTAATGACATGATGAGTAATGATGCAACTAACAATCATTCTCTCCCCAGGAATGATGCTGATGGCGATGTAACTGTACCAAAGAAATCTGATAACCATTCTTTTCCTAGGAATGATGATGTATCTGTGCCGACTGAACCTGTTAACCATTTCTTTGAAACGGTAGATGTGTCCACAGATACCGAAGTGCTCAGCCCTGTCACTCTGCGGAGTGAGATGGCTGAGGAACCCCTGGCAGGAGCAAGCAACGGTGCTCAAGGAAATGAGGAGGTGCATGGGGACCATGAGGAAGGTAATGCCATGCTGCTGACCAGTGCCACCGAGGAAGGTAACTGGCCCATAAGTAGCACGGCTCCTGAAGTGTTTGGGGTGGATGGGAAGGTAGAGTCCATTGCAGCACCGACTTTTGGGTCTGTAGAAACCCTCAGGGAGACAGCATATGTAGCAGCTGTCACATGCAGTCAGAGTGCCAAGATCGCAGGTAGCGCCCTGTCTTCTGGACCCCCTTCTTCATCGAGGATCTGCTTGATCGGTTGGCAAAAGCAAGGTACATATCCATCATGGATTTGAGTCAGGGATACTGGCAGATCCCCTGAGCCCTGAGGCGCAGGAGAAATCCGCCTTTATCACCCCCTTTGGACTGTACGAGTCCACAGTCATACCCTTCAGCATGAAAAATGCCCCTGCCACTTTCCAGCGGATGGTCAACCACCTGCTCGAGGGACTGGAGGAGTATGCAGTGGCGTAATTTGACGACATTGCCATCTTCAGTTCCACCTGGGAGGAACACCTTCAGCATCTCCAGGAGGTGCTCAAGCGTCTTCACCAGGCAGGCCTGACTATCAAGCCGGGAAAGTGCCAGATGGGCATGAGAGAGGTCCACTACCTGGGGAGCCGAGTAGGCGGGGGTTCCATGAGTCCGGAGCCAGAAAAGGTGGACGCAATCGTGTCCTGGCCCACCCCCAGGACCAAGAAACAGGTGAAGTCCTTCTTGGGCACTGCAGGGTACTATAGGCGGTTCGTGCAGGTCTATAGCGCCCTTGCAAAACCCTTGACCGACCTCACCAAGCAGAGGCTACCCCAAACAGTCAACTGGACAGATGACTGTGAGGCGGCCTTCGAAGCTTTGAAAGCAGCCCTGTGCAGCTTTCCAGTGTTGAGAGCAGTCGACAGCAGTCGCCCGTTTCTGGTACAGACCAACGCCAGCGAGTTTGGTCTCGGTGCTGTGCTCAGCCAGGTCAACTCGGGGAACCAGGAGCACCCTGTGTTGTATCTGAGCTGGAAACTTTTGCCAAGGGAAGTGGCATGCTCAACCATCGAGAAGGAGTGTCTGACCATGGTGTGGGCACTGCAACGCTTGCAGCCCTACCTGTACGGGCGCACCTTCACAGTGGTTACCGATCACAACCCTCTGAGCTTGTTGCACACAGTGTCCGGAACCAATGGAAGGTTGCTCCGCTGGAGCCTTGCCCTTCAACAGTACGACTTTACTGTACAACCCAAAAAGGGCAGCGAACTTGGAAATGCTGATGGGTTGTCCCACCGGGGTGAACCCGCTGAAGTGCGCATGGCCGATTACCGTCAGGTAATGCCTCCGTAGCGCCCTCTAAAGGGAGAGGTGTAATGTAAAATGTCTAAAAAGTATGATGTTTTCTGTAATCTTCTAGAATCCTCCATTCTATGAGAACGTAGCCTCTCAGCTTTTGCAGCCCCCTCCTTTTGCGCCCCCTTAGTAGCTGTGTGTGTACAGCTCTCTGCCTGCATCTGAAACCTTATACCGGGCATTTCCTCTCAAAGCCTTCTCCTCCTTCCCCCCCTGCACAGCCAAAGGGAAGAGATCCCTTTGTTTTGGCCATGAGCCTGGCTGCAAGCATATTGGAAGTAATAGAACAAGTCGTATTGCAAAAACCATACCCCTCATAGATATAATAACCATATCACTGCGTAGGCAACAAAACCAGCTTACCACTCCCTAATTTTCATGATCTTAATCCCTCCAGAAACTGAGATATGATTGCTCCCAAATGGAGTGTCTTAATTATGGCATGTTTGGTGTTGCTGGATTCTATTCGATATATCACAAACAATGATGCCCTATGTGTGTTGGTACGGGCTTTTCTCGATTAGATATAGTTATTCTAAGTTTTGTAGCCAAATCATAACTTAGAGAAAGGGGGTTGGACCTCACCAGACCACCCATTTCATGAGGTCACAGACCCTAGGCTATAAGGTATTCCCTACCAAATTCCAGTGAGTGGTAGCTGGAGATTTGATGCTGACAAGACGTGCTGATGTCTTGGGATGTGTGGTTGCTGCCCATCCCCCGAGCCACATGGTCTGCCTAATACCAACTAAGCAAAAGTAAGTGATAATCTCTGTTTTTTAATCCTTTTGTTTTATACTGCATTGTACATACTTAATGTCTCAACTTTATAGCAACTTTTATCTATGTAATTACTGCCCATATTTTTGGGAATAAATTGAAAAAATCTATTAGTTTGTCTCCATGCTCTAAGAGATGAACTCTGTGCCTTTTTTAGAGAATCGCTACTAATTTGAGGGTTCACCATGGACCCTTTTAATTAACTCTTTGATTAAGTAAAGCGTGGCTGGTTGCAGCGTGGTGTTTGCGGTTGGTTAGGCTAGTTGGCAGCCCGGAAGGGTCTTATATTGCTGAATGAGGGGCTGGGGCCACAGCATGGATAATTCCCTTACTGTAGTAGTCTAATTGGCCGTGCACAACAAGCAGCCCATCCAGCGACTAATTATCCTGGGCGCAGTTCCCTGACTGACCTGAGGGTAAGGGGGCGCCGTAGAGCTGCGAGTTCCAAAGTGGAACTGAGAAAGTGGGATATACATAATTCCCCGCAGTTCTTGGAAGGTTGGTAGCAGTGGTGGGGCATCCAAAATGCCCCCCTGCGGTAAATTGTTAAAGCAAGATTAACTTGCTGTGTTTTGGTCACATGGGGCCAGTGGTGGGATAACTAAGATAAGCCCCCACTGTGCCTGTGATAGCTGGTTGCCGGCAGTGCGTCACATGCCTCCGTCCGCTGACAAAACCGTGTCAGTAGTTGGATCGTGGCGTACTGGTGGCACCGGCCGCGCTGTTCCTCACATATTGGTGGCACAGCGGTTAATCCTAGAGCATTGGGATAATCCTAGAGCATTAGCGATTTGGTTTGAGCAATCATTCCTCTCACTAAAGACCTGCACGGTTCCTGCGGGAATCCTGCATCATAGGTTTTGGAGAACAGACTCAGTGGTTACTAGTCCTGAGACATTTTTTTGTACTTGCAAGTATTCCCTCCCTTCTTCTTCATTTTTCTTTTCTATCTTTTATTTGGCAACCATGGCGGCAAAAGGAGAACCCTAGTACAAACAGCAGAGTAGCGAGGCATTGACGCCACAAACAAAACCAGAGACCAACTGATCGCGGTTCTGGTGCAGCTGGACAACGACCAGAGCCCTGAGGACGCAGCAGCTTTCCCAAGTGACACTGGGGCTGCAGCAGAGGCTCCACTCCTGAGCGCTGGCCCCACATTCAACCATAGCGGACTGGACCCCTACCTGCAAGCGGCCTTGGACACACTCCCCGCCGAAGACAGTTTGGGACGGGTGAGGCTGATCCAGCAATATCGGCAGGAGGCCCAAGCCGAGCGGGAGGCCAAAAGAGCCGAGCGCCAGGCGCAGAGGGCTCATGAACTGGAGCTGCTCCAGCGGGGAGGGTGAATGGCCCCACAGCCCAAAGCAGTGAGCCCAGCAGCGTTCAGACTCCTAAACCCCGGCCAGAGCATTTTCCCGTGATGGAAAAGGACGGGGACTTGGACACGTTTCTGCGAGCCTTTGAGAAACCCTGCAGACAGTACCAGCTGCCTAGAGCACAATGGGCCAGGTACTTGACCCCAGGGCTAAAAGGCAAAGCTCTGGAGGCGTTTGCTTCTCTTCTGCCAGAAGACGATGACAACAAGGATGCCATCAAGCAGGCCCTGATCGCCAAGTACCGGCTGACACCGGAGGTATACCGAAAGAAGTTCCGGAACCTCCAACGTGGCCCACACGATAGCTATAGTGATGTGGTGCAAGGACTCAGGACCCACTTTGACCAGTGGATCCATGGACTGTCAGTGAACACCTTTGAGCTGCTACGGGACCTGATGATCAAAGACCAGTTCCTGCATCTCTGCCCAGCTGAGGTCCGACAGTTCATCCTGGGCTAGGAACCAACGAATGCGGACAAAGCGGTGCAGATCGCCGACTACTATGAGGCCAACTGGAAGCCTGAGACGCGGAGGCCAGTCACCACCAGCTGGAGAGGGGGTAAGCCTGCAACCAACCCCAGTGCCCCAGCTAGCCGTCACTCCGGAGGCCCTGGTCCAGTTGGCAATGCCAGGCCTATTACTGACAGTCGCAAGTTTTACAACTGCAATCGGACTGGTCACCTCCGTTCCACCTGTCCGGAAAAGCCGAAGAACACCCCAGCCAAGGCCCCTGGGCCCAATGCCTCGATTCTTTTGGTGGGAGGTGTGGTTGGGAGGATTGATGACAACGTTCAACCCATCCAGGTGGGGACACATCTTGCTGCAGGCCCCAAGGATACCGGGGCTGAACAAACCCTCATCCGTCCTGGACTGGCGGCCCCTGAAGAGTTTGTTGAGGGGAAAATCCTGACTGTCACCGGGATTGGAGGCACCCGTTGTCCCTTGCCAGTGGCCCGGGTATTTCTTGATTGGGGTGCTGGGAGCGGGTTGAGGGAAGTGGGAGTGTCTGAAAACCTGCCCACTGATATTTTATTGGGGACTGACTTGGGGAGGATGGTTGCATACTACGTCCCTGACATCCCTCCCCAGCCTGATAATAAGGGTAACGTTAACCCTGATGATGATGATGATGATGATGGGAAACTGAATGTGTTACCAGCTAATGACATGATGAGTAATGATGCAACTAACAATCATTCTCTCCCCAGGAATGATGCTGATGGCGATGTAACTGTACCAAAGAAATCTGATAACCATTCTTTTCCTAGGAATGATGATGTATCTGTGCCGACTGAACCTGTTAACCATTTCTTTGAAACGGTAGATGTGTCCACAGATACCGAAGTGCTCAGCCCTGTCACTCTGCGGAGTGAGATGGCTGAGGAACCCCTGGCAGGAGCAAGCAACGGTGCT
This sequence comes from Dendrobates tinctorius, assembly GCF_039654945.1. NCBI lineage: Eukaryota > Metazoa > Chordata > Amphibia > Anura > Dendrobatidae > Dendrobates > Dendrobates tinctorius. The sequence goes on from NW_027361882.1 coordinate 1,109,736, forward strand.
CAAGGAAATGAGGAGGTGCATGGGGACCATGAGGAAGGTAATGCCATGCTGCTGACCAGTGCCACCGAGGAAGGTAACTGGCCCATAAGTAGCACGGCTCCTGAAGTGTTTGGGGTGGATGGGAAGGTAGAGTCCATTGCAGCACCGACTTTTGGGTCTGTAGAAACCCTCAGGGAGACAGCATATGTAGCAGCTGTCACATGCAGTCAGAGTGCCAAGATCGCAGGTAGCGCCCTGTCTTCTGGACCCCCTTCTTCATCGAGGATCTGCTTGATCGGTTGGCAAAAGCAAGGTACATATCCATCATGGATTTGAGTCAGGGATACTGGCAGATCCCCTGAGCCCTGAGGCGCAGGAGAAATCCGCCTTTATCACCCCCTTTGGACTGTACGAGTCCACAGTCATACCCTTCAGCATGAAAAATGCCCCTGCCACTTTCCAGCGGATGGTCAACCACCTGCTCGAGGGACTGGAGGAGTATGCAGTGGCGTAATTTGACGACATTGCCATCTTCAGTTCCACCTGGGAGGAACACCTTCAGCATCTCCAGGAGGTGCTCAAGCGTCTTCACCAGGCAGGCCTGACTATCAAGCCGGGAAAGTGCCAGATGGGCATGAGAGAGGTCCACTACCTGGGGAGCCGAGTAGGCGGGGGTTCCATGAGTCCGGAGCCAGAAAAGGTGGACGCAATCGTGTCCTGGCCCACCCCCAGGACCAAGAAACAGGTGAAGTCCTTCTTGGGCACTGCAGGGTACTATAGGCGGTTCGTGCAGGTCTATAGCGCCCTTGCAAAACCCTTGACCGACCTCACCAAGCAGAGGCTACCCCAAACAGTCAACTGGACAGATGACTGTGAGGCGGCCTTCGAAGCTTTGAAAGCAGCCCTGTGCAGCTTTCCAGTGTTGAGAGCAGTCGACAGCAGTCGCCCATTTCTGGTACAGACCAACGCCAGCGAGTTTGGTCTCGGTGCTGTGCTCAGCCAGGTCAACTCGGGGAACCAGGAGCACCCTGTGTTGTATCTGAGCTGGAAACTTTTGCCAAGGGAAGTGGCATGCTCAACCATCGAGAAGGAGTGTCTGACCATGGTGTGGGCACTGCAACGCTTGCAGCCCTACCTGTACGGGCGCACCTTCACAGTGGTTACCGATCACAACCCTCTGAGCTTGTTGCACACAGTGTCCGGAACCAATGGAAGGTTGCTCCGCTGGAGCCTTGCCCTTCAACAGTACGACTTTACTGTACAACCCAAAAAGGGCAGCGAACTTGGAAATGCTGATGGGTTGTCCCACCGGGGTGAACCCGCTGAAGTGCGCATGGCCGATTACCGTCAGGTAATGCCTCCGTAGCGCCCTCTAAAGGGGGAGGTGTAATGTAAAATGTCTAAAAAGTATGATGTTTTCTGTAATCTTCTAGAATCCTCCATTCTATGAGAACGTAGCCTCTCAGCTTTTGCAGCCCCCTCCTTTTGCGCCCCCTTAGTAGCTGTGTGTGTACAGCTCTCTGCCTGCATCTGAAACCTTATACCGGGCATTTCCTCTCAAAGCCTTCTCCTCCTTCCCCCCCTGCACAGCCAAAGGGAAGAGATCCCTTTGTTTTGGCCATGAGCCTGGCTGCAAGCATATTGGAAGTAATAGAACAAGTCGTATTGCAAAAACCATACCCCTCATAGATATAATAACCATATCACTGCGTAGGCAACAAAACCAGCTTACCACTCCCTAATTTTCATGATCTTAATCCCTCCAGAAACTGAGATATGATTGCTCCCAAATGGAGTGTCTTAATTATGGCATGTTTGGTGTTGCTGGATTCTATTCGATATATCACAAACAATGATGCCCTATGTGTGTTGGTACGGGCTTTTCTCGATTAGATATAGTTATTCTAAGTTTTGTAGCCAAATCATAACTTAGAGAAAGGGGGTTGGACCTCACCAGACCACCCATTTCATGAGGTCACAGACCCTAGGCTATAAGGTATTCCCTACCAAATTCCAGTGAGTGGTAGCTGGAGATTTGATGCTGACAAGACGTGCTGATGTCTTGGGATGTGTGGTTGCTGCCCATCCCCCGAGCCACATGGTCTGCCTAATACCAACTAAGCAAAAGTAAGTGATAATCTCTGTTTTTTAATCCTTTTGTTTTATACTGCATTGTACATACTTAATGTCTCAACTTTATAGCAACTTTTATCTATGTAATTACTGCCCATATTTTTGGGAATAAATTGAAAAAATCTATTAGTTTGTCTCCATGCTCTAAGAGATGAACTCTGCGCCTTTTTTAGAGAATCGCTACTAATTTGAGGGTTCACCATGGACCCTTTTAATTAACTCTTTGATTAAGTAAAGCGTGGCTGGTTGCAGCGTGGTGTTTGCGGTTGGTTAGGCTAGTTGGCAGCCCGGAAGGGTCTTATATTGCTGAATGAGGGGCTGGGGCCACAGCATGGATAATTCCCTTACTGTAGTAGTCTAATTGGCCGTGCACAACAAGCAGCCCATCCAGCGACTAATTATCCTGGGCGCAGTTCCCTGACTGACCTGAGGGTAAGGGGGCGCCGTAGAGCTGCGAGTTCCAAAGTGGAACTGAGAAAGTGGGATATACATAATTCCCCGCAGTTCTTGGAAGGTTGGTAGCAGTGGTGGGGCATCCAAAATGCCCCCCTGCGGTAAATTGTTAAAGCAAGATTAACTTGCTGTGTTTTGGTCACATGGGGCCAGTGGTGGGATAACTAAGATAAGCCCCCACTGTCCCTGTGATAGTCGGTTGCCGGCAGTGCGTTGCGTCCCTCCGTCCGCTGACAAACCCATGTCAGTGATGGGATCGTGGCGTATTGGTGGCACCGGCCATGCTGTTCCTCACAGCCGGTGATTTCGGACCCATGATGATACCCAAGTCCAGGGCTGAGGTTCCTCTGGGTCCAACTCTACCTCCGTGATCCCCTTGCCCTCGCTCCGAACAACAGGGAATAAGAGGTATAGCCGGTAACTCGATTTACTCGGTTGTTATAGACCCATACTAGTTCAGGGACATATTGGGGCCAACGGGCCTTCTTGTCACTCTCCAGAGTATGCAACATTTGGATCAAAGTCCGATTAAATCGCTCGCAGGCCCCGTTTCCCTGCGGGGGTGGTATGGCGTGGTCCTGGATTTGTCAATACCGTAGAGATGGTGTAGTTCCTCCATTATTTTTCCCAAAAAACATGCTCCTTGATCGGAATGTATCTGTTGAGGGCAGCCGTAAACTTGTATAAAGTTTCTACAAATTGCAGAGGCAGCTGACTCTGCGGTCTAGTCTCGAGTGGGGGTGACCACAGCGAATTTAGTGAAATGGTCTACTATGACGAGGCAGTTTTCATACCCCTGGAATGTGGGACCAATGGTCAGGTAATCCACCGTCAGAAGCTCGAGGGGCGCTGAGGTCACGATTGTTTGTACTGGGGCTCGCTGTGCGGGCGTTTTAGCTAATTTGCATAGGCGACAGATCCGGCAAGTCTCGCCCACAACAGCATGCAAGCGTGGATGGTAAATTTTCTGTTGTAACCATTGCAAGGCCTTTTGAGCTCCGAAATGAGCACCTTTTTCGTGGACTTCTCAAGCCAGTTCGTTAAATTGGGCTCCTGGCGTAACTACCTGCCAAGTCGTCATAGATGTTGTTCGTGATGTCATTTTACAATTCAATAGTCCCTTTCGGATAACCAGACTCTCCCAATGTCGTAACATCAGCAACATGTCCTGAGTCAAAGTCTGTCTTTGAGAGTCAGTGGGCAATTTGCCAGCGGTTACCCATTTCCGGAGAAGCCCAATTTCTTCAGCTTCTTGCTGCTGTTGGATCCACTTATCCCAGGATTGTTCCAGCATGCCCCTTAGGTTCTCAATGAGAGGTACTTCCAGGGTGGCAGCTGTAAACTCAGCAGAGGTGAGGGCAAACGGTATCTCTTCCCCTTCAGGTTCGTCGTCTCGACCGTTCCCTGGGGTTGTATGTCAAATCCTGGAGAGAGCATCAGCGTGTACATTCTCGGCCCCTCTTTTATAGATAATTTTATATTTGAATTTCGCCATCCGGGCCACCCATCTTTGTTCCAGAGCTCCAGTTTGGCGTTTTCCAAATGGGCCAGCGGGTTATTGTCGGTCCGCACCACTACCTCGGAGCCCACCAGGTACTCTGCGAACCGCTCTGTCATGGCCCACACTACTGCGAGGAACTCGAGCTTAAAGGAGCTGTAATTGTCAGGGTTGCGCTCGGAATCATGGAGTGAGCGGCTTCCATACGCGATCACTCTCTCCCGGCCATCTTGAACTTGTGACAACACAGCCCCCAGCCCGTGAAGACTCCAGTCAGTGTGCAGGATGAACGATTGCGAGAAATCCGCATAAGCCAATACCAGAGCATCTGAAAGCGCAGCCTTAAGGTCTTGGAAGGCCTCTTCTTGAGGTTGTCGCCACTGGATTTTTCGTCCATTTGCCCCAGCGGGAGCCCCTGTTATGATTGAGTCACCGAGGAGGAAAAAACAAAACACAAGCTCAGCCCAGAAAATCAGAGAGGTTGGAAATTAGCGGATTGCAGACCCCTAATCCTATCACACAACTAGCAGTAGCCGTGGAGTGTTCCTATGGTGATCCTAGACACCTAGTCACAGCCGGAGATCTAAATAAGCCTAAAGAGAGAAAAGAGAAAAACTGACTGCCCCAGAGCAGACCCCAAAGCAATAGGCAGCCCCCAACATATAATTACGGTGAAACAAGATGAAAACACTAACACAGATAGAAAGGTAGGTTGAGCAAACAATGGGGCCCAAGCTAACTAAAAAGGACAGGACAAAAAAGCTGCTGTCTGCAATCCGAGAAAACCCTGCTAAAAATATTACCAAAACAACTTATAAGCAAAAAGGACCCTGAAGTCACTAGACTTCAAACCCTATATCAGCACTGAAAGCAGAGCAAAAGAGAACACTGATCAAGGAATAAGAATCCAGCACACCCCCGACCGGGGATGGCTGAACTCAAAAAAACAAGGTAAACAAAACCAAAACTAATAAGTTCAATAGCAGAGCAAAAACGTATCTTTGGGAAGCAGGAATCAGACTGGTCTCCAAGAATCCAGCAGAGAAATCACCAGCCACTCAGAAGGGCGTCAGCTGTCTTATATCCAGTCTGAAGTTCCTGTTACCCAGTCACAATCCACCTGATCAGGTGTTTGGTTTCTTTCATCCAAATCAGCCTCACTACCTTCCTTAAACAGAAGAGGGAGATCCTCGGACACAAAAGGTGAATGAACAGATAAGCTCACAACAAGCCCCCTTCAGCAGGTCGTGCAGAGCTCGAGCTCGGTATGCAAAATTCTTTACAAAACGACAGTAGTATCCGGCCAACCCCAGGAAGGCCCACACGTTTTTTATCGTCTCGGGGGTAGGCCATCCCTGAATGACAGAAACCTTTCCCTGGGACGGCCTTACGCCCTCCGCCGAGACGACATGGCCCAGATATTCGAGCTGGGTGCGAAATAGGTGGCATTTTTGGAGTTCTACCTTCAACCCGTACTTTTGCAGCCGGCCGAGTATCTGCCCCATCCACTTCAGGTGGTCCTCAAATGTGGCAGCATAAATGATGATATCGTCCAGGTATATCAATGTGGCCTCAAAATTGAGATCTCCCAGACACTGCTCCATCAACTGCTGAAAGGTCCCCGGGGCGTTGGCCAGTCCAAACAGCATTCGATTGAGCTCAAATAGTCCCATAGGAAGTATGAACGCCGTCTTAGCCCTGTCTTCTTCTGACATGGGCACCTGCCAGTACCCACTGGCCAGGTCCAAAGTAGAAAAGTACATCACCTTCCCCAAGGTGGACAGGGATTCTTCTATTCGGGGCAGTGGATACGAGTCTTTGGTGTTGCAAGCATTCAGCTTTCGATAGTCCACGCAGAATTGTAAGGTGCCATCCTTTTTGCGGACCAACACAATGGGAGCTGCCCAGGGGCTTTGGCTTTCTCGAATCATTCCCTTTCGTAGTGTCCGGCCCGGACACTCTGCGGGGGTCCTCCTCCCTACAGGTGAGTAATATGAGATTGGTGGGGGTATGGCACATGGCATCCCCACTAATCTGCTGTTATCAGTCGTCTTATAAATATCCTTTACAGACGGAGAGGCAGCACTATATGATATATGATATATATATGATATTTGTCCATAAAGAAAAAGAGAAGGCCCCGCAATGGCTGGGTGCCTCAACTAGCAGAGTGACTGTCCATATCACTGTCAAACTTACTTTTTGGCAGTGATATGGACAGTCACTCTGCTAGTTGAGGCACCCAGCCATTGCGGGGCCTTCTCTTTTTCTTTATGGACAAATATATTTAAACCCCCTTATATCTATTTGTATAACTCCCCTGATGAATCCCCGTTATTGGGGAGGAAACGCGTAGGGAGCAAATACCCCTTCTGATCACTGGGGGTGACACTGTAGGGTCCATTTGGGGTCTGTCCTTGTAAGGGCAGGAGTAATACCTGGGCACAACAGGGAGGATAGGGAAAACTGCACACCTGTAACCCTTTAATCTCCTTTTCCACATGCTGTCTTGTGCTGCTATATGGACCCGAATACCCGGCAGGGGACCTCTGAAAAATACGCCGGGGCATCTATGTCCATGAGTAATGGTGAGACCGAACCATTTTTTAAATGAGCACTGATACGCATGAGCACTATTATGTCTGTTTATGTGTTGTTTATGTGATGTCTCAGGTTTTAATGAATTATTAAAGGTTATGTTTTATTTTGAATGGGAATCCTTCAAGCTACTGACATTTCACCCCTGAGGGTTGTACATGTGGTATTAAGCATTCTTTGCCACAGCTGATCTTCTCATCTCTAATCATCAGAAGAAAACCTCGCCTGCATCCTCACCATAAAATTCAGCATCAGAAGTATGCAAAAGAGCATCTAAATAAGCCTGATGCATTTTGGAAACAAGTCCTGCTTACTGATGAGTTTAAAGTAGACCTCTTTGGCCACAATGATCAAAAGTCTGTGTGGAGAAAAAAGGAAACAGAATTTCAGGAAAACAATATCTCGCCAACAATTAAGCATGGCGGTGGATCAATCATGATTTGGGGTCGTGTTGCTGCCAATGGCATGGGGAACATTTCCCGGTTAGAGGGAAAAATGTATTCAATGGAATATCAATAAATTCGTTATGCAAACAAAACCATCTGTAAAAAGCTGAAGTTGAAAAGATGATGGCTTCTACAAATTGGTAATAATCCTAAAAACATGTCAAAATCGCTGAAGGTTTTACATTGGCCCTCACAGTTCCCTGATCTGAACATCATTGAAAATCTGTGGTTAGACCTCAAAGGAGCAGTGTGTGCAAGACGGCTCAGGAATCTCACAGAACTGGAAAAATTCTCCAAGGATGAACGGATGAAAATCCCTCAAACAAGAAGCTACAAAAAGCGTTTACAAGCTGTGATACTTTCAAAACTTTTGCATCAGCTCATTTTCATTTTTGTAATTTTTCTAATGTAAAAGATGAAAAAATATATATATTGTTTGCCTAAAATACAAAGTAAATATGTCATCTTTAACTTTATCATTTCATCTTCAACTTGCTTAACTGTTAACAGTAAATGTAATTTTGACCAAGGGTGCACAAACTTTGAAAGTCACTGTATATATAACGTTTAATAGACAAGTCTCCGGAAAAAAATGCTGTGAGTGAGAGAAGTAGATTTGCATCTAAATTAAGTGCAGCTGCTTCCTAGAAATGAAAAGTGTTACTGGAGATCCAGAGGTGTCAGATTTAGGAAGTAAGAGGAATTACTCAGCTGCGGGATCATTTCAGGTAAGAAGTCTGAAAATGTCATAACATTTTAAACAGAAACCACACATTAAAATTTTGATTAAAGTCAGTCCAAGGTAAGTGAGTAAATGTAATTGTAATTAAGCTGTAATTCAGAAGACAAAATAAGAATCTGAGCAGAAATAGGTTCTGCTAATCAGTGAAAAATGTCTATTGCAAAGGGGCGGTAAACTCAAAGGAAGGTAAGAACAATAATAATGAGCAACTCTCCACAGCATACAGCATAATCTGTAATGTCCACTATTCAAATATTATAGTAGTCATATTCTAGCACATAGGGGCAGTAATATAGTAGTTATATTCTTGTATATAGGGACAGTATTATAGTAGTTATATTCTTGTACATAGGGACAGTATTATTGTAGTTATATTCTTGCACATAGGGGGCAGTATTATAGTAGTTATATTCTTGCACATAGGGGGCAGTATTATAGTAGTTATATTCTTGTACATAGGGGGCAGTATTATAGTAGTTATATTCTTGTACATAGGAGTAGTATTATAGTAGTTATATTCTTGTACATAGGGGGCAGTATTATAGTAGTTATATTCTTGTACATAGGAGCAGTATTATAGTAGTTATATTCTTGTACATAGGAGCAGTATTATAGTAGTTATATTCTTGTACCTAGGGGCAGTATTATAGTAGTTATATTCTTGTACATAGGTGGCAGTATTATAGTAGTTATATTCTTGTACATAGGAGCAGTATTATAGTAGTTATATTCTTGTACATAGAGGACAGTATTATAGTAGTTACATTCTTGTACCTAGGGGCAGTATTATAGTAGTTATATTCTTGTACCTAGGGGCAGTATTATAGTAGTTATATACATATATATAGAGGCAGTATTATAGTAGTTATATTCTTGTACATAGGAGCAGTATTATAGTAGTTATATTCTTGTACATAGGAGCAGTATTATAGTAGATATATTCTTGTACATAGGAGCAGTATTATAGTAGTTATATTCTTGTACATAGGAGCAGTATTATAGTAGTTATATTCTTGTACATAGGGGCAGTATTATAGTAGTTATATTCTTGTACATAGGGACAATATTATAGTAGTTATATTCTTGTACATAGGAGCAGTATTATAGTAGTTATATTCTTGTACATAGGAGCAGTATTATAGTAGATATATTCTTGTACATAGGAGCAGTATTATAGTAGTTATATTCTTGTACATAGGAGCAGTATTATAGTAGTTATATTCTTGTACATAGGGGCAGTATTATACTAGTTATATTCTTGTACATAGGAGCAGTATCATAGTAGTTATATTCTTGTACATAGGTGGCAGTATTATAGTAGTTATATTCTTGTACATAGGAGCAGTATTATAGTAGTTATATTCTTGTACATAGAGGACAGTATTATAGTAGTTATATTCTTGTACCTAGGGGCAGTATTATAGTAGTTATATTCTTGTACATAGGAGCAGTATTATAGTAGTTATATTCTTGTACATAGGGGCAGTATTATAGTAGTTATATTCTTGTACATAGGAGCAGTATTATAGTAGTTATATTCTTGTACATAGAGGACAGTATTATAGTAGTTATATTCTTGTACATAGGTGGCAGTATTATAGTAGTTATATTCTTGTACATAGGTGGCAGTATTATAGTAGTTATATTCTTGTACATAGGAGCAGTATTATAGTAGTTATATTCTTGTACATAGAGGACAGTATTATAGTAGTTATATTCTTGTACCTAGGGGCAGTATTATAGTAGTTATATTCTTGTACATAGGGGCAGTATTATAGTAGTTATATTCTTGTACATAGGTGGCAGTATTATAGTAGTTATATTCTTGTACATAGGAGCAGTATTATAGTAGTTATATTCTTGTACATAGGTGGCAGTATTATAGTAGTTATATTCTTGTACATAGGAGCAGTATTATAGTAGTTATATTCTTGTACATAGAGGACAGTATTATAGTAGTTATATTCTTGTACATAGAGGACAGTATTATAGTAGTTATATTCTTGTACATAGGTGGCAGTATTATAGTAGTTATATTCTTGTACATAGGAGCAGTATTATAGTAGTTATATTCTTGTACATAGAGGACAGTATTATAGTAGTTATATTCTTGTACATAGAGGACAGTATTATAGTAGTTATATTCTTGTACCTAGGGGCAGTATTATAGTAGTTATATTCTTGTACATAGGAGCAGTATTATAGTAGTTATATTCTTGTACATAGGTGGTAGTATTATAGTAGTTATATTCTTGTACATAGGAGCAGTATTATAGTAGTTATATTCTTGTACATAGAGGACAGTATTATAGTAGTTATATTCTTGTACCTAGGGGCAGTATTATAGTAGTTATATTCTTGTACATAGGGGCAGTATTATAGTAGTTATATTCTTGTACATAGGAGCAGTATTATAGTAGTTATATTCTTGTACATAGGAGCAGTATTATAGTAGTTATATTCTTGTACCTAGGGGCAGTATTATAGTAGTTATATTCTTGTACATAGGGGCAGTATTATAGTAGTTATATTCTTGTACATAGGAGCAGTATTATAGTAGTTATATTCTTGTACATAGAGGACAGTATTATAGTAGTTATATTCTTGTACCTAGGGGCAGTATTATAGTAGTTATATTCTTGTACATAGGGGCAGTATTATAGTAGTTATATTCTTGTACATAGGGGCAGTATTATACTAGTTATATTCTTGTACATAGGAGCAGTATTATAGCAGTTTAATTCTTGTACTTAGGGGCAGTATTATAGTACAGTCATGGCCAAAAGTTTAGAGAATGACACAAATATTAATTTTTACAAAGTCTACTGCTTCATTTTTTCTAATGGCAATTTGCATATACTCCAGAATGTTATAAAGAGTGATCAGCTTAACAGCAATTACTTGCAAAGTCAATATTTGCCTAGAAAATGAACTTTATCCCCCAAAACACATTTCAACATCATTGCTGCCCTGCCTTAAAAGGACCAGCTAACATCGTTTCAGTGATTGCTCCATTAACACAGGTGAGGGTGTTGATGAGGACAGGGCTGGAGATCAATCTGTCATGATTAAGTAAGAATGACACCACTGGACACTTTAAAAGGAGGCTGGTGCTTGGCATCATTGTTTCTCTTCTGTTAACCATGGTTATCTCTAAAGAAACACGTGCAGTCATCATTGCACTGCACAAAAATGGCCTAACAGGGAAGAGTATCGCAGCTAGAAAGATTGCACCTCAGTCAACAATCTATCGCATCCTCAAGAACTTCAAGGATAGAGGTTCCCTTGTTGCCAAAAAGGCTCCAGGGCGCCCAAGAAAGACCAGCAAGCGCCAGGACCGTCTCTTAAAAGTGTTTCAGCTGCGGGATCGGCTACCAGCAGTGCAGAGCTTGCTCAGGAATGGCAGCAGGCAGGTGTGAGTGCATCTGCACGCACTGTGAGGCGGAGACTCTTGGAGCAAGGCCTGGTCTCAAGGAGGGCAGCAAAGAAGCCACTTCTCTCCAGAAAAAACATCATGGACAGACTGATATTCTGCAAGAGGTACAGGGAGTGGACTGCTGACGACTGGGGTAAAGTCATTTTCTCTGATGAATCCCCTTTTCGATTGTTTGGGACATCTGGAAAACGGCTTATTCGGAGAAGACCAGGTGAGCGCTACCACCAGTCTTGTCTCATGCCAACTGTCAAGCATCCTGAAACCATTCATGTGTGGGGTGGCTTCTCAGCCAAGGGAATCGGCTCACTCACAGTCTTGCCTAAAAACACAGCCATGAATAAAGAATGGTACCAGAATGTCCTCCAAGAGCAACTTCTCCCAACCGTCCAAGAGCAGTTTGGCGATCAACAATGCCTTTTACAACATGATGGAGCACCTTGCCATAAAGCAAAGGTGATAACTAAATGGCTCAGGGAACAAAACATAGAGATTTTGGGACCATGGCCTGGAAACTCCCCAGATCTTAATCCCATTGAGAACTTGTGGTCAATCATCAAGAGACGGGTGGACAAACAAAAACCTTCAAATTCAGACAAAATAAAAGCATTGATTTTGCAAGAATGGACTGCTATCAGTCAGGATTTGATCCAGAAGTTGATTGAGAGCATGCCAGGGAGAATTGCTGAGGTCCTGAAGAAGAAGGGTCAACACTGCAAATATTGACTTGCTGCATTAACTCATTCTAACTGTCAATATAACCTTTTGTTACTCATAATATGATTGCAATTATATTTCTGTATGTGATAAAAACATCTGACAAACACACACAAAAACCAGAGGCCAGCAGATCATGTGAAAATATAATATTTGTGTCATTCTCAAAACTTTTGGCCATGACTGTAGTTATATTCTTGTACATAGGGGCAGTATTATAGTAGTTATATTCATGTACATAGGGGCAGTATTGTAGTAGTTATATTCTTGTACATAGGAGCAGTATTATAGTAGTTATATTCTTGTACATAGGGGCAGTATTATAGTAGTTATATTCCTGTACATAGGGGCAGTATTATAGTAGTTATATTCTTGCACATAGGAGCAGTATTATAGTAGTTATATTTTTGTACATAGGGGCAGTATTATAGTAGTTATATTCTTGTACATAGGAGCAGTATTATAGTAGTTATATTCTTGTACATAGGAGCATTGTTATAGTAGTTATATTCTTGTACATGGGGCAGTATTATAGTAGTTATATTCTTGTACATAGGAGCAGTATTATAGTAGTTATATTCTTGTACATAGGGGCAGTATTATAGTAGTTATATTCTTGTACATAGGAGCAGTATTATGGTAGTTATATTCTTGTACATAGGAGCAGTATTATGGTAGTTATATTCTTGTACATAGTGGGCAGTATTATTGTAGTTATATATGTATGTTTATATTCTTGCTCCTAGAGGCCGCTGCTACAAGCCTTGAGTTGCATTGTCTTTCTGATTATGTACACTATCTTTTCCTCTTGTATTCTTGTATATAGGGGCAGTATTATAGTAGTTATATTCTTGTACATAGGGGGCAGTATTATAGTAGTTATATTCTTGTACATAGGAGCAGTATTATAGTAGTTATATTCTTGTACATAGGGGGCAGTATTATAGTAGCTATATTCTTGTACATAGGGGGCAGTATTATAGTAGTTATATTCTTGTACATAGGAGCAGTATTATAGTAGTTATATTCTTGTACATAGGAGCAGTATTCTAGTAGTTATATTCTTGTACATAGGGGGCAGTACTATAGTAGTTACAGTATATTCTTGTACATAGGGGCATTATTATAGTAGTTATATTCTTGTACATAGGGGGCAGTATTATAGTAGTTATATTCTTGTACATTGGGGTAGTATAGGAGCAGTATTTTAGTAGCTATATTCTTGTACATAGGGGCGGTTGTATAGTAGCTATATTCTTGTACATAGGGGCAGTATTATAGTACTTATATACTTGTACATAGGGCAGTATTATAGTAGTTATATTCCTGTACATTGGGGCGGTATTATAGTAGTTATATTCTTGTACATAGGGGCAGTATTATAGTAGTTATATTCTTGTACATAGGAGCAGTATTATAGTAGTTATATTCTTGTACATAGGGGCAGTATTATAGTACTTATATACTTGTACATAGGGGCAGTATTATAGTAGTTATATTCTTGTACATTGGGGCGGTATTATAGTAGTTATATTCTTGTACATAGGGGGCAGTATTACAGTAATTATATTCTTGTACATAGGGAGCAGTATTATAGTAGTTATATTCTTGTACATAGGGGCAGTATTATAGTAGTTATATTCTTGTACATAGGGGCAGTATTATAGTAGTTATATTCTTGTACATAGGGGCAGTATTATAGTAGTTATATTCCTGTACATTGGGGCGGTTGTATAGTAGCTATATTCTTGTACAATGGGCAGTATTATGTTTATATTCTTGCTCCTAGAGGCTGCTGCTACAAGCCTTGAGTTGCATTGTCTTTCTGATTATGTACACTATCTTTTCCTCTTGCCTTTGATGTGTTTTCTATGCTCTTCTCTTACTTCTGAGAGGGTGAATGTGTCATTACTTCCCTGCTGCGATCTATAGGTAGAAGTTTAGTCTTCAGGGCTTCACCCCATGTATCTGCCGCTGCTCTTTCCAGGCAATGTTGAAGCTTGTTACTCTTTTCACAATGAGAAGATCGCTGAAATCCATCTAGTGCAGGAAATCAGCGGGTTCTTCACCTCTGCCTCGTATAGACACCAGCCTGCTGTGACAGATGATGAAGACAGTTCTCGGTTTTATGGGCCTTAAGTTTTCTATACTTTATAGATGTATTACGGAGCTTGTTGCGCTACATCAGGATTAGCTTCCAGTCTTTGGAGTTTTATTTCTCCATTTTGTCCTAACAGCATCAGTGGAGCGGAGTAATCTGATATTCTGCCGATATGTTGATATTGAGCCTCTTAGATAATGCAGTGTATTAACATGCAGTCCTGTGTAATGTATGGACAGCGCACGGAGCCGTCAGGGCCTTAATAGAATGATGGACGCCACGGTAAAGGGGGCCCATCAGATGCGAGTGGTGCCAAATGTCGCATGCCTTTCATTTCGTAGCATTGCACCAGAGATGAGCAAATTGAATTTATTTAGAATTTTAATTCTCTCCAATCCAGCAGATATGGCTAGTTTCACACTAGAGTTACTGGGCAGAGCGCAGGGCCGCCACTAAGCTCCGCCCCCAGCCGCGCCTCCTCCAGTCAGCTCCTCCTCCGACCGCATGACGCTGGTCGTGCGCTTGTACACTTTTGCCCGCGCATCCGCCCTTTTTGCGCCAAGGGCGGATGCATGGGCAAAAGTGTACCAGCGCACAACCAGTGTACCCAACGCTAAGTATAGGGAACACTGATCACATGCAGCGTCATGTGATCGGAGGAGGAGCTGACTGGAGGGGGCGTGGCCGGGGGCGGAGCTTAGCGGCGGCCCTGCGCTGCTCATGGTAACGCTAGTGTGAAACTAGCCTTATCTGCTGGATATTTCCAATTTCTGCTTAGGTTATACTAACCTGATAAAGCCATTAATAATAAACCAAAAATTATCAGGGAAATGTCAGCTGCAGCAGATCCACGGGTCAGCAGGTGACCATATCAAGCTTGGAATGAAAGGAATAGTGTGGATATTCCCCGCGCTGCTGAATAAACTTCCAATCCGGACGAGATGAATGAAAGATGATGGGTTATTCTACATGTTTTGAAGTATTCAATGACTTCTTCATCAGGAATTTATACAAGTGGTCATTCAAAATTACAACTTGTCCTGCAAAATCAAGCCCTCACATGGCCATATTGACCAAACAATAAAAAAAAAAAAAAAAGTTATGGCTCTGGGAAGGGGAGCAAAAAAACGAAAATCCCTCCAGTCGTGAAGGGGTTAAACATGTGATGCAGACAAATGACACATAACTGCACTATAAAGTGCAGCAAAACCTGAATTTTGTAAGCTTTTTCTTTACTGCCAAGAGAGCACGATTCGCCTGGAGACAAAAATGCAACTTGTAAGCATAGCCTTAATAACTTTTCCAGTAATAGCCTTTTTCACCCCTTTGCATACCCTCCCCAGGTCCGGCACCGCCTCTCCGCTGTTGCTTCGGTGATTGCTTACACACTGCAATGTTGACATCACAACAACATTGTGACTGCTACTTTGTGGCGCTGCTGAGCCCAGTGATTGGCTGCAGCGGTGATGTGTGTTGTAAACATTAAGTCACCTCTGCAGCAAGTAAGCAAACACCAGAGCTGCGGTGGACCTGGGAAGGGTGAGTAGCACTTCTTTTTATTATTTTAACCAAATGCAAAAAAAAAAATAACTATTCCTGTCTGATAAATCCCTTTAACAGATAAAAAAATCCAGCTCTGAACTCAGTTTTCACCTCCAGGCTCAGAAGTCTGTTAAACTACAAGTTCCAAATTAATTCATATAGGAAAGAGTTTTCTTCCAGGCAGCTGATTGGCTGGAAGTAATTTAACTGTTGATTGTGCTGGAGACCCTGCTGGGACTTCCTGCTGGGAGAGAGGCAGTAAGAGCTGCCTCATGTAAGAGCAGAGCTGCCACCGGGACGCAAACTGGGAAGTACAGCCAAAATGAAAGAGGGAAAAACTGCTGAGCTTGCATGGGGCTGACAGCGGTTGTCAAATACCTTGTCACTAGTAATATTTGAGCTGTGTGAGATTTGTACGATCATCTGAGCAGCGCTGTAGTGATGTATGGACACCTAGGGAAATATCTGCTGCTCATAACTACAATATTTGTTTCCTGGCCGGAATATTGTATCACTTCATTTTCAGTGGGAGTTCGGTCCTGAGAACAAAGGGGATATTTCTCTGCACAGTAGATTGATGAGATACACACAGTGGAGGTGAAAGCTTTGAAGGACTTCAATAAGAAGATCAGTGGGGTCACAGCAGTTGGACCCCCACTGCTAAGGAGCCGCATTGCTTATAATGGTCGGTATACATGCCTACGCACCGTGAGAAGAGTCTACTTATGAGATGCGGATAGACAGTTCTTTTTGGCATCGCCTGAACTCCTCTCATCAGTTTATTTCCAAAGCAGACGGACCCTGCTGTGATGGTGTGCTATACTATGTGGGTATCATTTTGTGTATGTTTCTATTTCGCTGATTTTCATGGTGTTCTCTTGTTGCCTTGTGTCGTTCCATGTATTCCCCATGTTGTCTGGAGTCTCAATTGCCTTCCAGGGGGCTGATGATTGAATTGGCTCGCTTGTTGTCTGAGGCCTGGCTGTATCTATGTTTTTTGATGACCCCCTGTAGTGCCTTAATCCCCAAGGCACCTTGGTCAGGTCTGGGAGGCCAGAAAACCGCACCAACCTGTCTGACTACCCCTGGACATAAGTAGGGGGCTGGGGAGGACAGGGAAGCTCAAGTCAGACCGTGTGTTGTGATGATCATGTGAACACAGCACATCAGAGAGAAAGGGAAGCGTATGGACTTTTTATCCTCTGTCTGCTGTATTATTGGACTCTCATCTCCCTGGACATTTTATCCTGTTACTGAACTGCATCCGTGTTCTGGACTATTGTATCCTCAGTGTGGTGGATTGTTTATGGACCTTCTAATTTTGCCTATAATAAAGGTCTTGGATTGTTCACACTTCCCTCACTCTGTTTATGTTGTGGTATCGGAGAAGGACCCCGTGACACCTGCAAAAAAAGTATAAGGTATAAAATCATTTTGTAGGTACAGTTGTGGCCAAAAGTATTGACATCCCTGCAATTCTGTCAGATAATACTCAGTTTATTCCTGAAAATGATTGCAAACACAAATTCTTTGGTATAATTATCTTCATTTAATTTGTCTTAAATGAAAAATACAAAAGAGAATGAAGCAAAAAGCAAAACATTGATCATTTCACACAAAACTCCAAAAATGGGCCAGACAAAAGTATTGGCACCCTCAGCCTAATACTTGGTTGCACAACCTTTAGCCAAAATAACTGTGACCAACCGCTTCCGGTAACCATCAATGAGTTTCTTACAATGCTCTGCTGGAACTTTAGACCATTCTTCTTTGGCAAACTGCTCCAGGTCCCTGATATTTGAAGGGTGCCTTCTCCAAACTGCCATTTTTAGATCTCTCCACAGGTGTTCTATGGGATTCAGGTCTGGTCTCATTGCTGGTCACCTTAGATGTGTCTCCAATGCTTTCTCTCAAACCATTTTCTATTGCTTTTTCAAGTGTGTTTTGGGTCATTGTCCTGCTGGAAGACCCATGACCTCTGAGGGAGACCCAGCTTTCTCACACTGGGCCCTACATTATGCTTCAAAATTTGTTGGTAGTCTTCAGACTTCATAATGCCATGCACACGGTCAAGCAGTCCAGTGCCAGAGGCAGCAAAGCAACCCCAAAACATCAGGGAACCTCCTCCATGTTTGACTGTAGGGACCGTGTTCTTTTCTTTGAATGCCTCTTTTTTTCTCCTGTAAACTCTATGTTGATGCCTTTGCCCAAAAAGCCAAAAAGCTCTACTTTTGTCTCATCTGACCAGAGAACATTCTTCAGAAACGTTTTAGGCTTTTTCAGGTAGGTTTTGGCAAACTCCAGCCTGGCTTTTTTATGTCTCGGGGTAAGAAGTGGGGTCTTCCTGGGTCTCCTACCATACAGTCCCTTTTCATTCAGACGCTGACGGATAGTACGGGTTGACACTGTTGTACCCTCGGACTGCAGGGCAGCTTGAACTTGTTTGGATGTTAGTCGAGATTCTTTATCCAACATCCGCACAATCTTGCGCTGAAATCTCTTGTCAATTTTTCTTTTCTGTCCACATCTAGGGAGGTTAGCCACAGTGCCATGGGCTTTAAACTTCTTGTTGACACAGGAACATTCAGGTCTTTGGAGATGGACTTGTAGCCTTGAGATTGCTCATGCTTCCTCACAATTTGGTTTCTCAAGTCCTCAGACAGTTCTTTGGTCTTCTTTTTTTTCTCCATGCTCAATGTGGTACACACAAGGACACAGGACAGAGGTTGAGTCAACTTTAATCCATGTCAACTGGCTGCAAGTGTGATTTAGTTATTGCCAACACCTATTAGGTTCCACAGGTAAGTTACAGGTGCTGTTAATTACACAAATTAGAGAAGCATCACGTGATTTTTCGAACAGTGCCAATACTTTTGTCCACCCTCTTTTTTATGTTTGGTGTGGAATTATATCCAATTTGGCTTTAGGACAATTCTTTTTGTGTTTTTTCATTTAAGACAAATTAAATGAAGATAATAATACCAAAGAATTTGTGTTTGCAATCATTTACAGGAAGAAACTGAGTATTATCTGACAGAATTGCAGGGGTGTCAATACTTTTGGCCACAACTGTAGATAGGCATTTTTAGGTGTTATTCAGCCATCCCAGCTTTAGGACCAGGCTTTGCAACCTCTTTCTCCTGCAGGCGGCTCTCTGCTCTCATATGCTTTAAGGCCTTAGGGTGTGTGCACACACTGCGGATGCCGCTGCAGGTCTGCAGCAGTTTTTGCTGCTGTGTACAGTACCATTATTCCCTATGGGAATAAAAAAACCGCAGTGCAGACGGTGCAGATTTTTCCGCGCGGTTTTCCTGCGGTTTTGAAACCACAGAAAGAATTGTCATGTCAATTCTTTCTGCGGATTCCGCTGCGGTTTGCCATCTCCTCCACTGTGGAGATGAAAAACCGCAGGGCAGAGGGGCGTGGCCTGGAGCTCTCTGATGTGAGAAGCAGGAAGTGGGAGCTCCTATGAGGAATCCTTCAATTCGACTATTATCTCAACTTCTTCAAACCATCCGTATATACAACCACCAGAATATGTTTCCTAACATTGAAAGAAGCGTTTTGACACCAGAACCAAGAAAATCGGCCCATCTGAAGAGGACATAGCCCTTAAGGCCTGCTCTGCACCTGGGGCTCTGCAGCCTGCCTGCTCAATTTTCAATCATCTCCAGAGACCTGCTTCTACCACACAGCAAGCCTTATAGCCTCAAGGACGGGAACCCACAACCTTCCCAGATCAGGACAAGGACCCAGGACTATCTAAATCATACTGAGGAGCATCTACTTTACAGTCATCAATAGTGGTAAGCAGTGCTGCAGCACTCTCTCCCCCTAAAGCTTCACAGAGACCCGGCCCGTAGACCCCTTCTTAACATTTTATTTTACTAGAGGCGGCTGCCCCTGGTCCCCACCGTGAAAACCGCCAGCTTCAGACCATTAAAAACACCTTAATAACACTGTCACGAACTTCCGCCCACGGGGATCACAACTACGACCCTAAAGGAGTCGCGACTGGGATCTTTTGCGGCGAGATAGCAACTGCGACCCCAAACGGAGTCAATACTGGGACCTTTGCCGCAACATCACAACTGCGACCCCAAACGGCGTCACTATTGGGAACTTTGTCGCGAGATCGCAACTACAACCCCAATCGGAGTGACACGTGATCGCATTTGCGACACCAAATAAATAAGAGCTGCTCATATTTGTACTGTTGCAGGGTCGCAGTCGCGACGCCAAGTAAATAAGGACCCCAAATTTGCAGTCTTATTCCTGGAAACATCATTGTAAGAGTGACGCTGGGAATTAAACTTTTATTATTTAAAGAGCCTACTCATATATAAAATGAGCATCATCAAAACCAAAGGGAAACTCCCTCAAGACTTAAATAAACCCTTCATTCACAATAAACCTGGAAAAACATGCTCTCAAAGTTACTTCAAAACGGAACACGTTAAATTCACCACTCCAGAGAAATCCAGGTCTAGGTCACCGAATAGGATGGATAATCGTCTTTCGGACCACTATGACAAAGCTAACACCAGATCTTCAAAAGTTGAAATAACATCCGGTGAAATGGATACCTCCCGCAATGACAAAAGGAGAAACCCTGGTGATACGAGTGAAAGATATAATACATTAGTCGAATCTTCGGAAGAAGAGGAGGAATATACAGACATCTCACCCAACCTAAGCCCTGAAAAGACTGTAACAAAGAAAGGGAAAAAGGGACCTAACTACGAAGAAAATTTCCCACCACTTGGGGCAACAAAATCGGACCCAATTTCAGCATCAGGAATTTCAGAAGCCTGTATGGAGACGATGATAAGACGGATCTCTGCAGAAGTCAGGAAGGACTTACAAGCAAACCTGGAAGAAATAAAAAGCACTTTGGAAGCAAACTACAATAAATTCAAAAGGGAAATTCATAAAAAAATAGATGAACATGAAGAAAGACTTTACAAATTAGAAAACAGCGCAAAAAACTCAAACGAAGATATCAGATATCTATCATCTGAAATCCAAAAGCTCAAAATCAAACTGGCGGACCAGGAAAATAGAAGCCGCAGGAATAATATCAAGAGGAGGACATTACCCAAGAAGCACTCCCAACTCACATCAAAGATATATTTCGGAAGGCAAAACCTACGCTTACGGACTCGGAATTAATCATTGATAGAGCCCACAGGATCCCTAAACCGACAAGAGTCTCTGCTGACCTACCAAGGGACACTATCTTAAGAATACATTTTTACAACACAAAGGAGAAGATACTGCAGTACCTAAAAAAAGAAAAGACTTTTCCGGAACCATATAGAGGTCTAAAAGTGTTCGCAGATCTCTCCAAAGATACTCTTGATGCGAGGAGGTCGTTTAACAACATAACTACGACCCTCAGAGAAGAAGGTATCCCATACAATTGGGGTTTCCCCCTGAAACTCCTAGTTCGCCATAAAGGGAGAACCATACCGCTATTCTCTGTGGACGATGGGACCGAGTTCATTAAATCTCTAAAAGGACATAAATCATAAAGTAAAGTATAACCTGGTTAAGTTTTTCTATTCTAAATGTAGTTAGGATGGTTTAAAATAATGCAAAGGGATTCTATTCATGGTT
Source organism: Dendrobates tinctorius (assembly GCF_039654945.1). Lineage (NCBI taxonomy): Eukaryota > Metazoa > Chordata > Amphibia > Anura > Dendrobatidae > Dendrobates > Dendrobates tinctorius. The sequence goes on from NW_027361882.1 coordinate 1,130,997, forward strand.
TCCCAAACCACATTTCTTTCCCTCCATTACATTCTGGTAACTCGCTATTGAGCGAGATACTACGTGGTGAGCTCTATATGAGAGTTCTTTTAATACTTGAGTTCACGCAGACACTTTTGTTGCTTAGTTAGCAAAGTTATATTTGTTGTTATACTGTTATGTTGGTTATTCATCTGCTAATATTTACAATGAGCATAAAAATATCAACTTATAATGTTCGTGGCTTGAATAGCCCTGGTAAACGGTTTTCTATCTGGAAAGAAATTGAGAAATTACGCTTAGACATAATTTGTGTTCAGGAAACCAAATTTTTGCAGGGTAATCACCCCTACTTCTCTCATCCCAAATTTCCACACACTTTCGAATCAAATAATGTAAAGAAGAAGGCAGGGGTGATCACACTTATCAAAAATACGGTATCATTCGAGTTTTTGGAAGAACACACAGATACAAATGGAAGGTTTCACATACTAATCGGTAAAATTAATGGACAGATATATACACTAACCAATATATATGCTCCAAACCGTAAACAAACAAGCTTCCTAAATAAACTAATAAGAAAAGTCAGCAAAGTCAGACAGGGAGAATTACTGATGATGGGAGATTTCAACTCTGTCCCAGACAGCTCCATAGATTCTTCTTCTAAGACCAGAGATTGCACTGAAAATCTGAACCAATGGTTATTTAGGAATGAGTTGTTTGATGTTTTTAGGTGCCTTAACACCACTTCCAGGGAATACAGCCATTACTCAGATGTTCACCAAACAGCGTCGAGGATAGATCTTTTGGTAACAGACGTTTTCTCCCTCCCAAAGTTTCAAAAGGTAAGTATTGGAAACCGGAGTCTCTCTGATCATTCTCCGGTAATAGGAGACTTTCTAACAGGCCCTCCCCATAAGAACATCCGCTTATGGAAATGTAATACTAACATACTATTTGACCCAACCAACAAAGTTAAAATCGAAAAAGCCATTAAAGACTATTTCAACGAGAATGATTCAGTGTCGACCAACCCAGCCATCAGATGGTGTGCCCATAAGGCTGTGTTGCGGGGCATACTCATCGAAATAGCAGCAAAAATAAAAAAGGAAAACAATGCTAAAATAAAACTGATTCAAACAGAAATAAATAATAAAGAAAAAATACAAACAAATGCTAGTAAACCATTAATCCATGTCCAAATGGAACTGCTCAAATTAAGGAAAGATCTAAAAGCTTTAATATACTCACCGTATGAAGAAGCGATCAAAGCATCAAAATACAAACATTACGCAGCATTAAACAGACCCACTAGATATATGACAAACAGACTGAGGAAAAAAAGAATCCATAATGGATTAAATAAAATAATTACCTCAAACGGCACTATCCTCTCCCACCCACAAGATATTGTGGAAGAATTTGCTGAACACTATTCAAAATTATAAAATATTGCAAAAAACTCTCTACCCCCATCAACAATTACTAAAGAGGTCGAAAACTACTTGTCATCAATAAAATTACCTACCATGACTCCAGACGACCTAGACTTTATGACATCCCCATTTACTTCGCAAGAAGTACAAGACACCATCAGAAAGTTGGCTTTGATTAAATCCCCAGGACCTGATGGATTTGGCAATTCATATTATAAAACGTTTCAAGAACTACTGTCCCCACACCTCTCTGACTTATTTAACTGGGTATCAAAAAAAGAAAGCTTCCCCCCTGAAATGCTAGAGGCAACGATTTCCCTAATCCCCAAGCCGAAGGGCGATCCAAGCAATATTACAAATTATAGACCCATATCGTTAATGAACAGGGACACAAAGTTGTACTCAAAAATTCTGGCCAACAGGCTGAGTATAATCTTACCTTCACTAATAAAAAATGACCAAATGGGCTTTGTAAAGGGCCGTCAGACGTGTGATGCAACCAGAAGGATAATCAATTCTATCAAACTAATCAACCAAGCCAAAACACCGGTAGTATTTATATCCATAGACGCAGAAAAGGCTTTTGACCGCCTTGACTGGTCCTTTCTAAAACATACCTTGTATAAATTCGGTCTAAATCAAAATTTAATAAACACTATCTTGGCCCTTTACACTAACCCCACTGCAAGAGTCTTTTCCAATAACCATTTATCCAAAGCCTTTAGAATTTCAAATGGGACTAGACAGGGTTGTCCCTTATCCCCCCTACTATTTAATTTGGCCCTCGAACCACTAGCAGAGCATTTTAGGCAGAATCAAAATATCAAAGGACTAGTCACCCCCAACAGACATCATAAATTAAACCTATTTGCAGATGACATTATACTTACCCTTACGGATCCGACGTCATCCACTCCCGAAGCTTTTAAGGAACTGAAAATTTTTTCCATTCTATCAAATTTCAAAATAAATGAAAACAAGTCGAACATTTTACCCTTTAATTTAAATAATCATCAGATAAACTCTATAAAAAGCATGTCATCCCTCAATTGGTCCACAAATGATATTACATACTTGGGAATTAAATTAAATAATAACATACCAGACTTAATCAAAGTGAATTTAACAAACTTAACAGAAGTAATTAAAAAGGACTGTATTATATATGGCGACAAGGACTTGTCTTGGTGGGGCAAGAACTTCACGGTCAAAACCTATATACTACCAAAAATAATCTACGTCTTAAGGTGTATTCCTCTACCAATCTCGACCTCTTACCTCACGAATCTGCAATCCTTGACAAACTCATTTATATGGAGTGGTAAAAAACCGAGGTCAGCATCTTCAAATTTATATAATAAAAAGAATAATGGTGGTATGGGAATACCAAATCTTTCTGCCCATTATCACACTTTATTAATAAAAAGCAGTTTCTATTGGCTGTCTACTTTGGACCCACCAGCTTGGCTGGATCTGGAAAATAAAATAAATAAAGGCATTAAACTAAAAAATATTATATATAAAGTTATCACCCGCAAATTCCCAAGCTCGACAACCCATCCTATCTTCCAGGCGATCTCTCTGGCCTGGAAAAAATTGTCCACCCCTAAAAGAGGGACTTACAAAATAAACATCCTCAAAAAATTATCTCTTGTATTAATATCTGCTTTCATGGGTCACAACCTGAATTGTATCTGGAAAGAACTAGGAGTCAACACTCTAGGGGACATTTATGATGGAAACAAATTCTTAGAATTTGCAAATTTAAAAAATAAACGCAATTGGTCATCAACAATTTTCCTTGAATATCAAATCTTAAAAGATAACATGTCGGCATTCCTCAAACTTAAACCAATTTTTACTGAGACGACTGTCAAAATCCTTAGTAATATAGATCACAAAATCTTCTGGAGTCATAAATTTATCTATGAATGTTTCAATCAAATGTCAACCCCCCAAAATAGCGCCTTTATGCTAAGATGGGAGAAGGATGCTAGGTCTACGCACTCCCTGGACGAATGGGAAGAAGCTTTCACATTATCATATAACTCAACACTATCTATGCCACTTCAGGAGACCCACTTTAAGGTGGTATCTAGGTGGTATTACACCCCGGTTAGAATGGCACACTTTGGGACATCCAACTCTCCATTGTGTTGGAGAAATTGTGGCAACAGAGGTGACCTCTTCCACATATTCTGGGACTGTCCAATAACCAAATTGCTTTGGCATCAAGCATCCAAGATTATTGGGAAACTGCTAGGTAAACCTTTTATACTCTCCCCCCATTTAGCATTACATTCGTTAAATTCAGATTGCATAGACTCTTCCTTGAAACCTTTAGTCCTACACATTTGTTTAATTATTAAGAACTCGATAGCATATCACTGGAGGGGACATTTCCTCCCAAAGATAGAAGACATCATATCTCTACTGGTTCAACACAGAACATATGAGCTCAAATTTGCTCTTGCACATGACCAATTTAAAAAATTCCACAATAAATGGTCAAGATGGGATCACACATTCCCATCGTCTATCCAATAAGTTACAATTTAGCTGTGTTTTACATTTTTCTGTTGGCGTTATACAAACCATTATGCTCAATGGTACCACATGTGATACCATTGAGAAGTGGGCAGTGGCAGTGTGAGAAGTGGGCAGCAACAAACAGAATGGTTTTTAACAGGGAGAAATGCAAAGTACTACATCTGGGCAATAAAAATGGAAAAAGCATATATAGAATGGGAGGAATAGGGCTAAGTGACAGCACATGTGAAAAAGACTTGGGTATACTAATAGATCACAGACTGAATATGAGTCAACAGTGTGATGCAGCAGCAAAAAAGGCAAATGCAATTCTAGGATGTATTAACAGAAGCATACAGTCTAGATCACGTGAAGTCATTATTTCCCTCTACTCCTCTTTGGTCAGACCTCATCTGGAATATTGTGTCCAGTTTTGGGCACCACATTTTAAAAAAGACATCAACAAACTGGAGCAAGTTCAGAAAAGAGCGACCAGAATGGTGACCGGTCTGCAAACCCTGTCTTATGAGGAAAGGTTGCAGGATTTGGGAATGTTTAGTTTGCAAAAGAGAAGACTGAGAGGAGACTTAATAGCTGTTTACAAATATCTAAAGGGCTGTCACATTGTAGAAGGATCAACTTTATTCTCATTTGCACAAGGAAAGACTAGAAGCAATGGGATGAAACTGAATGGGAGGAGACACAGATTAGATATTAGAAAAAACTTTTTGACAGTTAGAGTGATCAATGAGTGGAACAGGCTGCCACGAGAAGTGGTGAGTTCTCCTTCAATGTAAGTCTTCAAACAGAGGCTGGACAGACATCTGACTGGGATGATTTAGCGAATCCTGCTTTGAGCAGGGGGTTGGACCAGATGGCCCAGGAGGTCCCTTCCAACTCTACGATTCTATGATTCTATGTTTGCTCACTGTTTACTGTTTTTGTATGTTTTTATCCTATATTCCGCCTTCCTTCCCCTTCCTTGTCCTACCCTCCCCTCCCCTCCCCCTCCATTTCCAACTTCTTTCCCTGTTCAAGTCAAAAATAAAATTTTTGGAAAAGAAAAACCGCAGGGCAAAACCGCAGAGCAATCCGCAGGTAAAACCGCACGTCTTTTGACCTGCAGATTTTCCTGTGGATTTTACAAAATCTGCGCTGCCAAATCCGCACCCCAATCCGCAGCGTGTGCACACACCCTTATTTTCCAGCTGAGCATTTAGGTAATATGGCGTTCACACCACTACCACCCCTCTGTTACACCTGAAGATCTGCTACATCCTCTGGACCCCTCTACAGTACCAACTCTACCACCTAAGCTCTGCAACAACCACTGAATTATACTGAATTACTACAATGTGCCAATTCACTTACCCAGCCCTGCTACAACCACTGGACTCTGCTACATTACCACAAGTGTGCCATTGATATACACAACTACAACCACTGGGCTCTGCTACATCTCTCCTCATTACTTTTCTGCCATCTGACAAACCCAGCTCTGTTCCATACCCTATACTCTGATATATATCTACAAGTGCACTGCCTAAAAATCCTAGTTCTGTGTGTTGCTCAACTCTGCTATATCACCACAAATGTGTCTGCTGACAAATGTAGCTGTCACGGGGTTACTGCCACAGTGTGGAGTTAGAAACACTGCGTGTCTGATTGCTTCTACTCCAGTGCTGAGAAGAAGCACTTTTCCTTCATTTTAAATGTTTATTTCTTCTGGCAGAACAGGGGTTAATCGGCCATGTTGGAAATCCCTGTGCTCACAGCTGAGCTCGGTTAGCCACTTCCTTCCCCTTTATAATCTAGGCTCTGTTACAAATCCTTGTCAGAGCAAGCATTTGCTGCATGTGTAGGTAGGTGGGCCGACTGGGGGGGTGGTCCTCTTACCGCCGCGAACAGACAGAGTCAGAGACTGAAGTGCATCCAACAGGTCCTCTTTATTTGCCGTCCTCTCGACAACCACAGCACCATACAGCTGCTGCACAACGAGCTCCGCACACAGGCCTGGGTACCTTTCCCTTTCTTCTGTCTTCCTAAATGACGTCCCTCATGGCTCTTTCACTGTGGCTGCACTAGCCCTACCACCACAGCGCTTCACCCATCCGAGTCCGCCCGTCTCTGGTACCTCCCGGGCTCTCTGTGTCCTGCGGCTCTCCTGTCAGGGCCACCCCCCTGACGGTCTCTCTCACCAGTCCTTCCTGGAGCTTCTTCTTGTCCTGCCTCTTTCTCCAGTCTTCTTGACTCCTGAGCTCCTCTCCCTGGACTGACTTTCTGGAACTCTCTCCAACTATATCTATCCCCTCCCTGGGAATTCCCCCTAGAGCTCCTGTAACCCCGCCCCCCATTACTTAGCAGTTTCATAGCCATAAGCTGATGTTAAGCCCTGCTCTCACTACTCCCTGCTCCCATCTTGTGACCAAACTGCAGTACTACACCTTCCTTCATTTCTGCTATCCTTGGTCTCCCCCTAGTGGCAAAAACCCTGTACTTCAACATCCTTCTCCTCTGTGTAGCTGTCTCCCACCTTCATTCACAGGAGTCCATGTCCAGCACAGTGTACATTAACCCTTCTGCTGCAGACAGATCCATAGGTTTGTCCACTTCCCCTACACATGGCTAACGGAGGGAGAGGAGCACATATGAGAAGGAGAATTTGAGGAGATATTAGTGACACTGTTTCTTGGTTTGTGTGATAATTCCATATCCTTCTCTATTTTGGTTTATTCCCCTACCTCCACACCCAGATGGATTCCTCTGTTACATGTAAGTGAATATTTTGTATGCCTGGAGTTTTCTGTTAACCCTTGTTTGTCGGGTTGGTGTACAGAGATGCACAGTAGCGCCACATCTTCCCTGGTTGGGGGAAGAGAACAGAAATAGGAGGGTTAACTTAGGAGATAAGGCAAGGGCGGAGGCCCCCTCATCTTTGCCATCTGATCTGAAGGAAGCAGGGCGAGCCAGGGTGCTCCCTATTGTTAGTGACAGGGAAGGAGCCCCTAGTCCCAGTCACCTGACAGCTGTGTCATGACAGTAGCTCTGCTACATCGCTGGACTCTACTATATTATTACAATTGTGCCTCCTGACAAACCCAGCTCTGCAACAATCAAAATAATATGAGAAGGGGAAAAAAGGAAAAATCATTAGCTTACCACTAAAGAAAGAATGGCAGATAGGGTGCAGTGAATGGAGAGCTCTAAGCCAGTTCCAAGGTTGAATATGCAGGAGAAAACGGTATTCAACCAGCAGCTGCTTTATCCATACAAAACAATCTAAAACTTCACATTTATTTGGATTAACATTAGATACCGAGAAAAGAAATCTTGATAGTAAGTGTCCAGATGTCTGGTCTACGCGTTGTGAACCAAACACTTTTAATTATGACAATTGAAATGCGTTGACCAGATGTCACTGGGTTACCGTGACAGAGAGGGGCATGAAGATTGTGGCAACTGGTTACATGAACTCCTGCCCTCATTAGAATTTCTTCTCCATCCTATTAAACAGTGCAGGTTTTCCCTTGCTCTGACATTGCATGGGTTCATCAGTTCATTGATCTCCTTGAGCTCTCCATCCTGAATTGTCTCAGCTGTTCAGGAATTGCCAGTGATAGTTCTTACTTCCTGGTTTGGTGGTGTAGGAGAAAGTTCAGTGCTTGGAGTTTGCACTTAGAGAGTTTTTCTGGAGATTGTTGCTTGGAATTGGCTTATCCTTGTTCTCTTACATTTGATTTCTCCTCTGTTTCCCACTCTGTTGTTTTGTCAGTGTATTGGTATGACTGTAGTTTTCTTTTATCCCTGACTGTCTACCCCTCTCAGTCTGGTTAGTGTTTTCCTATACACTTAGGCCTCACACTTCACTCTGTGGGGGGGAGGAAACAGATAAGGGTTAAGATTGGAGCATAGCATGGTACGTGACCCCAGCATCTCCAACATCCGGTGCAATCTGGGGGACAGGGTTGGCTTATGTTGCTCCCTAGTTCAAGGAGTCACTACATGACACCAGATGTTTGGGAGCCTACTGCCAAGTTTTATTTTATTCACAGTTTTTAATGATACTAATCCAAATAAATGTGAAGTTTTAGGCTTTTTGTATTGATATAGTGGCTTATTAATGATTGTCGGGATTAAGAGCATTTTCCTAGAAAAGAGAAGACAAGACATCTGAACGTCAATAGCCATGATTTTGTTTCCCTGTTTTTACTCACCCAAATAAATGTGAAGTTTTAAATTTTTTTGTATTGATAAAGCAGCTGTTGGATGAACACCCTTTTCCCCTACCAGTTCTGCTATATCGCATCGCTGGACTCTGCTATAGTATCAAAAGTATGCTTCCTGACATACCCATCTCAGTTATACAGCACCGTAACTCAGTGGTTAGCACTACAGCCTTGCAGCGCTGGGGTCCTGGGTTCAAATTCCCACCAAGGACAACATCTGGAAGTAGTTTGTATGTTCTCCCCAAGTTTCCCTTAGGTTCTCCAGTTTCCTCTCGTATTCTAAAGACATAGGGAATGTAGATTGTGATCCTCAATGTGGACAGTGACGTTAATGTCTGTAAAGTGGTGTGAAATCAATGGCGCAATGTAAGTGAGTAAAATAAATAACTATGCTACATCGCTGGGCTCCGCTACTTAACGCCGAAGAGTCTCCAATCTTATGTTAGATGGCACAGTTCCTCTACGTTATGATTTTGCTGAGTCTCTGGCTTCCCTCTGGTCCACTTCAGCCTTGATTGCTCTGACCAGCTCTACTCATTGCACCAGCGCCATCTGTTCGTGCTGCATTTCATCTCTTCATCCGGACCATAGGGCTTTGAGGATCCACCTCAGCAGGTGAGACAAAACATTATGGTTTTGGAGACATTTGTTGGACACACTTTGAATAGCGCCTATGGGAATATGAATAGAGAGTTGATGAATAAGCCATTTTATACATATAATATATACACTGAAAATGGAACAAAATATATAAATATATACCGGTCGTAAAACCTCGCTGGCAAATTTTCAATTGTTGCATCGGTTGCAAACGTGAAATAATTCCAGATACATTAAACTTGTCAGATGCAATTAATTCAGTGTATGAAATGCGTGGGGAATGGAATCCCATAGAAATAAATATATAAACTATAATTGAATGACTCCCAAAGCATTTTAATATTTTCCATCAACGTATCCCCCCCTTCTATTAGAAACACTTGACATGAGATATCTTGTGGGCTGTGACGTGGACGTGTTTTGTTTGCACTACTAGCGACTGAAATAAAAGTTAGAAATATGGTAATACGAGTCTCTGCAATTCATCTCTTGTCACTTTCCTCTATGTTATGAAGTGACAGCCAATATACGGCCTGTGTTCCTCCAGATGATATGATTATAATGAGCAGTAGGCTTGTTATTACCATTAGGAATGTTCCGGAAGGAGCAGACAATGCTCTGACTGTAGGCACAGCCCAACAAACAGAACAATGGAGAGATAACTGAGAAACTGCTCTATTCAATATTGAGAATATTTGTAATATTTTATAGAATTTGTTTAAAGGGTCTTCTAACTATAAAACTAAAGAGATACTTCCATCCATGGTAAAGACTGTCGGAGCACTACACCACCCCTTTCCTACAAAACATATTCTTGAACAGTGAGATAACCAGCGTCCTTCCAGTTGTATTGGAAACATTCAGTAAATCTGATATTTTATTCGGTCAGTTCACTCAATTTAGAGGGGAAATTTGATCCCAATGGCGTAAATTTGATGCAAAATTATGAATTGGTTAAAAAAAGTCCCTTACACTTTCCTTCCTTGCATCTGTCCCGCCACCACTGTTTCTCTGATTGACTCTTATCTGCTGTCTTCTTTGCTGGCCTTCTATCGTTTTTTGTTCAAATGTCTTCATGCCATAACATGGGCTGTGGTGCATGTCATTGAGAGCATTGGAGGACTGGGAACTGTATAGCTCTGTGCCTCAACTCTGATCTGTAACCTCTAAGTTTATGCCTCCACTCTGATGTGTAACCACTAAGTTTATTCCTCAGCTCTGATGTTTAACAACTCAGTTTTGTGCGTCAACTTTGATGTGCAACAATTATTTTTGTGTGCCTCAGCTCTGACGTGCAACCACTAAGTTTTGTGTCTCAGCTTTGATGTGTAACCACTAATGTCTCTCAATCTTAAAATTATAGACTGCTCATGTCTTTGTCCACGGACAAACTTCCAAAATCAGCAAGAAATCAAATACTTATTTCCCCCACTGTATATATATACAGTATATATATATATAGATATATATAGATATATATAGATAGATCGATATGTGTGTATATGTATATATATATATGTGTGTATATAAATATATATTTATAGGACTTTGTTTAATTAGGGAACGTGATAGGCTGCTACAAACAGATGTGTTTTTAGGGAGCGCCTAAAACTGTATGAGTTGTGGTTAGTCCTTATTTCTTGGGGTAGAGCATTCCAGATGATTGGTGCAACTTGTGAGAAGTCTTGAAGCCAAGAGTGGGAGGTTAGTCGACCGACGCTTGCGGAGCGTAGTGAGCAGTTAGGTTGATAAACAGAAATGAGGAAGGAGATGTAGGGAGCCACACTGTGGTGAGCTTTGTGGTAGAGGACAAGCAGTATAAATTGGATCCTGTAATGAATGGGCAGCCAGTGCAATGACCGACACAGACTGGAGGCGTCCGAGTAAGGATTAGCCAGATAAACGACCTGTCTGCTGCATTAAGGATGGACTGGAGAGGGCAAACTCAAGTGAGGGGGAAGCCAATTAATAGAGAATTACAGTAGTCAAGGTGGGAGTGGATCAGGGCAACAGTGAGGGTTTTTTGTGATTCCATGGTGAGAAATGGGCACATTCTAGAGATGTTCTTTAGGTGTAAGCGACAAGAGTGAGCAAGAGATTGTATATGGGAGGTGAAGGAGAGATTGGTGTCAAACATAACACCCAGACAGCGCGCCTGCTTCAGGGGTGTTATTATGGTGCCACCCTCGGAGAGGAAAATGTCAGATTTAGGGAGGTTAGTAGACAGCGGGAGTAGAAGAAGATCAGTTTCGGAAAGGTTGAGTTTCAGACAGAGAGCGGGCATGATGTTGGAGACTGTGGACAGTCACTGGTGTTCTGTAGTACAGCGGGGGTGAGGTTGGGGGATGACGTGTATAATTGTGTGTCATCAGCATAAAGATGGTACTGAAAGCCAAATCTGATGATGGTCTGTCCAATTGGGGCTGTGTAGAGAGAGAAGAGAAGGGGGCCAAGGACTGAGCCCTGAGGTACCCCGACAGCGAGAGGAAGAGGAGATAACGTGGAGCCAGAGAACAAAACACTGATGGAGCGGTCAGAAAGAACCTCAACTCTGATATTTAACCACTAAGGTTTGTGCCTCAGCTGAGATGTATAACCATTACTTTTGTGTGCCTTAGGTCTGATGTGTAACTGCTAAGTTTTGTGCCTCAGCTGAGATGTATAACCATTACTTTTGTGTGCCTTAGGTCTGATGTGTAACCGCTAAGTTTTGTGCCTCAGCTGAGATGTATAACCATTACTTTTGTGTGCCTTAGGTCTGATGTGTAACTGCTAAGTTTTGTGCCTCAGCTGAGATGTATAACCATTACTTTTGTGTGCCTTAGGTCTGATGTGTAACCGCTATGGTTTGTGCCAAAGCTGAGATGTATAACCATTACTTTTGTGTGCCTTAGTTCTGATATTTAACCACTAAGTTTTCTGCTTCAGCTGAGATGTATAACCATTACTTTTGTGTGCCTTAGGTCTGATGTGTAACTGCTAAGTTTTGTGCCTCTGCTGAGATGTATAACCATTACTTTTGTGTGCCTTAGGTCTGATGTGTAACCGCTAAGGTTTGTGCCTCAGCTGAGATGTATAACCATTACTTTTGTGTGCCTTAGTTCTGATATTTAACCACTAAGTTTTGTGCTTCAGCTGAGATGTATAACCATTACTTTTTTGTGCCTTAGGTCTGATGTGTAACTGCTAAGTTTTGTGCCTCAGCTGAGATGTATAACCATTACTTTTGTGTGCCTTAGTTCTGATATTTAACCACTAAGTTTTGTGCCTCACCTGTGATGTATAACCATTATTTTTGTGTGCCTTAGTTCTGATGTGTAACAGCTAAGTTTTGTGCCTCAGCTGAGATGTATAACCATTACTTTTGTGTGCCTTAGGTCTGATGTGTAACTGCTAAGTTTTGTGCCTCAGCTGAGATGTTTAACCATTACTTTTGTGTGCCTTAGGTCTGATGTGTAACCGCTAAGTTTTGTGCCTCAGCTGAGATGTATAACCATTACTTTTGTGTGCCTTAGGTCTGATGTGTAACTGCTAAGTTTTGTGCCTCAGCTGAGATGTTTAACCATTACTTTTGTGTGCCTTAGGTCTGATGTGTAACCGCTAAGGTTTGTGCCTCAGCTGAGATGTATAACCATTACTTTTGTGTGCCTTAGGTCTGATGTGTAACCGCTAAGGTTTGTGCCTCAGCTGAGATGTATAACCATTACTTTTGTGTGCCTTAGTTCTGATATTTAACCACTAAGTTTTGTGCCTCACCTGTGATGTATAACCATTATTTTTGTGTGCCTTAGTTCTGATGTGTAACCGCTAAGTTTTGTGCCTCGGCTGAGATGTATAACCATTACTTTTGTGTGCCTTAGTTCTGATATTTAACCGCTAAGGTTTGTGCCTCAGCTGAGATGTATAACCATTACTTTTGTGTGCCTTAGGTCTGATGTGTAACCGCTAAGTTTTGTGCCTCAGCTGAGATGTATAACCATTACTTTTGTGTGCCTTAGGTCTGATGTGTAACCGCTAAGTTTTGTGCCTCAGCTGAGATGTATAACCATTACTTTTGTGTGCCTTAGGTCTGATGTGTAACCGCTAAGTTTTGTGCCTCAGCTGAGATGTATAACCATTACTTTTGTGTGCCTTAGGTCTGATGTGTAACTGCTAAGTTTTGTGCCTCAGCTCTGATGTGAAGCCATTAAGGTCTGTTTCTCTGTTCTGATGTATAACTACCTCGCTCGTTAATAGCTGATTTATTTTGATGACTAGTTGGTGATGTACTGTATAGGGCAGGATTATGCATCCATTAAGATCTACTTGCTTATTTTCTTCTATACACGGACGCTTCCAAAAATAAAGTGTGGCGCATTTTGTATAAAACCTGCTCTGTACATAGTTGCATATCTTATACCTTATTAATTGCAAGATTAGTCGTAACCCTTAATGCCATTTGTTATAAGGATGTATCCTGGATGGGAGGCTGTCATACTACCTTTCATCACTACCTCATTACTCTAACTGTAAATAACCCTTCTGCCTAAAAAACCTTTTCGTCCACAAGTTAAGAAAGCCCTCCTAGTCCTTTGTAAAGTCCTTGGAAGGAATAAATCATGTACCTGTTCTTTCTATTGGCCACTCATGTAGACAGTACACGAAAATTAGATCATTTCTACATTTTTCACAATTTAGAGCCCAAAACTGAAAACTATTTTTGAGATGTGGTCTCACAAGAGATTTATAGGAAATGTCATTGGGATCTTGGAAATTTGCTTCTCTTTTTATACGATCCAAAAACTTATTCGCTTCTGCAGCTGCTGCTTGACATTGAGTTGCTTAGCTCAGCTGTAACCTGAATACCCGAGATCCTCTGTTGCCCCCAGTTTGTTCCATTCCATGTATATACAGGTTATATATCAAATGACATCAAATATTTGCCTTGTCTTCAGCCCAGATGGTTTCGGACCCTCAGTCTTGCGTTCATTGTCTTATAAGTAGGTCAACGGGAGAATTATGTTCTTCAATATCTCCTTGCAGCGTAAGAACCTTCTCCCCGGACATGCTATAATGAATTTTATCTTCACGTTCTAAGACGAAATTCTCTAGCATGCAAAATTATGATTTTCATGATGGAGATTCTGAACCATTGGGTCACTTCTCGGTTATGTATCATTGTAAAAGCTGAAGTTTGCTGCAATTTGTCACCAAATCCCAGCAGGCATATGAGGTGCCACCAGATCCCGAGACTTCCTCTTGCCGTGGCCCGTGGAGTTACAACTCTGTTCTATACTCATTGCTAATGTGCTTCGATGCATTTTATAAGCTCCAACATTCACTGATAATTTCACAAAATCCCCAAATCTATTAATCTTCTCTGTTCTCGTGTCCTGTCGTGGCACCAAGAGCATCATAAGAATAATATTAGTTCTCATTTTTACACATGCCATTAATCTCTCATTTATAAATAGTTGGAGAATTCCACAAGGGCAATTTTAGGCACTAAATACATGTGAAATATTAGGAACATGATGGTTGGGTCTTGTCCAATAACCATTGGTCGCTGCAACTCTACCAATTTTAAGGATTGGCTTACTGTGAACCATTGGGTCAATTCTTACGAAGAACTGGAACAATCAGTTTGGCAAAGTCTACCTTGAGATTGGGAGACAAAGGACTATCTTGTTCTTCAAGAAGTGTGCTGACTGGAGTGGTCGAATTCCTAGATTGTGGCATCTTCGGAGTATGACAGAAAATGGTAAGAGGAGGACAAGCAAATGGGCAAAATCAAGACATCAAAGTCCAAGTACCAACGGAAGAATGATAGGTCAAGGTTAGGGTCAAGGTAAAACAGTACCAAACTAACCCCACCATGGGGTAAAGGTCAGCAGATGCTGGTCATCATAGAGATGGGAATGGGTGGATCGCAGAAGACAAGTTACCAAAGTTGGGGTTACTTGGAATGAAGAGAAGATGACTTCTGGACACTCTAGTCATAAGATCCAGATACATGATTTGACAAAACAGTGATATCTCTATCATCTGTTTGCATCTATGCTTGCGATGATGATGAGGGCTATCCTCTATATCGAGAGGAAAGAAGGGTTCATCATCAATGATGGCAATTCTTTACTCTAAGAGCAATGAGACTATGGGTCTGTCTGCCCTACAATGCTGACATGCTTGAAAAATTTGGAAAGTTTCAGGAAGGTTTGGATGCCTTGAAAAATATTAGATGCTGCAAATTGGACGTTCATCTTGAGTTCAGTTCTGATGAGTCATATTTTAAGTTGGGACCAAAGTTTTCTCCTTAATATGGGGCAGTTGACAAATGTGTTGTGGTTTATTTTTTGCCTTCCTTTGAATCATCACTGTAGATTATATGGTGAACTTGAAGGACCTGCCACAGTTGTTTGAAGGGAGTATGTTATCACAAAGTGATCTGCTGTATAAACCAGATTTTTATGTTAGATTTATTTATTTTTTTATTAATATATATTTTTCAAATCTTGCCATTTTCAGACTGACCACTATTCTAGACCCGTACTTTCTGATCAGAAAATTCACATGTACATTAGCAGCTACAGACTGACTCTGAACCTATATTCTATATTGTAGCAGCTAATGAGCATGTGCAGAGGTCATTGTGAAAGGAAGAGGAGGAGACGAGCTATGACGTCACCTACTATGATTGGTGGATCCTGTGTTATCTGCTTTGTGTAGAGGTGTTACCAAATATTATACAGGTGAAGGAGGAGAGCTGTGACATCATTATTGTGAATGATGGAGCCTGTGTCATCTACTGTATATAGAGGTGCTATAAGTCATTGTACAGAAGGTGTAGGAGGTGAGCTGTGATGTCACCTATTGTGAATTGTGGATCCTGTGTTATCTAATGAATATAGAGGTGTTATCAGCCATTCTATAGGAGGAGGAGGTGAGCTGTGACATCACCTATTATGATTGGTGGATCCTGTGTTATCTGCTTTGTGTAGAGGTGTCATCAATTATTATACAAGTGGAGGAGGTGAGCTGTGACATCACTTATTGTGAATGATGAATCCTGTGTCATCTACTGTATATAGAGGTGTTATAAGTCATTGTACAGAAGGTGTAGGAGGTGAGCTGTGATGTCACCTATGGTGAATTGTGGATCCTGTGTTATCTAATGAATATAGAGGTGTTATCAGTCATTCTATAGGAGGAGGAGGTGACCTGTGACATCACCTATTATGATTGGTGGATCCTGTGTTATCTGCTTTGTGTAGAGGTGTCATCAATTATTATACAAGTGGAGGAGGTGAGCTGTGACATCACTTATTGTGAATGATGAATCATGTGTCATCTACTGTATATAGAGGTGTTATAAGTCATTGTACAGGAGATGGAGGAGGTGAGCTGTGATGTCACCTATTGTGAATGGTGGATCCTGTGTTATCTAATCAATATAGAGTCATTATCAGTCATTCTACAGGAGGGGGAGGTGAGCTGTGACATCACCTACTATAATTGGTGGATCCTGTGTTATCTGCTTTGCGTAGAGGTGTCATCAATTGTTATACAGGTAGAGGAGGTGAGCTGTGACATCACTTATTGAGAATGATAGATATTGTGTTATCTACTGTATATACACTGGTGCTCTGGGCAGCTGCCTACTTTCTCTCGCTTTTCTCCGCACTGGCTTAAATCTCAACATTTTTTTAAAGTGCCCATCGCAAAGAAAAGCAGACAAGTAATATCTAGTAACCTGAGATAATGCAGCCTATAAAAAAACATTAACTATTGATTTTACAAAAGTATCAAATATTAATGACACTGTGCACCGTTACTTCTGTTGTATTAGGGTCTGCAGGAAAATCTGCAGGTGAGGTTAATGTATACATTGAGCCGAGAGCTGGGTGACATACAGCCGCATGACAACGCAGTGATTTAATGGGACTCATGGCTGCATCTTCTCACAAAACCTCTTTATATGAGCGGCTTTAATCAATTTTATGGACACTGAAGCTCTGTTTAACATTCATTTCTAAATTTAATATCCATTTTATTACATGTCACCCTCGCTGACCCCGGGTTCTTTAATTAGACTCCGTGTCCTGACATTGGAGATATATTACAATGGAGGGAGTTTTGCATTTATAAAACTTGATCAAGATTAAATTATTGTTCCTGGAGAGATCACATTGTTAATCAGGATCAGAACAAATGTATCTCTGGTGTATGATAATGTGAGATATCGGGTGGCGGATCGGGGAGTTAATGCAGAACCAACCTCTCCTATGTCTTGTGGTTTTGTGGGTTCTCCATGAAATGAAGGCTGCCATGTTGGGAGGAAAGACTCTCCAGAAAGGATGGCTACCAACTGGGAAAGTTGATTATGGAACTGGGAAGCTGGAGGTTAGGGCTTTGTCCAACAAAATTTAGTAGCACCAGAATCCAAAGTTTTAGAAATTCACTCAAAGCCTGCAAAATGATGACTGATCGCCTTTTTATTGGATTCTTAAAGGGAATCTGTCACCCCATTTTTGGCCTATAAACTGTGGCCACCGCAGCATTCTGTAATGCATTCTGTAATGCTGTAGATAAGCCCCCGATGTAACCAGAAAGATAAGAAAAACGAGTTAGATTATACTCACCGAGGGGTGCGGTCCAGTGCGGTGGCTGTCGCGGTCCGGCGCCTCCCATCTTCTAGCGATGACGTCCTCTTCTTTGCTTCCCGTAGCTGCTCCCGCGCAGGCGTACTTTACCTGCCCTATTGAGGGCAGAGCAGAATACTGCAGTGCACAGGCGCCGGACCTCTCTGACCTTTCCCGGCTCCTGCGCAGGCATACTTTACAAGGCAGGTAAAGTATGCCTGCGCAGGAGCCGCGGCAGAAGTAAGAAGGAGGACGTCATCGCTAGAAGATGGGAGGTGCTGGACCGGACCGTGACACCCATCGGACCGTACTGGATCCCCGAGTGAGTATAATATAACTCGTTTTTCTTCTCTTTCAGGTTACATCTGGGGGCTTATCTACAGCTTTACAGAATGCTGTAGATAAGCCCCTGATGGCGGTGGCAGCATCTCATAGGCCAAAAACGAGATGACAGATTCCCTTTAACTGGAGGGAGCTAAAAAATTATAACAAATGATTTTCAACTCGCCATTCACCTGTCATGGTTTTGTGTGAGACCTAATCAGTCCCAGAGGTGACGAAGAGCGAAGAGTAGGGATGAGCGAAAGCATGGATGTTCAGGTCTTTCGGGTTGGGCCGAACTTTTAAAATTTGGTTCAGGTAGCAGAATGGTACTTAAACCCAAATCCAGACCCCATTGTTTGAATAGGGGGCACGAACATCCGGCGTTCATCTAAACAGTGGTAACCTTACACTTTACCGCCGGTTACCACACTTTGGTTCCTACCTTGTCTCACAGATGAACCAGCAGCTGTCATTATTTCATCTCCTCAACCCTGCAACCCAATGGTGTTATGAAGGCCCTCTGTCTACCATGGTAGAACTCATAATAAAGGGGTTACCCAGCACCTCTCATTTGTGAATCAGATGGTGAGAGGTGCCATTGGGGTGGCAGGTATCATGCACGCAGGCCAGAAATCCAGAGCATGCAGCTTATTGTAGCTGATAGAGTAAGTTGATGAGACCTTCCGTCAGTGCACAAGTCCTGGCCTAGCAGCCAATGGTCTCCAAACCATTGGTCTCCTGACGATGTAGAAGTGAATGATTAAACCATAAAGCTACAACTACAAACAGGGTTTTGTAAGGATCTCTGAAAGGTCAAAACATTGAAAATCAAAAGCATTCCAATAACCAAACATTTGCAGATTCAAATCTCATAGTCAGATGAACCAAAAGTGAAAATGAAACAAAGCTACAAATGATTTTAAAAGTATGAAAAAAAATGAAGGATTAAATATAATTGTAATTGTCACATCCATTTTAGTGGATTTGAAGTTGTTAGAATAAAAAGTTTCATACACAAAGGATAAGTGAAATAAACCCCCAAAATGCACCTACAACATCTAGCGGAATCTCATACCTTGTATAGTGATGGGCAGTACCAGGACCGCCACAGATCAGCGATTCCCAGCGGAGCACAGTTTGTACGGCAGTCGATGTCCTTCTCTAGAGTCACTGGGTAAGTCTCTCTCTTCTATGTGAAGCAATCAGAAGCCAGGAGCTTTATGACAAAACCATCAATAATTTTATTAGAGAAAACAGAAGAAAAGGTAAAATAAGATGTATGTGAAGACATAAATAAGGATGACAAGGACCATAATCAGAAAAAATATCCTGGTGACAATTAATCAGTAATACAGCAAAGTGCAATATAGTTATTCAAACCTACCCTGGACAGGTCAGGATGATGACATGCAACTTAGGCGTATCGTGCAGCTAGTCCACGGTGTCTGAGTGGCTGCGACACAGTGAAAAGGGGCAGCGCCGCTTACCTGCCCAGGTCTCTGAACAAATGCAGAGTGCTGGCCAGCCCGCCTAATCGAATAGTATGGGTGTGACTAATAGGCTGAGAACCAGACACTATGCATTAGCTGCATGTGAACAGTCACCCCCTCCATGAGCTGGTAGGCTGTGAGTAGCTGTCTTTTTGGTATTTTGCACCTGTGCTGCTGACATCTTTGCTACATGGGTTGGCTGCATCCTGTAGTGCATTTGTTCAGAGACCTGGGCAGGTAAGCGGTGCTGCCCCTTTTCAGATGCATTTTTGAATTTTTCGAGGCTTTTTAGTCCTCTTTTGTGGCTTTGCTGCTAGGTTTTTTTGCCACAGAGTGAGCCTAAACCATTACTCCGACTCCGACCAAAAAGTGCTTGTGTATAATTAAAGGGTAAATTTAAATATTGCACCGTAACCCATGGCAGTAGAAGTGTCACCGGGACATACACAGACCCCAATGCGCTTTTTTCTTGCATAATATGTCTCTTTCTTGGGGCATACAGAGAAAGTATCTTCCACACACTTTTAATCACCAGGACCTGGGGTCACATGGTCTCTTTGTATCAAAAGCAGCCGGGTATGTTGGCCCATGCGCACACTACCTACGCCCGCACTGCCCATGGCAATGAAACGAGGCCACACACAGCCAGGAGGTGCAGGCATGTGGCCAGAGTCCTGGGTATGTGCGGACGCCCATTTAGATACCGAGAGCGGTGCCGGGGACAGACAGAGGAGCGTGCACATGAACACACCCTTGCCGTTACAGATTAAAGACTCTCTCTTCTGTACAGTGTAACGTTTTATGGTCAGCTGGGTCATCTCTCTCCTGTAGAGTGTAAGCTCTTATGGTCAGTGGGGTCCTCTCTCTCCTGTAGACTGCAAGCTCTTGTGGTCAGTGGGGTCCTCTCTCTCCTGTATGGTTTAAGTGCTTATTGTCAGTGGGGTCATCTCACTCTCGCCTGTAGAGTGAAAACTCTTATCATCAGTGGGGTCCGCGCTCTCTCCTGTAGATTGTAAGCTCTTATGGTCAGTGGGGTCCTCTGTCTCTCCTGTAGAGCATATTCTCTTATGGTCAGCAGGGTCCTCTGTCTCTCCTGTAGAGTGTAAGCTCTTATGGTCAGCAGGGTCCTCTGTCTCTCCTGTAGAGTGTAATCTCTTATTGTCAGCAGGGTCCTATGTCTCTCCTGTAGAGTGTAATCTCTTATGGTCAGTGGGGTATTCTCTCTCCTGTAGAGTGCAAAAAATAGAGAGAGGGGGAGCGCACTAAGGCAGTAAATGAGGGACACCAGCATGTTTAACAAAGGTAATCCTCTCACCTGGTGTGGTTGTGAAGGGTCACAACCACCTGTAGAAGATTTGGCCGCTGCATATCCCGGAAACGCGTTGGCTTGAGTGTGATTAAAGGTTTGCTTGCATCTTCGGTTGGTTCCTTGTGGTCTAGCGCAGACAAATCCCGGCTTTTCTCTTCATGTGTATATCTCCTGTAGAGTGTAAGCTCTTATGGTCAGTGGGGTCCTCTCTCTCTCCTGTAGAGTGTAAGCTCCTATGGTCACCGGAGTCCTCTCTCTCCTGTAGACTGTAAGCTCTTATGGTCACCAGGGTCCTCTCTCTTTCCTGTAGAGTGTAAGTTCTTACAGTTAGTGGAGTCCTCTCTCTTTCCTGTAGAGTGTAAGCTCTTATGGTCAGTGGGGTCCTCCCTCTCCTGTATAGTGTTGGCTCTTATGATCAGTTTGATCATCTCACTCTTTCCTGTAGAGTGTAAGCTCTTATGATTAGTTCTGTCATCTCTCTCTATCCTGCAGAGTGTAGGCTCTTATGGTCAGTGAGGTTCTCTCTCTCTCTTTCCAGTAGAGAGTAGGCCCTTATCATGAGTAGAGTCCTCTATCTCTCTTGTAGAGTGTAAGCTCTTATGGTCAGTGAGGTCCTCTTTCTCTCCTGTAGAGTGTAAGCTCTTATGGTCAGTGGGGTCCTCTATCTCTCCTGTAGAGTGCAAGATCTTATGCTCAGTGGGGTCCTCTATCTCTCCCGTAGAGTGCAAGATCTTATGGTCAGTGGGGTTCTTGCTCTCTCTTTCCTGTAGAGTGTAAGCTCTTATGGACAGTCGGGTCCTCTCTCTTTCCTGTAGACTGTAAGTTCTTTTTGTCAGCGTGGTCTTCTCTCTGTCTTGTAGAGTGTAAGATCTTATGGTCAGCGGGGTCCTCTTTCTCCCCTGTAGAGTGTAAACTCTTATGATCAGTGGAGTCCTCTCTCTCTCCTGTAGAGTGTAAGCTCTTATGGTAAGCGAGGTCCTCAGTTTCTCTCTCCTGTAGATCAGTTGGGTCCTCTCTCTGTAAGCTCTTATGGTCAGTGGGGTACTCTCTCTCTCCCCTGTAGAGTGTAAGCTCTTATGATCAGTGGAGTCCTCTCTCTCTCCTGTAGAGTGTAAGCTCTTATGGTAAGCGAGGTCCTCAGTCTCTCTCTCCTGTAGATCAGTTGGGTCCTCTCTCTGTAAGCTCTTATGGTCAGTGGGGTACTCTCTCTCTCTCCTGTAGAGTGTACGCTCTTATGCTCAGCGGGGTCTTCTCTCTCTCCTGTACAGTGTAAGCTCTTATGGTCAGTGGGGTCCTCTCTCTTTCCTGTAGACTGTAAGTTCTTTTTGCTAGCGTGGTCTTCTCTCTGTCCTGTAGAGTGTAAGATCTTACGGTCAGCGGGGTCCTCTTTCTCCCCTGTAGAGTGTAAACTCTTATGATCAGTGGAGTCCTCTCTCTCTCCTGTAGAGTGTAAGCTCTTATGGTAAGCGAGGTCCTCAGTCTCTCTCTCCTGTAGATCAGTTGGGTCCTCTCTCTGTAAGCTCTTATGGTCAGTGGGGTACTCTCTCTCTCTCCTGTAGAGTGTAAGCTCTTATGGTCAGTGGGGTCTTCTCTCTCTCCTGTACAGTGTAAGCTCTTATGGTCAGTGAGGTCCTCTCTCTCACTTCTGTAGAGTGTAATCTCTTATAGTCAGCGTGGTCCTTCCTGTAGAGAGTAAACTTTTATGGTCAGTGGGTCCTCTTGCTCTCTCCTGTAGAGTGTAGGCTCTTATGGTCAGCGGGGTCCTCTCTCTCCTGTAGAGTGTAAGTGTAGGTAACAGTAGGTACGCAGTATGCAGTGACGAGACGCGAGACTGAGTTGAACTTTGGCTAGAGAACTTTTATAAATTTTAGCCGCTAGGGCTATGCTAAGCAGCGAAAAACAATAACAGCTATTGTCCTCGCAGGGACTCTGTACAAACAAACACTTTAAAAGAGAACACGACTAATCCGGCAAAATGCGGTTGCTATAGGGCCACGATATGGCCGACTACGGGTCCTTATTTCCTATAGTGTCACTTATCCGTCCTGACGTCCCTCGGCATCTCTGATGAGGCTGCGTTGGCGTAGCAGCCGCTGGGCCCAGCTGCTGAAGATCTGTCGTAGTCTTCGGGCACCGCAGCGCCCAGGAGGACTTGGGGCACACCAGGCCCTGAGGAAGTCCTTTGATGAGGTAACCCCCTGTAGAAACAGCGGGGTTCTGCTCGTAGGCGAGTTCAATGAGACTCCAGTCTCCAAGCAGGGTTGTGTCGCAGTTACCAGGAATGGCAGTTGGCAGACCACGTGCACGGCCTGGGCCAAGGCAAAGAGTTTCTCTGTAGGCATGGAGTAGGCCCCAACTGCCGACTGCAGCGGGGTGACGTCAACTGCGGCCGATGATGAACAGGCCACAACCGCGGGTTGAAGCAGGGCACCAGCGAGCAGGCCGCAGCCATGGGCTGGAGTGAAGCGGCTGCGAGGGGTGGTGGACAGGCCGCAACAGGCTGGAGCACAGCGGTAACAGCTGCGGACGACCGTGGGTCAGATGTGTATCTAGGCTTTCTGGCACCCGGGGCAAGAATTTGGTTTGGCGCCCCCCCCCAAGTACATATGCGACTTGAAAGTACCCACAAGCTGCTCTCCCTAATGCTCTCAATGTTCAGTAAAAAACTGAAAGCAGGAAGAGAAGCTCGTTTTCACAAGACCATAACTGTGAAAATCGCGTTTGAGTGAAGTGTCCGTGTGATGACTACTGGAACCTGCAGCGCTGAGTCCTGACATTGCAGCTTCTGAATTCTCACAACGAATGCACTGCACACTTTTAGGATTCTCCCTTGCCGATGTACAGTCAGCACAGCACAAGCATGTGATTTATATACTTCTGGCCACATTCCGACTAGACGTGCCCGGCCCCGCTCCGTTCATTTTCATTGAGTGAGGCCACGCATGTCTAGTCAGCATGTGACCGCATGTATGTAAATTACCGGCACAAGAGAATCCTGACAGCGTTCAGTGAGCACTGTGAGAATTCAGAAGTCTGCAGTCACATAGAATGACTGCAGACTCATCACCGACTTGGAGAACCCCTTTAATGTTCCTAACAAATAAAAACATGAGAATAAGTCAGTATCACAAATAACATTTACATCCAGGAACCTTATAGATGACGTCGTCTCTGAAGTCGTTCTCCTTTACTTCTTCTTGTCCAGACCCCATGATGAGTTTTCTCATCCACATCTCGTCTCTGTAGACTTCCATCTTCTCCGATCTTCTGCAGCAAATCTCCACATGATCCCTTTAAAGATTTAAAGATAGAAGTGTCATTATAATGCTCCTAAATACAAATATCTGCAATATACTGTCGCCTCAGACTATTCCCTTCCCTCCTCATACTGTCTCCTCTAAAATCCTCCTGTTCACCATACTGACTCCTCATATATTTACCCCCTCACTCTCTATACTGTCTGCTCACACATACCCCTGACTCCCCATACTGTGTCTGCACACATCCCATCACCCTCTCTCCCCATACTGTGTCCACATACATTTTTCCCATCGCTACTCATACTGTGTCCACATACATTTACCCGTTCGCACCCCTTACTGTCTGCACCCATCCCGCAAACTATTTCCTCATACATGCCTCGGCACACAAAATTTATGAAATATAATGCTCAACTTTACAAGACTAAAGAAATTCTGATAAAGTTATTTCAATGCATATATGCTGATTCAAAGAAAGTACCTCAGATTACCACCACAGAGATAAACAATACTGATTATCTCTGTGGTGGTAATCTGAGGTACTTTCTTTGTATCAGCATA
The DNA here is from genome assembly GCF_039654945.1 of Dendrobates tinctorius. Taxonomy (NCBI): domain Eukaryota; kingdom Metazoa; phylum Chordata; class Amphibia; order Anura; family Dendrobatidae; genus Dendrobates; species Dendrobates tinctorius. The sequence goes on from NW_027361882.1 coordinate 1,155,332, forward strand.
TATGTATTGAAATAACGTTATCAGAATTGCTTTAGTCTTATAAAGTTGAGCATTTTATTTAATAAATTTTGTGTGCCGAGGTTTTTCTACTGTACAATATATGTCTTTTAACTCTGAGCACCTAAATTGGCAGTGAGCACCCTGTTCTCTACAGTATTCCTTATACATGCCCTCATACATACTCTTCATTTTGCGTCCTCAAATCTCCCCACACACATTAAATCCCACCCCACTCCAAATCCCCCCATCCCCCACACACATTAAGAACCCCCCATCCCCTCTCCAAATCCCCCCACACACATTAAATCTCCCATCCCCACTCCAAATCCCCACAAATTAAGTATCCCCCATCCCCACTCAATAACCCCCGTCCCTACACCCAAATCCCCCTCACATTATGTACCCCCCACTCACTATGTAGCCCCCACTCATTATGTACCCCCCACTCCAAATCCCCCCACACATTAACCCCCATCCCCACTCATTAACCCCCCACACATTAACCCCCATCCCCACTCATTAACCCCCCCACACATTAACCCCCATCCCCACTCATTAACCCCCACACATTAACCCCCATCTCCACTCATTAACCCCCACATATTTACCCCCATCTCCACTCATTAACCCCTCCACTCATTAACCCCCCATCCCCACTCATTAACCCCCATCTCCACTCATTAACCCCCCATCCCCACTCACTAACCCCCATCTCCACTCATTAACCCCCCACTCATTAACCCCCATCCCCACATTAACTCCCATCTCCACTCATTAACCCCCGAAACATTAACCCCATCCCCACTCATTAACCCCCATCTCCACTCATTAACCCCCCCACACATTAACCCCCATCCCCACTCATTAACCCCCACACATTAACCCCCATCTCCACTCATTAACCCCCATCTCCACTCATTAACCCCCATCCCCACAATAACCCCTGTTACGTTACAGAACCACTCAGCACCCAGAATATGTTGTGCAGTTATGTGTATGTATAATAGGTTCCATGTGAGATGCATGTCCCTAATGCATCAGTTCACAGGCTGCGCCCCTGGGCAGAGGGGACACGATATTCTCCTTTTGTCCGCCCTCCCCCCACCTTTGTAATTTCCACAGTAAACATCGGCAGGCTCCGGCCACCTGCGGCTTTTGTAATGTATGTCTGGCCTGCCGCTTTTCTATTGGCCTGCCCTCTGTATCTATGTGATATATTCTGTGTCCTGTGAGTAAAGTGTTGTCAGACTGGAAATACATGGAGAAGCAGTGATCTTTTATATGCGCCCATGTAACCAAGGAATTCCAGCCAGCGTCATTCATTCAAACTCCAGCCAACGCAGAGCGGACCTCCGAAAACACGGGGTGGTACTGAAAGAGGTACCCCAGCTTGGTAGACCCTGTTACACTGGTGGCAGCGGTGGGATATGATACCCCTTCTACAGGAGGAAAGGAATGAATGGAAAACAACTACCAGAAGTTAAAGAGGACTACATTAAAAGATCTGGTGGAAGCCCGAGGGTTGATAGCCAGCAACAAAACAAAAGCGGATTTGATAGCAGCCATCATGCAATGTGAACATGGAGGAGACCGAATTCCAGAGGGAGGTAAAGAACAGATTGGCGTTCTATGGCCCAAACCCTGCGGTAGAGATCATACGAGAGGTGATGACTGATGTGCGTACTGATCTGAAGGAAAAGATGGCCGAGCGGACCAGGATAGAGCTAGCCAAGATGGAGATGGCAGAGCGGACCAAAGTGGAGCTGGCCAAGATGAAGATGGCAGAGCTGAGAGAGGAGAGTCAGCGCGCAGGGGGAACTCTGGCCTTCGAGCGGCAGTGTGCCCTTCATCAAGTGAAGCCGGAGGAACGGGTTCAGATTCTGGCCAGCAAGCTGACACAAAGAAGTGATCTTGGCCCGGTATGCGCTGACACCAGAGGCATACCGCCAAAAGTTCCGCGGACTTATAAAACGTGTAACCGATACCCACGCTGAATGGGCCTGTAAATTACAGCGGTCACTGCTACAGTGGGTACAAGGGAGCCAAGCAACCACTAAGGAGGACGTCCTCCAGCTCTTCTTGTTAGAACGATTCTTTAATGGACTAACCCCCGAGACACAGGAATGGCTTCGGGACAGACGGCCAACGACTCTTGAGGAAGCCGCTCATCTGGCCGATGAACATCATGATGCCAGGAGGCCGCAGTTGTCCGGATCAAAGATAGTCACTAGGGGCCCGCCCATGGACCTGGAGGGCCCCAAACCACCGAAGATTGTAGGGGGACCAGCTAGAAACCCGGCCTACCACAGTCCCCCTAGGGCGCGATGCCACACCTGCTGTCGGCTGGGCCACCTGCAAAGACAATGTCCCAACCGGACTCAGCATACCCAGTGGCCAAAGGCGGGAACAGCTACCTTCAGCCGGGCTGCTGTACACTGCTACCAAGGCGAAGCTGACCCGGAATTGTGAAGCCTCATCTCGTCCGGGACCAAGAGAAGATGGCATTCTCGGTGGCCCCTCTGGCTGAGACCTATCCTGTGACCACCCGGAGACAAGCTCGAGCTGCGGAGGCGGAATCACACTCAGAGGAGGCCCAGGTAAGACATCCCAGCCCTACACGTATTCCCATAGCCAGACACATTTCTTGGGCCACCCCAGATGAATTTAAGAGGGAGTTACTTGAGGATCCTTCATTAGAGGGATATCATGAGAAGGCACTGGAGGGGAGAGGGGTACTGGAAGGGGAACAGTTTGTATGGAAGCAGGGACTCATCTACCGGATCACAGAGCAGCACCACACAGGGACGAGCCCCACTACAAAACGACAGCTGGTAGTTCCCAAGAAGTAAAGGCAGGAGCTACTGCGAATCTCTCATGACATACCCTTAGCTGGGCACTTCGGCGTCAGTCGCACCAGGCATCGTCTGACACAAAACTTCTTTTGGCCGGGGGTAACCTATGATGTTCGTCAGTACTGCCAGACCTGTGACAGTTGCCAGCACATTAGCAAGAGGGGGGATCGATGAAAGGCCAAATTACGCCCCCTCCCCATTGTGGAGGAACCATTTAGCCGAGTAGCGGTCGATCTGATAGGGCCGTTAGCCAAACCCAGTCCGTCAGGGAAAAAGTATATATTGACAGTGGTAGATTATGCCACACGGTATCCAGAGGCGGTTGCGTTACCTAACATACTGGCAGAGACGGTGGCGGCCGCCCTGCTCCAGGTGTTCTCACAGGTTGGATTTCCCCGGGATATTATCTCGGACCAGGGTACCCAGTTTACAGCAGAAGTGACCAACCAACTGTGGAAGCTGTACGGCGTAAAGTCCATTAGAAGCGTCCCATACCACCCGCAAACCAATGGGTTGTGTGAACGCTTTAACGGGACATTAAAACAGTTCATTTGGAATTTTACCAGGACATACAGGGACTGGGAGAAATTCTTACCACACCTCCTGTTTGCCTATCGGGAGGTGCCCTAAGAATCCACGGGGTTCTCTCCGTTCGAGCTGGTATACGGGAGACGGGTAAGGGGACCCCTAGACTTAGTGCTGGAACCCTGGGAAGGGGAGGGCCTCATAGAAGGGGTACCTATTGTACCCTATGTGCTGGAATTCCGGGACCGCCTACAGGAGCTGACTCAGGCTGTACGTGAGAACATGCAGGCGACCCAGCGGCGCCAGCGCATATGGTATGATCGGCGGGCCAGAGAGCGCACTTTGGAAATAGGACAGAAGGTCCTGGTGTTAGAGCCCACAAAGCAGAATAAGTTTCAAGCTGCATGGCAGGGGCCCTACCAGGTAGTGGGGAAAATAGCTGACACAACCTATAATGTCGCCGATTGTGACGACCCCAGGGTTATCCGCAAGTTCCACGTGAATGTGCTGAAGCCCTACCGGGAGCGCCCTGAAGAGGTAGTGGCCATCTGTGCACCTGAAGTAGAGGATTTAGCTGGACTTCCCTTGCCGGATGTCTTAGGGGAAAGGACTCAGTCTAAAACATGGGCCCAGGTACACTTGGGTGAAGACCTAGACCCCCCGGGAGAGACAGCAGGCGGAGGAGTTGTTGAGGCAGCGACAGAGGATGTTTTCGGGGAGACCAGGGTACACTCGCCTAGTACAACACAAGGTTGAGACCCAGGCTCAGACCCCCCTGCGACAAAACCCCTTCTGCGTCCCTGAGTCTGTACGGGAGGGGATGCGACAAGAGATACAAGAGATGATGCATTTAGGGGTCATTGAAGAATCAGATAGTCCCTGGGCATCCCCCGTAGTGTTAGTGCCCAGGAAGGATGGGACTACACGGTTTTGTGTAGACTATCGTAGGCTCAATGAAAAAAAAGTGATGGATGCATACCCCATGCCGCGTGTGGATGAGTTGTTAGACTGGCTGGCGGGGGCAAAGTATTTGACCACCATCGATCTATGCAAAGGCTACTGGCAGATTCCCCTTAGTCCTGACGCTATTCCCAAGTCGGCATTTGTCACCCCGTTCGGCTTATTCCAGTTTCGAGTTATGCCATTCGGGATGAAGAATGCCCTGGCGACCTTCCAAAGGCTGGCTGACCGGCTTCTGGATGGTCTCCAGGACTATGCTTGTGCCTACCTGGACGACATCACCATCTACAGTGCGACATGGGAAGAGCATCTAAATCACCTAGAGACAGTATTGGACAGGATCCACCAGGCAGGAATCACCCTGAACCCAAACAAGTGTCACATGGGCAAAGCAGAGGTTCAGTATTTAGGGCATTGGGTGGGAAGTGGGAAACAGCGACCAGAACCAGCCAAGATTGAGGCCATAGCCAAGTGGCCCATCCTACGCACTAAAACCCAGGTCATGGCGTTTCTAGGGACAGCGGGGTATTACAGGAAATTCGTTCCCAATTACAGCAGCGTAGCCAAGCCCCTCACTGATCTGACCCATAAGAACCAACCCCGCCAGGTAACCTGGACCTTTCCGCCAACTAAAAGACGCCCTCACCAATACCCCTGTATTGGCCGCACCCGATCTAACTAAACGTTTCCTTGTTCACACAGACGCTTCTATGTTTGGATTGGGGGCAGTACTGAGCCAAGTCGGGCCGGACGGCCAAGAACACCCGGTAGCTTACCTGAGTTAGAAACTACTGCCCCGTGAAGTAAGCTATGCGGCCATCGAGAAGGAGTGCCTAGCGGTAGTATTGGCACTCAAGAAGTTGCAACCATATTTGTATGGACGACAGTTTTCGCTCCTAACGGACCATAATCCCCTAGTCTGGCTTAATCGGGTCTCCAGAGACAACGCCAGATTGCTGCGGTGGAGTTTAGCCCTACAACCTCTGGACTTCACCATCCACCACAGACCCGGCAAACAAAACGGTAACGCTGATGGACTAAGTCGACAAACGGAACTTGTACCAACCCCATAATCATCGGACATCCCCAAACCGATCCGTTGAGGATCAGACTGTGTATGCCGATCGCGTCGCTGAAAAGGGGAGCCGTGTTACGTGTTACAGAACCACTCAGCATCCAGAATATGTTGTGCAGTTATATGTATGTATAATAGGTTCCATGTGAGATGCATGTCCCTAATGCATCAGTTCACAGGCTGCGCCCCTGGGCAGAGGGGACACAATATTCTCCTTTTTTCCGCCCTCCCCCCACCTTTGTAATTCCCACAGTAAACATCGGCAGGCTGGCCTGCCGCTTTTCTATTGGCCTGCCCTCTGTATCTGTGTGATATATTCTGTGTCCTGTTAGTAAAGTGTTGTCAGACTGGAAATACATGGAGAAGCAGTGATCTTTTATATGCGCCCATGTAGCCAAGGAATTCAAGCCAGCGTCATTCATTCAGACTCCAGCCAACGCAGAGCAGACCTCCGAAAACACGGGGTGGTACTGAAAGAGGTACCCCAGCTTGGTAGACCCCGTTACAACCCCCATCTCCACTCCTTAATTCCCCCCCATCTCCCATCTTTGGTGGTTCTTCAGCTCCACAGTGGAGCACACTTACCACCTCCACTAGCGTTTGCTCTGGGCGCCAGGGAGTGACGTCAGCAGCGTGATCACATGACCTGATCACGCTGCTGACGTCGCTCTGACCCGGCGGTCAGAGCTTCAATTGTACTGGCGTCTGTGTAGACGCTAGTACAATTGCTGCCTGGGAGCCGGCGCGGCCTCCTTCTCTGCCGTCAGAGAGAACAGCCGACTCAAAGGACGGAGAGCGGCAGAACGCAGCCGCTGGGGGGGAGACACTACGGACCGCTGCATTATGTGGCCCGACTGCGCCCCCCTGCTGGCTGCGCCCGGGGCAACTGCCCGGGCTGCCCCCCCGGATACGCCTCTGCCGGGGGCAGGTAGTGATCCCGGATTGGAGTGAAGTGACAGTCTCTTGTTGGTAGGTTCGGCGCTTACTCTCCGCAGGCCACTGTAAGTCTCCCCTCTGCCGATGGTCTCCTCTCTGGTCACCGTCTGTCACTCTGGCTCTCTCAAACTCCCATAGTCTCTTACTTCGTGCCTGCCGTTCCGCCAACTGACTCCCCTGCGCGCTCCCTGTCCCTTTTATACTCGCCCCTCCCCTTGATGTCCTGTCAATGCCAGCAGTCCACTAGATGGCGGTCCCCTTGGTTCCGGCCCAGACACTCTGCAGGGGCCCTCCTCCCTACAAAAGCTCTTATGGTCAGGGGGGTTCTCTCTCTCCTATAGTGCGTAAGCTGTTATGATCAGCAGGGTCCTCTCTCTCCTGTAGAACGTAAGCTATCATGGCCAGCGGAGTCCTCTCTCCTGTAGATTGTAAGCTTTTATGGTCGGCGGGGTCTTCTCTCTCTCCTGTAGAGTCTAAGCTCTTATGCTCAGTGGCATCCTCTCTCTCCTGTAGAGTTTAAGCTCTTATGCTCTGCGGGGTCCTCTCTCTCATCTGTAGAGTGTAAGCTCTTATGATCAGTGGGATCCTCTCTCTACCGTAGAGTGTAAGCTCTTATGGTCAGCGGGATTCTCTCTCTCCTGTAGAGTGTAAGCTCTTATGATCAGTGTGGTGCTCTCTCTCATCTGTAGAGTGTAAGCTCTTATGATCACTGTGGTCCTCTCTCTCCTGTAGAGTGTAAGCTCTTATGGTCAGTGGGGTCCTCCCTCTCCTGTAGATGTAGGGTCGGTGGGCCGAGCTGGGGGGGTGGTCCCTCTTCTTACCGCGCAGAGATGAAACAGAGACAAGATGGACAGATTCTGGGTGCAACAGGTCCAAGTTTATTTCACTTGCCGTCCGTCTGACGGCCTCAGAGCACACAGCACTTTCTTTACCTCACGGCCCTCTGTTTCCAGGGCCGCTTACTCTGTACTGGGGATGCGTGTGCGTACACCGTCCCCTCTTCACCCGTCGACGCTCCTGACAGGTCCGTCACTGTGGCTGCCTTAAGCCCGTAAACCAACAGCGCTTCCACTGATCAGTCGTCGTGTCAAATATGGTGTCTCACACCCAATGCCTCGTCCCTTCTGCTGTCCTTCCTGTCAGGACCACCCCCCTGACGCTCTCTCTCCTCAGTCCCCCTGGTTTAGATTCTCCTCACAGCGCACAGACTGTCGCAGTCCTCCTGTCACTGGAGCTCCCCCTGGGGACTGGAACCTTCTGGAACCCTCCCTCAGTATTTATAGCTCTCCCGGTACCCTGTCACTGTAACCCCGCCCCCATGACCAATGGTTTCTAAAGCCCTAAGCTGATGTCAAGTCCTTTGCTCACACTCCTTCCTGCCATCTAATGGTCAACCCAAGGTACTGCACGTCCACTACACTTTCCTAGCTGTTTCCCCACTGTAATAACTGACACCTACCTACACTGTGCAAACCTTTCCTTCTTCACCTGACTAGTCTGTCTGTCCGTCAGGTCACCTTCCCTACACTCTCCCTTCCTTTGTCCATTGTCGTCCTCGACAATCGTCATCCCTGCCTTCGTCGTTCTGAAGCCACCTACACTCTGTTGTCGGACCAGCTGTAGGGCCAAACCCACTACATGCGGGGGGCCGAACCATACTGGGAGCACCATCCTCTGAGCAGCCTACTGCTACTCACCAGCGCGCACGCCACATGACAACGTCTTTCAAATTGGGCTAGGTACACCCATATTCTCTCTATGGCGTGTACCCTCCCCTACTGTCACCTTCCACTATTCGGTACGCCATGATCGAGGTCTCATACCTTCCAGATCATTACCAGTGCCCGCCTTCCTCCTTCAGGGGTGTCCGTGGTGTTGGGGACCTGACCTAGGACGGCTGTCTCTCTCACGTCTTCCAACTCATTTTCCCTTCTTTCAATTTCATGTCATGGTCGGCATCCCGGTCTCCCAGACCTCCTCAACTCTTAGATCCCTACCGGATCTCACACTTTCCTTTGGTCCCGCAGACCTTCCCTTACCCGGACCTGTTGCATTTTACCTTGGCATATTATACATTAAACAACTTTATAATAGCACAAGTACCCATTTTTATATTTTTTTTTCGTTTTCTTTTGCTCATTTTAAAACCAACATAATACAACATAACATTGCAGATCCCCTTTCGTCCTCCCCCCTTCCTTGGACCAGGACACTCCTCCGCTTTTCCGTATTCCCGTTCTGTCAGGCAAACATATTTACGTACAAGGAACATAGAAAGAAGAAAGAAAGAGAGAAAAATAGTTGCATCAGATAAACAACAACAACAAAACATATTTTTTTCCAAACGCAACTGTCCTTATAACCTGCTGCAAACTCCTGACAGTTCAATCCGCCTCCTAGCGATCAGTAGTGATGGACCCCACAGCCGTGGAGTTCCGGGAATACTGAGGGTGTCCATTCAAGTCCTCTTTACGGGGGTTCGCTTCCTTCGGGCTCCGCTAGCACTGCCACCGCATAATACCCGCGGGGGCAGTACTCTTTATAGTAGGAAACCCAGTCCCCTTCCTTAAGCGCCCGACCATGCCATATGGAAGCCACATTCACATATACCTTCTGGCCGGTCGTGTCACGGATGAAGCCGTACCCCCTGTCGACGTTGGTGTATACCGGCCGTCCCCGGGATCTTTCCACCGCCATGCCAGCCTCCCCCTTTGAGTGGAGCAGGCTCCATACCCCCTGCTCCCGAACTTTCTTTTGTTTGATCACCTCCGCGACCCAGACGGAGGGTGCCGTGCCAGTCCCAGAGTCCGGTGGGCGGGACTTCGCTGTAAAAGCGCATGGGGCAGAGGCGGCCGATGATATCTGCAGCCCAGCAGCCGCTGGGGCCGGGAGGTGGATGAGGACAGCCGGGTCCTTGAGGGCTGGAGTTACAGGGCCTGTCAAACAGGCCGCAGCCGGTTCTAACGCTGGCATAACCGCAGCCGCAGGGTAGGCCGCATCCAAAACTTCTAACGGAGCCGGAGTAACGGCCGGTTGCAACAAGGCAGCTGCTCTTGGCAAGGGGAGCGCAGCAGCGTCTTCTTCGGATGAACGCCGCACTGGTAGCTCCGGGCAGGGTAGCTCAGGGACTTGAGCGGGGGTCTCGCTCAGTTCCGCATACACCACGGGGCCCGTGGTAACTAGGCCTTCCGGTGCGCAGAGGGCCGCATGCTGCAGCAGAATGGTGGGGGCCGCCTGCGGAGGCACTGATAGGGCCGGGGGTACTCTCACCTTCCCCGGGGCTGCAGCCTCCGTCCCATCATCACGAGGTGGCCCCCGCAGCCTGCGTTCCTTGCTCCACTGTCCGGCGGGCCTTTCCTCTGGACTCGGGGGCTCCGCTGCGAAGTCCTCTGCTGGTATTGGTGGCGGCCGCTCTCGATGACTCCGCTCCCCAGCTCAGTATTCCGCTGCTCACCCGTGGCTCTGAGGGCGACTTCTGGCACAGAAGCCAGTTGTAATCCACAGGTATTTATAATCCAAGTAGCACAATCCAAGTCCTTCTCCATCCTTTAAGGCAGGCCTGCCACAGAAGATGATGTATTAGCGGCGGCGATCCTGCCGACTACGCCAAATGTAGGATCGGTGGGCCGAGCTGGGGGGGTGGTCCCTCTTCTTACCACGCAGAGACGAAACAGAGACAAGATGGAGGCAGATTCTGGGTGCAACAGGTCCAAGTTTATTTCACTTGCCGTCCGTCTGACGGCCTCAGAGCACACCGCACTTTCTTTACCTCACGGCCCTCTGTTTCCAGGGCCGCTTACTCTGTACTGGGGACGCATGTGCATACACCATCCCCTCTTCACCCGTCGATGCTCCTGACAGGTCCGTCACTGTGGCCGCCTTAGGCCCGTAAACCAACAGCGCTTCCACTGATCAGTCGTCGTGTCAAATATGGTGTCTCACACCCTATGCCTCGTCCCTTCTGCGGTCCTTCCTGTCAGGACCACCCCCCTGACGTTCTCTCTCCTCAGTCCCCCTGGTTTAGATTCTCCTCACAGTGCACAGACTGTCACAGTCCTCCTGTCACTGGAGCTCCCCCTGGGGACTGGAACCTTCTGGAACCCTCCCTCAGTATTTATAGCTCTCCCGGTCCCCTGTCACTGTAACCCCGCCCCCCATGACCAACGGTTTCTAAAGCCCTAAGCTGATGTCAAGTCCTTTGCTCACACTCCTCCCTGCCATCTAATGGTCAACCCAAGGTACTGCACGTCCACTACACTTTCCTAGCTGTTTCCCCACTGTAATAACTGACACCTACCTACACTGTGCAAACCTTTCCTTCTTCACTCTGACTAGTCCGTCCGTCAGGTCACCTTCCCTACATAGAGTCTCTCCTGTAGAGTGTAAGCTCTTATGATCAGCGGCGTCCTCTCTCTCCTGTATAGTGTATGCTCTTATGGTCCGTGGGGTCCTTCTCTCTCTCTTCTGTAGAGTGTAAGCTCATATGGTCAGTGGGGTTCTCTCTCTCTCCTGTAAAGTGTAAGCTCTTATGGTCACCGTGGTCCTCTCTCTCCTGTAGAGTGTAAGCTCTTATGATCAGCGGCGTCCTCTTTCTTCTGTAGAGTGTAAGCTCTTATTGTCAGTGGGGTACTCTCTCTCTCCTGTAGAGTGTAAGCTCTTATGGTCAGTGGGGTCCTCTCTCTTCTGTAGAGTGTAAGCTGATATGGTCAGCGGAGTTCTCTCTCTCTCCTGTAGAGTGTGGGCTCTTACAGTCAGCGGGGTCCTCTCTCTCTTTTCTCCTCCTTGGTTATTTTATGAGAAATTACAAGATTTTCAGAATGGATATTCATGCAAATTTATTTGCACAAATCAAATTTTGGGGGAAAATTCTACAAATTCAGCAAATTTAATTTCAAAACTTTCACACATCTCTACCCATAGCCATATACAGTATATTGAGGTCACTTTGACATTACTAGGGCTGTGTTTTTGCTTTAGAGAGCTTTAAATAAGTATGATAAAGTCCTAGTAGACCACAGAGAGCTACATGTGTCTTTTCAGGGTGTAAGGATTCGCTCATCTCCTGGCAGCGCTTCAGCTATACACAGGCATCGGGCTCTTTATCAAACAAGGTTACATTTATTAAACTTCATAAACCTTCATGGCATACAAACGGAAAACAGCCTTTTCACCGCGCAAACAAATAACAAAAGAAAATCGTCCTCCCACCAGGTAGGCAAAGTATATCAAAAACGGTCTCACCCCTTCAGGTTATGGTCCAGTTCTCAGGCTCTGCTCCTTGCTCACTTAGAATCAGCACCCAGACTAGTTGCTTCTCCAAAATCACTCACCTGATCTAATTTAGCAGCGATTTATAGGAGCTGCAAAAGATGAACTCAAGATAGAGGAGAGGTCATTCCCACTCAAGCTTGTCTAGTCACTCCTGAATCCCGGATCCAAAATCCAGTCCCATTAACCCCTTTCCTACATTAGACATACTATTCTGTCCATGTGACCTGGGACCTAAGTCCCAAGGACGGAATAGTACGTCTAGCGCGATCAGCTGCGCTCACGGGGGGAGCGCAGCTGATCGCGGCTTGGTGTCAGCTGATTATCACAGCTGACAATCGGCACTATGTGTCAGGGGCAGTCACGGACCGCCCCCGACATGTTAACCCCTGGCACGCTGCGATCAAACACAGTGTACCCGGGGTTTAGGGAAGCATCGGGAGGGAGGGGGCTCCCTTCGTGCTTCCCTGAGACCCCCGCAGCAGCGCAATGTGCAGCGCTGCTGCGGGGGTCTCCTTCCCTGCAGGTCCCCGAATCCAAAATGGTGGCGGGGACCTTCGAGGGCCTTCAGGGAGGTGGCTTCCTCATGCCTGCAAAGCGCCGGCATGAGGAAGCCTCCAGAACTGCCTGTGATCTGTCACATGACAGTGATGTCTCCCCTGGGACATTGTAATAAAGTTGAAAAAAAAAAGTGTAAAAATAATTTATAAAAAAATCGCTAAATAAATAAAAAAAAAAATATTCTCTAATAAATTCATTTTTTGAAAATAAAAAAACCAATAAAAGTACACATATTTGGTATTGCCGCATCTGTAACGACCTGCCCTATAAAACTGTCCCACTAATTAACCCCTTTATTGAACCCCTTAAAAAATAAAAATAAAAAACGAAGCAAAAAATAAAGCTTTATCATCATACCGCCGAACAAAAAGTGCAATAATGCGCGATCAAAAAGACAGATATAAATAACCATGGTACCGCTGAACACGTCATCTTGTCCTGCAAAAAACGAGCCACCACACAGCATCATCAGAGAAAAATAAAAAAGTTATATCTCGCAGAATAAAGTGATGCAAAAAATTGCTTTTATTGCATAAAAGCGCCAAAACATAAAAAAAGACATAAATGAGGTATCGCTGTAACCATACTGACCCGAAGAATAAAACTGCTTTATCAATTTTACCGCACGTGGAAACGCACCCCCCAAAAGAAATACACGAAGCGCTGGTTTTTGTTCATTCTGCGTCCCAAAAATCGGAATAAAAACCGATCAAAAAATGTCACGTGCCCGAAAATGGTACCAATAAAAATGGCAACTCGTCCCGCAAAAAATAAGACCTCACATGACTCGGTGGGTAAAAATATAGAAAAACTATAGCTCTCAATATGTGGTGATGCAAAAACTATTTTTACAATAAAAAGCGTCTTTTAGCGTGCGACAGCTGCCAAACATAAAAACCGCCATAAATAGTAAATCAAACCCCCCGTTATCACCCCCTTAGTTAGGGAACAATAATAAAATTAAAAAAATGCATTTATTTCCATTTTCGTTAGGGGTGTGTTGGGGTTAGGGTTGGAGTTAGAATTGGGGGGTTTCCACTGTTTAGGTACATCAGGGGCTCTCCAAAAGCGACATGGTGTCCGATCTCAATTCCAGCCAAAAACGTCAAATGGCGCTGCTTCCCTTCTGAGCGCTGCCTTGTGCCCAAATAGTGGTTTACCCCCACATGTGGGGTAGCAGCGTACTCAGGACAAATTGCACAATAACTTTTGGGGTCCTGTTACTCTTGGGAAAATAACAATTGGTGAAAAGATCATTTTTGTGGAAAAAATATGATTTTTTAATTGTACGGCTGTACGTTATAAACTTCTGTGAAGCCCTTTGGGGGTTCAAAGTGCTCACCAGATATCTAGATAAGTTCCTTGGGGGGTCTAGTTTCCAAAATGGTGTCACTTGTGGGGGGTTTCCACTGTTTAGGCACATCAGGGGCTCTCCAAACTTGACATGGCGTCCGATCTGAATTCCAGCCAATTTTGCATTGAAAAAGTCAAACGGCGCTCCTTCCCTTCTGAGCTCTGCCATGCGCCCAAACAGTGGTTCCCCCCCACATATCGGGTATCAGCGTACTCAGGACAAATTGCACAATAACTTTTCCAGTCCAATTTCTCCTGTTACCCTTGGTAAAATAAAAAAATTGAACCTGAAGTAATTTTTTTGTGAAAAAAAGTTAAATGTTCATTTTTTTAAATGATTCAAAATTGCTGTGAAGCACCTGAAGGGTTAATAAACTTGTTGAATCTGGTTTTGAGCACCTTGAGGGGTGCAGTTTTTAGAATGGTGTCACTTTTGGGTAATTTCTATCATATAGACCCCTCAAAGTGACTTCAAATGTGATGTGGTCCCTAAAAAAAATGGTGTTGTAAAAATGAGGAATCGCTGGTCAACTTTTAACCCTTATAACTTCCTAACAAAAAAAATTTTGGTTCCCAAATTGTGCTGATGAAAAGTAAGGCTAGTTTCACACTTGCTTTTTTTTGCAGCGCGTTTTTCCCGCAAAAAAAGCATTGAAAAAACGCATACAAAAGCATACAACTGCTGCGTTTTTTTCAAGCATTTTTATGAGCATGCATGAAAAAAACGCAGCGTTTTTATGCGTTTGTATGCGTTTTTAGTGCGTTTTTACCGCGTTTGCGGTTTTTTCCAACATTAGGTGGCCCCTCACACTAACCCAAACCATGACTTTACTAACCCTAACCCTGACCCTAACCCTTAACCCTAACCCTGACCCTAACCCTAACCCTGACCCTAACCCTTAACCAAACCATACTTAACCCTAACCCAAACCCTAAACCCTAACTAACCCTAACCCTGACCTTAACCCTGACCCTAACCCTAACCCTAACCCTAACCCTGACCCTAACCCTAACCCTAACCCTAACCCTGACCCTAACCCTAACCCTAACCCTGACCCTAACCCTGACCCTAACCCTAACCCTGACCCTAACCCTTAACCAAGCCATACTTAACCCTAACCCAAACCCTAACTAACCTTAACCCTAACCCTAACCCTAACCCTGACCCTAACGCTTAACCAAACCATACGCATGTGCAAAAAAACGCATACATGAGCATGCCAGTGCGCACGTATGCGCATCCATAGGCTATAATGGCCATTTTTAGCGCAAAACGTGCGCATACGTTCGCATGCGCTTTTTTGCAGGGCCAAAAAATGCAACATGCTGCGTCTGGAAAATACAAACGCACACCCCAAAAAAACGCAGCGCATGAAAATCGCATACGTGCGCTTACCAGCGCGCAGGTATGCGCACCCATGTTAAATATAGGGGAAAAAACGCATGCGCACGTATGCGTTTTTTTTCCAGCGCAAAAAAACGCAAATGTGAAACCAGCCTAAACATGTGGGAAATGTTACGTATTAGGTTTTTTGTGTGCCGTATCTCTGTGATTTAAGAGCATAAAAATTCAATGTTGGAAAATTGCAAAATTTTCAACATTTTTGCCAAATTTCCGTTTTTTTCACAAATAAACGCAAGTTATATGAATGAAATTTTACCACTAACATGAAGTACAATATGTGAGTTATGACCTCATAAAGGGACAGTGGTCAGAATTGTAAAAATTGGCCCGGGCATTACCACCCTTGGGAGTAAAGGGGTTAAAGGCTCAGCAATCAATAATTGCTAAAACCTTCATCTCCAGGATTTACATCACCAAGGGTAGAACTTCGGTAACACATATCTCCCATCCTTTACCAACTGCTCCTTTACAATGATAATTAGATTACTTGTGATTTTCCGTAAATCAGATTTTTGTAAATTTTAGGCAAAGTTACTCATTTGAATTTGAAAAGAATTACTCATCTCTACTATCTACTGTAGACAACTAGGGTGGGATCTGCATCTATCATCTAACTCTTTGAAATGGACACAACTGGATATGGTTTTGGTTGCCGGTTGAAAGGTGGAGGTACTTAAGTTGGAATGCTATGTATCAGATGTTTATGACATATCCACGGGGTATGTTTTCAATATGGAAAAAACACAGTGGCTCTTCTTTTGATTAACCGATGTGGTGCGACATCACGTGCGTCATGGCTCAACAAGAAGAGCCGCGGACATCAGCAAGAAAGAATCAGTGCTCCCTCACCAGTCAAGTGGATGCAGATCACCATCATGGCCGATGGAATCGAATTTGAAAATTCATTTGCACCAACTGTCATTGTGACTATTTGACCATGAGTAAACTGGACATCCCGTACTATAGAGCTTGCAGTCAATGCTTTCATTGGAGACTTCGATGACTATGTGGAGTTTGTACAGAGCTTTGCATCCAGTCATAGTTTATAACTAAATACTGTTTTCTTTTTCTTTTTTTTACATTTGGGCATTTTTTATGTTTTGGCTTTCCATCGGATGTGTAAATTGTGTAAATGTTAGAGCTTTAGTTGTTTCCCCAGTGGACACTGTAAATTGATATAATAACAAGTTCCATATGTACGTAGGCATGCGCGACATATTTTACTGTACAATCAAGCAGTCAATGTTTTAATATTTTAACAAACAGTGAAGCGGAGAAAGTACAGATGGAATATACATATATGGCAGGGGCCGTGTCGTAACATTTTGAATAGAACCAAATCCTGACAATCGACGATCGTACACATGTGACTAATTAGCGCTTTATGGAAACGCTCCAGCTCTATTGCCTTTCTAAAGCCTATTTAAACCATGTACTTTCTGGTGCGTAATTTGTAGTTAAAACAGATGCCGGTATAATTTCACCATCTTCATAATTACTCTCTTCCACTAAAAAACCTCTGTCTTGGCTCAAAGTCCATTGGCGCACATTGTACAAAGTTGTTGTGTCCTTCAGAGTCATACGCTCAGCGCTCGTAATCCAACTCCTGACAAGCACATTTTGTAATGTTTGTTCTTATTCTCTTGAATTAATGTATCCCCAAAATTATTTGCATCCCCTCCTAATTATTGAGTCGGACTCGCACCTACTGAGACAGGTACATGGAATCAAGCTCACAGTCAAGCGACTTCCATCGTATTGGTCATACTGAAGAGTTCATTCACATTAATCGAGGCACAATCATAAGTTAAACGTATGAAATATATATCTCATAGGAATCAGAAATAGTGCGAACATATAAATCCCTTAAAACGAATTATTTATTTAATACATTAAAAAACACCTATCCCAGTGAAAAAATAGTCAATGCCAAAATTAACCAGACCTAGGCTGGGATGCTACATAGCCCTACTATAAGGCTCACTGATACCTTCCTAGCCGTGGAGGTTGGCACCCTAAAAACGAGAGTTGGCGCCCCCACTCAACGTGGACTATCCCTAACTCCCCTACCAGTCCCTATTCAGACAGGAGGGAAAACAATAATCTGATAGTGCAGAAATGAAACTTCAGAATGCCCTAAGCTCAAGCAAAACCTCAAACAATTGATATTGTCCCAGTAGAACCCCCACATAGGGGTACATTAACCAATAAATTGCTTGTCATGTGTAGGTATGCCCATCTGATATTATAACAATGAACATTAGAGTTGCCTCAGGCTAAAGTAGGACCCCAGGATACTATAAACGATAAAAAATCTAATACCTCCACATCATGATCATATGTGACAAACTGATATGTCCAATGGACAGATAATACAAACTAACCCCTCTCAAGGGTATACTCTGAATCATAATATAATAAACAAAGTCACTTATCATGTGTAGGTCAACCCCGACGCGTTTCCCCGCCTGTAGCGGTTCATCAGGAGGAATCAATAAACGTCATATCCATATATGATACCCAGATGATGCATGATAGTACCGGTGGTCAAGAATGAGTGGATTTAAATAACCCCCATGATACAAAGCCACAAATCAGCCCCACCCATTATCAGGTGGGCAAATCACATATGAGAAGGTAGTGATAGCCCAAATATCTCCACGTGATACCGTAAATAGTAGCCGCCCTCAGCGTCAAACCATCACAACCGCCTAAGATACATAGCGGGTGAATAGAGGCCCCACGTGTGCTCCAGTATGGCGCCAGCGTCCCACGTCATCAAAACGCCTCAGATATATAACAGGTAGATGAAGCCCCGGCGTGCGCTCCACACTGGAGCGCATCCAAAATGGCGCCGGGGACTTCCGGTTTGGGCGCATCCAAAATGGCGCCGGGACTTCCGGTTTGGGCGCATCCAATATGGCGCCGGGACTTCCGGTTTGGGCGCATCCAAAATAGCGCCCGGACTTCCGGTTTCGGCAGATTTAGTTAAGCTCCAATACCAGAATTCGTTTTACCCTCAGCGGGAGGGAGGAGCAAGGGGTATATGTATCAAATGGCGGGGCACAACGAAAAAGAGCAAATGGTACAGATTATTCAAAACTATAGATTTAATGATTCTATCACTCATATATACTAGAATACCACCAAGTCTTAAAGATCGAAAACACTCGCAGTTTATACGTGATCTTGCTGAATTCAAAGACAACAGGGCATATGAGTATCAGATTAGTAACTCAATAGAGGTATCCTCATCAGATATTGATATATCTGACACCGAACGTACAGAGAATTCCAGTGGTTTTAAGGGAAGAGGAGGGCAGAGTAGATCAAGATGGCGCCCACCAAGAAATCAATACAGGCGAAGGGGAAGGGGAAGGGGAGCACAGCATCTGTCCTTAGGTCCCTCCTCATCTGCATCACAATCTTTTTTGGACAGAGGCCCTGCAGTGGGCTACGATCTGAGGAAAAGACCATAATTGATCAGGGTCAGATCATAAATCTGTCATCACACAATCTGTCTGGGGATGAATGTCTTGTTTTGCAGAAAGGTCTTAATTTTGTGCCGACAAATAAATATAACTGCTTCAACTGGGTTAAGGATCTTAATTTGTTTGGTCGTAACCTTAAGTGGAAACTCTTTTTCAAGCAGCATGATCGTGAACAGTGCCTCAGGCTTGGTTTATCAGAAGAGGACATGGAGGGTCTTGATGCCCTGACCAGCCTCCTGAGGGAGAATGAACAGCAGCGGGGGGTTGGTCCGTTCACCACCTTGAAAAATAGGAGTACCAGAATGCCACCCAATAAGGAGGTAACAAGTATTGATATATTTATTAAGATGGTGGAGGATGATTTACGGAAAATTCCTTGTGTCAATCGTGATGGCATTTTCAATCTTTCACATGCTGAGAATATAGCCCTTGAAGGGCTGGAAAAGAACGCTAATATAATAATTAAGGCCTCTGATAAAGGTGGAAATCTGGTGGTGTTGGATCACGACAAATATCGTGCGATGTGCTATTCTTTGTTAAATCTTGATGATACATATGAGGTGTTGCATGGCGACCCGACTGAGGAATATAAGAAAGAATTATTGATAATCTTGGATGAGGCAAGGCTTAATAAGCTAATATCGCATAATGAGTTTCAGTTTTTGTTACCTAAGTCGCCTGTGATTGCAACGTTTTATGCATTACCAAAAGTGCACAAAGGGCTGGATCCATTAAAGGGTCGACCTATTGTCTCAGGCATAGACTCTTTGACCCAGAACAGTGGTGTCTATTTGGATAGGATTCTAAGGCCGTTTGTGGCAACACTTCCCTCATATGTACGTGACACATCGCACCTACTAAATATACTTGAAGGGGTTACGCTTGAAGAAAACACCATGCTAGCATCCATTGATGTGGAGGCACTATACAGTTGTATCCCACATAGATGGGGACTTGAAGCAGTTACTCATTTTCTGCAAACTAGAGCAGTAGAATGTCGGGCACACAACCTATTTATTAAGGATTTGCTGAAATTTGTCCTTACTAGGAATTATTTTCTTTTTGACTCCAAATACTTCCACCAGCTCAGGGGGACTGCAATGGGGAGCCCCTGTGCCCCCAGTTATGCAAATATCTTCCTGGGCTGGTGGGAGGAGACTGTCATATTTGGTGATGAGGATGAGTGGTGGATTCCATTTCTCAGCCTCTGGGCCAGATATATTGATGATATATTGATATTTTGGTCTGGCCCAGAGGCTGAATTTAACCGCTTCATCGAGCTTATTAACGTTAATATAGTGGGACTTAAATTTACATATGAATGTCATATGCACAGCATTAATTTCCTTGACTTGACGATTACTAAAATGGCTGATGGAGGTATTAGTACTTGCACTTATAGGAAGCCAACCGCCACTAATAATCTTTTGAGATGGACAAGCCATCACCCAGAGCCATTGAAGAAGGGGATCCCTAAGGGGCAGTTCCTGAGGATCAGAAGGAACTGCTCTGATTTAAATTCTTATAGAAGACAATCTAAGGACCTATATAATAGGTTTAAGATGAGAGGGTACCCCCCACAGATATTGGACAGACCGCAACATGAGGCGTTACTAAGTGATAGACATTCTTTGCTTCAGAAAAAAGGACCCAGGAATGATACAAATGAAAATATTGTAAGGCTTATTGGAACTTATGATGCTCAGGCGGATAAAGTATATCATGTCCTTAAAAAACATTGGGGTATCTTACTAGCTGACCCCAATTTGAGAGGTCTTGTAACACAGAAACCAAGTGTTACATATAGAAAGGGGAGGTCTGTTGGAGATAGGCTTGTCCATAGTTTCTATCAAAGGCCAAAAGGGGGCGGTTACATGGCTAGATAGGAGACCCCTTGGTTTTTTTAAATGCGGTAATTGCTCCAGGTGTAAATATATGTTGCAATGTAAGACCTTCACAAGCTCATACAATGGGAGAACCTTCTACATTAGAGATTTTGGCAATTGTAGATCTACAGGTCTGGTTTATAAAGCCACATGCACATGTCCCAGGGACTATGTGGGTAAGACCACTAGGGAATTCAGGGTTAGGGTGGGGGAGCATTTGGGGGATATCAAAAATAAGAGAGATACCCCGGTCGCAAGACACATGAATTTAGTACACCAAGGTTGTGTGAGCGACATCTCCTTCACTATGATTGAACTAATAAAGCCGAAAGTGAGGGGAGGTAACCTGGATAATATAATCCTGAGAAGAGAATGTGAATGGATTTTCAGGTTACAGTCCCTCTCCCCAGATGGGATGAATGAGTGCATGTCATATACCTGCTTTATATAATGGACAAAAAGTATACCTGATATGGTGACTGTTCTCTAATATATAGATGTATTCTGGATTAATGGGGGTTTTTTATTTTGAAGGGCATATCTGAGGATGCCTTTTAGGCATACACTGCATTGAAAAGCGGTATATATCTATTATTTGTTTCTGATGTTTATCTTTATATAGAATTTTTCATCCCCAATATTGTCTTCCTAATAAATAGTCACTTGGCGATATTCTAGTATATATGAGTGATAGAATCATTAAATCTATAGTTTTGAATAATCTGTACCATTTGCTCTTTTTCGTTGTGCCCCGCCATTTGATACATATACCCCTTGCTCCTCCCTCCCGCTGAGGGTAAAACGAATTCTGGTATTGGAGCTTAACTAAATCTGCCGAAACCGGAAGTCCGGGCGCTATTTTGGATGCGCCCAAACCGGAAGTCCCGGCGCCATTTTGGATGCGCCCAAACCGGAAGTCCCCGGCGCCATTTTGGATGCGCTCCAGTGTGGAGCGCACGCCGGGGCTTCATCTACCTGTTATATATCTGAGGCGTTTTGATGACGTGGGACGCTGGCGCCATCCTGGAGCACACGTGGGGCCTCTATTCACCCGCTATGTATCTTAGGCGGTTGTGATGGTTTGACGCTGAGGGCGGCTACTATTTACGGTATCATGTGGAGATATTTGGGCTATCACTACCTTCTCATATGTGATTTGCCCACCTGATAATGGGTGGGGCTGATTTGTGGCTTTGTATCATGGGGGTTATTTAAATCCACTCATTCTTGACCACCGGTACTATCATGCATCATCTGGGTATCATATATGGATATGACGTTTATTGATTCCTCCTGATGAACCGCTACAGGCGGGGAAACGCGTCGGGGTTGACCTACACATGATAAGTGACTTTGTTTGTTATATTATGATTCAGAGTATACCCTTGAGAGGGGTTAGTTTGTATTATCTGTCCATTGGACATATCAGTTTGTCACATATGATCATGATGTGGAGGTATTAGATTTTTTATCGTTTATAGTATCCTGGGGTCCTACTTTAGCCTGAGGCAACTCTAATGTTCATTGTTATAATATCAGATGGGCATACCTACACATGACAAGCAATTTATTGGTTAATGTACCCCTATGTGGGGGTTCTACTGGGACAATATCAATTGTTTGAGGTTTTGCTTGAGCTTAGGGCATTCTGAAGTTTCATTTCTGCACTATCAGATTATTGTTTTCCCTCCTGTCTGAATAGGGACTGGTAGGGGAGTTAGGGATAGTCCACGTTGAGTGGGGGTGCCAAATCTCGTTTTTAGGGTGCCAACCTCCACGGCTAGGAAGGTATCAGTGAGCCTTATAGTAGGGCTATGTAGCATCCCAGCCTAGGTCTGGTTAATTTTGGCATTGACCATTTTTTCACTGGGATAGGTGTTTTTTAATGTATTAAATAAATAATTCGTTTTAAGGGATTTATATGTTCGCACAATCATAAGTTACCACCTTCACCACATCATTTAATGACATTTCTGATATTCTAGATTTGCCCCCATGACTTTTAAGAGCTACATTGGTGAATGAAAGTGTCCAGAAGTTACAAAAGTTCAGCTAAAAAGTTGTAACCCATACAAACCTACATGTCAATTGGCATATAAAATGTAACTGTCTCTCCATTATGTTATGAACCATAGTAACAATCTGCCCTTTGAACTGGCATCAGCTCAGGTGATTTTCTTCATAAAATGGGTCTGAAGTTTTAGATCAGCACGATCAATGCCAGGTAGCTGCTGGGCTTGGTGTAAAGCATGTCATCCTCAGACTCTAAAGTAGTGGAAACATATCAATTTTTGTTTCATACATAGTGTTAGGCTTCGATTTCCCACCGCTGCACAGGGGGAATCTCGAGCCATGTCCTCTGCGGTCTCCCATTCTTCTTCAGCTACAGAGGTTCCTGCTCAGCAGAGATGTCGGTCCCAGCATCTTGCTCAGGCTAATGTTATGCGTTTGGTTGCTGCTGCTGCCCCAGGTTCGGCTAGAGCATTCAGCATTAGTCAGCAGCGAGCAGACGCTCCTGGGACTAAGTCCTGCTTTTCTCCATCTGAGCATGCCCGTGAGACGACCGCTCATTGGTGGTTGGAGGTCACATGCTCAGGTCCTCAAGCAGCTCGGATTGGGCCATCAGCAAGGTCCTGGAAGGCTGCGGTTATAAAAGGATCGCATGGCCACAAGGCTGTGCGCTAGTACAGTCCATGTTGTATGCACGTATGAATGTCTCTGGTGACTGACTCATTATGAAACCCTACCCTTGGTATGCATGTGTTGTTCAGCCTTTCCAGTTATCAACTAGGAGACCAAGTCAGGGAATAGCATCAGCACCAATTAGTGGCTTTGCCTGTACGCCACTGTGCACTTGGTCTGCACTCCATAGTAGCCAGAGTCTATTAGTGGCATTCGTAGGTGCGACACTGTGCACTCAGTGGGTCTAGAGAGGCTCTTACTCCTCGTCCCTGGGGCAGAGTCTTGTGACCGTACACTAGCGCTGATTCAGCTGTGCCCTGTGACAGTCAACAGGTTACAGCATCTGTGTTTTGCGATGCCGTGACTTTGTGAAACAAAAGAGCCAGTGCGATACCGCCATATAGAGTCTGCCATTACCGGGCAGCAGTTAACATCTCTGCATGGCGGACCCCGGGTTGCGAACGCTCCTTACTACTACCTTCTTATTTGGTGCATTCCGCCAGCCCTAACATTATACTAGCACCAGGGTCTGGCTAGTAATGGCGGACGAACAGCGACTGCAGCGGTACATCCAACAGTTGGAGGGTAGGTTGGCGGCTCTTGAGCGCACAACCTCAGCCGTGGATGTTACCGCAGTAGCTATTCAGGCTGCTAGCGTGGCTGCAGCTAGTTTGTCTTCTGACACCCCTGTTCCGACCTTATTCTGCCTCCCGCTGCCAGATAAGTTTTCTGGTGATAGCAAGTCATGTAGGGGATTTGTGAGCCAGTGTGCTATACACCTTGAGCTCCAGGCTGCATGTTTTCCCTCAGAGCGGGCTAAGGTGGGATTGATAATATCTCTCCTGTCGGACAAGGCGTTGGAGTGGGCCACGCCGCTGTGGGAGCACGACAATCATGTGGTGCAGAGTGCTCCGTGATTCCTGAGCACTCTGAAACAGGTCTTTTTGGGAACTCGAGTCACCCATGATACGGCACTCCAACTGCTGGCACTGACACAGGGCTCATCCATGGTCAGCCATTTTACCGTCCACTTCCGGACTTTAGCATCTGAGCTGGAGTCGCCGGACAAAGTCCTTATCCCTGTATTTTGGAGGGGACTGGCTGACCATGTGACAGATGCTTTGGCCACTGGGGAGATTCCCGCCACACTGGAGGAGCTAATAGCAGTGTCAACTCGCATCGACCTTCATTTTAATGAGTGAAGGTTACAGCGAGTCAAGTGTAGGCAGAGGTTTCGGCTGGCTCCCGCATTCGCCAAACCTCTGGAATCTTCAGTCTAGGCGTCCGAGCCACATGAGGCCATGGAGGTGTCACGAGCAGGATCTAAGTCCCGGACTGCTCGTGCACTCAAGGTCTGTCATGTCTGCCGGCAGTCAGGACATCTTGCCTCCAGATGTCCTCAGCGGTCGGGAAAACGTAAACGTCCCCGTTTAGTGACCGTAGGAGGTGGTTCACTAGACACAGTGGCATTTTCCTCCAAACTGTCCATCAAGGGGACAATTACTATTGGCCCATCCACTCGGAATCATACAACCTGATTCGCATCCGTGAGGGGGACAAATGGAAGATGGCATTTAACACCAGGGACGGTCACTACAAGTATCTGTTAATGCTCCTGCCATTTTCCAGGACTTTGTAAACAATATCTTCTGGGATATGCTCACCACCTCGGTTGTAGTCTATCTGGATGATATTCTCATATACTCTCCAGATATAGACTCCCACCGGAGAGATGTTTGCAAAATCTTCGACCTTCTATGGGCAAACTCCCTCTAAGCCAAGTTGGAGAAGTGTGTGTTTGAGCAGGAGTCCTTGCCTTTCCTGGGCCATATCATCTCCAACCAGGGATTGGCTATGGATCCTGCCAAGCTACAGGCTGTGATGGACTGGCAGGAACCCCATTCTCTCAAAGCGGTGCAACACTTTATGGGGTTTGTCAGCTATTATCACCAGTTCATTCCCCACTTCTCAACTTTGGTAGCTCCCTTGGTAGCCCTAAACAAGAAGGGAACAAATCCCAAATTGTGGTTGGAGGAGGTCTCCAAGGGCTTCCTCTCTATTAAGTCCCACTTTGCTAGCGCTCACATTTTACATCGCCCCAATGTAGATAAACCATTTATAATGGAGATGGATGCCCCTTCTGTTGGTGCTGGAGCAGTCCTCTTCCAAAAGGATGCTCAAGGTCAGAAGCATCCTTGCTTCTTTTTCTCCAAGACCTTCACACCAGCAGAGAGAAATTATTCCATCGGGGACAGGGAGTTGCTAGCTATGGAGTTAACCTTCTCGGAGTGGAAACACCTCCTGGAGGGGGCTCGTTTTCCCTTTCAAGTTTACACCGACCACAAGAATTTGGTGTACCTACAAACCGCCCAGCAGCTAAATTCTCGCCAGGCGAGATGATCCCTGTTCTTCTCCCGATTCCATTTCACCCTCCATTTTCTCTCCGGGGAGAAGAACATTCGTGTCGACGCTCTCTCCCGCTCCATAGTGTCATCAGAGGAGGAGTAGGAGGAGCCTCGGTTAATTGTCCCTTCTGAGTGCCTGAGGACCATGGCCCCAGTTTCACTTGAGTCTGTGCCCCCAGGCAAGACTTCTGTGCCACCTAATTAGTGACCGGAGGTTCTCTCTTGGGCTCACTCGTTCAGGGTGGGTGGACATTTTGGGACCAAGAGGACATCTGAGCTTCTGGTGATTACGTACTGGTGGCCGCATATGGCCCGTGACGTTGAGACTATATCCGGACATGTGTCTCCTACACCAAGAATAGGTCTTCTTGACAATGGCCTGATGGGCTACTTTACCCCCTGCCAGTGGCAGACAGGCCCTGAGAAATGGTCGGGATGGACTTTGTGGTGGGTTTACAAAGTGTCATAGCTGCACAGTCATCTGGGTAGTCACCGACCATTTTTTTAAAATGGTGCACCTGGTTCCCCTTCCACAGGTACCTTCTGCACGGGCCTTGGCGGCATTGTTCATTAAGCACGTTTTTAGTTTGTCAGCAACCGGGGTCCCCAGTTCGCGTCTCGGATCTGGAGAGAGCTTTGTCGTCTACTCATCATTGAGCTGAATCTCTCTTCAGCTTACCAGCCCGAGACGAATGGATTGGTAGAGAGGGTCAACCAGACCCTGGTCACATACCTGCAACATTTTGTTTCGGTCAGGTAGGATGACTGGGCATCCTTGCTACCATGGGCAGAATTTGTGCTGAACAACACCGTAGTCAACTCTACTGGACAGACCCCATTCCTATTTAACTACGTCCAGCATCTGTGTGTGCCTGTGCCCATGCCTGTGTCGTCCCCCGACTCGAGGGTGGCAGACTGGGTGGTGGAGACATGTCACATTTGGGACCGCACACAGGATGACATCCGGGCCTCTAAGGAGAGAATGAGGCTCTCCCCTGTCGCACACCGACGCCCCGCTCCAACCTTTACTCCTGGCGACTTAGTGTGACTCTCCGCCCATAACATCAGGCTGCGAGTTGAGTCCACTAAATTTGCGCCTCGCTGCATAGGTCCCTTCAAGGTCCTGCGACAGGTCAACCCTGTGGCTTATCGTCTGGCCCTTCCTCCATGCCTAGGTATCACCGCCCCCTTCAGGTGTCCCTCCTAAAACCCGTTCACATGTCCCGGTTTTCCGAGTCATCTGCTGGGACATCGGGTTCATCCACGGATGATTATGAGGTGAATGCTATTGTGGGATGCAAGGTGGTACGAGGAAAAAGGACTATCTGGTGGATTGTAAGGGTCATGGCCCAGAGGACAGGACCTAGGAACCTATTGAGCACATTTGTGCTACTCAGCTCATTGCAGCTTTTGAGCGTAGCGAGGCCCAGGGAGTGGGGGGCCCTAGGGGGGGGGGGGAATGTTAGGTGTCGAGTTCCCGCCACTGCACAGGAGGAATGTCCTCTGCCGTCTCCCATCCGTCTTCAGCCGCAGAGGTTCCTGCTCAGCAGAGACGTCGGTCCCAGCGTCTTGCTCAGGCTAATGCTATGCGCTTGGTCGCTGCTGCTGCCCCAGGTTCAGCTATAGCATTCAGCATTAGTCAGCGGCGAGCAGACGCTCCTGGGACTGTCCTGCTTTTCTCCATCTGAGCATGCCCGTGAGAAGACCGCTCATTGGTGGTCGGAGGTCACATTCTCAGATCCTCGAGCAGCTTGGATTGAGCCACCAGCAAGGTCCTGGAAGGCTGCGGTTATAAAAGGATCGCATAGCCGCAAGGCCGTGCGCTAGTATAGTCCATGTGGAGAGAGTGTTGTATGTACGTATGAATGTCTCTGGTGAATGACTCATTATGAAACCCCTACCCTTGGTACGCATGTGTTCTTCAGCCTTGCCAGTTAGCGCCAAGTAGTGGCTTTGCCTGTACGCCACTGTGCACTTGGTCTGCACTTCATAGTAGCCAGCGTCTATTAGTGGCATTTGCAGGTGCAACGCCGTGCGCTTAGTGGGTCTAGAGAGGCTCTTACCCTGTGTCCTTGGGGCAGAGTCTTGTGACCGTACACTAGCGCTGACTCAGCTGTGCCCTGTGACAGTCAACAGGGTACGGCATCTGTGTTCTGCGGTTCCGTGGCTTTGATATATATCCTTTGTTGGCAATGACAGAGGTCAAACGTTTTCGGTAAGTCTTCACAACGTTGGCATACACTGTTGGTGGTATGTTGGCCCATCTCCTCTAGAGCAGTGATGTATCGGGCCTGTCGCAGGGCAAAACGGATTTTCTAATCCCTCCAAAGGTTTTCTGTGGGGTTGAGATCTGGAGACTGGCTAGGCCACTCCAGGACCTTCTTATGCTTCTTACGAAGCCACTCCTTCGTTGCCCTGGCGGTGTGCTTGGGATCGTTATCATGCTGAAAGACCCATCCACATTTCATCTTCAATGCCCTTGCTGATAGAAGGAGGTTTGCACTCAAAATCTCATGATACATGACCCCATTCATTCTTTCATGTACACGGATCAGTTGTCCTGGTCCCTTTGCAGAGAAGCCCCAAAGCATGATATTGCCACCCCCATGCTTCACAGTAGGTATGGTGTTCTTTGGATGCAACTCAGCATTCTGTCTCCTTCAAACACGACGAGTTTTGTTTCTCTCAAACAGTTCTACTTTGGTTTCATCAGACTGCATTACATTCTCCCAATACTTTTCTGGATAATGCAAATGCTCTCTAGCAAACTTCAGACGGGCCCGGACATGTACTGGCTTAAGCAGGGGTACACATCTGGCACTGCAGGATCTGAGTCCCTGGCGGCGTAGTGTGTTACTGATGGTAGCCTTTGTTACGGTGGTCACAGCTCTTTGTAGGTCATTCACTAGGCCCCCTGTGTGGTTCTGGGATTTTTGCTCACTGTTCTTGTGATCATTTTGACTTCACGGGGTGAGATCTTGCGTGGAGCTCCAGATCGAGGGAGATTATCAGTGTTCTTGTATGTCTTCCATTTCCTTATTATTGCTCCCACAGTTGATTTAATCAAACCAAGCTGCTTGCCTATTGCAGATTCAGTCTTCTCAGCCAGGTGCAGGGCTACAATTTTGTTTCTAGTGTCCTTCGACAGCTCTTTGGGCTTCACCATAGTGGAGTTTGGAGTGTGACTGAGGTTGTGGACAGGTGTCTTTTATGCTGATACCAAGTTCGAACAGGTGCCATTACTACAGGTAATGAGTGGAGGACAGAGGAGCCTCTTAAAGAAGAAGTTACAGGTCTGTGAGAGCCAGAAATCTTGCATGTTTATAGGTGACCAAATACTTATTTTCCACCATAATTTGCAAAATAAATCTTGCCAAATCAGACAAGGTGATTTTCTGGATTTGTTTTCTCATTTTGACTCTCATAGTTGTGGTCTACCTATGATGTCAATTACAGGCCTCTCTCATCTTTTTAAGTGGGGGAATTTGCACAATTGGTGGCTGACTAAATACTTTTTTCCCCACTGTATTTGGATTTTGTTTTTATGGGGTTAATTGTACTGTCAATATGACCTGGCAACATGATTCTCTAGCTAAGTACAATTACAATTATATCAAACTTATATAGATTTGAAATAAATAATTATTAAACAAATTTAGAAATGTGGAAAAAAAATAAAATAATAATAATAAAATTTCACTTGTTTCGCAGTTTACCAAAAGCCATATAGTTCAATGTTTTTAGGTTGATTGAGCTGTGTGAGGGTTTTACTTTTGCATATTGAGACAACATTTTTACTGTACCATAATACAAATGTGGGGATATCTAACATTTGCATTTTCAATTTTTTTTTATATTTTTATTTTTAAAGAGATTTATTTTTTGAAAAAATAATTTTATATATATATATTTAGTCTCTTTAGTGGATTTGAACCTGTGGTCATCTGATCGCTTATACTATATACTGCAATGTAGCAATATTGCCATTTATAAGACAAATCATGGTCTCCTATGAAGGACAGACAAAGGTTGGTCTTCCTAGTAACATCATCATGGCAGACATGGGGGCATTCAATAGACCGCCGGTTGAAAAAAAAAAAAAATACATTAGAGATGAGTGAATGGATCTAAATTAATGGACTTGGATAAGAGTTTCCGTAAGAAACCCAGACTCTGACATTTTTAGGATTTGATTTGTGCCTATCCAGCTGGCCGCCATTCTTCTCTATTCTGAGGACCGGTAAGTTGTTATAAAAACCATAATCTATTATACTGACTTCTCCTCGTCCATCTCCATACCTTTGGTGCTCTTATTACTCTGCTTTGGACTTTTTGGCCTCCACGACTGTCGTTGTTCGCTCATTGACGTCAGTGATGTGCTGTTCGTCCGTGTGGGGCCCAGTGAAGAATGTCAGTGCCGGAGGTCTGGAGACCGAGGAAGATAGAGGAGAGGAGATAGAGCCATGGATCGGTGAACCAGCAGCAGCGGAAGAGGTTTGGCAAGGTTTACTTACCCCTTCCTGGCAGATTTAATTTGTGAGAGTGGTTACCCAAGTTGCCAATTCAAAATTTTGGTATCCTCCAGTACCAGCTTCAATCACAGTTAGGTGGTCCGCTCTCTGCTGAGTAGGGATTACATCATCTGCTGTGCTCGGCTGCTGCACTCTGCATAGGCAGCATTTGATGACAAAGCATCCAGTATAAGGATCATATTGAGCCCTTTCGAATGACCCCATAGTAATAATCAATGGAGCCCCCGTGCTTCCGCTTGCTTAACTGATACAGTTGGATATGTTTGCACATAAATTCCATTTGTCCCTCTTCATGGAGCAAATATTAAACAAAATATGAATTTGGTCTCATTTTAATTACATTAGTATTTTCTTACACATGATTAGGGAATGAGGAATTCAATCCTGGACTGGTGGACTAGACTGTGGGAGTGTTATTGGTCCACGGGTTAGGAGGTACAGAATACTTGTCATCCCGGTGACACTGTCAGACCATTCTACACCATGGGGATAGATGCTTGTCATGGTGGATGCAGTTTAAAATACAATATATTTTTAAGAATACTCAATAAAAATTGTAATTAACCACAATTTTTTTTGCACCGATCCTTCCCCTTTGTTTTCTTCCTTTTCCCCTGTAACATGAATATCTCAAATCAGCTGTGAACGAAATGAATGGATTTAACAAAATCTCCATAATGCAATTTTTTTTTCTTATCGCGTATACAGATTCTACATAGGAATGCCTGGTAACGCTGTATGCAGTAAGCCCTTGAGCTCCCCCTAGTGGAGGCTTCAGCCTGTGAGCCGTTATCATTTCTGTTTATGTTTAAGCCTCTGATTTTGAACTTTTTTCAGTAAAACGGAGTTCTGAAGTGAAGTAACAAAGACTGAAGGGCTTAAAAAGCAAAATGGTTAAAGAAGAAGAGTCACGTCCTCCTCTCAAGTTTTAAAGCTTATTAGATCCAACTTGAAATCGATATTTTGTAACAGTTTGATAAACCGTACAACACTTGGAGGTTTTTGATTTTATGTTTTTAATGCAGTTCCTCCACCCAAATTCACATTAAAGCATCATCGCCTTGTAGCGCTCGCATAGGTTAACGCTAGATGACTGCGCTTTATCCGTGCTTTATCCTCCAGGTGATACATTGTTGTTACCTTTCATCGGTGCCAGATTATCTTTTGTGTGTATTCTTTTGCTGCTTTTATTAGGAACAGCTGCACGAAAGCATCAGAGAGGTGAACATCAGCCTGGAGCAAAGAACAGCTGTTACCTTGTGATTTACAATCCCCGGCTCAACGGAAAGGACGGTTGCAAGCGCTTGTAAGCCCCTCAGGCAAAAGGCCTAAAGTTGGGGGCTTAAGAAGCGCTTCGAACCTCATAAATAGCAGTTTGCAGTGCAGAGAGTATAAATCTTGCTTGACAGCCCATATCGTCGCACCGAAGATGGAAATTAGGGAGAGTTTTTCCTTAGCTTCATTAAGTCGGAAGATAGTAAGGTCCTCGATGCCATCAGCACCTGCGGGAAGTAATCTAATCTTATATTACAAGGTGGAAACACCAAGGGGATCCATTGTGGTACTTGGTTTATTGGAAAGAGGAGGAAGATGGTCAAATTCCTATTGATGTCATCTCTGGCCACCTTTATTGGACCAAAGCGATATCAATGTGAATTTATTTCTCCAAGGAGCCGACGGATGAGGAAAGCGACAGTGGAGCCGGAGAAAAAAGTCTTTTGTCATATCTTACGCTCAGGTCGGAGTTTATATGAAATTTATCTTTAGAGATATTTTGTTTTACAGTTGTATGAAAGTGTGTGCCCCCTGCCTGATTTCCTATCCTTTTGCACATTTGTCACACTAAAATGTTTCAGTTTGCCAAACAAATTTAAATATTAGACAAAGATAACACAAGTAATCACAAAATGCAGTTTTTAAATGAAGATTTTTATTAAGGGAAAAAAGAAATCCAAACCTACAGAGCCCTGTGTGATAATGTGATTGCCCCCCCACCCTAAAACATAAATTAACTGTGGTCTATCACATCTTTGGGAAGCTGAGGTATATTTCCCTAGCCACATCCACGCCTGATTACTGCCACACATGTTCTCAATCAAGAAATCACTTAAATAGAACCTGCCAGACAAAGTGAAATAGACCAAAGGATCCTCAAAAGCTAGACATCATGCCGTGATCCAAAGAAATTCTGGAACAAATGAGAAAAAAGTAATTGAGATCTATTAGTCTGGAAAAGGTTATAAAGCAATTTCTAAAGCTTTGGAACTCCAGCGAACCATAGTGGGAGTTAGGTACTGACTGGGACTGAAATTCAGCCCAGGCATTTCCAATCACACAAGCCCATGTTGTCCTTGTCTCCAAGCACCAGATGTTGATATATTACTAATATTAACCTGGATGGAGGAAAGCAAGATTGCTCCATGTCTAATATTTCTAATGATACCTGTGGCCTGCTGGGGTAAGTGATGGAGTCAGCAACTTTGTGCTCTGTCACAACTGTTTACAGTATGGGTGTCTTGAGAATGCCGATTCAGTTAACAACTTAGCAGACAAGGCAGCCCACAACCAGACAGGCCCTTCTGGCATTTGCCAGAATTACCAGATGGCCAGTACAGCCCTGGTGGGAGTCATTATCCACAAATGGCAAAAACATGGAGCAGTGTTGAACCTTCCCAGGAGTGGACGGCAGACCAAAATTACCCCAAGAACGCAGCAACAACTCATCCAAGAGGTCACAAAAAAACCCACAAAAACATCCAAAGAACTGCAGTCCTCACTTCCCTCAGTTAAGGTCAGTGTTTATGACTCCACCATAAGAAATAGACTGGGCAAAATGGCCTGCATGGCATAGTTACAAGACGAAAACTACTGGTGAGCAGTAAGAACAATGCTAGTCTAAATGCTAGTCTCAGTTTTGCCAGAAAACATGATGATCCCCAAGACTTTTGGGAGAATACTTGTGGACCGAAGAGACAAAAGTTGGGAAGGAGTATGTTCCATTACATATGGTGTAGAAGTAACACAGCATTTCAAAAAAGTAAAAGGAACATCATGCCAACAGTAAAATATGGTGGTGGTAGTGTGATGGCCTAGGGCTGTTTTGCTGCTTCAGGATCCAGAAGACTTGCTGTCTACCAAAAAATCCTGAAGGAGAATGTCGGACCATCTGTTCATGACTAGTGTTGAGCAATACCTTCCGATATCGGGAAATATCGGATCGGATTGGATCGGGCCGATACCCTAAAAATATCGGGTATCGCCGATTCCGATACTGGAAACCCATGCAAGTCAAAGGGGCACAAATATCGGAAAGAAAATAAACCCTTTCTTTACTTGCACATCCAGTTCGGGAGGGGGGAGAGTGTGGGCGGTGCGTGGGTGGAGACTGTGCGGGCGGGGTCTTACGGGCCTCTCGGGGGTCTCTGCGGGCCTGCCGGGGGTCTGTGCGGGCCTGCCGGGGGTCTGTGCGGGCTGCCGGGGGTCTGTGCGGGCTGCCGGGGGTCTGTGCGGGCCTGCCGGGGGTCTGTGCGGGCCTGCCGGGGGTTGTGTGTGTGTGCAGGCATCGTCCGATGGGACTACAAGTCCCATCGGGCGATGCCTGCTACAATGACAGTGATTGACACATTAGCCAATGATGGGACAGTAGTAGTCCCATCATCCGACTAATGTGTTGAATGTAAAAAAAAAAACACAAAAAAACCCATACATACTACATACATACTACATATATACAACATTCATACAACATTCATACAACATACATACATACTTCATATATACTACATTCATACAACATACATACATACTACATACATACTACATTCATACATACTACCTATATACTACATTCATACAACATACATACATAGTACATACTACATACATACTACATACATAAAACATGCTACAGACATTCAACATACATACTACATACATACTACATACAATACATTCATACAATACATACATATAGACATACAGTACATATAACATAGGAGTACATACTCACCATCACTTGTCACTTTGATACCCGAAGCCAGTGTCATCTGTAAAAAATATTAAAATAACAAGCAACCAATATACTCCCTGATCAGCAGAAATCCACGAGTGTCCCACGATGATCTCCCGTGGAGAACAGCAGCATCAGCTGAAGCGACCGCTCTCTAGGGGACACCAGGAATACAATGACGGGAGGTAGGTATCCTTCGGCACTGTATTCCCCTGCCACTGTAAAAAAATGGTCCCTAGTCTCACTTTTGGCATTGCTGTGTGAGAAAGTTCCCACACAGCTTTTGCCATAAAGTGAGACCAGTGAACTATAGTAACCTCTCAGTGATGCACTGCAGGAGATCGTCGTGGGACACTCGTGGATTTCTGCGGATCAGGGAGTATATTGGTTGTTTGTTATTTTAATATTTTTTACAGTGAGATGACACTGGCTTCGGGGATCAAAGTGACAAGTGATGGTGAGTATGTACTCTATGTTATATGTACTGTATGTCTATATGTATGTATTGTATGAATGTATTCTATGTATGTATGTAGTATGTATGTTGTATGTATGTAGCATGTTGTATGTATGTTGTATGCATGTAGTAAGTATGCAGTATGTATGTATGTTGTATGATTGTAGTATGTAGTATGTATGTAGTATGTAGTATGTATGTTGTATGAATGTAGTATGTATGTAGAATGTATGTATGTTGTATGAATGTAGTATATATGTAGTATGTATGTATGTTGTATGAATGTAGTATATATGTAGTATGTATGTATTATGTAGTATGCATGTATGCTGTATGAATGTAGTATATATGAAGTATGTATGTAGTATGTAGTATGTATGTATGTTGTATGTATGTAGTATGTATGTTTGTTTTTTTTACATTCAACACATTAGCCGGATGATGGGACTACTACTGTCCCATCATAGGCTAATGTGTCAATCACTGTCATTGCAGCAGGCATCGCCCCATGGGACTTGTAGTCCCATCGGACGATGCCTGCACACACACACACAACCCCGAGCAGGCCCGCACAGACCCCCGGCAGGCCCGCACTGACCCCCGGCAGCCCGCACAGACCCCCGGCAGGCCCGCACAGACCCCCGGCAGGCCCGTACAGATCCCCGGCAGCCCGCACAGACCCCCGGCAGGCCCGCACAGACCCCCGGCAGGCCCGCACAGACCCCCGGCAGCCCACACAGACCCCCGGCAGGCCCGTACAGACCCCCAGCAGACCCGCACAGACCCCCGGCAGGCCCGCACAGACTGCGCATCATGATGACATCATTTTAGCAGCCAATCACAGCCATGCCATTAGTTAACATGGCTAGCACAACTGGCTCATTGCATTATAGGAACTTCCGATTCCGGTATTCGATATTGTAAAAATATCGGAACTCGGTATCGGAATTCCGATACAGCGAATATCGGCCGATACCCGATATTTGCAGTATCGGAATGCTATTCATGACCTCAAGCTGAAACGCACTTGAGTTATGCAGCAGTACAATGATCCAAACCACACCAGCAAGTCCACCACTGAATGGCTTAAAGCAAACCAAATTAAGACTTCGAAGTGGCCTAGTCAAAGTCCTGACCTTAATCTGACTGAGATGCTGTGGCATGACCTTACAAAGGCGATTCATGCTCGGAAACCCTCCAATGTGGCTCAATTGCAACAATTCTGCAAAGATGAGTGGGCAAAAATACCTCCAGAGCATTGTAAAAGACTCATTGCCAGACATCACAAACACTGGATTGCAGTTGTTGCTGCCAAGCATGGCCCAACCAGTTATTAGGTTTAGGGGGCAATCACTTTTCCACACAGGGCCCTGTAGGTTTGGATTACTTTTTTCCCTTAATAAAGACCTTCATTTAAAAATTGCATTTTGTGATAACTTGTGTTATGTTTGTCTAATATTTACATTTGTTTGGTGATCTGAAACCTTTAAGTGTGACAAACATGTAAAAGGGGCAAACATTTTTACACACAATTGCACATCACATAAATGTAGCAGAATCGCTGTGTACAAGTTCTTCAACTTCCTAATACAGTATATGACATAATGCAGCTCCTCACAATCTTGAGTATATTTGACCATAGACAAGACAATTGTTTTTTTTGTCTGCCAAAAATTCACAAATAATAACAAGCGATAAAACTTATAGTGAACATTTTCGCAAATTCACCAATAGTTAAAAAAGGAGCAAGATGACAATGTAAATTTTTAAAATTCAACAAATTTTGATGCAAATCTGTACAAGATAAGTCATATAATGTATGCACAGAGTGATTGCACCAGCAGACTAGTGAGCACAGCTCTGGAGTATAATACAGGATGTAACTCAGGATCAGTAATGTAATGTATGTAGTTGAGTCGCCCTCCCAGGGCTGTGGGGTACTCGGTACCGGGCCGGTATCAGTGGGATGTGTCACGGCAGCGGTGGCCCGGACCGTGGCCCTGGACACCCAAGTAATAGGAAGATGTGAATGGTGGAATGTAGTTAGATGAATAGTTCGTGAGGCCACCTGTGGTGTTCGGCAATGGAGGTGTTAAGCTGACGCTGCATGCAGATCCGCTGGGACTGATGGTATGGTGCAGCAAAGATGTAAAAGCTCCCCACAGGTGAAGCTATAGTCCCAGGGCAGTATAGATGTGGTCGGCACGGGGATGTAGCGGTGTCAGAAAGGTAGGAAGCAAACAAGACACAGCGGGGTGCAATTTCTGTACCTTTACTTAGTAACTGCAGTCCAGGGTCCTGATTACAGATGGTAACGAAGCAGGCTAGCCTGGAAGCAACTCACGGATTCTCTCTCAGCAGACGGGCTGTGCAGTCTCCTTCCTAGCGCTTATTCGAATGAAGTACTCCCAGTACTGAGTTATACTGAAGTTCCTCCGGACAGATGTTCTCAAGAACCTCACTTGCACGGCAGACAGCTGTAGCCTATCTCGGGGACTCCTCTCTCCTGAATCCCGGCTCACTATCCAAGCTGCTGTTGTGCCCTCAAGTCTTAGATGGGAGTAGGGCATTTTCAGCCTCCTACTCCTCTGGTGTCTGTTGCAGGACCGTTAGTATCCGTACAACCATGGAGACCAGGCTCCAGTTCATGGGCTCTCTCCAGAGATGAGCTCGTCCTCTCAGCTCTATCTCAGCGCTCCTTCCACACGTCTGCACACTTCACCCTCCGCAGACTAACTACCTCACCACCCCTTTCTCTTGGCCCTCAGAGAGCACTCCTCCCCTTAATCCCAGTTCAGAGTTCCCCCTGCTGGCCTGGAGTGGAACTGTGTTGCATGCATAGATTGACTGCGAGAGAGACCCATCATTGCCTCCAAGCCTGGCATTACCCTCCCCTGGAGGAAGGCAAAGCCACTGTGGCGACCATACCCCTGGGGGCGCCACACTCCCCCCTAGTGCAAGTCAGCACTCCTGGCCTGAGCAAAAACATGAAACATATAAACAGTTAAACAATAATAATTGTACAAGAGTTAAAAAAAATGAAAAAGTTACAAAAACCAAGAGCTTCAAAAATGGTGCTATGATGATAAGTCCAAGCATCAATGTCCATGGTCCATTCCTGGGTAAATGGTGAAATATATACAGATTGGTGACCACACAGGTCCTGTGGTACAATGTCCATAAAACAAAACTGGCAAATCTAAAGGAAACTCTTACAGGTTACCTGTAGGCACAAAACTTGTAAAACAGTTACATATATGCACATATAATTTCAACATTTACATTTATCTATATACGATATCTGATGGGTGGTATCCCTTGTGTAATGCGGGTAGACCTGCGTAATACTGGTGTAGTGGGTATGTGATGGTGTGATATGTTATGTGGATGTCATTTTTTGTATATTCCTATTTTTAACAATTCCAGTTATTTTCATAGTGTTTTTCTTATTACATTGTAAGTATACAGCCTCACTGTATCTGTCTCTTGATGACCCCCTGTAGTGCATTAATCCCTAAGGCCTTTTATTCTCCTCTGGGAGGCAACTTGTTTGACTACCCCTGGACAAGGAAGGGGGTGGGGGGAAGAACAGGAGCTGGACAGGTCAGTTCCGGTAGAGACAAGATGGTGAAAAGGCTGCATTTCAGAGAGAAGGACCCATTTCTATCCTCTGGTGCTAGAGTTGTGGAAACTCGTTTCCCTGGACATTTTATCCTGATACTGGACTGCATTCTTATTCTGGACTATCTTATCCTTTGTGTGGTGGACTGAATATGGACCTTTTCGTATTTTTGCCTGAATAAAGGTCTTGGAATTGTTCACTCTTCGCTTGCTCTGTTGATTGTGTGATACCAGAGAAGGACCCCGTGACAACTGGTGGCAGCAGTGGGATCAACAGAGCGTCACCCAATGGAGAACCACCCACAAAGTGAGTACAGAAATTGGACTGTATGCAGTTTACAGGAGAGAGCCAGAAACCTGGGCCTGAACTACCAGGGACTGACTAAAGAGACCTTAATCGATCTACTGGTGGGCGCTAGCCCGGCCACCTCCTCCCAGATGTCTGAAGGACGAGCTCTGGAGACAGTGATCCCCATCCAGAAAAGCCAGTGGTTGGTGTGGTATGAAGAAGAGATGGCGGTTCTGGGCCCCGGCGTCTCTCAGGAGTACAAGGAGGAGGCTGCCCGCCGGGCACAGCGGAGACAGGAAGCAATGGAGCTTGAAAAAGGGAGTAACGCAATGTGGAGTGTAACCCCAACAATCCGGGAGCCTGTACGGATCACCCGGACAGAGTTTAAGCCATTTGATGAGGCTTCCGGAGATGTGGAGGGGTTCTTCAAAGACTTTGAGCAGCAGTGTGCTGTGATGGAGGTGCCCCACTCTAGCTGGATGCGTTTGTTAGTGGGGCTCCTGAACGGAAGCTTGGCGGAGGCTTACCGAACCATTGATGCACTGCGGAACCGGGATTATAACATTGTAAAGCGGACTATCCTGGATTACCATGCTATCACCCCAGACTCATATAGGGCCCAGTTCCGAGACCTCCCATGCACCACGGGGGGATCGTTTAGGATGTATGCACATAAGATGTCCGAGGCATGTCGGAGATGGCTGGAAGCAGAAAACGCCTTTACTGTGGAAGATGTTATACAGGCGTTCCTTATAGAACAATTTCTTGCCAAGTGCCCTGCAGAGGTACGGGAATGGGTCCGGGAGCGCACGCCGTGTACCGTGGATAGAGCTGCAGCCCTGGCCGATGAAGCCCTTACTATCCGGCCGCAATGGAGGAGGCTTCTGGACAATGAACCACGGCCTGCTCCTGCGACCCGTCCCCCTCCAATTATATCTGCCCTTCCACCTAGTCGCAAGCCGATGACAATCACACCTCACAATCTTAGGCCCCAACAGTTCCGACCACGACCTGAGGGTATCACAGAGAGGAGGTGTTATGGGTGTGGGCAACCTGGACATTTGCAGTCTGGCTGTCCCTCCAGGATTCGGAGGGA
The DNA here is from genome assembly GCF_039654945.1 of Dendrobates tinctorius. NCBI lineage: Eukaryota > Metazoa > Chordata > Amphibia > Anura > Dendrobatidae > Dendrobates > Dendrobates tinctorius. The sequence goes on from NW_027361882.1 coordinate 1,194,735, forward strand.
GCCCCATGCAGCCCCACCTCGTCCAGTGCATCTTGTACATTCCACCACACCTGAGGAAGAGCTACCACGGCACCATAGATACCCCTCCTGGAGTGTACGGACTCCAGCCTCTGTCCTTTAGCTACTCAGAGCAACGGCAACGCCACCTGCAGGATGTCTTTATTGATGGATACAAAGTGTCAGGATTTAGAGACACGGGGGCATTCTTGACTATCGCTGACCCCCGTGTGGTTCGACCCGAGGCAATTTACCAGGGTCCGGGAATTCCCATTGTCCTGGTGGGCGGTGCCCGCAAATATATACAGCGAGCTTCTGTGCGTTTGGATTATGGTTGTGGAGAAAAACTGTGTTGGATTGGAGTTATGGGAGGACTTCCTGCAGATATCCTCCTTGGGAACGACATTGGGGAGTTACAGTGCCAATTTGTGGGAGCAGTCACCCGACTACAGGCCCTTCAAGCGCTACGTCATCCGGACCCCACCGGGGAGCAACCACCACGAACCGCATCAGAGTCGGTAAGCAATACTTTCGCTGCTACCACATTGGGAGAGTCTTGGGACAGAGAGGAGTTTAGGAGAGAAATAGAGGGTGACACTACCTTAGCAGCCCTTAGGTGAAAGGCAGAAACTGGGCACATGGGAGATAATGGGGATGGCTTCACTCGAGAAAACGGACTGTATTATCGTGTAACAAAGGGCAGTGACCAGGGCAACCCTGACGCAACGACCAGGCAACTCATTGTCCCTCAGAAGTACAGGGCACAGCTACTTCAACTGGCCCATGACATCCCCTTGACTGGGCATCAAGGGAGAAAAAGGACTGAAAAGAGACTCACCCAAAGTTTTTACTGGCCGGGCGTCTCGCAGTCGGTAGCCCATTATTGCCGCACCTGTGATGTGTGCCAGCGAATGCGGCATCCAGGAGCTCGACATAAGGTACCCCTGCAATCCCTCCCCATAATTGAGGAACCATTTCAACGTGTAGCTGTCGACATCATAGGTCCTCTGGCCCACCCCAGCAGGTCAGGAAAAAAATATATCCTGACCGTGGTGGATTATGCCACTAGGTATCCTGAAGCTGTGGCCCTGTCCAGTATTACAGCAGTAAAGGTAGTCGAGGCCCTTGTTACCATCTTTACCCGGGTAGGGTTTCCTAGTGAAATATTGTCGGATCAAGGCACTCAGTTCATGTCAGATCTGGTCCAGTCCCTATGGCATACCTGTGGTGTTCGAGCCATTCGCACCACCCTATACCACCCGCAGACCAACGGACTATGTGAACGCTTTAATGGAACCCTAAAAAATATGCTGAGGGCTTTTGTTGACGTTGAAAAAGACTGGGAAAAGTACCTGCCACATCTCCTCTTCGCCTATCGGGAGGTTCCCCAAGGGTCCACAGGGTTCTCTCCCTTCGAACTACTGTTTAGCCGGAAGGTCCGTGGGCCTATCACTCTTCTGAAAGAACATATGGAGGGAGACATCTCAGATACCGGAATGCCCATCGTTCCCTATGTTCTAGAGCTCAGAGACCGTCTCGCCCAGCTAGCTACCTTCGCTAAAGAACATCAGCGAATGGCCCAGTCCAGACAAAAAACCTGGTATGACCGTAATGCCAGGAACCTGGAATTTATGGAAGGACAGCAAGTGCTCATGATTACTGCTTCCCCTTTCAACAAGCTTCAAGCAGTGTGGGAATGCCCTTATCAGGTTGTCAAGAAAATTAATGACACTAACTATGTTATTGCCCTGGACTCTAGTGGTCGACGACAGAAAACCGTCCACATTAACATGCTGAAAGACTACCATGACCGATCTCTGCCTGTTCTAGCTGTCTGCCACCCCTCTAGTGATACCGCCGCCGACGAGTATCTCCCAGATCTCCTCCAGGTTTCCCAAGCGGGAGGATCACTGGAACAAGTGCCCCTGGGCTCCCATTTATCGGATATACAAAAGGACGATATTGTCGCAGTACTAAGGCCGAGGGCTGCTGCTTTCTCCTCAAAGCCGGGGAAGACTACTCTCACCAGCCACCATGTGGAAACCCCCGGACAATGCCCCATCCAGCAGGCTGCCTACCGGGTTCCAGAGGCTGTTCAAGGCATGATAAAGAACGAACTGGAGGAGATGAAACAACTGGGAGTTATTCAGCCATCTCACAGTTCTTGGGCCTCTCCTGTCGTCCTGGTCCCCAAGAAGGATGGTACAACACGATTCTGCATTGATTACAGACGACTAAATGATGCCACCAAGAGTGATGCTTATCCCATGCCCAGGATTGATGATCTATTGGATCGTCTGGCCAGTGCCCAATTTGTGACCACGTTAGACTTGAGCAAGGGGTACTGGCAGATACCCCTAACGGTGGATGCTCGGGAGCGCTCAGCCTTCATTACTCCATTTGGGCTTTATGAGTTCCTGGGCATGCCCTTTGGGATGAAAACTGCCCCCGCTACTTTCCAGAGACTGTTACAACAATGTCAGGACTTTGCTTGTGCTTACTTAGACGACATCGCCATTTTTAGCACAACCTGGGAGGAACATCTTAAACACTTGGGCATAGTGCTGGACTGTATCCTTACTGCAGGACTGACCATTCGCCCTGATAAGTGCCAAATAGGGATGGCTGAGGTGCAGTACCACGGCCATAGAATAGGGGGTGGGACACTAAGGCCTGAGCCTGCCAAGGTGGAAGCCATTAGCAACTGGTGTAGACCCCAGACTAAAAAGCAGGTACTTGCGTTTTTAGGAACTGCGGGTTACTATCGCAAATTTGTTTCTAATTTCAGCACCTTGGTCAAGCCCCTAACCGACCTGACCCGCAAGAACATGCATAGGAATGTGACGTGGACGATGGCATGCGAGGATGCCTTTTCAGCGTTAAACACTGCCCTCGTCACTGCTCCTGTCTTGGCTGCCCCGGATTATAAACGCAGGTTCCTCGTGCAGACAGATGCATCCACCTTTGGGATTGGAGCAGTACTTAGCCAAGTGAACGCCGCCGGAGAAGAACATCCTGTTGCTTTTGCCAGTCGGAAAATACTGGATCGGGAAGTTGCCTATGCCACTATTGAAAAGGAGTGCCTTGCCATCGTATGGGCGCTAAAAAAATTGCAGCCCTACTTGTATGGCAGAGACTTTACAATTGTTACAGACCACAACCCCCTCACATGGCTGAATCGCGTATCGGGGACAATGGAAGATTGCTGCGGTGGAGCTTGTCCTTACAACCCTACAGCTTCTCCATCCAATACAAGCGAGGAAGCCAACACCAGAACGCCGATGGACTGTCTTGACAAGAAGAACCATAGGCTCCCCAGGCCGACCTACCCCTGCCACTGTACAAGGAATTATAAATAACTGAACAATGTGGACTAAAGTGAGCAGGCCAGAGGTCTGTGTAGATCTCATGGCGTGCTCACTTATTATGGGGGGGGGGAGAGGTTGTGATGGTGTGATATGTTATGTGGATGTCATTTTTTGTATATTCCTATTTTTAACAATTCCAGTTATTTTCATAGTGTTTTTCTTATTACATTGTAAGTCTACAGCCTCATTGTATCTGTCTCTTGATGACCCCCTGTAGTGCATTAATCCCTAAGGCCTTTTGTTCTCCTCTGGGAGGCAACTTGTTTGACTACCCCTGGACAAGGAAGGGGGTGGGGGGAAGAACAGGAGCTGGAAAGGTCAGTTCCGGTAGAGACAAGATGGTGAAAAGGCTGCATTTCAGAGAGAAGGACCCATTTCTATCCTCTGGTGCTAGAGTTGTGGAAACTCGTTTCCCTGGACATTTTATCCTGATACTGGACTGCATTCTTATTCTGGACTATCTTATCCTTTGTGTGGTGGACTGAATATGGACCTTTTCGTATTTTTGCCTGAATAAAGGTCTTGGAATTGTTCACTCTTCGCTTGCTCTGTTGATTGTGTGATACCAGAGAAGGACCCCGTGACAGGGTAATGTACTGGATACACTACTGGGGGTTCTGCATGGCACAGGGATCCTAGATTGTCTGTGAACTCTTAGACTCACCAGGGGCATAACAGGTTTACCACTGGCAGGGCGAGGGTTCTCTGGCTCCACTGCTGGTGTGGCATCTGCTGCCTGATTTTCCTGATCCTCAGGATTTCCTTGAGTCACGTCTTCCAGTGCTACCAATTGGGGAAATGTCAACACTGGCACCACTATAGCATCATTTACTTTAGTCCAATTCGCAGGGAATTCCCCAAGTATTGTGCTGACCTTCTCTTCTTCCTCTATGGGTGGGATGTTATCCGGTTCTTCCACTCTTTCCTTCAGCAGGTTAGGACATAGTTTCAGGTGATCTCTTGATATTGCTGCTGAGGTTTCTCCTCCATCTTTGCTAATAAGGCATACCTTGGTATTATCAAAGTTTGAAGGCAGAATGACATAAGGTTCAGCTTCCCATTGATAATCCTATTTGTGCAATCTTCTCTTCCTTTTTAAGACCTGTTCTCCCGGCGACAAAGGAACGACAGGTGCATTTTGATTGTAAAGCTTTTCCTGCTTTTGTCTTGCCTGGGCTAGACTCTTTTCCACGCATTCTTGAACTCTTCTGTACTGTTGTTGTTGTCTTTCTGTATCCCAGTCAGCATCTGGTGACGTTACTTCGGGTGTAAGGACTCCCATGTCCAAATCAATAAGCAGTTTACCAGGTCTTGCTCTCATTAAGTAGGCTGGGGTACAGTTGGTGAAATTCACTGGAATATGGTTGTAGAGGTCCATCAGATCTGGCAACTTCTCTGGCCACAGTTTCCTCTCCTCCAAGGGCAAAGTCTTCAGTAGGTCAATCACTACCTGGTTCATCTTCTCACACATGCCATTGGTCTGTGGGTGGTATGGTGTTGTCCGGATCTTCTTACAACCATACAAGTTACAGAATTCCTGGAACACTTCTGCCTCGAAAGCTGGACCTTGATCTGTAAGCACTCTTTCAGGATATCCATGTGGTCTACAGAAGTGCTGTTGGAATGCTCTGGCTGCTGTCCTGGCTGTCTGATCTTTGACAGGCACAACTACCAGAAATCTTGAGTAGTGGGCAACAATGGTAAGAGCATAGATGTAGCCAGACTGGCTTGGAACCAGCTTCACATGGTCCAGGGCTACCAACTCAAGGGCTGCTTGGTGATGATTGGCTGGAGAGGAGCTCTCTAGCTGTTTCGATCCTTTCTGCACAGGTTACATTGTCCACACTCCCGACACCACCTCTCAATGGCTCTCCTCATACCAGCCCAGTAGAACCTGTCCCGGAGCAATGCTTCTAACTTATTCCATCCAAAGTGTCCAGCACCATTGTGGTATGCCTCTAGGACCATTGATGCCTCTCTTTGGGACTACCACCTGCCAGACCAGCTCATGAGTACAGGCATTGGTACTCCTCCGACACAGTTTTCCTTCATAGATGATCAGCCGGCCTCTCTCCTTCCACAACTGCTGGGTTTCTTCAGGAGCATTCGACTCTGGGCGTGAGTCAGCTTGTGACAGTAGCTCCTTCACCAGGCGGACTGCAGGGTCACTATCTTGCATTTCTGCCCAGTCATGAAGGGGGAATGGATTCAGGGAGGCCTCCTTCAAACCAGACCGTCTGTTTCTCACTCCTTGAGCACGCTGGGCCACAAGTGGCCGGTGGAAGGTAGGTAACTCTATTTCTTCGAGAGCCTCAGGGTCTTCTCCTGCATCTGGTAGGTTAGGCATTCTGGACAGTGCATCAGCATTGGCATTCTTGTGCCCTGCCCAGTACTTGATGGTAAACTCATAGTTAGATAGCCGAGCCATCCATCGCTGTTCCAGTGCACCTAGTTTTGCAGTGTCCAAGTGCGTCAACTTGTTGTTGTCCGTGAAGATAGTGAACTTGGCGGAGGCTAGGTAATGTTTTAACCTTTGGTGACAGCCCAGATTATGGCAAGGAACTCCAGCTTGAAAGAACTGTAGTTGTCAGGGTTCCTTTCAGTGGGGTGCAGCTTCCTGCTGGCTTAGGAGATCACTCTTTCTTTCCCATTCTGTACCTGCGACAGTACTGCTCCTAGTCCCATGTTGCTGGCATCAGTGTACAGCACAAAGGGTTTGTCATAATCTGGGTAGGCCAGAACTTCTCCTGTGAGAGCCATCTTCAGTCTGGTGAAGGACCTTTCCAACTTTTCAGTCCATTCAAAGGTGGAATTTTTCTGTTTGGTCTTCTTGGACTGCCCCACAAGAAGATATTGCATAGGGGTGGCTATTTCAGTAAAGCCTTTGATGAATCTTCGGTAGTAGCCTACCAGTCCAAGGAATTGGCGTACTTCATGAAGGTTGCTGGGCGTCGGCCAGTCCCGGATGACTGTGACCTTATCAGGATCTGGTGCCACACCTTCTGCACTGACCACATGACCGAGGTACTGCACCTTGGGCTTCAGGAGGTGGCACTTGGAGGGCTTCACCTTCAGGCCAAAATTGGACAAAGCTTCAAACACTTCAGCCAGGTGTTCCAGATGATCTTCATAGGTTTTGGAGAAAACAATGACATCATCCAGGTACAACAGGACGTCTCCTGTTCCTGGGGCTGTGCAGAGCCCTAATCTATAATAATAAATGCCCTAAGCAGCTTCCGGTTGTAACAACTTCCGTCCAGTTGTAACCGGTGATGTCACCGCACACCTCTTTCCATGTTAACCCTCAACACACACACTCCTTTCACCATCTCCACTCACTCTTTCACTCCACATACGACCCTTTCTCTCACTCCGTCTCTCATACTCACGCCGTCATCGCCGCTGATCCACGATCCCTGACATCTTCTTCGGCCGGCGCCATCCTGGATCCAGACGTCCTCCACGCCGGCGATATGTTCTTGCGGCGACGCCATTTTGGATTGGCAAAATCCCGCGATAGTCAAGATGGCGTCGCCGCAAGAACATGTCGCCGGCGTGGAGGACGTCGGGATCCAAAATGGCGTCGGCGAAATCTCGCGAGAGTTCGCCGACGCCATTTTGGATCCAGACTTCGTCCACGCCGGCGACATGTTCTTCCGGCGAAGCCATCTTGAGTATCGCGGGATTTCACGATACTCAAGATGGCGTCGCCGCAAGAACATGTCGCCGGCGTGGACAACGTCTGGATCCAGGATGGCGCTGGCGGAAGAAGATGTCGGGGATCGTGGAGCAGCGGCGATGACGGCGTGAGTATGAGAGACGGAGTGAGTGAGAGAAGGGGTCGTATGTGGAGTGAAAGAGTGAGTGGAGATGGTGAAAGGTGAGAGGAGTGTGTGTGTGTTGAGGGTTAACATGGCAAGAGGTGTGATGCTATCGCATCCTCCCGATGCAATAGCATCGGGCCATAATCTAGTGGCATATAATTGCACTCACAGAGACCCATTGGAGTGGTAAATGCTGTTTTCTCCTTGTCTGCCTCTGCCACAGGAACCTGCCAATACCCACTAGTGAGATCTAAGGTGGAAAAGTAGTTAGCAGTTTTAAGTGCAGCTAATGATTCCTCAATTCTAGGTAATGGGTAGGCGTCTTTATGTGTAATGCTGTTAATTTTCCTGTAATCAACACACATTCTCATGGTACCATCCTTTTTCTTTACAAAAACTATGGGAGCTGCCCATGGGCTACAACTGTCTCTGATAACACCTGCTTCCTTCATCTCCCTCAACATACTCTTAGCACATTGGTACTGTGTTGGGGGTATAGGCCTGTATCTCTCCTTTATGGGTGGATGGTCTCCAGTGGGGATATGATGTTGAACCCCTTTTGCCTGCCCAAAATCTAGTGGGTGTTCGCTGAATACCCGCCCATACTCTTGTGTCACTCTGTAAACCCCATTTTTCTGGTAGGAGGGCGTAGAGTCAGTTCCCACCTGCAGTTGCTGGCACCACTCCTCTATCTGCTTCACAGAGCCATTGTCCTCCACCTGATCGGATGAGACCAAGGGCTCTGCTGCCTGCAAAGAGTTGTTATTGACAGTGAGCAGCTTAGCAACTGTGGCGTACCGAGGTATCGTGGCCTCCTCTTCCCCACAATTCAAAAGACGTACAGGTATTCTCCCCTTTCGTACATCAACCACCCCTCTGGCTGTCAGGACAGTGGGCCTACTATAGGAGTATACTGGTTGTACCAACGCCTGGTAATCTCTCCCTCTAAGACCTATAGCTGCCTGGCACCAAACCAACATTTCACATCTGGGGGGTAGTGCAATGGGGAAGGGATCACTCACTCTGACGCTGCCAATTTCTCCACCAGAGAGTTCTACCTGTTGTCTTTGCATCAGGGCTCTGATCTCCTTTTGCAGGACTCGTTGTTCACTGGAACCAGCAGTCTCAGACACCTCTTGCAACAAGACAATAACCTCGGACAGACAGTTTTCAATTACATTTGTACCAAGAGTCATCATGGGATTACATTCACATTGGTCAATATCAACAACTATCAGACCTTGAGACTCTAGCTCTACCCGACCCACTTTAACAGTAATTTCTTTACATCCTATCTGCGGCAAAGACTGACCATTACTGGCAACTACTGTCAGTTCATCAGTTGGGCCACGGGTAAGTTCTGAATCAGCCCAATACCTCCTGTAAAGAATGTACGGCATAGTGGTCACCTGGGAGCGAGTGTCCAGCAAAGCGTTCATGGGGATGCCGTCAATCACCACAGGAAGGATCGGTCTCCCTCCCACATACTTGGCTCACCAGTTCCTCGGGCCTTGTGGTCCTACTCCTGGGGGTTGGCCCTCTGCCCCAGGGGTTGCTCGTTTAAAGAACAAAATCTTGCAAGATGACCGGCCTTGTAGCAGCAACGACAGATGGGACGTCCGTTCTGGTCATAGCGATCGTTGTTCCTCCCTCAAAGTGGCGGGGATCTCCTCCTCTGGAGCCACGGGACATCCTCTGGACTGGAAGCAAGCTGGATCTTTTCCTTGGAGGACACCTGCAGGGACTGCATGGTTTTGGTAAGTGCAGCCATCCCTTTGGTCAACTCCTGGACCTGAAGACGCAGCTCCTCAGTTGAATCTTTATCCAGAGTCTGCATCAGCCTCTACAGGGATGGAAGGGAATGATGTTGCTTACTGGTGGTAAGTGATCGCTGGGCGCCTAGGGGGCGCTGGACAGCTCTCAGTGGACTCCTGCAGTACCCGAATAGCCCTGTCCTTAAAATCAGCAAAGTCCAGATCAGGGTTTTGCAGGGTTATGATGCGCAACTGCCCTCTGTGGATACTGGATAGGAGTCCTTCAATGAACTGCTCCTTTAACAGTTTATCTTCCTCCTTCACACTGTCAGGATCAACTTGCTTAACTGCTTGCAGCGCCTCCTGCAGGGTGAGAGCATAGTCCCTTATACTGTCCTGCGCCTTCTGTTTACAGCCAAAGAACCTCATATTGATTTTAGCTGCTGTGCGGGTGTCAAAGGTGCTTCTCAGCTTGGTGAGGATGTTTGCAACAGTCTCTATCAGTGTTCTGCCAGGCTTTCACTTCTCTCTGTGCTGCACCCGTCAGCTGCCCAATCAGGATATTCACTTTCTGGCTCTCAGACAGAGGGTAGACATTAAACAAACTGCACAGTCTCTCTTTAAATTCATTCAGGGTATGTGACTCACCCAAGTACTGCGGTAGCCAGGCCACTCCCGGTATGTAGGGCATAGACAGCGGCATTATGGGTTACGCTGCGGCGGGCGCTCCTCCTAGTGGCGCTAAGGGGTTGGCAACGGCGTCCGCCGCTGAATTGCCGTGTGGCACGGACATTCTCTTCCTCCCCCTAGTTAATGTTAGCCAGGGCCGGGGGTTGTGTGAGCTCACCGGCGACCGCTTCGCAGGCCCGACGCTCCTTGCTGTAGGCCTCAGCTCCTCCCCTTCTCGCTCGCTGTCCTCTCTTCCCACGCAGCACTTCTCTTCTTTGCGCTCTGTGGCAGGCTCCGCCCACGAAGGCCTGCCTGTTATGATTGAGTCACCGTAGGAGGCAGACACAAAAATAGAAGATACGTCCAAAAAACCAGAGAAGTTGGCAACTATCAGATTGCAGACCCCTGAACCTATCAACACAACTAGCAGTAGCCGTGGGGGGTTCCTACGGTGCCCTAGACCCCTCGATCACAGCCGGAGAGCTAAATAGCCTAAAGACAGAAAAGGAAATCTAAACTGCCCCAGAGCAGACCCCAAAGTAAAAGGCAGCCCCCAACATATAATGACGGTGAAGCAAGATGAAAAAACACTCACACAGATAGAAAGATAGGCTGAGCAAACGATGGGGCCCAAGCTAACTAAACAGAACAGGAAAGGAAGGTTGCTGTCTGCAATCTGCCAAAACCCTATCAAAGACATAAGCCATCAAGCTGATATGGAAAAAGACCCTGAAGCAGCTAGGCTTCAAAAACTAAATCAGCACTCAGGTATTTTCAGAAGACAGAGCTAAAGGAATTCAGCTCACCCCAGCAGGGAATGGCAGAAATCCAGAAAAACAAAGCAAAACAAAGTCAAAGCACAAATGCAAAAAGCCGAGCAGAAAACTTAGCTTTAGAAGAGCAGGAATTCAGACTGGTCTCCAAGGATCCCACAGAGAAATCACCCGCAGGGCAGAAGGGCATTGGCAGCCTTATATTCAGTCAGTAACTCCACTCAGCCAGTCATCATCATTAGGCTCAGGTGTTTGATAATCAGGCTCACTACCTTTCTTTACCAGAAGAGGGAGTTCCTCGGGCCTCAGTAGTGAAGGGGAAAATGAACTCAACAGTACCTCCCCCTTGAGGAGGGGTCACCGAACCCTCAACCACGCCACCAGGGTGATCAGGGTGAGCCCGATAAAAGGCACGCACCAATCTTTTGGCATGAATATCAGAGGCAGAGACACAGGAATTATCCTCCTGACCATAACCCTTCGACTTAACCAAATACTGTAGTCTCCGTCTAGCCAGACGGGAATCCAGTACTTTCTATACCTCATATTCCATGTTACCTTCAACCAATACAGGGTCTGGAGGTGCCACCCCCGGAACAACAGGTTCAACAAACCTTTTCAACAAAGATTTATGGAACACATTATGGATTTTAAATGTGACAGGAAGAGCCAAACGAAAAGAGACTGGATTAATAATCTCCAAAATCTTGTAAGGTCCAATAAATCTAGGCTTACACTTAGGAGAAGCCACCTTCATAGCAATATTTTTTGATGATAACCACACCATATCACCAACCTTAAACTGGGGACCAATGGTCCTATGTCGGTTGGAAAACCGCTGGGCCTTTTCCTGGGAGAGAGATAACTTATCCACCACTTGGTCCCAGATCTGGTGCATTCTCTCCACCACAGTGTCAACACCTGGGCAGGCAGAGGGCTCCACCTGCCCTGAAGAAAATCGAGGATGAAACCCAAAGTTACAAAAAAAAGGTGACATCAAAGTGGCAGAACTAGCTCTATTATTTAAAGCAAATTTGGCCAAGGGCAAAAATGAAACCCAATCATCCTGATCAGCGGAAATAAAACATCTCAAATACGACTCCAAGGTCTGGTTTGTTCTCTCTGTCTGCCCATTGGTCTGAGGGTGAAAAGCAGAGGAGAAGGACAACTGAATTCCCAGCTTGGAACAGAAAGTTCTCCAAAATCTAGACACAAACTGAACTCCTCTGTCAGATACAATGTTCTCAGGAATCCCGTGCAAGCGAACCACCTGTTGCAAAAACAGGGGCACCAACTCAGAGGAAGACGGCAACTTAGGGAGTGGTACAAGATGAACCATCTTAGAGAACCTATCACAAATCACCCAAATAACAGTCATCCTTTGAGAGACAGGCATATCAGAGATGAAATCCATTGAAATATGGGTCCATGGGCTCTTGGGGACAGGCTAAGGCATCAACAACCCACTAGAGCGAGAATACGATTTAGACCGGGAGCACGTCCCACAGGACTGCACAAAATTCCTGACATCACGAGACAAGGAGGGCCACCAAAAAGACCGACTCACCAAAACTCTAGTACCAAAAATACCTGGATGACCAGCCAAAGCAGAGCAATGAACTTCAGACATCACTCTCTTCTTCCACTGGTCAGGAACATACAACTTTCCACTGGGACAACGCTCAGGTTTGTCCCCCTGGAACTCTTCCAGAGCACGTCTCAAATCAGGCGAGATGGCAGAAAGAACTACCCCTTCGCCTAAGATGGTAGCAAGCTTGGTCACCACAGGAGAATCAGCAAAGAAGCTCCTAGAGAGGGCGTCTGCCTTGACATTCTTAGTTCCAGGAAGAAAAGAAACCACAAAATCAAAACGTGTAAAAAACAAGGCCCACCTAGCCTGTCTAGGGTTCAAGCGCTTAGCCGACTCTAGGTAAATCAAATTCTTGTGGTCAGTGAGGACCACGACTTGATGCTTAGCTCCCTCCAACCAATGTCTCCACTCCTCAAACGCCCATTTCATGGCCAACAGTTCCCGATTCCCCACATAATAGTTACTTTCAGATGGAGAGAACTTTCGGGAAAAGAAAGCACAGGGATTCATTTTAGATGTTACAGGATCCTTTTGGGACAAAACAGCTCCTGCACCAATCTCAGAAGCATCCACCTCTACCTGGAACGGAAGTGAGACATCAGGTTGCCGCAAAACCGGGGCGGAGGTGAATCTTCGCTTCAGCTCCTGAAAGGAAGAAACAGCCTCCGGAGACCAATTTAACACATCAGCACCCTTCTTAGTCAAATCAGTCAATGGCTTGGCAATACTAGAAAATTTTGCTATAAATTTCCGATAAAAATTAGCAAAACCCAAAAACTTCTGGAGGGCCTTCAAAGAAGTGGGCTGAACCCAATCGTAAATGGCCTGTACCTTGGCCGGGTCCATTTCAATAGTTGACGGAGACAAAATAAATCCCAAAAAAGAAATCGTCTGTGCTCCAAAAAGGCATTTAGATCCTTTGACATACAGGGAATTCTCCCTCAAGATCTGGAACACAGTCCGAATATGTTCCACATGAGAATCACAATCCTTGGAGAAGATCAAAATATCATCCAGATAGATAATCAAAAATTTATCGACAAAATCTCGGAAAATATCGTTCATGAAGCACTGGAAGACAGAAGGGGCATTAGTGAGCCCAAAAGGCATCACCAGGTACTCAAAATGTCCCTCAGCTCACCCCAGCAGGGAATGGCAGAAATCCAGAAAAACAAAGCAAGACAAAGTCAAAGCACAAATGCAAAAAGCCGAGCAGAAAACTTAGCTTTAGAAGAGCAGGAATTCAGACTGGTCTCCAAGGATCCCACAGAGAAATCACCCGCAGGGCAGAAGAGCGTTGGCAGCCTTATATCCAGTCAGTAACTCCACTCAGCCAGTCATCATCATTAGGCTCAGGTGTTTGATAATCAGGCTCACTACCTTTCTTTACCAGAAGAGGGAGTTCCTCAGGCCTCAGTAGTGAAGGGGAAAATGAACTCACAACACCTGCCCCTTCTTTTCTTCCCGCGCGCGCCAAGCAGCGTGGCAATTGGCACCAATTTCACACACAGTCTTTTTTTTCACAAACACAGTCTATGGCACACAGGATCCCGGGGGGGTACCGGGCTCCGTAATCCTGTTCGTGACGCCAAGTTGAGTCGCCCTTCCAGGGCTGTGGGGTACTCGGTACCGGGCCGGTATCAGTGGGATGTATCATGGCAGCGGTGGCCCGGACCGTGGCCCTGGACACCCAAGTAATAGGAAGATGATAATGGTGGAATGTAGTTAGATGAATAGTTTGTGACGCCACCTGTGGTGTTCGGCAAGGGAGGTGTTAAGCCAACGCTGCATGCAGATCCGCTGGGACTGATGGTATGGTGCAGCAAAGATGTAAAAGCTCCCCATAGGTGAAGCTATAGTCCCAGGGCAGTGTAGATGTGGTCGGCACGGGGATGTAGCGGTGTCAGAAAGGTAGGAAGTAGACAAGACACAGCGGGGTGCAATTTCTGTACCTTTACTTGGTAACTGCAGTCCTGGGTCCTGATTACAGATGGTATTGGAGCAGGCTAGCCTGGAAGCAACTCAGGGATTCTCTCTCAGCACACAGGCTGTGCAGTCTCCTTCCTAGCGCTTATTCGAATGAAGTACTCCCAGTACTGAGTTACACTGGAGTTCCTCCAGACAGATGTTCTCAAGAACCTCACTTGCACGGCAGACAGCTGTAGCCTATCTCGGGGACTCCTCTCTCCTGAATCCCGGCTCACTATCCAAGCTGCTGTTGTGCCCTCAAGTCTTAGATGGGAGTAGGGCATTTACAGCCTCCTACTGCTCTGGAGTCTGTTGCAGGACCGTTAGTATCCGTACAACTGTGGAGACCAGGCTCCAGTTCATGCGCTCTCTCCAGAGATGAGCTCGTCCTCTCAGCTCTATCTCAGCGCTCCTTCCACACGTCTGCACACTTCACCCTCCGCAGACTAACTACCTCACCACCCCCTTCTCTTGGCCCTCAGAGAGCACTCCTCCCCTTAATCTCGGTTCAGAGTTCCCCCTGCTGACCTGGAGTGGAACTGTGTTGCATGCATAGATTGACTGCGAGAGAGACCCATCATTGCCTCCAAGTCTGGCTTTACCCTCCCCTGGAGGAAGGCAAAGCCACTGTGGCGAACATACCCCTGGGGGCACCACACTCACAGTGACTGCACCAGCAGAATAGTGAGAGCAGCTCTGGAGTATAATACAGGATGTAACTCAGGATCAATAATGTAATGTATGTACATAGTGACTGCACCAGCAGAATAGTGAGTGCAGCTCTGGAGTATAATACAGGAGTTAACTCAGGATCAGTAATGTAATGTATGTACACAGTGACTGCACCAGCAGAATAGTGAGTGCAGCTCTGGAGTATAATACAGGAGGTAACTCAGGATCAGTAATGTAATGTATGTACACTGTGACTGCACCAGCAGAATAGTGAGTGCAGCTCTGGAGTATAATACAGGAGGTAACTCAGGATCAGTACACTATCAGCAATGTAATGTGGTTGTTTTATAAACATTTTTTGCAATTCATATTTGATATTTTAACTTTCACCTGATTTTCCTAAGCCTAAATTTCCCAGCAGACAATTTCTACACCCAATATTTTTGTGGGATAATGTAGCAGTGTGCATCTTGTTTGTCGGTGTGAGGCTCCTGTCTTACAAATAAGAAATTATCAATATTAATTTATCAAGCGCACATCAATCCAGTCCTCTCGGTTTCGGCCTCTGCAGTGTATATAAATCACATGTAACAGTAAATTCCGTCTCATAATGAGACAATGCGATCAGAGCTGTACAGTACGTCAGTGTCACGAGAGATAATTCCGCATGTTCTGCGCTGTCAGGTTACATCCCGGCTCCACAGGAATATTAATACAATATGGATTCTTCAACACAAATAGACGTTGTAGCTCGGAGAGGCGGTCGATATAATGTGTAAGTAAGCAACATAATCACTGGTGGTATCGTTAAGGAAAATCCGCAGCTACTATAGACATATAAATATTAACTACTGTATCGCAAGAGTAATAAATAATTAAGGACTAAATAAAGCGTGGTGGCGGGGGAGGGGCAGGCGGCCTGCAACATCGATGTTCTGCAGGAACAGTCATTAGAATGGGATGAAATTCCTTACTGATCAATTGAAGTGTAAAAAGCTTCTCTCGTTTTTCGGGGTCTGCAGGAAAAAACAAGAGGGTGTAATTAAAAGTAAAAGGAAGAATGAACAGGAGGCATAGAGGTGATCCGGGACAGGCAGCAGCAACGCAAGGCAGAGATCAATAAGAGGAGAACATTCTGAGTGTGATCGAAAAGTGTCTGCAACAGAGAACAATTCTACCAGGAGTCAGGAGTATAAGATGTCAGGATGAGAACCATCAGCAAGGTGGTACAGAACTAAACAGCATATAGCAGTCATATTCCTGTATACAGGTACAGTATTATAGTAGTTATATTCTTGTACATAGGAGCAGTATTATAGTAGTTATATTCTTGTACATAGGGGCAATATTATAGTAGTTATATTCTTGTACATAGGGGGCAGTATTATAGTAGTTATATTCTTGTATATAGGGGGCAGTATTATAGTAGTTATATTCTTCTACATAGGGGGCAGTATTATAGTAGTTATATTCATAGAATCGTAGAGTTGGAAGGGACCTCCCGGGCCATCTGGTCCAACCCCCTGCTCAAAGCAGGATTTGCTAAATCATCCCAGACAGATGTCTGTCCAGCCTCTGAAGACTTCCATTGAAGGAGAACTCACCACTTATCGTGGCAGCCTGTTCCATTCATTGATCACTCTAACTGTCAAAAAGTTTCTTCTAATATCTAATCTGTGTCTCCTCCCATTCAGTTTCATCCCATTGCTTCTAGTCTTTCCTTGTGCAAATGAGAATAAAGTTGATCCTTCTACAATGTGACAGCCCTTTAGATATTTGTAGACAGCTATTAAGTCTCCTCTCAGTCTTCTCTTTTGCAAACTAAACATTCCCAAATCCTGCAACCTTTCCTCATAAGACAGGGTTTGCAGAACGGTCACCATTCTGGTTGCTCTTTTCTGAACTTGCTCCAGTTTGTTAATGTCTTTTTTAAAATGTGGCGCCCAAAACTGGACACAATATTCCAGATGAGGTCTGACCAAAGAGGAGTAGAGGGAAATAATGACTTCACATGATCTAGACTGTATGCTTCTGTTAATACATCCTAGAATTGCATTTGCCTTTTTTGCTGCTGCATCACACTGTTGACTCATATTCAGTCTGTGATCTATTAGTATACCCAAGTCTTTTTCACATGTGCTGTTGCTTAGGCCTATTCCTCCCATTCTGTATATGCTTTTTTCATTTTTATTGCCCAGATGTAGTACTTTGCATTTTTCCCTGTTAAAAACCATTCTGTTAGTTGCTGCCCACTGCTCCAGTTTATTTATATCTTTTTGAATCCTCTCTCTCTCTCTTCCCTAGTATTAGCTATCCCTCCTAACTTTGTGTCATCAGCAAAATTAATCAGTTTACCCTCAATTCCTTCATCTAAATCGTTGATAAAGATGTTGAACAATACAGGGCCCAGGACAGAGCCCTGTGGTACCCCACTTGAGACATTCTTCCAACTGGATGTACAGCCATTTACGACCACTCTTTGGGTCCGATCACTAAGCCAGTAATGAATCCACCTAACAGTTGCCTTGTCCATTCCATACTTAGTCATTTTTTCAATAAGGATTGTAATGAGATACTTTGTCAGATGCTTTGCTGAAGTCAAGATATACTATATCTACAGCATTTCCTTGATCCACCCAATCAGTGATTCCGTCATAGAAGGAAATTAAGTTAGTCTGACATGACTTATTAGTTACAAACCCATGCTGACTCTGCTTAATCACTTCATTCTTATCCAGGTACTGATATACATGTTGTTTAATAATTTGTTCAAAGATCTTTCCTGGTATAGAAGTCAGACTCACCGGCCTATAGTTGCCTGGGTCCACCTTCTTCCCTTTTTTGAAGATAGGAACAACATTTGCTCTTCTCCAGTCTTCTGGGACTTCTCCTGTTTTCCAAGAATTTTCAAAGATTATGGAGAGGGGTTCAAAAATTTCTTCTGCTATCTCCTTCAGTACTCTGGGGTGTAATTCATCTGGACCTGGAGACTTGAATTCATTTAGGTTAGCTAAGTGTTTCCTCACTATCTTTCTGTTTATAGATATCCTGGATTCTTCTATTCCCTTAATAGGACAGTGAAGAACAGTTGATGTTACATTTCCTTTCTGAGAGAAAACAGATGCAAAATAGGAATTTAAAAGTTCGGCCTTCTCAACATCCTGTCTTACCATTTCATCATTTTCATCCTGTAAAAATCCTATAGCATCTTTGACTTTTCTTTTACTTTTGACATATCCCCAAAATCCTTTATTATTGCTTTTGACATCTCTTGCAAGCCTCAATTCATTGTCAGCTTTAGCAAATCTGATTTGTGCCCTGCAGGTTCTGCAGACAGCATTATATTCTTCTTTAGATATGCCTCCCTCTTTCCATTTTATAAACATTTTTTTCTTCCTTTTTAGCATGTGCTTAAGTTCTGTGTTCATCCATCCTGGTTTCCTTAAATGCTTCCTATTCTTCCCTCTTTTCAGAATTGTTAACAATTGTGCTTTGAGAATTTCATTTTTCAAGATTTCCCATCCTTCCTGGACATTTTTGTCTTTAAGGATATCCAGCCATTGGATCCCTCCAATTCTTTTTCTGAATCCCTTAAAATCTGCCTTTCTGAAATCTAACCTTGACATCTGAGTCTTCACAGGTCTTCCTCCTCTAGTTATCCAAAATTCTAAAATAGCATGGTCGCGACCTCCTAGAGTCCCAGCCACTTTTACCTCCTCAACCATTTCCTCCCTGTTTATAAGGATTAGATCCAAGGTAGCAGTTCCCCTTGTTTTCTCCCCTACCATTTGCAAGATAAAGTTGTCAGCAAGAGAGGATAAGAATTTCCTTGACCTGTTAGTTTTGCCTGAGAGAGATTCCCAACAAATGTCTGGATAGTTGAAATCTCCCATGACAACTATGTCATATTTTTTGGAGAACTTGGCCATTTGATGCATAAAGAGTTCATCCATATCTTCAGCTTGCACAGGCGGCCTGTAGTAAATGCCTACAATGGTGTCCTTTCCATTGTTCTGTCCTTGTATTCTTACCCAAACAGTTTCCACAGAACTCCCAGTCTCTGAAGCTTCAATCTCTGTGCAGATATACGCGTTTCTAACATACAATGCGACACCCCCTCCTCGTTTATCAAGTCTGTTTCTTGCAAATAAGTTGTATCCTTCTAGTCTTGTATTCCAATCATGTGTATTGCCCCACCAAGTTTCAGTGATTCCAATGACATCATATTTCTTTTCCTGTGTTAGTAGTTCCAATTCTCCTTGTTTGTTGCCCATGCTTTGTGCATTAGTATAGAAACATTTTAGTTTGTGATTGGTTTCTCTTTCTCTTCTATATAGGAGCAGTATTATAGTAGTTATATTCTTGTACATAGGGGGCAGTATTATAGTAGTTATATTCTTGTATATAGGAGCAGTATTATAGTAGTTATATTCTTGTACATAGGAGCAGTATTATAGTAGTTATATTCTTGTACATAGCAGCAGTATTATAGCAGTTATAGTCTTGTACATAGGGGGCAGTATTATAGTAGTTATATTCTTGTGTATAGGAGCAGTTGTCACGGGGTCCTTCTCTGGTATCACACAATCAACAGAGCAAGCGAAGAGTGAACAATTCCAAGACCTTTATTCAGGCAAAAATACGAAAAGGTCCATATTCAGTCCACCACACAAAGGATAAGATAGTGCAGAATAAGAATGCAGTCCAGTATCAGGATAAAATGTCCAGGGAAACGAGATTTCAAAACTCTAGCACCAGAGGATAAAAATGGATCCTTCTCTCTGAAATGCAGCCTTTTCACCATCTTGTCTCTACCGGAACTGACCTGTCCAGCTCCTGTTCTTCCCCCCACCCCCTTCCTTCCCAGGGGTAGTCAAACAAGTTGCCTCCCAGAGGAGAACAAAAGGCCTTAGGGATTAATGCACTACAGGGGGTCATCAAGAGACAGATACAGTGAGGCTGTAGATTTACAATGTAATAAGAAAAACACTATGAAAATAACTGGAATTGTTAAAAATAGGAATATGCAAAAAATGATATCCACATAGCCTATCACACCATCACAACCTCTCCCCCCCCATAATAAGTGAGCACGCCATGAGGTCTACACAGACCTCTGGCCTGCTCACTTTAGTCCACATTGCTCAGTTATTTATAATTCCTTGTACAGTGGCAGGGGTAGGTCGGCCTGGGGAGCCTATGGTTCTTCTTGTCGAGACAGTCCATCGGCGTTCTAGTGTTGGCTTCCTCGCTTGTATTGAATGGAGAAGCTGTAGGGTTGTAAGGACAAGCTCCACCGCAGCAATCTTCCATTGTCCCCTGATACGCGATTCAGCCATGTGAGGGGGTTGTGGTCTAACAATTGTAAAGTCTCTGCCATACAAGTAGGGCTGCAATTTTTTTAGCGCCCATACGATGGCAAGGCACTCCTTTTCAATAGTGGCATAGGCAACTTCCCGATCCAGTAGTTTCCGACTGGCAAAAGCAACAGGATGTTCTTCTCCAGCGGCGTTCACTTGGCTAAGTACTGCCCCAATCCCAAAGGTGGATGCATCTGTCTGCACGAGGAACCTGCATTTATAATCCGGGGCAGCCAAGACAGGAGCAGTGACGAGGGCAGTCTTTAACGCTGAAAAGGCATCCTCGCATGCCGTCGTCCACGTCACATTCCTAGGCATGTTCTTGCGGGTCAGGTCGGTTAGGGGCTTGGCCAAGGTGCTGAAATTAGAAACAAATTTGCGATAGTAACCCGCAGTTCCTAAAAACGCAAGTACCTGCTTTTTAGTCTGGGGTCTACACCAGTTGCTAATGGCTTCCACCTTGGCAGGCTCAGGCCTTAGTGTCCCACCCCCTACTCTATGCCCAAGGTACTGCACCTCAGCCATCCCTATTTGTGACTAATCAGGGCGAATGGTCAGTCCTGCAGTAAGGATACAGTCCAGCACTATGCCCAAGTGTTTAATATGTTCCTCACAGGTTGTGCTAAAAATGGTGATGTCGTCTAAGTAAGCACAGGCAAAGTCCTGACATTGTTGTAACAGTCGATCCACCAGTCTCTGGAAAGTAGCGGGGGCAGTTTTCATCCCAAAGGGCATTCCCAGGAACTCATAAAGCCCAAATGGAGTAATGAAGGCTGAGCGCTCCCGAGCATCCTCCGTTAGGGGTATCTGCCAGTACCTCTTGCTCAAGTCTAACGTGGTCACAAATTGGGCACTGGCCAGACGATCCAATAGGTCACCAATCCTGGGCATGGGATAAGCATCACTCTTGGTGGCATCATTTAGTCGTCTGTAATCAACGCAGAATCGTGTTGTACCATCCTTCTTGGGGACCAGGACGACAGGAGAGGCCCAAGAACTGTGAGATGGCTGAATAACTCCCAGTTGTTTCATCTCCTCCAGTTCGTTCTTTATCATGCCTTGAACAGCCTCTGGAACCCGGTAGGCAGCCTGCTGGATGGGGCGTTGTCCGGGGGTTTCCACATGGCGACGGGTGAGAGTAGTCTTCCCCGGCTTTGAGGAGAAAGCAGCAGCCCTCGGCCTTAGTACGGCGACAATATCGTCCTTTTGTATATCCGATAAATGGGAGCCCAGGGCCACTTTTTCCAGTGATCCTCCCGCTTGGGCAACCTGGAGGAGATCTGGGAGATACTCGTCGGCGGCGGTATCACTAGGGGGGTGGCATTCAGCTAGAACAGGCAGAGATTGGTCGTGGTAGTCTTTCAGCATGTTAATGTGGACGGTTTTCTGTCGTCGACCACTAGAGTCCAGGGCAATAACATAGTTAGTGTCATTAATTTTCTTGACAACCTGATAAGGGCCTTCCCACACTGCTTGAAGCTTGTTGGCAGGGGAAGCAGTAATCATGAGCGCTTGCTGTCCTTCCATAAATTCCCGATTCCTGGCATTACGGTCATACCAGGTTTTTATCTGGACTGGGCCATTCGCTGATGTTCTTTAGCGAAGGTAGCTAGCTGGGCGAGACGGTCTCTGAGCTCTAGAACATAGGGAAAGATGGGCATTCCGGTATCAGAGATGTCTCCCTCCAAATGTTCTTTCAGAAGAGTGAGAGGCCTACGGACCTTCCGGCTAAACAGTAGTTCGAATGGAGAGAACCCTGGGGACTCTTGGGGAACCTCCCGATAGGCGAAGAGGAGATGTGGCAGGTACTTTTCCCAGTCTTTTTCAACGTCAACAAAAGCCCTCAGCATATTTTTTAGGGCTCCATTAAAGCGTTCACATAGTCCGTTGGTCTGCGGGTGGTATGGGGTGGTGCGAATGGCTCGAACACCACAGGTATGCCATAGGGACTGGACCAGATCTGACATGAACTGAGTGCCTTGATCCGACAATATTTCACTAGGAAACCCTACCCGGGTAAAGATGGTAACAAAGGCCTCTGCTACCTTTACTGCTGTAATACTGGACAGGGCCACAGCTTCAGGATACCTAGTGGCATAGTCCACCACGGTCAAGATATATTTTTTCCCCGACCTGCTGGGGTGGGCCAGAGGACCTATGATGTCGACGGCTACACGTTGAAATGGTTCCTCAATTATGGGCAGGGATACCTTATGTCGAGCTCCTGGATGCCGCATTCGCTGGCACACATCACAGGTGCGGCAATAATGGGCTACGGACTGCGAGACGCCTGGCCAGTAAAAACTTTGGGTGAGTCTCTTTTCAGTCCTTTTTCTCCCTTGATGCCCAGCCAAGGGGATATCATGGGCCAGTTGAAGTAGCTGTGCCCTGTACTTCTGAGGGACAATGAGTTGCCTGGTCGTTGCGTCAGGGTTGCCCTGGTCACTGCCCTTTGTTACACGATAATACAGTCCGTTTTCTCGAGTGAAGCCATCCCCATTATCTCCCGTGTGCCCAGTTTCTGCCTTTCGCCTAAGGGCTGCTAAGGTAGTGTCACCCTCTATTTCTCTCCTAAACTCCTCTCTGTCCCAAGACTCTCCCAATGTGGTAGCAGCGAAAGTATTGCTTACCGACTCTGATGCGGTTCGTGGTGGTTGCTCCCCGGTGGGGTCCGGATGGCATAGTGCTTGAAGGGCCTGTAGTCGGATGACTGCTCCCACAAATTGGCACTGTAACTCCGCAATGTCGTTCCCAAGGAGGATATCTGCAGGAAGTCCTCCCATAGCTCCAATCCAACACAGTTTTTCTCCACAACCATAATCCAAACGCACAGAAGCTCGCTGTATATATTTGCGGGCACCGCCCGCCAGGACAATGGGAATTCCCGGACTCTGGTAAATTGCCTCGGGTCGAACCACACGGGCATCAGCGATAGTCAAGAATGCCCCCGTGTCTCTAAATCCTGACACTTTGTATCCATCAATAAAGACATCCTGCAGGTGGCGTTGCTGTTGCTCTGAGTAGCTAAAGGACAGAGGCCGGAGTCCGTACACTCCAGGAGGGGTATCTATGGTGCCGTGGTCGGTGGTCCACTCTGGTGGGGGTGGTGGTAGCTCTTCCTCAGGTGTGGTGGAATGTATAAGATGCACTGGACGAGGTGGGGCTGCGTGGGACTCCCTCCGAATCCTGGAGGGACAGCCAGACTGCAAATGTCCAGGTTGCCCACACCCATAACACCTCCTCTCTGTGATACCCCCAGGTCGTGGTCGGAACTGTTGGGGCCTAGGATTGTGAGTGTGATTGTCATCGGCTTGTGACTAGGTGGAAGGGCAGATATAATTGGAGGGGGACGGGGCGCGGGAGAAGGCCGTGGTTCATTGTCCAGAAGCCTCCTCCATTGCGGCCGGATAGTAAAGGCTTCATCGGCCAGGGCTGCAGCTCTATCCACGGTACACGGCGTGCGCTCCCGGACCCATTCCCGTACCTCTGCAGGGCACTTGGCAAGAAATTGTTCTATAAGGAACGCCTGTATAACATCTTCCACAGTAAAGGCGTTTTCTGCTTCCAGCCATCTCCGACATGCCTCGGACATCTTATGTGCATACATCCTAAACGATCCCCCCGTGGTGTATGGGAGGCCTCGGAACTTGGCCCTATATGAGTCTGGGGTGATAGCATGGTAATCCAGGGTAGTCCGCTTTACAATGTTATAATCCCGATTCTGCAGTGCATCAATGGTTCGGTAAGCCTCCGCCAAGCTTCCATTCAGGAGCCCCACTAACAAACGCATCCATCTAGAGTGGGGCACCTCCATCACAGCACACTGCTGCTCAAAGTCTTTGAAGAACCCCTCCACATCTCCAGAAGCCTCATCAAATGGCTTAAACTCTGTCCGGGTGATCCGTACAGGCTCCCGGATTGTTGGGGTTACACTCCACATTGCGTTACTCCCTTTTTCAAGCTCCATTGCTTCCTGTCTCCGCTGTGCCCGGCGGGCAGCCTCCCCCTTGTACTCCTGAGAGACGCCGGGGACCAGAACCGCCATCTCTTCTTCATACCACACCAACCACTGGCTTTTCTGCATGGGGATCACTGTCTCCAGAGCTCGTCCTTCAGACATCTGGGAGGAGGTGGCCGGGCTAGCGCCCACCAGTAGATCGATTAAGGCCTCTTTAGTCAGTCCCTGGTAGTTCAGGCCCAGGTTTCTGGCTCTCTCCTGCAAACTGCATACAGTCCAATTTCTGTACTCACTCTGTGGGTGGTTCTCCATTGGGTGACGCTCTGTTGATCCCACTGCTGCCACCATTTGTCACGGGCTCCTTCTCTGGTATCACACAATCAACAGAGCAAGCGAAGAGTGAACAATTCCAAGACCTTTATTCAGGCAAAAATACGAAAAGGTCCATATTCAGTCCACCACACAAAGGATAAGATAGTCCAGAATAAGAATGCAGTCCAGTATCAGGATAAAATGTCCAGGGAAACGAGATTTCAAAACTCTAGCACCAGAGGATAAAAATGGATCCTTCTCTCTGAAATGCAGCCTTTTCCCCATCTTGTCTCTACCGGAACTGACCTGTCTAGCTGCTGTTCTTCCCCCCACCCCCTTCCTTCCCAGGGGTAGTCAAACAAGTTGCCTCCCAGAGGAGAACAAAAGGCCTTAGGGATTAATGCACTACAGGGGGTCATCAAGAGACAGATACAGTGAGGCTGTAGACTTACAATGTAATAAGAAAAACACTATGAAAATAACTGGAATTGTTAAAAATAGGAATATACAAGAAATGACATCCACATAACATATCACACCATCACAGCAGTATTATAGTAGTCATATTCTTGTACATAGGGGGCAGTATTATAGTAGTTATATTCTTGTACATAGGGGGCAGTATTATAGTAGTTATATTCTTGTACATAGGGGGCAGTATTATAGTAGTTATATTCTTGTACATAGAGGCAGTATTATAGTAGTTATATTCTTGTACATAGGGGGCAGTATTATAGTAGTTATATTCTTGTACATAGAGGGCAGTATTATAGTAGCAATATTCTTGCACAGAGAGAAATATTATAGTAGTTATATTCTTGTACATAGGGGCAGTATTATAGTAGTTATATTCTTGTACATGGGGCAGTATTATAGTAGTTATATTCTTGTACATGGGGCAGTATTATAGTAGTTATATTCTTGTACATAGGGGCAGTATTATAGTAGTTATATTCTTGTACATAGAGAGCAGTATTATAGTAGTTATATTCTTGTACATAAGAGCAGTATTATAGTAGTTATAGTCTTGTACATAAGAGAAGTATTATAGTAGTTATATTCTTGTACATAGGAGCAGTATTATAGTAGTTATATTCTTATACATAAGGGGCAGTATTATAGTACTTATATTCTTGTACATAGGGGGCAGTATTATAGTAGCTATATTCTTGTACAAGGAGCAGTATTATAGTAGTTATATTCTTGTACATAGGGGCAGTATTATAGTAATTATATTCTTGTACATAGGGGCAGTGTTATGAATGAGTTTTTTTTACAATTCTTTCCTGCTATTGAGTACCCTAGGATCTGCGGTATGGCTGGTGATTCTGTTATGAATGAGTCACCGTAGGAGGCAAAAGCAGAAATACTAGCTAAGTCCAGAAAACCAGAGAAGTTGGCAGCTATCGGATTGCAGACCCCTGAACCTATCAACAACAACTAGCAGTAGCCGTGGGGGGTTCCTACGGTGCCCTCGACCCCTCGATCACAGCCGGAGAACTAAATAGCCTAAAGACATAAAGGGAAATCTAAACTGCCCCAGAACAGACCCCAAAGCAATAGGCAGCCCCCAACATATAATGACGGTGAAGCAAGATGAAAAACACTCACACTGATAGAAAGATAGGCTGAGCAAATGATGGGGCCCAAGCTAACTAAATAGGACAGGATAGAAAAGCTGCTGTCTGCAATCCGCCAAAAACCCTATCAAAACAAGAGCCAACAGACTGATAGGGAAAAAAGACCTGAAGACGCTAGGCTTCAAAAAGACTATATCAGTACTAAGGTATTTTTCTGAAGACAGAGCAAAAAGGAATTCAGCTCACCCCCGCAGGGAATGGCAGAAATCCAGAAAAATAAGGCAAAACAAAACCAAAACACAAATGCAAAAAGCAGAGCAGAAAACTTAGATTTTGAGGAGCAGGAATCAGACTTGTCTCCTAGAATCCCTCTGAGAAATCACTAGCAACGCAGAAGGGCGTCGGCTGCCTTATATCCAGTCAGCAATTCCAGTCACCCAGTCATCATCATCCTGCTCAGGTGCTTGGTAATCAGCCTCACTACCTTCCTTCACCAGAAGAGGGAGTTCATCAGACCTCAATGGTGAAGGGGAAAATGAACTCACAACAGGGCAGTATTATAGTAGTTATATTCTTGTACATAGGAGCAGTATTATAGTAGTCATATTCTTGCACAGAGAGCAATATTATAGTAGTTATATTCTTGTACATGGGGCAGTATTATAGTAGTTATATTCTTGTACATAGGGGGCAGTATTATAGTAGTTATATTCTTGTACATAGAGGCAGTATTATAGCAGTTGTATTCTTGTACATAGGGGCAGTATTATAGTAGTTACATTCTTGTACATAGGGGGCAGTATTATAGTAGTTACATTCTTGCACATAGGGGGCAGTATTATAGTAGTTATATTCTTGTACATAGGGGCAATTTTTATTATAAAAACCCAAACATAAATACAATCATAATAAAACAAAAATCATCCAGTATTACAAAACACAAACCACTTAGGTAATATATACGCAGCACTAATGATCAGATCATATTCATAAATAAATTAAAGTGTCCACACCTGGGGATGGAAAAAGAAAGTTAGAGGGAAAAAAAAAAACCCAAAAAAAATTATCATATTTTCTAACTGAACTTTACGTTTCTCCATAACGTTATGTTTCTTGGACTCCTTCCAACTTCTAGTGATTTTATCCACCGGAGTTCTGACATAACCTGATTGGCTGCAGCGGTGTGATCGAACGGCTCATTGTGCAGTGACACCCGGGTTCTCATGTGCCAGTGATAGTATTTGATGACACTGATTATAATGTACATCGTCTCTCTGTTGATGTTACTAACAGTGGAGGGGACACCATAGATTATGTCAGGATACTTTAGAGTCCGCAGTCTGGGGATTTTTAGATTATCTGACACTTCCTCCCAGATCTTTCTCCCTCCCCAGCAATCACATATAAAGTGCTCCATAGTCTCCTCCTGCTGACAACCAAGGGGACACGTCCGATCAGAGACACACAGATGTTTCAGGTTCCCTTTGACAAAGAGCCGACTATGAAGTGAAAGCCAAGTGACATCAAACAGTTTAGGAGGTAGCCGTTTCCCGTTTAGGAACCTAAGGCTTTCCTGCAGGGTGGTGGTGACACAATCTCTCAGGTCCAGTGGAGAGTAGAAGAAAGTCCTACATACACGAGCATACAGGTCTCTTCTCGTACTGCTCTCAATGTAAGACCTCTCCAGTCCCCACCTCCTAACACACTTCAGACCATAGTCCAGATACTGGGGGAGGTGGTCACCTGTCCATCTCCTCCTCTTGAGACTGCCGCCCCGCACCCAAGATTCTGCAAAAGGCAATATCCAGTACCTGATACTATTTACCCACAGGGAGCTACTGTTTGAGTCCATGTTCCCAAAATTCACCTTTAGAAACAAGGAGTCAAAGAAAACCCTTGGATTCAACATATCCAACCCACCCTCTCTCCGCCGTAGGTATGTTATTCCCCTCTTTATCAGGTTCATCCTATTCCCCCACAAGAGCTGGAAGAACAGGCTGAAGAGCCTCGCTGAGAAAGATTCTGGCAAAGGGAAAATGACAGAGACATACAAGAAAACGGGGACCAGGTAAGTCTTCAACATTGTGACCCTTTCTCTGTAGGTCAGCCTCCAGTTCTTCCATCGCTGAACCTTTGCATTTCCGGTTTCCAATTTCTCCTCCCAATTTAGCGTGGCATTATCTTCCCTCCCAAATTTAACCCCTAGGATCTTAATATGGGTGGAGGCTTTGGAAAACTGCGGCAGATCAAAGCTGGGCTCAGTATCTAATGTCCACAGAGCTTGACTCTTTTCAAGGTTGACCAGAGACCCGGAGGCCTCTGAGTAGCTTCTGATGGACGCAGATAACATCTGCACCTCACAAGGATTGGAGATCACCAGTGTCACATCGTCCGCATAGGCAACAACATTCAGAGGCGGGCAGTGGGGGACTGGCACCCCCTGAAAATCGCACTCCTGCAGTGACCTCAGAAATGGGTCTAGGGCAAAAACATACAGGAGCGGACTCATTGGGCAGCCCTGTCTCACCCCCGACCCAACTCCAAAAGTGTCACCCTGCCAACCATTAATCAGAGGAAAGCTCACCGCCTCTCTGTACAACGTCTTCAACCAATCCACAAATTGTCCCGGAATACCGTACTTTGACAAAGTGGCCCACAGATAGTCATGATCAACCCTGTCAAAGGCTTTAGCCTGGTCCAGACTAACAACATATCTCCCACACCGCAGAGCTTTACATCTCTCAAACATCTCTCGTATCGAGATGACTGCTCCAGAGATGTTCCGCCCTTTTACTGTGCCAAACTGAGAGCCTGCCAACAGTGCCGGGGACAAACAGACTAATCTAGAAAATAGGATCTTTGCTAGAATCTTCCTGTCCACATTCAAGAGGGCAATCGGCCTCCAGTTCTTGATGTCACTCGGCTCTTTACCTTTAGACAGCAGAATTAACGAGGACACCCTCATGGATGGAGGCATCAGGTGATTTTCTAGACAATTTCTATACACATCCACGAGAATTGGAGCCAGGAGGTCTCTGAATTTCTTATAAAATTCTGCCGTTATACCATCTGGACCTGGTGCCTTCTTCAGATATAACTTATCAATAGCCTCCTTAACTTCTTCCACCGTTAATTCTGCTGTCAAAGGAGAAAAGTCCAGATCATTAGTATCAGGCACTGGAGTTGCCTCCAAGATTTGAGTCATCTTATCTTTATCCAAACTTTCCTCTGAAACAAGTCAGCATAGTAAGATCTCACCACCTCCAGGATACCCTCCCGTGAATCCTGCAATACACCCTGGGAGTCAATGAGACCCGTGACCATTTTTTTGGCCACCCTCTCCCTGCAATTCTCAAAGGGATCAGGGGCCCCTAAGGACCCATAATCCTGTTCAAGAACCAGGGAGGTATACCTGCTATACTGATACTGCTTTATCTCAGATTTCAGCCGGTCGATCTTCACTTTGTCATCCCCGCCCGCCGAATACAGTGACTCCAATTCTTTGCGCAGCTTTAGGTACTGGCTGTACTTATTCCTCCCTTTATTAACTGACAGTCTCTTTAAGAGGGATCTGATATCCTCCTTGACGTCCTCCCACCAGTGGTCATGTTGTCATAGAAGTCAACCCTGTCTAGATGAAGCTGGATAAGGGAGTGAACACGGCTCTGAACATAGGCATCATCCAGGAGACTGGAATTGAGCTTCCACAACCCTCTACCAATGTCCGGACGGTTAGAGGAACCCAAAGAGAAGCACAAGGCAAGGTGATCAGAGTAAGGGACGACCTTCTCACTCAGGGCGCCGACAGCCTCAGTAGGACTGACAAAAGCAAAATCTATCCTACTGCTCCTGTTGGAACATGAATACGTGAATTTTGGCTGTCGCCCACCCTGTGTGAAAACGTCGGTCAATCCTGCCTGCATTATGACGTTATGTAGGACCTTACTGTCCCTGGTCACTGCCCTGCCCGAGGAGCTGTCACCTGATGTCATTATGGCATTAAAGTCCCCCGCCATCACCACTGGAAGAGAAGTGAAGAGGTAAGACTTGACGTCATTAAACAGCTGGATCCTGTCCGTCACTGTCTGTGGCCCATAGATGTTAATAAGCCGGAGTCGCCTTCCATGGACAGTGACTTCCAGGACCAGACATCTTCCCATGACCACCTCCGTCATCCTATGCACAGTCACATCATTGGTGTTAAACAGGACAGCGACCCCGGTGTAAGGCTCCACAGCCAGTGACCAGAAAGAAGGACCGGACCGCCATTCCCTCTCAGCCTCTCTCATAAGCCCCAGAGATGTCAGTCGTGTCTCCTGCAGGAAGATGACATCTGTGTCCAGATATTTGAGATGTTCATACACCGTGTGTCTAGTTCTCCTCAGCTTAATGCTATTCACATTGCTCGAGGTCACTGTCAATGAGAACCCCGCCATCACAGCACAATATAGAAGGAGCAGAGTAACAGCCATCATCATGAGTCAGAGATGTTCTGTCCACCACTGGTGTCCATGTCAGACTCTACCTGAGGGTCCACAGATAAGGGCTTCCGCTTTGGCAGGGGATGGTCCTCTATGTCCCTGTCACACTCAGCATCAACTTTCCTCAACTCTTCCTCATAATTGTCACCATTGGACTCAGATAAAACTCCATACTTGTTGGACACGACCATCACTCCTGCAGAATTCTGAACCTTCTTACTAGCACTCTGACCAGTGTCATATTCTGCCTCAGGTTTACGGGAGGATGTGTTCTTTTTCTTCCTTTTATTATTATTAATGCTCCAGTCATCAGATACAGACAGCGATGCTGAAGGGGGGGCTATCTGAGGCTGCTGGACCTGATGGACGACCTCCATGTTCCCCTCTGCACCCTGCTTCTCTGGTGCTGCCTGAGTGGACTCCTGGTGGGCATCTGAGCTGGTCAACATCTCTCCTGACATTAAACACTCCTCCTCATGTGTCCCTGTCACCACATCCTCATCCTCCTGAGCCTCTGCCCCTGCCATCACTAACTCATCAGGGAAGACTCTGCAGATGTTGTGCCAGGCGTCTAGACAGTCCCCGTGAGGGTGACCCATCCTACCACAGGTTGCACCTGACGTCCCGGCCGTCTGCAGCGACATGGCCAATTGCCCCACACAGACTGCACTTCACCACAGTACAGGCGTTAGCCAGATGACCTTTCCCACCACATTTGAAGCACTTTCTGGGTTGCCCGGGATAATAACACCTTCCCTTCTCCCTCCCAATGAAGGAGTTGGGCAAGTGGGCAGTGATGTTATCACATTGCCGCAATTTTACCAAGACCCGCCACCCCATTGTCCAGATACCGTCCTCATCTCTGACCTTGGTGAGTCCAGAGACGAGGTCACAGTGTCTCCGGAGCCACACCTCGATGTCCTGTGGAGGAACGGCCTCATTCCAGAACGTGATATTCACTGTGACAGTGTCCGGCCTGGAGATAGGAACCAACACAAACTTATTCCAGCCCTCAGCATCTCTGAACTTGGGGTAATTGGCCCAGAATCTGTCCAGGTCAGACATGAGCTTGAAGCTGACCTCGTAGCCCTGCCTGTCCTGAAGATTAGACACTGCCAGTATCTCATTTGCCACAAACCCCATCTGGCCGCAGAGCAGCTCTCTCACCACATACCTGCGTTGTGGCAGATCCTCCTCGTCACCTATGTATTTAAACCGCACCACATTAATGCGTTTGAATGTCTGGCCGGTATACCTGGAGCTGGAAGTGAAGGATGGGGCGCCGCGGCTCCAGGCATTCCTGGGGGGCACCTGCCGGGTCACACTGGGCTGACTGACAGGGAGAGGGCCTGCAGCAGGGGGGCTGTCACACCTTGTGGACTAGATGGCAAAGGGGGATAATCACACATATCATGCACATCATCATAAGCAGCATCATTATTATCAGACAGTGCGACGTCCAATACAGAGTGTGAAACCCCTCCAACCCCCGACCCCATGGGCACAGCGTCACCAGCCACAGTCTGTGCTTCAGCCTCAGCCTCGGCCTCATCAGCACAAACAGTCTCACATACACTGTCCTGCTCCTGTGTGGGGCATTCTGGGACCTGTGGTGCCTCTGCTGGAGTCTGCAGTGTATGCTCCTGTTCACACTCGGCTGCCTCAGCCTCATCAGCACAAACAGTCTCACATATACTGTCCTGCTCCTGTGTGGGGCATTCTGGGACCTGTGGTGCCTCTGCTGGAGTCTGCAGTGTGTGCTCCTGTTCACACTCGGCTGCCTCAGCCTCATCAGCACAAACAGTCTCACATACACTGTCCTGCTCCTGTGTGGGGCATTCTGGGACCTGTGGTGCCTCTGCTGCAGTCTGCAGTGTGTGCTCCTGTTCACACTGAGCTGTCTGTTGCTGCAGCTGTTTTCCCTCCTGGAAGCAGAAGCGGGCAGCCTGTAACACTGGCCGTGTCCGCTGCTGGGGGGTCCCGTCCTGAACATCAGGGGTCCTGGCCTCTACAGCACAGTCCTGCTTATAGGAGGTGAACCGCTCGCGGTTCCTGTAGGTCTCTGCCAGGGGCCCCATGCTCTCCAGCACAGATTCAGTGTCCTGCACAACACTCGCCAGCTGTACACCCAGTGTGTTCAGTCTCAGGTCATAGGCGTCATTACTGGCAGGATTAGTGGTCTTTAGACTGTAGATGAAGTCTACCTCCATTTGCAGCGCTTTTTTTTGCTGCTGTAACTCACCCAGTTTTCAGACAAGTCCCGGTATCTCATCCGCTAGCTGCAGCTCGGGTGCACGCGCCGGCTCCACAGGCTTAGTCTTGACCACGGGTACAGGGGTTTTGAAGACAGTCTTGTGCGGGTCCACCACGGATGGTTTTGTGGCCCCTTGGCTGGATGCAGGCTCCGCAGCAGGTTTATCGCTGCCACCTGACTGTGACCGTGTGCGTCCTGACCGCGCCATACTGCCATGCTGCTGTAGGTTCTCCTGCATTGTCTGCCTTTCCAAAGACGTCCGTCTCTGCCTGGGAGCAGGAGAGGTGATCTGCACAGCTGGGGCCGATCTCACCTGTGCACCTGGCAGGAGCTGCTTACTGACTGGGGAGCTACAAGACTTTATATTCAGCTGGTTTCCATCACTCACTGACACATTGCCTTCTTATTTCTTTGCTGGAACTGGAGAAGGTTTTCCTCCCAAAACTTTACTCACAACTGTTTCCTTCTTCATAGAACTGCTGCAGCTTTGACTCGCTGCATTCACTGGACTCACAGTGGCTTTGGGATTAACATTCCCATTAGAAGCCTGGGAGGCTAGTCCCAGTGTAGGCCGGGAAGCCTGGGCCTTGCCAGGGGAGCTTCCCAGCCCAGGGTGGCCCCTCCCTGGGCTTGCTCCAGACATGAGGAGAACCACTGACACACAACCTCACAGCTAGGAGGCAGTATTATAGTAGTTATATTCTTGTACATAGGAGCAGTATTATAGTAGTTATATTCTTGTACATAGGGGGCAGTATTATAGCAGTTATATTCTTGTACATAGGGGGCAGTATTATAGTAGTTATATTCTTGTACAAAGGGGGCAGTATAGTAGTTATATTCTTGTACATAGAGGCAGTATTATAGCAGTTATATTCTTGTACATAGAGGCAGTATTATAGTAGTTATATTCTTGTATATAAAGGCAGTATTATAGTAGTTATATTCTTGCATATAGAGACAGCATAGCAGTTATATTCTTGTACATATGAGCAGTATTATAGTAGTTATATTCTTGTACATAGGGGGCTATATTATACTAGTTATATTCTTGTACATAGGGGGCAGTATTATAGCAGTTATATTCTTGTACATAGGAGCAGTATTATAGTAGTTATATTCTTGTACATAGGGGCAGTATTATAATAGTTATATTCTTGTACATAGGGGCAGTATTATAGTAGTTATATTCTTGTACATAGGGGGCAGTATTATAGTAGCTATATTCTTGTTTATAGAGGCAGTATTATAGTAGTTATATTCTTGCACATAGGAGCAGTATTATAGTAGTTATAGTCTTGTACATAGGGGTAGTATTATAGCAGTTATATTCTTGTACATAGGGGGCAGTATTATAGTAGTTATATTCTTGTACGTAGGGGCAGTATTATAGTAGTTATATACTTTTAAATAGGTGCAGCATTATAGTAGTTATATTCTTGTACATAGGAGCAGTATTATAGTAGTTGCATTCTTGTACATAGGAGCAGTATTATAGCAGGTATATTCTTGTACATAGGTGGCAGTATTATAGTAGTTATATTCTTGCACAGAGGAGCAGTATTATAGTAGTTATATTCTTGCACATAGCGGCAGTATTATAGTAGCTTTATTCTTGTACATAGGGGGCAGTATTATAGTAGTTATATTCTTGTACATAGGAGCAGTATTATAGCAGTTATATTCTTGTACATAGGAGCAGTATTACAGTAGTTATATTGTTGTACATAGGGGGCAGTATTATAGCAGTTATATTCTTGTACATAGGGGCAGTATTATAGTAGTTATATTCTTGTACATAGGGGCAGTATTATAGTAGTTATATTCTTGTACATGGGGGCAGTATTATAGTAGTTATATTCTTGCACATAGGAGCAGTATTATAGTAGTTATATTCTTGCACATATGAGCAGTATTATAGTAGTTATATACTTGTACATAGGGGGCAGTATTATAGTAGTTATATTCTTGCACATAGGAGCAGTATTATAGTAGTTATATTCTTGTACATAGGGGGCAGTATTATAGTAGATATATTCTTGTACATAGGAGCAGTATTATAGTAGCTATATTCTTGTACATAGGAGCAGTATTATAGCAGTTATATTCTTGTACGTAGGAGCAGTATTATAGTAGTTATATTGTTGTACATAGGGGGCAGTATTATAGTAGTTATATTCTTGTACTTAGGGGCAGTATTATAGTAGTTATATTGTTGTACATAGGGGCAGTATTATAGTAGTTATATTCTTGCACATAGGAGCAGTATTATAGTAGTTATATTGTTGTACATAGGGGGCAGTATTATGGTAGTTATATTCTTGTACATGGGGGCAGTATTATAGTAGTTATATTCTTGTACATAGGGGCAGTATTATAGTAGTTATATTGTTGTACATAGGGGGCAGAATTATAGTAGTTATATTCTTGTACATAGGGGCAGTATTATAGTAGTTATATTCTTGTACATAGAGGCAGTATTATAGTAGCTATATTCTTGTATATAGGGGGCAGTATTATAGTAGTTATATTCTTGTACTTAGGGGCAGTATTATAGTAGTTATATTGTTGTACATAGGGGGCAGTATTATAGTAGTTATATTCTTGCACATAGGAGCAGTATTATAGTAGATATATTCTTGTACATAGGAGCAGTATTATAGTAGTTATATTCTTGTACATAGAGGGCAGTATTATAGTAGATATATTCTTGTACATAGGAGCAGTATTATAGTAGTTATATTCTTGTACATAGCGGCAGTATTATAGTAGTTATATTCTTGCACATAGCGGCAGTATTATAGTAGTTATATTCTTGTACTTAGGGGGCAGTATTATAGTAGTTATATTCTTGTACATAGGAGCAGAATTATAGCAGTTATATTCTTGTACATAGGAGCAGTATTATAGTAGTTTTATTGTTGTACATAGGGGGCAGTATTATGGTAGTTATATTCTTGTACATAGGGGCAGTATTATAGTAGTTATATTCTTGTACATAGGGGCAGTATTATAGTAGTTATATTGTTGTACATAGGGGGCAGTATTATAGTAGTTGTATTCTTGTACATAGGGGCAGTATTATAGTAGTTATATTCTTGTACATAGAGGCAGTATTATAGTAGTTATATTCTTGTATGTAGGGGGCAGTATTATAGTAGATATATTCTTGTACATAGGAGCAGTATTATAGTAGTTATATTCTTGTACATAGCGGCAGTATTATAGTAGTTATATTCTTGCACATAGCGGCAGTATTATAGTAGTTATATTCTTGTACTTATTGGGCAGTATTATAGTAGTTATATTCTTGTACATAGGAGCAGAATTATAGTAGTTATATTCTTGTACATAGGAGCAGTATTATAGTAGTTATATTGTTGTACATAGGGGGCAGTATTATAGTAGATATATTCTTGTACATAGGGGGCAGTATTATAGTAGTTATATTCTTGTACATAGGAGCAGTATTATAGTAGTTATATTCTTATACATAGGAGCAGTATTATAGTAGTTATATTCTTGCACATAGTGAGCAGCATTATAGTAGTTATATTCTTGTACATAGGTGCAGTATTATAGTAGTTTTATTCTTGTATATAGGGGCAGTATTATAGTAGTTATATTCTTGTACATGGGCAGTATTATAGTAGTTATATTCTTGTACATAGGAGCAGTATTATAGTAGTTATATTCTTGTACATAGGAGCAGTATTATAGCAGTTATATTCTTGTACATAGGAGCAGTATTATAGTAGTTATAGTCTTGTACATAAGGACAGTATTATAGAAGTTATATTCTTGTACATAGGGGGCATTATTATATTAGTTATATTCTTGTACATAGGGGGCAGTATTATAGTAGTTATATTCTTGTACATAGGGGCAGTATTATAGTAGTTATATTCTTGTACATAAGGGCTGTATTATAGTAGTTATATTCTTGTACATAGGGGCAGTATTATAGTAGTTATATTCTTGTACATAGGGGCAGAATTATAGTAGTTATATTCTTGTACATAGGGGGCAGTATTATAGTAGTTATATTCTTGTATATAGCAGCAGTATTATAGTAGTTATATTCTTGTACATAGGGGCAGTATTATAGTAGTTATAATCTTGTACATAGGGGGCAGTATTATAGTAGTTATATTCTTGTACATAGGGGCAGAATTATAGGAGTTATATTCTTGTACATAGGGGGCAGTATTATAGTAGTTATATTCTTCTACATAGGGGCAGTATTATAGTAGTTATATTCTTGTATATAGGGGCAGTATTTTTGTAGTTATATTCTTGTACATAGGGGACAGTATTATTGTAGTTATATTCTTGTACATAGGAGCAGTATTATAGTAGTTATAGTCTTGTACATAGGGACAGTATTATAGTAGTTATATTCTTGTAGATAGGGGCCAGTATTATAGTAGTTATATTCCTGTACATAGGAGCAGTATTATAGTAGTTATATTCTTGTACATAGGAGCAGTATTATAGTCGCTATATTCTTGTACATAGGGGCTGTATTATAGTAGTTATATTCTTGTATATAGGGGGCTGTATTATAGTAGTTATATTCTTGTATATAGGAGCAGTATTATAGTAGTTATATTCTTGTACATAAGGTCAGTATAATAGTAGTTATATTCTTGTACATAGGGACAGTATTATAGAAGTTATATTCTTGTACGTAGGGGGCAGTATTATAGTAGTTATATTCCTGTACATAGGAGCAGTATTATAGTAGTTATATTCTTGTACATAGGAGCAGTATTATAATATTTATATTCTTGTACATAGGGGCAGTATTATAGTAGATATATTCTTGTACATAGGAGGTAGTATTATAGCAGTTATATTTTTGTACATAAGAGGCAGTATTATAGTAGTTATATTCTTGTACATAGGGGCAATATTATAGTAGATATATTCTTGTACATAGGAGCTGTATTATAGTAGTTATATTCTTGTATATAGGGGCAGTATTATGGTAGTTATATTCTTGTACATAGGGGCAATATTATAGTAGATATATTCTTGTACATAGGGGCTGTATTATAGTAGTTATATTCTTGTACATAGGGGCAGTATTATAGTAGTTATATTCTTGTACATAGGGGCAATATTATAGTAGATATATTCTTGTACATAGGGGCTGTATTATAGTAGTTATATTCTTGTATATAGGGGCAGTATTATAGTAGTTATATTCTTGTACATAGGGGCAATATTATAGTAGATATATTGTTGTACATAGGAGCTGTATTATAGTAGTTATATTCTTGTATATAGGGGGCAGTATTATAGTAGTTATATTCTTGTATATAGGGGGCAGTATTATAGTAGTTATATTCTTGTACATAGGGCAGTATTATAGTAGTTATATTCTTGTACATAGGGGCAATATTATAGTAGATATATTCTTGTACATAGGGGCTGTATTATAGTAGTTATATTCTTGTATATAGGGGCAGTATTATAGTAGTTATATTCTTGTGTATAGGAGCAGTATTATAGTAGTTATATTCTTGTACATAGGGGCAGTATTATAGTAGTTATATTCTTGTACATAGGGGCAGTATTATAGTAGTTATATTCTTGTACATAGGGGCAGTATTATAGTAGTTATATTCTTGTACCTAGGAGCAGTATTATAGTAGTTATATTCTTGTATATAGGAGCAGTATTATTGTAGTTATATTCCTGTATATAGGGGCAGTATTAAATTAGTTATATTTTTACACAAAAAAGCTACATGTAGGTACTTGAAAATAACAGAATCATTATTTTCATGAACTATGCCATTTATTTATTGCAGGATATTTAATCATTATGTTTCTGTCTTTGTTTTTTTCTGTTCCGTATCTAGTGTGAATATGCACTTATGTACTGCATGCACACCAGTTTACATTCCTGTTCATACCTTAGGCTTACCTTACCTTACCTTACCTTAGGCTTAGCTTACCTTAGGCTT
Source organism: Dendrobates tinctorius (assembly GCF_039654945.1). NCBI lineage: Eukaryota > Metazoa > Chordata > Amphibia > Anura > Dendrobatidae > Dendrobates > Dendrobates tinctorius. Next base: position 1,233,270 of record NW_027361882.1, read on the forward strand.
ACCTTAGGCTGTTTGCATCCTGTGCATATAAAGGTGTGGCCTGCCTTTCCTTTCAGCTGGGCTTTATATAGATGTGGTCTCCTTTGTCTGTGTGTCCACTGGTTGGGCGCAGTCCTTCTCAGTCCTTATCCACATGCATGTCACTTGACAAATGATAAGGTATTTGACATTAAAGTTAGGACTGTCCCATTTGCGGTCATCGTGGAGTGGTGGGATGGCTTTCACATTTTTGGATCAAAAAACATGTTAACTAAGTATCATATTCATGCACTATGCTATTTGTTTATTTGCTGCAGGGTATTTAATCATTATGTTTGTTTTTTTTATGTAGGTACATGACCTGAGTTTGTTACAAATTAAAGTTTATTTATTTCTCTTACTTATATTGTACTTTTTACTCTGCTGTGTCAAAGCTACTAATGTTTTTTTGCATGTGTGTCTTTAAATGTCTTTATGGCTCAATTACACACTAGATCTGGGAAAAAGGTTGTAAAAGAATACAAGAAGCAAATTAATTGGGTGGTGACAGACGATATAGTAACCAAGTTGAGATCATTTTCCATTGTGACAAATTAAAACTTGCTAAAACTCATTGTCCAAAATGTTTTGTTCTTCTTTAATTTGAATTTCAAAAAGAAATGTGGAAAAACACCTTCCCTTTTGCTGCGATAAAATTCTGGGAAATATCCTATAAATAACTCTTCCAAAAACTGAAAATATTTTTAATGTTATTAATGTCTCTGTGTTACAATTTCATTTAAATGCCAAATAAAATGGATTGGTAGATAAATGCTTTATGTAAGTCAAAACAAGTTGGGACTAAGTTAGAGCCCATGGCTTTTCCAGAGAGAATGTAGAGATTCTAGATCATTTAAACATTTCAAAAAGTTGTTGTAACTCAGATACAAATTTATCTTATTTTTCGTATTAAACATATTTTGTGATTTTACAAGCTGTCTCTGCTTTATAATTACTCCTGTTTATTTCAATCATATCATATCCTTGGCTTGCAATTTTAAAGAGGTTGTCCACGTCTGTATAACTGAAGACCTAACTTTAACATAGTAACATAGTTAGTAAGGCCGAAAAAAGACATTAGTCCATCCAGTTCAGCCTATAAAATTCTGTCAGAATAAATCCCCAGATCTACGTCGTTCTAAAGAACCTAATAACTGTAAGATACAATATTGTTGTGCTCCGGGAAGACATCCAGGCCTCTCTTGAACCCCTTGGTTGAGTTCGCCATCACCGCCTCCTCAGGCAAGGAATTCCAGATTCTCACTGCCCTAACAGTAAAGAATCCTCTTCTATGTTGGTGGAAAAACCTTTTTTCCTCCAGACACAGATTAATTAGGGTCCCACATCTGGCAAGCCCACTGATCAGTTGTTCTCGGGGTTGGAGGAGGCGGCCGCCGGCCAGAACTGCTCAATTGCCGAGCTGCCCTGTCTTCTGATAGCGGCCGCTGCAGGGTACTGCACATCTGCCTCCTATTGATTTGAATTGAAGGCGGAGGAGCAGTACCTTTCCACAGCCGTTATCAGAAGACTGAGCAGCTGTGCAGTTGAGCAGCACCGGCCACCACCACCAACACTAAGTACAGCTGATTGGCAAAGGTGCAGGGTATCGGCCCCAACCAATTAGACATTGAGGACCTCTTCTAGGAAAAGATCATCAATTATAAAGTAGTGGACAACCTCTTTAATGATTTATATTATGTTAAATTTTAATTAACATTTTTTATAACTGTGTCATGGTCTGGGTTTCAAACCCTTAAATCTGTGCTTTGTGGTCGACTTCTCTGTCCTCTGAGCCACAGCAGATTCCCCTTTTCTCCTGGTGTTCAGTTACTGTTACCCTTGCTTCAGTCTTTTTTGGTTAACAGGTGTTTTAATTTACTCTTTTATTTGCCCTATCAACTTTCGGGTGCGGATTTATGTTCTTTCCTCCTGCTGGTATTTCCTGCTGGTGATAGTCTCATTTAGATGTCCAGCCATACTGTTGTAGTTTCAGCCAGTCAGTGAAAAATCAGTTAGGGTTTGTATCTCCTCTGTTCATGTTCTTTTCCCTGCACCCATCTTCTGTTTCTTTATAGGAAGTAGGCGGCATATTCTCTAATAGAACGTACTTAATCCTTTATTTTGTATTCCATGGTTTGCTTTATATGCAAATTGTCTCTTCAGAGAGGAAGAGGACTAGAACTCTAGTGCCACCTATTGGAAGTAGCAATCCTAAAAGTCAATGTCGACCCTTTAACGAGCCTTGTTACATGACTTAGGATAAAAGCCAAGCCAGAATCTCAATTTGCAGACACAGTGTTTTGGGGTACTGCCCCTCGTCAGCGCAAAGTGTGAGATCTGGCTTGGCTGTGAGAGAGGCGTCTGACTGATATCCAAGAAGTATCATTTCTCCTTGCGAAGAATGACATGTTAGACAGTAGGTTGGGGGGTTGCAGCAGCTCCAGTGATGGTGAGGCGGTAGCTCCAGTAGTGGTGAGGAGGTAGCGGGGTCATTGCAGGCTGTAGGCTTTCCTGAAGAGATGGGTTTTCAGGTTCCGTCTGAAGGATCCGAGTGTGGTTGATAGCCGGACGTGTTGGGGCAAAGAATTCCTGAAGATGGGGGATATTCGGGAGAAGTCTTGGAGGCAGTTGGGTGAAGAGCGAATAAGTGTGGAGGAGAGAAGGAGGTCTTGGGAGGATCGGAGATTATGTGAGTGAAGATATCGGGAGATTAATTCAGAGATATATGGAGGAGACAGGTTATAGATGGCCTTGTAGGTCAGTATTAGTAATTTGAATTGGATACGCTGAGGGAATGGAAGCCATTGAAGAGATTTGCAGAGGGGAGAAGCGGAGGAGTAGCGAGGAGAGAGATGAATTAGTCGGGCAGCAGAGTTAAGGATGGACTGGAGAGGTGCGAGGGTGTTAGCAGGGAGTCCACAGAAAAGGATATTGCAGTAGTCGAGACGCGAGATGAGGACATGCACAAGCATTTTAGTAGAGTGAGGGTTGAGGAAGGGACGGATTCTGGAAATATTTTTGAGTTGGAGGCGGCAGGAGGTGGAGAGAGCTTGGATGTGCGGTTTGAAGGACAAGGCAGAGTCAAGGGTTACTCCGAGGCAGCGGACCTCTGGTACGGGGGAAAGCGTGATGATATAAAATGATAGATAAAATATGACTGCTGTTCGAGGAGCCGGTGACCAGACGACCAGTCCATCATCTCCTCCATTAGAAAGGAAGCTTTCCCTTGCTCCAGCAGTCATCATTGCATTATACAGCTAACAAGACAGGAAGATATGACGCCCCCAGGGGTATGGCCACCACAGTGGCTTTGCCTTCCACCAGGGAGGGTAATGCCAGGCTTGGAAGCAGTAAAGGGTCTCTCTCGCAGTTAACCTATACATGCAACACAGTTCTACTCCAGGTCAGCAGGGGGGACTCTGAACCAGATTTGAAGGAAGGAGTGCTCTCTGAGGGCCAAGAGGAAGGAGTGGTCAGTTAGTGAGAGGAGGGTGAAGTGTGCAGACATGTGGAGAGAAGCTGGAGGTTGAGCTGAGGAAAGAGAGAGCTCCCTCCCAGTGAGAGCGCATGAACTGGAGCCTGGTCTCCACGGTTGTACGGATACTAAGGGTCCTGCAACAGACACCAGAGGAGTAGGAGGATGCAAATGCCCTACCCCTATCTAAGACTCGGAGGCACAACAGCACGGAGTGAGCCAAGAGAGGAATAGCGGCTACAGCTGTCTGCCATACGAGGAGTGCTAGTAGAAGAGAATTAGGAGGAACTTCAGTGTAACTCAGTACTAGGAGTACTTCACTCAAATAAGCGCTAGGAAAGGAGACTGCACAGCCCAAATGCTGAGAGAGAATCCTGAGCTGCTTACAGGCTAGCCTGCTCCGGTACCATCTGTAATCAGGACCCTGGACTGCATTTATCAAGTAAAGGTACAGAAATTGCACCCTGCTGTGTCCTTGCTTCCTACCCTTCCGGCACTGCTACATCCCCGTGCCAACCACATCTACACTGCCCTGGGACAACAGCTTCACCTGTGGGGAGCTTTTACATCTTTGCTGCACCATACCATCAGTCCCAGTGGATCTGCATGCAGCGTCAGCTTAACATCTCACTTGCCGAACACCACAGGTGGCGTCACGAGCTATTCCATCAACTACATTCCACCATTCAATCTCCCCTAATATTTGGGTGCCCAGGGCCACGGACTGGGTCACCGCTGCTGTGACACACCCCGCTGACACCGGCCCGGTACCGAGTACCCCACAGCCCTGGGAGGGCGACCCAACGTGGCGTCACGAACAGGATTACGGAGCTCGGTATCCCCGAGTCCTGTGTGCCAGAGACTGTTGTGTGCTATAGCCTGTGTGCGAAATTGGCGCCAACGCCGCCATTATCCCACTGATTGGCGCGCGCGGGAAGAAAAAGGGGCAGGCCTTCATGGGCGGAGCCTGCTGCAGAGCGCGAAGAAGTGAAGTGCCGCGCGGGAAGAGAGGACAGCACGAGAGAAGGGGAGGAGCTGAGACCTACAGCCCGGAGCATCGGGCCTGCGAAGCGGCCGCCGGTAAGCTCACTCAACCCCCGGCCCTGGCTAACGTTAACTAGGGGGGAAGAGAATGTCTGTGCCAAGCAGCAATGCAGCAGCGGACGCCGTCGCCAACCCCTCAGCGCCGCAAGGAGTAGCGCCCGCCGCAGAGGTCCCCATAATGCCGCTGTCTATTCCCTACCTTCCGGGAGCGGCCTGGCTACCACAGTATTCGGGTGAGTCACATACCCTGAGTGAATTTAAAGAGAGACTGTGCAGTTTGTTTAAAGTATACCCTCTGTCTGAAAGCCAGAAAGTGAACATCCTTATTGGACAGCTAACGGGTGCAGCACAGAGAGAAGTGAAAGCCTGGCAGGACACTGACAAAGAGACTGTTAAGAAGATTCTAGCCAAGCTGAGAAGCACCTTTGACACCCGCACTGCAGATGAAATCAAGATGCGATTCTTTGGATGTAAGCAGAGAGCGCAGGACAGTATAAGGGACTATGCTCTTAACCTGCAGGAGGTGCTGCGAGCAGTTAAGCAAGTTGATCCTGACAGTGTGAAGGAGGAAGATAAACTGTTAAAGGAGCAGTTCATTGAAGGACTCCTATCCAGTACCCACAGAGGGCAGTTGCGTATCATAACCCTGCAAAACCCTGCACTATTGCATCATTTACTTTAGTCCAATTTGCAGGGAATTCTCCTAGTATGGTGCTGACCTTTTCTTCTTCTATGGGCTGGATGTTATCTTGTTCTTCCATTCTTTCTTTTAGCTGATCAGGGCATAATTTCAAATGATCTCTTGATATTGCTGTTACTGTTTCTCCTCCATCTTTACTTATAAGGCACACCTTGGTATTGTCAAAGTTTGAGCGTAAAATGGTGGAGGGTTCAGCTTCCCATTGATCATCCAATTTATGCAGTCTTCTTTTCCTCTTGAGGACTTGTTCTCCTGGTGACAGGGGAACTGCAGGTGCATGCTGATTGTAGTGTCTTTCTTGCTTTTGTCTTGCCTGGGCTAAACTCTTTTCCACACATTCTTGTACTCTTCTGTACTGTTGCTGCCTCTCTGTATCCCAGTCAGCATCTGGTGATTTTACTTCAGGTGTCAGGACTCCCATGTCCAAATCAATAGGCAGTTTCCCAGGCCTCGCTCTCATTAGGTAGGCTGGAGTACAGTTGGTGGAATTCACAGGAATGTGGTTGTAGAGATCTACTAGATCTGGCAACTTTTCTGGCCACAGATTCCTCTCTTCCAAAGGCAAGGTCTTCAGCAGGTCTATCACCACCTGGTTCATCTTCTCACACATGCCATTGGTCTGTGGGTGGTACGGTGTTGTCCGGATCTTCTTACAACCATACAAGTTACAGAATTCCTGGAACACTTTTGCCTCAAAAGCGGGACCTTGATCTGTGAGCACTCGCTCGGGATATCCATGTCGTCTACAGAAGTGCTGTTGAAAGGCTCTGGCTGCTGTCCTGGCAGTTTGATCTTTGACAAGCACAACTACCAGGAATCTTGAGTAGTGGTCCACAATGGTAAGAGCATAGATGTAGCCTGACCAGCTTGGAACCAGCTTCACATGGTCCAGGGCTACCAACTTGAGGGGCTCTTTGGTTACTATTGGCTGCAGAGGAGCTCTCTGGCTGTCTCGATCCTTTCTGCGCAGGTTACATTGTCCACACTCCCGGCACCACCTCTCAATGGCTTTCCTCATACCAGCCCAGTAGAACTTCTCCTGGAGCAATGCTTCCAACTTCTTCCATCCGAAGTGTCCAGCTCCATTGTGGTATGCTTCCAGGACCATTGATGCCTCTCTCTTTGGGACTATCACCTGCCAAACCAGCTCATGAGTGCGGGCATTGATACTCCTCCGACACAGCTTTCCTTCATAAATGAACAGCCGGCCTCTCTCCTTCCACAACTGCTGAGTTTACCCAGGAGCATTCGACTCTGGGCGTGAGTCAGCTTGAGAGTTGTGGCAGTAGCTCCTTCACCAGGTGGACTGCGGGGTCATTATCCTGAGTTTCTGCCCAGTCATGATGGGGCAATGGATTTGGGTGACTTCTTTCAAGCCTGACCGTCTGTTTCTCACTCCTTGAGCACGTTGGGCTGCAAGTGGCTGGTGGAAGGGAGGTAACTCTATTTCTTCAAGAGCCTCAGGGTCTTCTCCTGCATCTGGCAGAGTAGGCATCCTGGACAGCGCATCAGCATTGGCATTCTTGTGCCCTGCCCGGTACTTGTTGGTAAACTCATAGTTAGACAGCCGAGCCATCCATCGCTGTTCCAGTGCACCCAGTTTTGCAGTGTCCAAGTGAGTCAATGGGTTGTTGTCCGTGAAGATGGTAAACTTAGCTGAAGCTAGGTAATGCTTGAACCTTTCAGTCACAGCCCAGACTATGGCGAGGAACTCCAGCTTGAAGGAACTGTAGCTGTCTGGGTTCCTTTCACTGGGACGAAGCTTCCTGCTGGCGTAGGAGACCACTCTTTCTTTGCCATTCTGTACCTGCAACAGTACTGCTCCCAGTCAAATGTTGCTGGCATCCGTATACAACACAAATGGTTTGTCATAATCTGGGTAGGCCAGTACTTCATCTCCTGTGAGAGCCATCTTCAGTCGGGTGAAGGACCTCTCAAACTCCTCAGTCCATTCAAATGTCGAACTTTTCTGTTTGGCTTTCTTGGACTGTCCCGCCAGGAGATTTTGCATAGGAGTGGCTATTTCAGTGAAGCCTTTGATGAACCTTCGGTAGTAGCCTACCAACCCGAGGAATTGGCGTACTTCATGGAGGTTGCTGGGCTTCGGCCAGTCCCTGATGACTGTGACTTTGTCAGGGTCCGGTGCCACACCTTCTGCACTCACTACATGACCGAGGTACTGTACCTTGGGCTTCAGGAGGTGGCATTTGGAAGGCTTCACCTTCAGGCCAAAGTTGGACAAGGCTACAAACACCTCAGCCAGGTGCTCCAGATGGTCTTCATAAGTCTTGGAGAAAACAATGACATTATCAGGTACAACAGGACTGTCTCAAAGTTCATGTGCCCCAGGCAGCACTCCATCAGCCGTTGAAATGTTCCTGGAGCAGTGATGAGCCCGAATGGCATATAGTTGAACTCACAGAGACCCATTGGAGTGGTAAATGTTGTTTTCTCCTTGTCTGCCTCTGCCACGGGAACCTGCCAATACCCACTAGTGAGATCCAAGGTGGAAAAGTAGTTAGCAGTTTTAAGTGCAGCTAATGACTCCTCAATTCTGGGTAATGGGTAGGCATCTTTATGTGTGATACTGTTAATCTTCCTGTAATCAACACACATTCTCATAGTACCATCCTTTTTCTTTCCAAAAACTATTGGAGCTGCCCAGGGGTTACAACTGTCTCTGATGACCCCTGCTTCCTTCATCTCTCTCAACATACCTTTGGCACATTGGTATTGTGTTGATCTCCAGTGGGGATATGATGTTGAACCCCTTTTGCCTGCCCAAACTCTAGTGGGTGTTTACTGAATACCCGCTCATATTCTTGTGTCACTCTGTAAACCCCATTTTTCTGGTATGAAGGTGTAGAGTCAGTCCCCACCTGCAGTTGCTGGCACCACTCCTCCATCTGCTTCACAGAGCCATTGTCCTCCACCTGATCGGATGAGACCAAGGGCTCTGCTGCCTGCAAAGAGTTGTTATTAACAGTGAGCAGCTTAGCAACTGTGGCGTACCGAGGTATTGTGGCCTCCTCCTCCCCACAATTCAAAAGGTGTACAGGTACTCTCCCTTTACGTACATCAACCACCCCTCTGGCTGTCAGGACAGTGGGCCTGCTATCAGAATATACTGGTTCTACCAATGCCTGGTAATCCTTCCCTCTGAGGCCTATGGCTGCCTGACACCAAATCAACATTTCACATCTGGGTGGTACATAGAATCATAGAATCGTAGAGTTGGAAGGGACCTCCTGGGCCATCTGGTCCAACCCCCTGCTCAAAGCAGGATTCGCTAAATCATCCCAGTACTAGGAGTACTTCACTCAAATAAGCACTAGGAAGGAGACTGCACAACCCATCTGCTGAGAGAGAATCCTGAGCTGCTTCCAGGCTAGCCTGCTCCAATACCTTCTGTAATCAGGACCCTGGACTGCATTTAACAAGTAAAGGTACAGAAACTGCACCCCGCTGTGTCTTGTTTGCTTCCTAACCTTCCGGCACCGCTACATCCCCGTGCCAACCACATCTACACTGCCCTGGGACTTCAGCTTCACCTGTGGGGAGCTTTTACATCTTTTCTGCACCATACCATCAGTCCCAGCGGATCTGCATGCAGCGTCGGCTTAACATCTCACTTGCCGAACACCACAGGTGGCGTCACGAACTATTCCATCAACTACATTCCACCATTCAATCTCCCCTAATACTTGGGCGCCCAGGGCCACGGACCGAGTCACCGCTGCTGTGACACACCCCGCAGACACCGGCCCGGTACCGAGTACCCCACAGCCCTGGGATGACGACCCAACTGTATGCAGCTATGTCGCCATAAAAAGAAGGGGGCCCAGAGACATTTCTTGCACAGGGGCCCCAAGCTGTCAGTATCCTGGACCACTTACTCAAAACATAGACCAAAAAAATATAAAAGTTTTTTTTTTTTTTTTCATTTCTGCCGTCTGTCCTGTAAATATTGACACCAAATTACATACTTAAGAAATTCCCTTTAAATTTGTAGGATTTGTGTTATTTCTTTTTTGCTTTAGGAATTTGCTGTCTCTTTTAATCAAGTAAAAATGCTACATCAGACATTTCTTGGGTTTTATAAAATTGCTGGGTGCTTTGTTTTGTCAATTAATTTCACCAAGAAACAGCTGATCAGGCTCGAAAAACAGGAATGATGATTTTTTTCTGTTGGCTAAGTTCTCCCCTCCTCCACTCCTCTTGTCAGGTCACTTAAAGTCCATTACTCAGTAGGGGCGGCAATGACCACAGCAGACTTAAAATCATACAACTCTTGCACATTTGCAAATCTTATTTCCTTGACTAGAACGGCGGTGGAGATGAGCACTATGGAGACAAGTTATGGCCGGCTCCTCCTGCAGGCACTTGGTCACTTGGATGGTGCAGAAGGCTTCCTCTGGTCACGTTCTCCTTCTATTGTGCAGGATTGATGTCAGCTTCATATTAAAATGTAAACGACAGCATTAAATGTAACAATAGCAGCAATAAATCTAATAACACTGAACCTGAAATGGAGCCAAGATAGTCAATTGATTACAATCCAAAAGGACTATAGGGGGAGAAATTGAGTTTCCACTTGAATGAGTCTGTATTGGGAGTAGAGGAAATATGTATAATGCATAGCAGCTGGCCAGGAGTGTAAGATATAGACATACACATCACACATTACATGCTCAAAAGTAGAAGGGCACAAAATAAGTACTCCCCTGATGGGTATTTATGGGTGTGTACCATCCTGACGGTCTTCTATCTGACTGACTCTTCCCTGCCCAACTGTTTTCTGCATGAAATTATTCATAAGCCGACTCTTTCCTATATGTAAGATCACCCCGTCCCACGCTTTTTTATGTATCAGACGTGGCTCTTGTGTGACTGTCTGCACCTTCCCAAGACTTCTTACACAGATTACCCCTTTTCTAGATCTTCCAAGTAGCAAAGCTTGTCTTGCCAAACTCTTATATCTACCAGATCACTCCTTCTTCTGATCGTCATAAGACCACTTCTTCTCTAGATCTAGTGTCAGGGACATCGTGAAGATATCCTACAGCTGCTGCCAATTTGTCAGGGACTGCTCTCCACTTTCCTTCACCGGCTCTCCCATGTGTAAGACAACTCCTTCACCAGATTTCAGATGTGCCAGGCCACTCCATAACTAGGTCTCCCATATGCCATGCCACTCCTTCACAAAGTCTCTTATGTGCCATGCCACTCCTTCACCAGGGTCCAATGTGCCATGCCACTCCTTCACCAGGTCTCCCATGTGCCAGGCCACTCCTTCACTAGGTCTCCCATGTGCCAGGCCACTCCTTCACCAGGTCTCCCATGTGCCAGGCCACTCCTTCACTAGGTCTCCCATGTGCCAGGCCACTCCTTCACTAAGTCTCTTATGTGCCATGCCACTTCTTCACCTGGGTCCAATGTGCCATACCACTCCTTCACCAGGTCTCCCATGTGCCAGACCACTCCTTCACTAGGTCTCCCATATGCCAGGCCACTCCTTCAGTAAGTCTCTTATGTGCCATGCCACTCCTTCATGAGGGTCCCATGTGCCATGCCACTCCTTCACCAGGTCTCCCATGTGCCAGGCCACTCCTTCACTAGGTCTCCCATGTGCCAGGCCACTCCTTCATCAGGTCTCCCATGTGCCAGGCCACTCCTTCATCAGGTCTCCCATGTGCCAGGCCACTCCTTCATCAGGTCTCCCATGTGCCAGGTCACTCCTTCACTAGGTCTCTTATGTATCAGGCCACTCCTTCACTAGGTCTCCCATGTGCCAGATTACTCCTTCCGAAAATCTCCCATATGCCAGATCTCTCCATCACCAGATCACCCTTACACCAGGCCACTCCTTCACCAGATTTCCTCCTTTCCCAGATCGGTTTAGTGGCAGACCTCTCCTTCACCAGATTTACTGTGTCAGAACCTCCTTTTTTGTCTTTCTCCAAAAACTGAAATGAAGGCGGTTGGGTTACATCACAGAATAAGGCTTTCTAAAATGTATGCCTGGAGATACATTTTTATAGAATAATCCATCATAAATTCCACAAATGGAAAGGTCTGTAAACCATTCACAATCTGACAAGGGAACCCCATTTGTTTATTTATGGCAGATATCAGCTTTGTGTCGACACTCGGATTCGGAATACAGAATGTATAATGAATGATAATAAAACTGGAGATCTGCTCTTCTATATACGGACAATGTATTTATATATACAGGTATACACTGTAAATCATCCTGAAAGATGTGTCAGGTTTAATGTTTCACTTTGTATCGGCAGACGCTGAGCATAAAGCTTTGCTGTAATTAACATCAGCTCTATACTAAAACAGTATGAAATGTTGCATGTTTGTAATGTGACTTTACTCAATATTTTTTTATACAAAATAATATTTTAAAGCTTGGAAACCATCAGCAAGTAGTTGAAGAATCAACTATTTCTATTACATATCTCTATACAGTCAAACAAAGTACTGCCGAAGTCAAAAGTTTTGAGACCGACACAAGTTTTGGTTTTCACAAAGTTTGCCTTTTCTTTCTTTATAGTGGCTATTGCAGTAAATCTAGATTGTTATTAAGAGGGATCAAATGAAAATGAACTTACACACACAAAAATCATTTCCATTCATTCTCAGCCCTACCATAAAATGACCTGCTTACATCATTTCAATGATCTTCTTATTAGCTCTTCAGAAAGTGTTATTAGGACAAGGCAGCTGATGTCACTTTGCATTGCTGATGGTTTATAAGAGCAGACTGGTCATTTTAAAAGGGGTCCGGTGCTTGAAATCAACATTTTTTTCTATTATCCATTATTACTGCCAAGGAAATGTACAGAAATCATTGCTTTGCATCACAAGGGCTTTACAAGCAAGGACATTGCCCCTTAATCAGCTATTTATTTGATACCTTTAAAGAAGAAGTTCATTTTCTGTGAAAAAGACTTCAGGGTGCTCAAGAAAGTCTAGCAAGTGCCATGACTGTCTCCTAAAGAGGTTTCAGCTATGGGATTTGTTCAACCTAAGTGCAGAGCTTGCTCATGAAGACAGCAAAGAAGCCATTTCTCTTCAAGAAAACCATCAAGGACAGACTGATTTTCTCCAGGAAGAGCATGGAATGGACTGCAGAGGATGGAGGTAAAGTTATTTTCTCAGACGAAGCACTTCAGGCTGTTTGGGACAGCTGAAAGATTAATTATCTGAAGAAGACAAGGTGAGCACCACCAGAAGTCTTTAGTCAGCAATAAAGCCTCCTGAGAATAAAGAATGGGATCAAAACCTCCTCCAAAAACAACATTTCCCAAAAATCCAGTAGCAACGTGGAGAGGATAATTTTCCCCCATGATGGAGACCATGTCACAAAGTCAAAAGGATAATTACGTCGCTCAGTGCGTTAGCCCAGGCGATGATATCCAGTTGTCCAAGCGAAGAGCAGCAGTCTGGAGAAATAAGGAGCAGCAATGGAAATATCGAGGCTTTACAAAAACTTTAAGTGTTTGTCAATACAAGAGTGTAAAAACTGTTAAAATGTTTGAAATTGTAATTCAGTAACCAAAGAAACCCTCGAATAAAACAACGAAAATCAAAGGCAAACTGTATAAAAAAAAAAAAAAAAACTTGTGTCAATTTCAAAACTTGAACCTGCATGAAGTTGACCTGGAATCAGGAGAGTTTTACTGCGGCCGCAATGTCGCTACATTTTAATGTCCATGGAGCAACATGTGAACTTGCTGCAACCGTTCAGAAATGGTTCGATCCCTACAGTAGCTTAGTAGGATGGAGCAGAATTCTAATTTAGGATCAGCATGGGACAGCCAAAAAAATAATCAGAAATTGTGCTCACATTAAAACAGGTTTTGGATCAAATTTGAATCATGTTTTCAGCAGCAGCTTGAACTCAAATACTGAATGAGGATCTAGAATAACAGTATATTACTGAGCATTTGCTACTTAAGAGCCGTTAGTCAACCCCTTAGCAACATCGACCCAACATACAGGAGCTCCGCACTAAATTAGAATATCATCAAAAAGTGAATTTATTTCAGTTCTTCAATACAAAAAGTGAATCTCCTCTATTCTATAGAGTCATTACACACAGAGTGATCTATTTAACGTGTTTATTTCTGGTAATGTTGATGATTATGGCTTACAGCCAATGAAAACCCAAAAGTCATTATCTCAGGAAATTAGAATACTTTATAACACCAGCTTGAAAAATGATTGCAAAATCCAGAAATGTTGGCCTTCGGAAATGTATGCTCAGTAAATGCACTCAGTACATGGTCGGGGCTCCCTTGGCATCAATTACTGCTTCAATGCTGCGTGGCATGGAGGCGATCAGCCTATGGCACTGCTGAGGGTTTATGGAAGCCCAGGTTGCTTTGATAGCTCATCTGCATTGTTGACTCTGGTGTCTCTCATCTTCCTCTTTTCAATACACCATAGATTCTCTATGGAATTAAGGTCAGGCAAATTTGCTGGCCAATCAAGCACAGTGATTGGCCAGGAAACTTGATACAGTGATAGGAGATGGTTAAATTTAGGACTTGTCCAGTTGGTGGGCACTAGTGCTGATAAGGGGGGCACTTACTGGTTCGAGGGAGTTCAGTGTGAGCCACTGAAGCATGGAGGAGAGTTCTGGTGAGGCGGCTGCTAGGAGCAGTATGGGCGAGACGTACAAGGCAGTGGCCAGCCAAATGGAGATCCCCGATAGACATTTCAACAGTGTCTGGAGCCTACGGGTTGGGCCTGCTACCATGGAGAAGGCCTAGCTTTCCTGTAAGGGGTTGTAAAATATAGCACCTTTCCCCCAACCCCTTTAACATTTAGTCACAATATACACATTCTTAATGTAATAATAATCTTTATTTTTATATAGCGCTAACATATTCCGCAGCGCTTTACAGTTTGCACACATTATCATCACTGTCCCCGATGGGGCTCACAATCTAGATTCCCTAGCAGTATGTCTTTGGAATGTGGGAGGAAACCGGAGAACCCGGAGGAAACCCACGCAAACACGGGGAGAACATACAAACTCCTTGCAGATGTTGTCCTTGGAGGGATTTGAACCCAGGACCCCAGCGTTGTATATTGCTGTTGTCTAGTATTGCATATATACTGTATATTTATACAGAGTTCCCCTTTTAGTTTATTATCAGTGTAGATATCGTGATATTTAATGTATATGTCTTCATAAGTTGCTTTATTCTACTATGCTGCTTTGTATATTTTATAACAGGCATGTTATATTTAAGGAAAGTGAGTACCCCAGGTCAGCCACTAGATGGGGCACAATGTAAAAGGGGAGCATAACCTCAGATGGGCCACTAGATTGGGGAATTGAAGTATATAGTATAGAAATAGTTAATTATAGGAGGGGCACGGTGGGCTAAGACTTAGAGTACTTCCTGGTGGTAGTCAGTCGGGGTACCCATTAGCTCAGGAGGGCTGGCTAGCCATGGGCAACACCGTGCCATGTAACATATGACAAGCACAGACCCTAACATATATTTGTCACCGGGATTGTCACAGGAAGGAGTTACAGCAGCAGTGCTGGCAGTGCAGTTAAAGTGGGTCTGCAGTTGCTGAGGAAGACTAGGCAGTATGGGCACAACACTCCACATGTAGCAGCTTAGCTCGTAGGCTGACGCCCTCAAAGTCGGGGCGAAACGGCTGAGGGAACACCCAACTGGAGTGTGGCTGGGCACTGAAGATGCTGTGGGACCGTTCAGCATGGTCCGCCCTGAAAGCGAGCTTAGTGGAAGAGAGAGAAGGAAAGGGACAGAAGAGGAGTTGTATGCTGTGAACCATGATGATGATGATGCTGGAAAGAATATGAATAAGCTGTGTACAAGTCTCAGTAAAGTTGCTCCGTTTAAAGTTGAACTGGACTGTGGCTCCGTTATTTCTAAATTGGATCCTGAAGTCCCCACTATTGTACAGAGGACCCTGGTGGAGCTGTGAAAGGTGCTGCAGATATGCTGAGTGATGGGCAGCGCGTTTATGTGATGGGAGGCCAGGGCACACTGTTAGAGATGTTGGTGGACACGACTACAGCCCTGGCCGTCTCTCACATTCCTACACCAGGTTGGTGTATGTGGAATAACATAAGGGCAGATGGCCGATCCTGGATGCACTGCTGGAATGGGTAACAAATCCTTGAGGCTGATGGAGTCAGTGGGCTTTGAGGTAGTCCAAAATGAACGTGTGGCAGAACAGAAGAGGAGCTGTCCTAAGGAGGAAGGAAGTCTCCATTGCTGGGTCCTGTCCCACCTGTGCCCAACTGATGAACTTGGGATTAGTAAGAGTTTGACTGTTACAGAGAACCTTGCGTCCCTTGTATTGTGTGCGGCGGCTCCTGAGGATGGAAGCCTGAAGACAGTGGAGTCCTGTGTCCTATAAGTGAGTGTCATGCACCCCGCACCCTACAGCACACTGGGACTGGAACACCTCTTGTCTGTAAAGCGCCAGAGCGCAACCGGACAGCAGCACGGTCAAGACTGCCGCTCTGGAGCACTTTACATTGCCTCCAACAATAAATGAGGAAAAAAAACAAAAGCAGAAAGTTGAATAAACTTCAAAGTGCTGCCAATAAAAACAGACGCTCACCCCTCAGAAATAAACGAGCCATGGTGAAACTCGACATGCAAAAAAAGTGAAAACATTATTGCTCTCACAATACGGAGGCTGAAACTTGGCATCACTATCACCATACTGACCTGTGTTAAGTGGCCGCCGTAAATACAAAACTCATTTTTGCTGTTTTTTCTTTACTATTTCTTCGCACTTTTCATTTTTCTTTCATCTTGATTTTTTTTTCCATATTCCAGTAAATTTAATGGTAAAATGGATGATGTCATCCAAAACTGTAACTGATCCTGTAAAAAAAATCCAACTCAATATGAGTATTTTATTAAGACAGAAAATACATAAAAAAAGTTATTGCTTTTTGATTGAGGAGAAAACAAACAAAAGACGAAAAAATGACGGTCTCCCTAAAAGGTGGAGATTCAGTTTTAAAATTAACCTTGAGGGTTTTAAAGATTGAGGAGAGCTTGAAAACAGTGCCACACCTAGCCTCAGGCCATGTGTGGTACTGCAAGTCAACCCTGTATATATGAGTTTTTCTGCCTTCGGTGCTTTCATTCCTTCAGTAGTTCGTGGTCCGCAGTAGCAGAATGAGAGCCGCTTGCTGGCCGGGGACACGGAGCGGACATAATGTCATTGGATTAGTTAATGCACATATTACAGAAATATTCCATATAATGAATTCAATCATTGATTGTCTTGTAGCATAACATGATGAGAACCCCGAGCCGGTGCCAAGTTATGAAGACAGTTATCTATTCCTAGACACGAGGGGGGATGGACGGGGACAACTCAGCCGGCAAACACTGCCTAATGCATCCTAATGGACGGGCGGCAGCGAGCATTATATAAGAGGGACAACACAAATGACAGCACACGACCTTCCGGCCCAAAGTAACATCTAGTCCCAGCGTTCCGTGTCTACTGGACCTCCTGACACCACGACCTTCTCTGCCCCCCACTGTCTCCACCAAATCTGCAGTGAATCCGCGTGCCCAGATCAGTCGCTACAGAGCATGTCCTTCAAGAAGCGCCCGGGACTGTCGGCCGCACAAGGTACTGTGTGATCCGACCGATCCTCAGGAAAGAACGTCACTGGGTGATCAGGAGGCAAGGAGAAGACAAGGACTATATCTACAACAGGTCAACACTCCAGTAGTGAGCAGAATAATGAGCACAGCTCTGGAATATAATACAGCATAAGTAATGTATGTACACAGTGACTGCACCAGCAGAATAGTGAGTGCAGCTCTGGGGTATAATACAGGAGGTAACTCAGGATCAGTAATGTATGTACACAGTGACTGTACCTGCAGAATAGTGAGTGCAGCTCTGGGGTATAATACAGGATGTAACTCAGGATCAGTAATGTAATGTATGTACACAGTGACTGCACCAGCAGAATAGTGAGTGCAGCTCTGGAGTATAATACAGGAGGTAACTCAGGATCAGTAATGTAATGTATGTACACAGTGACTGCACCAGCAGAATAGTGAGTGCAGCTCTGGAGTATAATACAGGATGTAACTCAGGATCAGTAATGTAATGTATGTACACAGTGACTGCACCAGCAGAATAGTGAGTGCAGCTCTGGGGTATAATACAGGAGGTAACTCAGGATCAGTAATGTAATGTATGTACACAGTGACTGCACCAGCAGAATAGTGAGTGCAGCTCTGGGGTATAATACAGGAGGTAACGCAGGATCAGTAATGTAATGTATGTACACAGTGACTGCACCAGCAGAATAGTGAGTGCAGCTCTGGGGTATAATACAGGATGTAACTCAGGATCAGTAATGTAATGTATGTACACAGTGACTGCACCAGCAGAATAGTGAGTGCAGCTCTGGGGTATAATACAGGAGGTAACGCAGGATCAGTAATGTAATGTATGTACACAGTGACTGCACCAGCAGAATAGTGAGTGCAGCTCTGGGGTATAATACAGGATGTAACTCAGGATCAGTAAAGTAATGTATGTACACAGTGACTGCACCAGCAGAATAGTGAGTGCAGCTCTGGAGTATAATACAGGATGTAACTCAGGATCAGTAATGTAATGTATGTACACAGTGACTGCACCAGCAGAATAGTGAGTGCAGCTCTGGAGTATAATACAGGATGTAACTCAGGATCAGTAATGTAATGTATGTACACAGTGACTGCACCAACAGAATAGTGAGTGCAGCTCTGGAGTATAATACAGGATGTAACTCAGGATCAGTAATGTAATGTATGTACACAGTGACTGCACCAGCAGAATAGTGAGTGCAGCTCTGGAGTATAATACAGGATGTAACTCAGGATCAGTAATGTAATGTATGTACACAGTGACTGCACCAGCAGAATAGTGAGTGCAGCTCTGGAGTATAACCAGGCTGTGCATTCTCAGCATGCTAGCTGTCAGGGCATGCTGGATGTTGTAGTTCCATCACACAGTGGCAGATAAGTGCTGTAGATATTCCATAAGTCAGACTCTGATGTCCCAGTAATGGAGTCACCGTTCCTGACTGTCGGGCAGCACATGCTTTATATCTGGATCTTGACAGACCTAAATAACATAACAAAAGCCTCGGTGGTTCTCTGGACTCGCTGACAGGTTATTCATTGGCGTCCTGAGCCCGCGCTTGTCATAATGCAGCATAACACTTTTGTCTTTGCGATGAATGCCCTGGGTCTGAACGTCTGCCAGCTCTGGGAACAGCTCCAGATAAACTTTCAGTAATTCCAGTCTCTTTCCAAGATGTCGGCTGTATTTCCTTTACACCCAAGACCATTTAATAACGGCCTGAGGGTCACTGGCAGAGCGGTGCCGCTGTCCTCACCAGCCAGATATTAAATGACCGCCGCGTCTTCTGGACCATGCCGTTAATTTTGGCTGAGTCCGTCCTGTAGAGTGGCCGCTGTAGTGCCCGCCAGGCACCGTGCAGGCGTTTGTCACACGGCCCATGCCAGAGACATTAGGAAGATACCAGGGGAGGTTGGCTTCTTTGTCTGTGTTGCCAGCGCTGGAGCTGACGGTGGCATTGATGAGGCTCAGACAATCTGCAGCCGTTCAGCTCTATCCATGGTCATGTCTGCTGCTACCTGGCTGACAGCTTCACCGCGGCTCAGGCCTGTTTCACACATCAGTTTTTCACCATCAGTCAAAATCCGCCAAAATTTGAAAATGGCGGATCCACTTTTCTTGTGACAGATCCGCCATTTTTTCCCATTGAGATACATTAGTGGTGGATTTTGGCAGATGGTCGGCCGTTACGTCCGCTATTCGATTTCTGGTGGATTCTGTCTGAGGTGAACGGACTTTGCAACGTTTTTTGGCACCGTCAAAATGGCGGGAGACTGCGGATCCGCCTTCGTCCACCATGTGGTAGAAAGGGCGCCTATGAGCGGTGGATGTGCCGGGATCCGCTATTTTGCGGAATCCACCGGTGGAATCCGCTAAATCGCACTGAGCATGCTCAGAAAAAAAGATACTTTTCCAGACAGTCCAAAAACTATATAAGGTGGGCTAATTAATCATTGGACCCAGACATCCGGCACCAGCCAGACTGAAGACACAGAGCAAGCCAGACAGCACCTGCCCAGCAGCAAGACCCCCAGCTGAGAAGAAAGAGAGAGACAGACAGAGCCTGCCTGCCTGCCAGCCATAACCTGCCATAACCTGCCCAGCAGAAAGACCCCCAGCTGAGGAGAGACAGAGCCTGATAGCCAGCCATAAAACCTGCCATAACCTGCCCAGCAGCAAGACCCCCAGCTGCAAGACCCCTGGAGCAAGAGGCCTGACAGCACCTGCCCAGCTGCCCAGCACCAAGCCAGGACGGAGAGGCCTGCTACCAAAGCCTGCAATTGTGTGAGTATTAAACTATTTGTGTGGGGCATGTCTGTGTGTGTCTGTGGCCTGTGTGTGTGTGTGTGTGTGGCCTGTGTCTGTGTGTCTGTGGCCTGCGTGTTTGTGTGTGTGTGGCCTGTGTCTGTGTGTCTGTGGCCTGCGTGTTTGTGTGTGTGTGGCCTGTGTCTGTGTGTCTGTGGCCTGCGTGTTTGTGTGTGTGTGGCCTGTGTCTGTGTGTCTGTGGCCTGCGTGTTTGTGTGTGGTCTGCCTTCCTGCATGTATGTTCGTGGCCTCCCAGTGTTGCATGTCTGTGTGTGTGTATTTTTATTATGCTTTTTTCATACTTTAATTGTTTTTCTGTTGCATGTGTACTGAATTTTATTTTCATAGTACTGTAATTTTATTTGCATATTTGCAATTGTGCTGTGATTATGTTGTGTATTGTATGTGGTGTTTCTGTAGTATATCACTGTTTTTTTATTTTTCACTTATTGTGGTATTTAAAATAAAGAGCAGAGTAGCTCCTACTTGTGAAAAAAAAAAATTAATAAAAGCTGTTTATAAAAACTGTCCGTAGTATTATTTTAAAACGAGGTAAAATTAAGAATGGGCATATGTGCAAAAAAGGTACATTAAGTGTTGGTTTTTGGTATACAAGTGTGGTTATACTCTCAAGTGAGAGACTGGAATTTACACATGCAAACACTTGGGTATACTCTCAGTGAGAGATTTTCAGGGAATTTACACACATGCAAACACTTGGGTATACTCTCAGTGAGAGTTTGAGGGAATTACACACATTAATACCAATGAAGATTTTTTTATGTTATTAAAATTCTCTTTATACTTGCAGATTCGTTCAAGAAGAACCCAGTAGGCTGCAGCATACCCGCCAGGCTGCAGTAGAGCCACCAGAGCCACAGAGGAAAACCTTCAGTTTTCCCAGTGAGTATAAAGGCCTGAAAGCTTTTGTTATCCTTTGTATAGTAGCTTAACAAGTGTCTTTATACTTGCAGATCCGTTCAGGAAGGACCCGCCAGCCACACCGCAGCAGACCCGCAAGCCAGGCCGCAGCAATGTCTTCTGAGAGCTCCCCCTCACATCATCAGTGAACTGAGGTAAATAATTTTTTTCTTTTTTTTTTTAACCCTATAAGCATGTATTGTGTTTTCTCAGGAAGCTGAATCTGAGGAGCTTCCAGGAGGAGACATGCAGGGTGGAGAGATGCAAGGAGGGGGCATGCAGAGTGTAAGTTTAGCATATACAAAAACTCACATACATACATGATGCTACACCCAACACAAACATTCATGGCAGCACACACAATAACTACGCATCCATCCAACCCAAATTTTTTTTTTTTTACAGTCTTCAGAATCCGGTACCCGCACTAGAGCGACTCCCAGGACATCCCAGCGTCGTCGAGGTCATGCATCTGGTGGTCGGCGAATGGTAAGTAACCCTTTATTTGGGTGATTGATTAATGAACCTCGTGTTTGAATGTAATCATTTTTTTTTGTTTATTTTTTTTCTTCACAGGTTTCACAGCGTGCTCCCCACAGACAAGTGGAAGAGGCTCTTCTGATTGATGTTGACCTCCTCATTGAGGTTGTCCAACCACGGGAGCCGCTGTGGAACATGGCAAACCGCTTACATGCCGACCAACCAACCACCTGACGGCTCTGGGATGAGGTGTGTTCGGAGGTTGTTGAGAACTGGGAGGAGCTCGATGCGAGGGCCAGGGATTTTGTGCGTAAGTATTCCAATTTCAGTAACTTATATTACAGCATGTGAAGTGTTGAATACTAATCACTTTTTTTTCCTTCACAGGTGACAGGGTTATCACACGGTGGCGGTCGCTCAGGGATCACTTCAAGAGGGACTTCAACAAGAAGATGCAGGCCCCAAGTGGATCGAGAGGACGCAGGAGCACCCAGTATAAACATTACCGAGCCTTGTCGTTCCTCCGGTTGACGATGGTGAGCAGAAGGTAAATATTCCACACACCATTTCTGTAGTTCAAATGTTTACATGTTTAACCAATTTTTTTTTCAGCAATGTAAATGAAATATAAATATATTAATATTTTTTTTTCTCTTTTTTTAGCACCGTCTGCAGCACTCGGGAGCCTGCTTCTGAGTTGCCTCCCTCTGGAGGGATCCCTTCGGAGACCGCCACCGGTGACCACATTGAGGTATCCGACCCCTCTCTACCTTCCCTCTTGTCTCGTCCCTCTATCCCCTCCACCTGCACTGGAGCAGCAGGGCAGACTTCATCACATGAAGCTGCTGGTGACGACTTGTACCCTGTTCCCCACCCCTCTGACACTGACGCAACATCTCAACCAACTTTTGGTTCTGGAGGGCAGCGTCTGAGAGGTCTGGAAAGGATGACCTTGTCTGACTGTTTGAGTCTGAACTCAACCGTCCTGAATGGTTTCCACATTTATGGACAACAGTTAGCTTCTAGGGTTGAACATGAAAAATCAAAGTATCATGGAACTCAGAAGCTACATGGAACGGATGAATGCAGCGTCAAACCAGACGCAGAGACATATTTTTTTTCATTCAGTTGTCCAGCAAATGGAAGGTTTAAATACTCACCAGCAGATGCATGTGATGCAAGCCTGTCACAATGCTCTTGTGGCTGCAGTGTCCGAAGCATCCCATGCACCTATTCCATCACCTCATTCCACCATCTATCCTCCCTCTGTCCTCCTTCCCCCGTCCATCCTACCACCATCCATCCTCCTACCACTCCCTCTCCTTTCTCTAGTTCCCCATTCCATTCTTCCCAGTACCTTCCTTCCCCGTTGCATTATACCCCAATGCCCTCACCATACCCACCCCCACACACACCTTCAATGTTCCCACAAACCTCCTCTGTCCATCAACTCCCGTCCCAACCTCATGTTTTCAACCCCCCTTCCACTTCTGATCCTCACCAACTCCGTTCCCAGTCCTCCACCCCCCCCTCGATGTGGTCAACCCTGTTAACCCCTCCGATGATATCTCCACCCAACAATACCGGCATCTTTAACTTTGTTAAAAATGTAAACATTTTTCTAAAAAATTTAAATAACAGTTTTTTATCAAAAATTAAAATAACAACAGTATTTTAAAAAATGCAAAAATAAGCATGTTTTTGTTTCAAGACAATTTTATTGTGTAGTTTCCTTTTTTTCTTTAGTTCTTGGTAAAAGGTTGAAAGTACACCAGTGGTGTACAGATACAAATACACAACATGTGGTAACATTTCAAAGTACACCGGTGGTGTAAAGGTACAAAAAACACAACACTTGGTAAAGTACACTGGTGGTGTAAAGGTAAAAAAACACAACACTGTTATTACCCACAATTGGTGTAAATGTATCAAAACTAAAAAATGAACAATTACTACAGTTTTTCAAAGGAATCTTGGTAAAAAAAAAAAATTATACCTTGTCATCTTGCCAGTCGACTCTTCCTTCTGGTGACAGAAAATAATCTGCAAATGTGTTCCTCATTCTTGATACTGACCCAGTACTCTGAACACTTGTGTGCTGATAATCCCACAAGGTGGTTTCACAAACATTTTCTTCCATGGAAACAGGTTCCTTTGAAAGTACAAAGTTGTGCAGGATGACACATGCCTTCACCACCTCATCCACAGTCTCAGTTTTCATTTTTATGGCCGTTAAGAGCACTCTCCATTTTGCAGTTAAAATCCCAAAAGCGCACTCCACCACTCTTCGCGCTCTGGTCAATCGATAGTTAAATATTTTTTTGCTGTGTGTCAATCCATGACTACCATATGGCTTGAGTAGGTGTTTGGACAGCTGAAATGCGTTGTCACCAACAAACACAAATGGCATTGGTGGGCCTGTTGTTCCAGGGCGTGGTCTTGGAGGTGGGAAATCAAAACTGTCTCCATACAAACGGCGGCCCATTGTGGACATCTTGAACACCTGAGAATCATTTGATCAACCATACGCACCAATGTCCACGGCAATAAATTTGCATTTGGAGTCTGCAATGGCCATCAGTACAATGGAGAAGAATTTCTTGTAGTTGAAAAATTCTGATCCAGATCCAATGGGTTTCACAATCCGTATATGCTTCCCATCCACGGCACCAACACAATTTGGAAACTGGCAAATTTGTTGAAAGTTGTCCGCAATCTCCAGCCACCTCTCCTGTGTTGGCTGTGGGATGTACTCCTCTTGTAGAGAATCCAACAATGCACGGAAGGTCTGTTGGACAATTCCAGATATTGTTGAAATCCCAATCCGTAACTGATAATGGAGGGAGGTGAAGGATTCTCCAGTTGCCAGGAATCTGGTAAAAAAAGGGAAACAAGTAAAATTAATACAAACTACAAGCCATAACATAACAATAAAAGTCTGCAGAATCTGAAACATTTTACAAAATAGATAACTTACCGAAGGGTCACCATCAAACGCTCCGCCGGTGAAATAGAAAAGTGCATGTAGGTGTCCCTTCTCCGGATTTGCGCTCCAACACGCTCCACCAATAGCTCAAACAAGTCCTGCCTCATCCGCACATAGTTGAAGAACTTGTCCGGATTATCCCTCAATTCAAGTTACAGTGTAGAAAACACGCCAAGGGTAATTCTCTGTGCATTTATCGGATGAATCCACTGCCGTCATCTCTTCAAGAGTTGGAGACGCAGGATTCTTTTCTCCCTCTGGAGAGCAATAATTGCCAACCGATTGCAGTGAAGATCAAATTCCACACAGAAGCTGTCAATACTCGCAATAACTCCTTCCATCGCTGCCACTAGCTCTACAACCTTTCAAAGATATTGTATTACAACACCATAGATATAGTTTCCCCTAGTTTCCAGGATCCAATCACATTTGGGAGCATTTTCCAAGAGCCAATCATATTTGGGAACATCCCATTTTGGAGGTGTGGAAAAACGGATCCGTCAGAAAATGGAACCAACGGATGGAAAAAACGGATGCCAGCGTATGGAACGGATCCGGTATTTGATGGATCCGTACAAAAATCCATATAGCAGATCCATCAAAAAACGGATCCGTACCATCCGCTGGCAACCGTTTTTATACATTTTTGGCGGATCTGCCATTTTCACTTTTTGGCGGATTTTGACTGATGGTGTAAAACTGATGTGTGAAACAGGCCTCAGACATACCTGACATTTATCATTACAGTCGCTGCAGCTCGGAGCATTACTGGACGTTTCTTCCAGACATCTGAGATGGAGAAGAACTGATGAAGACAAAATTGGATGTGTGATGTTTGTTTCACATTGTCGCGAGCTGACATCACTCTCTGTCTCCATCGATTTATCCAGGTCCGCCAGTCTCCGCTCGGCTCTGCTGCATCTCCTACCTCGCGTGTGTTTCAAGTAAGCAAGGTGTCACTTCTGCCATAGAGCGAAACGCCAGTATTCAACATGAAGTTTTTATGATGAGTTTTGTAGTGGAAACCGTTCCAAGAAATGTTCCTTTTTTTGGTGAGTTTTTTCCAAGTGGTTTGGAATTCATGGGCTATGTGAATACACATCAGGACTTTTATTAGTAAAAAATTCACACGTACAAACAAAACAAGACAGATAAAAACATTTATAAAAAAAAGATCTCAGGAGGGGGAGGGTATGCCCTAGAAAATAGTTATTAGCCCTTTAAATAAGCATGTCAGTTCAATAATGTTCTATTTATTGATCAACCACACACATATGCTTAGAATATCATCAAAAAGTTCATTTATTTCAGTTCTTCAATACAAAAAGTGACTCTCCTCTATTATATAGAGTCATTACACACAGAGTGATCTATTTCACGTGTTTATTTCTGGTAATGTTGATGATTATGGCTTACAGACAATGAAAACCCAAAAGTCGTTATCTCAGTAAATTAGGATAAATGACAAAAAACACTTGCAAAGGCTTCCTAAGGGTTTATAAAGGTCCCTTAGTCTGTTTCAGTAGCTCCACAATCATGGGGAAGACTGCTGACCTGACAGATGTCCAGAAGGCAGTCACTGACACACTCCACAAGGAAGGGAAGCCACAAAAGGTCATTGCTAAAGAAGCCGGCTGTTCACAGAGTGCTGTATCCAAGAATATTAATGGAAAGTGGAGTGGAAGCAAAAAGTGTGGTAGAAAAAGGTGCACAAGCAACCGGGATAACTGCAGCCTGGAAAGGATTGTTAAGAAAAGGCCATTCAAAAATTTGGGGGAGATTCACAAGGAGTGGACTGCTGCTGGAGTCATTGCTTCACACCACACACAGACGTATCCAGGACACGGGTTTGCGGATCGCACCAAATGTAAATTATGAGAAGGTGCGATCGCAACCCGGGGTCCACCATGCAGTAATGGAGAAACCACAGCTAGAGAAAAATGGCGGAGCGTAGCTGCGAACAAGCACCATAAACACACAGAGTTAAACGTCTCTCGGTGTGAACAAAGTGCAAAGTGTCTGACTCTGTTAATCCACAGAGCAGTGCGGAAACTGAGAGCACTTTAAGCTATGCCCTGTTAGATGTCACAGTTGCATTGTGGAATTGACGCTAGTTGGGGTCCCTATTACTCTCCCCCCCAATATGCTGGTGATTGAGCCTGCCCTGACACATGGTTAGTGCGGACTCGCACTTGCAACGCTGCCACCCATGCAGGTGCTAACTCAGGAGTTCCCACCCTACACTGCCTGACGAGAACCACACTCGCAGTGCCAGTAGCAGTACACGTGCATACAGGGTGGTAACTGTCCACCTACACACACACAGCAAATACAAGTGATCTTAGCGCACCGACGGGCGCCCCAAAGATCCTTTTATAGACTGCGCCAGTCAGACAGGACCTTGCTCGTGGGCCAATTCGGAGCCGGCACAGGACCTGAGCAGCTGACGAACGACCATCAATGACAAGTCGCCATCTCTCGAACATGCTCAGTAGAGCAAATCCTGGACTTAGTCTCAGGAACGACTGCTTGCCACTGTCTATTGCAAGTTACCATAGCTGGACCTGAAGAGGCAGCGGTAACAAAGTTCACAGCCCAAGTCTGAGCAAGACGCTGAGACCGATGTCTCTGCTGAGCAGCATCCACTGTGGTCGAGACTGAATGGGACACCGCAGGAGAAGATAAAGCTTAGGATCCATCCTGTGCAGAGGGAGAATCCCAGCCAGGCCCGGATTGGCAATATAACCAACCGGGCATTTTCCCGCTGGGCCGCTGTCATGTGGGCCGCGGGCGGCAGCTCCCGATCATCGGGCGGCAGCTCCCGATCATCTGGCCGTTTGCCAGCTGCTGCGGCCACTGTTGCTCCTGCCGCCGGCCCTCTGTGGGCACGGCGGTGGTAGTTTCCAAGTTCCTCCCGCACTGCAGGGAGATAAGCCACCATGCCTCCCCCACGCACCCCATCCTCGCCGCAGCATGAAACCCCCCGCCCCCGCAGCCACTCACAGTGTCGCTTGCCTTTTCCGTTCGCAGGACCTGTGATGAGGTCACAGGAGGGGAGGAGTCAGGGGGTCACATGATCAGGAGCCTTTGTCCAGACCCCTGACTCCGCCCCTCCTGTGACCTCATCACAGGTCCTGTGCGCTCAGCCTTGCCTCTTGGTGTCTGCAAGACTCTGCTGTGCTGTTGTCATGTTGCTGGATGAGATAAATATGTGTGGGGTCAGGAGGGGTCTACAGGGTAGATGTAGCAGAGCTGTATGTGTATGGGGTGTACTGATCGGAGCCGTGTGTGTACGAGGTGTACGGAGAGGAGCCGTGTGTGTACGAGGTGTACGGAGAGGAGCTGTGTGTGTGCAAGGTGTACGGAGCGGAGCCGTGTGTGTACGAGGTGTACGTAGAGGAGCCGTGTGTGTACGAGGTGTACGGAGAGGAGCCGTGTGTGTGCGAGGTGTACGGAGCGTAGCCGCGTGAGTACGAGGTGTACGGAGCGGAGCCGCGTGAGTACGAGGTGTAAGGAGCGGAGCCGCGTGAGTACGAGGTGTACGGAGCGGAGCCGCGTGAGTACGAGGTGTATGGAGCGGAGCCGCGTGTGTACGAAGTGCACGGAGAGGAGCCGCGTGTGTACGAGGTGTACGGAGCGGAGCAGCGTGTGTATGGGTTATACGGAGGGGAGCCGTGTGTGTACGGAGTGGAGCCATATGTGTACGGGATGTACGGAGCAGAGCCAAGTGTGTACAAAGCATACAAAGCGGGCTTTTCCCACGGACACAGGAGTACACGGCGGAGCCCCGAGGAGCATTTTATAACCCACACATGACGTTCCACCTGAAGTGATGTGCTTGAAGCTGACCGGAAATGAGATAATTTCTTGAGGAGATTGTAACAGAACCAGGAATGCTTCAGATCCATCACCGTGTCCTCCTCCGACAGCGCAGACAGCAGGATCGCCTTGGAATCGAGGATGCCGACCATGTGAGCGGATCATGATATGTCCTGCATCGGGAGGCTCAGGTGGGCACTACAATGGGAGCTGGGCTGCTATATTATCTTTATAGAATCTTTCTTTATTTCTTTCTCTCTTTTTCTTTCTTTCTCTGTTCTTTCTTTCTCATTCTCTGTTCTGTCTTTCCTTCATTTTCTTTCTCTCTCTCTCTGTTCTTTCTTTCTCTCTCTAATCTTTCTTTTTTCTTTCTCTCTCTCTGTTCTTTCTTTCCCCTTTCTTTCTTTTTTTCTTTCCTCTTTCTTTCTCTCTGTTCTTTCTTTCTTTTCTTTACTTCTTTCTTTCTCTCTATTCTTTCTCTGTCTCTCTGTTCTTTCTTCCCCTCTTTCTTTCTTTCTCTTTTTTCTTTTTTCTCTCTCTCTCTCTGTTTTCTCTCTTCCTTAGTGCCAGTCAGTGTGCCCATAATGCCAGCCACTGTGCCCTCAGTACAAGTCAGTGTGATCAGCAGTGCTAAATGGGTGCGATTAGGCATGGACATGAGTGTGACTAGTTGCGGAATGGGTGTGGCCGGGTGTGGCCTAAAATTTGCAGCAGTCTTTGTCCCTCTTTCCCTCCCTCAAAAGTTGGGAGGTATGATAGAGGCAGCTATGACCAGGGGGTCTGGTTGCCCAATGGATAGCAGTTCTGCCAGGAATTCTGTCACCGTGCGTACAAAAGGGGACAGACCTTTGGGAGGAGTACTGTACCTAAAAGCAATAAATAGGACTGAGCTGAAATACTGGACACAGCTGTGACTACATGTTATATAGTCGTGTTAATCTCCTCTCACTGCTTGTAACCTACAACTGTACAAAAATATTATATAGTCACCATGTGACTAGTGGGCCTGTGTAACTTCAAATGCCAGGGCTGAATTTTAGTCCCAGTCCGGCCCTGATCCCAGCACCTAAAATACGGGCTACAAGTGTCGCATACCATGTGTCAAGCCACTCATGACCAATGGACAACGCCAGAAGTGCAGTGACCACTAGGGTCAGGGTTACTCGGTGCCGGGCCGGTCAGTTCTTAAAGGGGATGTTACGGCAGCAGTGACCCTGTCCATAGCCCTGGGCATGCAATGAAAATAAAGAGGATGATGATTTCAGGGAATAAAAATGGGGATGATTCGTGACACCACCTGTGGTTTTTGGCAAGGAAGGTGATAGCCGACGCTACAAAGGAGACCGCTGGGGCTGTTGTTGATACAGCAGAGTTGATACAGCTCTCCACTGGTAGAGCTAAGCCCCAGGGCAATTATAGGTTTTAGAGATGAGGATGGTGGTTGTAGTCATGGTGCAAGGCAGGTGACGCTGTAAGTAAGTCAGAGAACACAGTGGAGTGCAGTCTTTACACTTTTACTCACAGTTCTTCCAGTTACAATCCCCAGCTGGTGTGCTGTGTCCTCCAGGTCGGTGGTCCAGCCAGCTCTCAGGCAATTTGGGGTACACCGTGTCAGAACCCCCTTCAGATGTTCCTTTCCTGGCTGTATCACTGAGCTGGCTCCCACCTCTCCTGCCCTGTGCCTTCACACACAGTGTCCCAAGCCAGCAGCCCCGGATCCTGTCGGCGAGGTGCTCTAGGTCCCCTTGATCCTAACCGGCTGCTTTTTCAGCGAATGTGTATGGATGTGGCTGCAGCACATGCACATGCTGCAACCTCCGGTTAGCTAGCTGAGACCTTAGTTTCTCCACTAGTCTGGGGCCGGTCCCCTACTGTGACCTGGTTCCTCCCCTCGACTATAGTTGGAGTGGATATGGGCCCCACGGGTGGATTCCTCACTATCCGTGCCCCTAGTACCCATTCTTCCTCTCTTCCACTGAATCTTATCTTTCTGTTTGTTTTGTCTTTTGCCTCTCTCTTTCTACTGTCTTCTGGTCTAGGGACGAGCAATCATGCAAAAAACCCTGAAAAATCCAACACATCTGATGTACACAAAAACACTGAAGTCACACGACTTAGCCCCCACTATATCAGCACTCCGGTTTTAACTGGAAGCAAAGCAAAAGATACCAATATAACAGGGGATGAAACAAACTGACACAGCAGTAACATATGGAGCGGTGGTCCAGCACAGCCCCCAGCAGGAGCAAGCTGACCCGCACAACAAGCAGAGATAGACAAAAACAGATCAGATGCAAAGGATTAGCAAATGAATCACTTAGCTGAACAATACAGGAACAGGGCAGGAGACATCAGACCTCTGAATGCACAGGAAAGCAATCACCAGCAGGGATTACAGGAAGACTGCAGACTTAAATACTCCAATCCGTAACCCCAGATCTCCAATCGTCATTATCATCATCAGGTGGCAGATCTCTGTCAATCTGGCCAGCTCCACTACCTCCAGTAACCACTGGAGGGAGCAGGGGGAGCTTCGGCTCAGAAGTCTGAGCCAGAGAATTCACAACTGTAGTGCCCCCTCCTTACCTGAGAGCGGAGAACCACACCTCTGGATAAGGTGCAGTACCTCTGTGGTGACTGAACCCTCAGGGGCGGCACAGAAGCAACTTACCTGGGCCAAGGAGAAAAGGAACTGGACTGTTGTCAGTGGTCCAAGGTATTGTTTTCAGATGAAAGTAAATTTTGCATTTCATTTTAAAATCAAGGTCCCACAGTCTGGAGGAAGAGTGGAGAGACCACAATCCAAGCTGCTGGAGGTCTAGTGAGAAGTCTCCACAATCAGTGATGGTTTGGGGAGCCATGTCATCTGCTGGTGTAGGTCCACTGTGTTTTATCAAGACCAAAGTCAGCGCAGCCGTCTACCAGGAAATTTTAGAGCACTTCATGCTTCCCTCTGCTGACAAGCTTTATGGAGATGGAAATGTCATTCTCCAGCAGGACTTGGCCCCTGTCCACACGGCCAAAAGTACCAATACCTGGTGTACACACAACAGTATCACTGTGCTTGATTGGCAGCAAACTCGCCTGACCTTAACCCCATAGAGAATCTATGGAGTATTGTCAAGAGGAAGATGAGAGACACCAGACCCAACAATGCAGACGAGCCGAAGGTTGCTATGAAAGCAACCTGGGCTTCCATAACCCCTCAGCAGTGCCACAGGCTGATCGCCTCCATGCCACGCCGCATTGATGCAGTAATTGATGCAAAAGGAGCCCCGACCAAGTATTGAGTGCATTTACTGATCATACATTTCAGTAGGACAACATTTTGGATTTAAAAATCATTTTTCAAGCTGGTGTTATAAAGTATTCTAATTTACTAAGATAATGACTTTTGGGTTTTCATTGGCTGTAAGCCATAATCATCAACATTACCAGAAATAAACACTTGAAATAGATCACTCTGTGTGTAATGACTCTATAGAATAGAGGAGAGTCACTTTTTGAATTGAATAACTGAAATAATTGACCTAAATGATGATATTCTAATTTTGTGAGAAGCGCCTGTATAAAAATAAAATCCATATAATACGTATATTTACATAATCTCCTTATGTTTAATAAACAAATATTTAGTGCTTTTCAAAAAAATCTGCAACTCTCCACAAGATTAATATACGTATATCTCTCTAAAATACTCTGTGCTTCTCTGGACTCTGGAAAGATGAATATCTTTGTACCGTGTTAGCCAGTAGATAGAAAAATATTCAGAATTGAGAGTCCTCAGTGGTTGATACCTTTTAATGGTGAACTGAAAAGATGGTAACACATTGCAGCTTTCGAGGCTACTCAGGTCTCTTCATCAGGCAAAGACTAATACAACATCTGAAGAGTCACATATTTATACACAACACAGCACAGAAATAACGCAATAGATAAGGCAAGTGGTATGAAGCAGAATTGTCATTATGGGAGAGGGATGAACAAAAATACTGGAGCTGTTCATAGATAAGCAGTGTGAAGGTTTTATTGCCCTCTGATTGCGGTCTGGTTCTGTGTTGTGTGATGACCCCAGGAGGTATGAAGAGCAAATTCCTTAATTGATGTAAAAAGACATAAATCCATGCGACACATTCATTCCTGCCCTCAGAGTGTCGAAAGTTTGCATAAATTTGTACTCAGAGACCCTCCTGTCTCTCTGAGATGTGAAGTTAACTTTTAATACAAGTAATTTCATGTCCATCATGCTATGACCAGGGATGCAAAAATGTTTTGCCACAGGTAGATCCATTCTTTTTTCTCTTATTGTGTGCTGATGAGAATTCATCCTTGTTCTCAGTTTTTGCCCTGTCTCCCCCACATACAGACCCCCAGTTGGACATTTAGTACAAATAATTAATTACACCCCATTAGATGTGATGCAGCTGAAAGTACCTGGGATCTTGTAGTCCTGATGTGAGTTGGGGATCTTTATCTTGTCCGTGGTCATTATAGATGGACAGGTTTTACATTTTTTCTGGGTGCAAGGAAAGGTTCCTGCAACTGTTGGAGAGGACAGGGAGCTTCTGACAATTATGCTTCTTAAATTTGGGAGCTTGAGACATCCCTGTATCAGAAGCCAATCGACCGTCCAACATACCATAAATGGGACAGTTTCCATTCAAAACACATAAAAAAAAATCTACTGTCTACAGCCAAGCCATCAGATACAATCATATCTGTTCCAACCCCATGGATAGAGATGAACACCTTGGTAGCCTCAGAAAGACCTTTTTGAATCAAGGCTACCATCCAAGATCAATTGAAAACCAAATTACAAGAGCCACCAGAATGTCAAGGAATCACCTGCTACATTACAAAGCTAAAGAAGAAAATAACCGAGTGCCTCTAGTAGTCACCTACAACCCAAATCTGGAGGTGCTAAGGGGAGCTGCACGGAGATTACAACCTTTACTACAAAAAGATGCCTGATTACAATCCATTTTTCCAGACCCCCCACTGCTGTGTTTTAGGCAGCCACCAAATCTAAGAAGCATCATTGTCAGAAGCTCCCTGTCCTCTCCAACAGCTGCAGGAACCTTTCCTTGCAACCAGAAAAATGTAAAACCTGTCCATCTATAATGACCACGGACAAGATAAAGATCCCCAACTCACATCAGGACTACAAGATCCCAGGTGCTTTCAGCTGCATCACATCTAATGGGGTGTACTTAATTATCTGTACTAAATGTCCAACTGGGGTCTGTATGTGGGGGAGACAGGGCAAAAACTGAGAAAAAAGAATGGATCTACCTGTGGCAAAACATTTTTGAATCCCTGGTCATAGCATGATGGTCATTAAATTACTTGTATTAAAAGGTAACTTCACATCTCAGAGAGACAGGAGGGTCTCTGAGTACAAATTTATTGAAACTTTCGACACTCTGAGGACAGGAATGAATGTGTCGCATGGATTTATGTCTTTTTACATCAATTAAGGAATTTGTTCTTCACACCTCCTGGGGTCATCACACAACACAGAACCAGACCGCAATCAGAGGGCAATAAAACTTTCACACTCCTCATCAATGAACTGTTCCAATATTTATGTTTCTCCCTCTCCCATAATGACAATTCTGCTTCACATCACTTGTCTTATCTATTGCGTTATTTCTGTGCTGTCTTGTGTATAAATATGTGATTCTTCAGATGTTGTATTAGTCTTTGCCTGATGAAGAGACCTGAGTAGCCTCGTAAGCTTGCAATTTGTTACCATCTTTTCAGTTCGCCATTAAAAGGTATCAACCACTGAGGACTCTCAATTCTGAATATTCTTCTCTGGACTCTGAAACTTTATATTTTGGACACCATTTATCCATCAGTTTTCGTCAACATTGTGGAGTAAATCTAAATCAATTGTTGTAAAAATTGTGCCCAACTCGCAAAGGTGAAAAAAATGTGACTTTTGACACCTGTGACTCTATCTAGGGGCGGAAATATCATTGGAGCAACTTGTGCGGCCACACAGGGGCCCAATAGGTAAGGGGGCCCATTTTTACCTTCAAATCAAGTGCAATTTTGCATTTTTAAGAGCTCTTGGGCTGCAAAGGGCAAGTTGTTCCAAATATCTTGGAGACCTGACCTCAGATATTCTGTGTATGAGGCTTATGTGGATCCTTCTCTTTCCTCATGAGATCCCAGACAGACTGGATGAGATCAAGGCTCTGTGACAGCTCCTTGCTCTCAGCACCTGTCGTTCTTGATTGGACCCACCCTGTCTTTTCCTAAATGGACATCCTATTTAATCATGGCTCTGCACTTCCTTCCTTGTGAGATTATTGATCTCCCAGGCTTTAGTCTAGTTTTCTCACCTGCTGATCCTCATATTGTATTGCTGTTCCTGTGTAATGACCCCTGGCTTCCCACTGACAGCGCTACCTGCCTGTGCTACTTCAGTGGTTACAGTATAAAGACTCTGATCCAGCTCCAGATGAATACACTGGATCTTACTGGTGGCTGCCAGTTCTAAACTGATGGCACTGCTGTCAATCTTCCAGCCTGATGTGTCTTTCATTTTCTGTACTGTTTCCTCAGCTGACTACTGTGTCTGTGGTCCTAAATCTTACTACTTTTTCTTGAACTGCATATATTGAACCTACATCTGCATTGAAATATTTGCCTGGGAGAGTCCTTGTTGATGCAGTATAACTATCTTGTGTCTTATTGCTTTGCTTGGTGTTGCCATGCTGCATAAAAGGAGGCAAGAAACTATCTTCCACAAACTCATCTTTGTAGTATAGATTGGCTATTACTTAAGCTGGAAGTGAACCTGCACATTGCAAAATGCTATGGACTTGAAGATGTAGAGATAATCTGCAGGTAAATAGCATTTAAACACTGATAGTAGAGTTGAGCGACTTTTGTTATGATTGAGTCACCGTAGGAGGCAGACATAAAAATAGAAGCTACGTCCAGAATACCAGAGAAGTTGGCAACTATCAGATTGCAGACCCCTGAACCTATCAACACAACTAGCAGTAGCCGTGGGGGTTCCTACGGTGCCCTAGACCCCTCGATCACAGCCGGAGAGCTAAATAGCCTAAAGACAGAAAAGGAAATCTAAACTGCCCCAGAGCAGACCCCAAAGTAAAAGGCAGCCCCAACATATAATGACGGTGAAGCAAGATGAAAAAACACTCACACAGATAGAAAGATAGGCTGAGCAAACGATGGGGCCCAAGCTAACTAAACAGAACAGGAAAGGAAGGTTGCTGTCTGCAATCTGCCAAAACCCTATCAAAGACATAAGCCAACAAGCTGATATGGAAAAAGACCCTGAAGCAGCTAGGCTTCAAAAACTAAATCAGCACTCAGGTATTTTCAGAAGACAGAGCTAAAGGAATTCAGCTCACCCCAGCAGGGAATGGCAGAAATCCAGAAAAACAAAGCAAAACAAAGTCAAAGCAGGGGAAGAGTCTTGAGGAGATCATTTGCATATTCCCAGTGCCTTCTGGGATAAGTGAAGAGTCTCCGCGAGCTCAACGATCACTGGGTTTTGGCCGTTGCAGCTGAAAAGAGGAAATTGGAAAAATTTTGGCTCATCTTTCATCGTTTTTAAGAAATCTCAAGATGGAAGAGGCCATGAGCCATTTGGTGAGCTGCATTTCTTGCTACATGTTCACAGATTTACCAGTGGAAAAGCTAAACTTCACATGCCACAAATGCAAGCTTGTGTCCCTGTTGGAGGAAAAGTTGCAAAATCTCGAAGAGAGGTTAGCTGCGTTGAAGATCATTAAGGAAGGTGAAGAGTTCTTGGACAGAGCAGAATTATCTCTTCATGTTACAGAAAGAGAAGAAATTCGAAGTGCACCTGAAGAAACAGAGGAATGGAGACATGTGACCCAGAGAAGCAGGAGGATCAGGAGGCAGTCAGCACCCATACTGCTCAGAAACCAGTACCAGGCTCTCACGCAGGAAAACGATGAAGAAATACATCAGGATAAGACTTTGCCAACAAACAGCAACCTTGTACGCCTTCAGAGTCCTCCTGGATGGAGAAAGAAAAATGTTGTGAAGAAGAAACGGAGAGTGGTGGTCATGGGGGATTCCCTGTTGAGAGGAACAGAGGCCGCTATCTGCAGACCGGATATAACTTCAAGAGAAATGTGCTGTCTTCCAGGTGCAAAAATTAAAGATGTGTCTGACAGGATATCAGGACTCTTCAGACCTACAGATGACTACCCATTCCTGCTACTACATGTGGGGACAAATGACACCGCAAGAAACGACCTGGAAACCATCTGCAGAGACTTTGAAGACTTAGGCAAGAAAGTGAAAGAACTGGGAGCGCAGGTGGTCTTCTCTTCCATCCTCCCAGTGGAGGGCCATGGAACAAGGAGGTGGAATAAGATTCTGCAGGTGAACAACTGGCTACATCGATGGTGCCGTCAGCAACGATTTGGATTTCTGGATCACGGAGTGAACTACTTATACGATGGACTACTTGCTAGAGATGGGGTGCACCTTACGAAGACTGGAAAGCATGTATTTGGAAGTCGCCTTGCTACACTTGTAAGGAGAGCTTTAAACTAGAACAACATGGGAAGGGAAGCAAAAGACCAGAAAAAGCCATACACCTGACAAATGCTATTGAGAACTCTGCTATTAGAAGTGGAAAGGAAGAACTAAGACGAAAGAATCTAATTAATAAAAATATTGGAGAAAGAGAAACCAATCACAAACTAAAATGTTTCTATACTAATGCACAAAGCATGGGCAACAAACAAGGAGAATTGGAACTACTAACACAGGAAAAGAAATATGATGTCATTGGAATCACTGAAACTTGGTGAGACAATACACATGATTGGAATACAAGACTAGAAGGATACAACTTATTTGCAAGAAACAGACTTGATAAACGAGGAGGAGGTGTCGCATTGTATGTTAGAAACGCGTATATCTGCACAGAGATTGAAGCTTCAGAGACTGGGAGTTCTGTGGAAACTGTTTGGGTAAGAATACAAGGACAGAACAATGGAAAGGACACCATTGTAGGCATTTACTACAGGCCGCCTGTGCAAGCTGAAGATATGGATGAACTCTTTATGCATCAAATGGCCAAGTTCTCCCAAAAATATGACATAGTTGTCATGGGAGATTTCAACTATCCAGACATTTGTTGGGAATCTCTCTCAGGCAAAACTAACAGGTCAAGGAAATTCTTATCCTCTCTTGCTGACAACTTTATCTTCCAAAAGGTAGGGGAGAAAACAAGGGGAACTGCTACCTTGGATCTAATCCTTATAAACAGGGAGGAAATGGTTGAGGAGGTAAGAGTGGCTGGGACCCTAGGAGGTAGCGACCATCCTATTTTAGAATTTTGGATAACTAGAGGCGGAAGACCTGTGAAGACTCAGACGTCAAGGTTAGATTTCAGAAAGGCAGATTTTAAGGGATTCAGAAAGATAATTGGAGGGATCCAATGGCTGGATATCCTTAAAGACAAAAATGTCCAGGAAGGATGGGAAATTTTGAAAAATGAAATTCTCAAAGCACAGTTGTTAACAATTCCGAAAAGAGGGAAGAATAGGAAACATTTAAGGAAACCAGGATGGATGAACACAGAACTTAAGCACATGCTAAAAAGGAAGAAAAAAATGTTTA
This sequence comes from Dendrobates tinctorius, assembly GCF_039654945.1. Classification (NCBI taxonomy): domain Eukaryota; kingdom Metazoa; phylum Chordata; class Amphibia; order Anura; family Dendrobatidae; genus Dendrobates; species Dendrobates tinctorius. Next base: position 1,270,842 of record NW_027361882.1, read on the forward strand.
TAAAATGGAAAGAGGGAGGCATATCTAAAGAAGAATATAATGCTGTCTGCAGAACCTGCAGGGCACAAATCAGATTATTTAAAGCTGAAAATGAATTGAGGCTTGCAAGAGATGTCAAAAGCAATAATAAAGGATTTTGGGGATATGTCAAAAGTAAAAGAAAAGTCAAAGATGCTATAGGATTTTTACAGGATGAAAATGATGAAATGGTAAGACAGGATGTTGAGAAGGCTGAACTTTTAAATTCCTATTTTGCATCTGTTTTCTCTCAGAAAGGAAATGTAACATCAACTGTTATTCACTGTCCTATTAAGGGAATAGAAGAATCCAGAATATCTATAAACAGAAAGATAGTGAGGAAACACTTAGCTAACCTAAATGAATTCAAGTCTCCAGGTCCAGATGAATTACACCCCAGAGTACTGAAGGAGATAGCAGAAGAAATTTTTGAACCCCTCTCCATAATCTTTGAAAATTCTTGGAGAACAGGAGAAGTGCCAGAAGACTGGAGAAGAGCAAATGTTGTTCCTATCTTCAAAAAGGGGAAGAAGGTGGACCCAGGCAACTATAGGCCGGTGAGTCTGACTTCTATACCAGGAAAGATCTTTGAACAAATTATTAAACAACATGTATGTCAATACCTGGATAAGAATGAAGTGATCAAACAGAGTCAGCATTGGTTTGTAACTAATAAGTCATGTCAGACTAACTTAATTTCCTTCTATGACAGTATCACTGATTGGGTGGATCAAGGAAATGCTGTAGATATAGTATATCTTGACTTCAGCAAAGCATTTGACAAAGTCTCTCATACAATCCTTATTGAAAAAATGACTAAGTATGGAATGGATAAGGCAACTGTTAGGTGGATTCATAACTGGCTTAGTGATCGGACCCAAAGAGTGGTCGTAAATGGCTGCACATCCAGTTGGAAGAATGTCTCAAGTGGGGTACCACAGGGCTCTGTCCTGGGCCCTGTATTGTTCAACATCTTTATCAACGATTTAGATGAAGGAATTGAGGGTAAACTGATTAAATTTGCTGATGACACAAAGCTAGGAGGGATAGCTAATACTAGAGAAGAGAGAGAGGATTCAAAAAGATTTAAATAAACTGGAGAAGTGGGCAGCAACTAACAGAATGGTTTTTAACAGGGAGAAATGCAAAGTACTACATCTGGGCAATAAAAATGAAAAAAGCATATATAGAATGGGAGGAATAGGGCTAAGTGACAGCACATGTGAAAAAGACTTGGGTATACTAATAGATCACAGACTGAATATGAGTCAACAGTGTGATGCAGCAGCAAAAAAGGCAAATGCAATTCTAGGATGTATTAACAGAAGCATACAGTCTAGATCACGTGAAGTCATTATTTCCCTCTACTCCTCTTTGGTCAGACCTCATCTGGAATATTGTGTCCAGTTTTGGGCACCACATTTTAAAAAAGACATCAACAAACTGGAGCAAGTTCAGAAAAGAGTGACCAGAATGGTGACCGGTCTGCAAACCCTGTCTTATGAGGAAAGGTTGCAGGATTTGGGAATGTTTAGTTTGCAAAAGAGAAGACTGAGAGGAGACTTAATAGCTGTCTACAAATATCTAAAGGGCTGTCACATTGTAGAAGGATCAACTTTATTCTCATTTGCACAAGGAAAGACTAGAAGCAATGGGATGAAACTGAATGGGAGGAGACACAGATTAGATATTAGAAAAAACTTTTTCACAGTTAGAGTGATCAATGAGTGGAACAGGCTGCCACGAGAAGTGGTGAGTTCTCCTTCAATTGAAGTCTTCAAACAGAGGCTGGACAGACATCTGACTGGGATGATTTAGCGAATCCTGCTTTGAGCAGGGGGTTGGACCAGATGGCCCAGGAGGTCCCTTCCAACTCTACGATTCTATGATTCTATGATTCTATGAAATGCAAAAAGCCGAGCAGAAAACTTAGCTTTATAAGAGCAGGAATTCAGACTGGTCTCCAAGGATCCCACAGAGAAATCACCCGCAGGGCAGAAGGGCGTCGGCTGCCTTATATCCAGTCAGTAACTCCACTCAGCCAGTCATCATAATCAGGCTCAGGTGTTTGATAATCAGGCTCACTACCTTTCTTCACCAGAAAAGGGAGTTCCTCGGGCCTCAGTAGTGAAGGGGAAAATGAACTCACAACAGTACCTCCCCCTTGAGGACGGGTCACCAAACCCTCATCCATGCCACCAGGGCGATCCGGGTGAGAACGATGAAAGGCACGCACCAATCTTTTGGCATGAATATCAGAAGCAGAGACCCAGGAATTATCCTCCTGACCATAACCCTTCCACTTAACCAAATACTGGAGTCTCCGTCTAGCCAGATGGGAATCCAGTACATTCTCTACCTCATATTCCATGTTACCTTCAACCAATACAGGGTCTGGAGGTGCCACCCCCGGAACAACAGGTTCAACAAACCTCTTCAACAAAGATTTATGGAACACATTATGGATTTTAAATGTGACAGGAAGAGCCAAATAAAAAGAGACCGGATTAATAATCTCCAAAATCTTGTAAGGTCCAACAAATCTAGGCTTAAACTTAGGAGAAGCCACCTTCATAGCAATATTTTTTGATGATAACCACACCATATCACCAACCTTAAACTGGGGACCAATGGTTCTATGTCGGTTGGAAAACCGCTGGGCCTTTTCCTGGGAGAGAAATAACTTATCCACCACTTGGTCCCAGATCTGGTGCATTCTCTCCACCACAGTGTCAACACCTGGGCAGGCAGAGGGCTCCACCTGCCCTGAAGAAAATCGAGGATGAAACCCAAAGTTACAAAAAAAAGGTGACATCAAAGTGGCAGAACTAGCTCTATTATTTAAAGCAAATTCGGCCAAGGGCAAAAATGAAACCCAATCATCCTGATCAGCAGAAATAAAACATCTCAAATATGACTCCAAGGTCTGGTTTGTTCTCTCTGTCTGCCCATTGGTCTGAGGGTGAAAAGCAGAGGAGAAGGACAACTGAATTCCCAGCTTGGAACAGAAAGTTCTCCAAAATCTAGACACAAACTGAACTCCTCTGTCAGATACAATGTTCTCAGGAATCCCGTGCAAGCGAACCACCTGTTGCAAAAACAGGGGCACCAACTCAGAGGAAGACGGCAACTTAGGGAGTGGTACAAGATGAACCATCTTAGAGAACCTATCACAAATCACCCAAATAACAGTCATCCTTTGAGAGACAGGCATATCAGAGATGAAATCCATTGAAATATGGGTCCATGGCCTCTTGGGGACAGGCAAAGGCATCAACAACCCACTAGAGTGAGAACACGATTTAGACCGGGAGCACGTCCCACAGGACTGCACAAAATTCCTGACATCACGAGACAAGGAGGGCCACCAAAAAGACCGACTCACTAGATCTCTAGTACCAAAAATACCTGATGACCAGCCAAAGCAGAGCAATGAACTTCAGACATCACTCTCTTCTTCCACTGGTCAGGAACATACAACTTTCCACTGGGACAACGCTCAGGTTTGTCTTCCTGGAACTCTTCCAGAGCACGTCTCAAATCGGGGGAGATGGCAGAAAGAACTACCCCTTCGCCTAAGATGGTAGCAGGCTTGGTCACCACAGGGGAATCAGCAAAGAAGCTCCTAGAGAGGGCGTCTGCCTTGACATTCTTAGTTCCAGGAAGAAAAGAAACCACAAAATCAAAACGTGTAAAAAACAAGGCCCACCTAGCCTGTCTAGGGTTCAAGCGCTTAGCCGACTCCAGGTAAATCAAATTCTTGTGGTCAGTGAGGACCACGACTTGATGCTTAGCTCCCTCCAACCAATGTCTCCACTCCTCAAATGCCCATTTCATGGCCAACAGTTCCCGATTCCCCACATCATAGTTATGTTCAGATGGAGAGAACTTTCGGGAAAAGAAAGCACAGGGATTCATTTTAGATGTTACAGGATCCTTTTGGGACAAAACAGCTCCTGCACCAATCTCAGAAGCATCCACCTCTACCTGGAACGGAAGTGAGACATCAGGTTGCTGCAAAACCGGGGCGGAGGTGAATCTTCGCTTCAGCTCCTGAAAGGAAGAAACAGCCTCCGGAGACCAATTTAACACATCAGCACCCTTCTTAGTCAAATCAGTCAATGTCTTGGCAATACTAGAAAATTTTGCTATAAATTTCCGATAAAAAATAGCAAAACCCAAAAACTTCTGGAGGGCCTTCAAAGAAGTGGGCTGAACCCAATCGTAAATGGCCTGTACCTTGGCCGTGTCCATTTCAATAGTTGACGGGGACAAAATAAATCCCAAAAAAGAAATCCTCTGTACTCCAAAAAGGCATTTAGATCCTTTGACATACAGGGAATTCTCCCTCAAGATCCGGAACACAGTCCGAATATGTTCCACATGAGAATCCCAATCCTTGGAGAAGATCAAAATATCATCCAGATAGATAATCAAAAATTTATCGACAAAATCTTGGAAAATATCGTTCATGAAGCACTGGAAGACAGAAGGGGCATTAGTGAGCCCAAAAGGCATCACCAGGTACTCAAAATGTCCCTCCGGAGTATTAAATGCCATCTTCCATTCATCCCCATGCTTATTGCGAATAAGATTATACGCCCCCCTGAGGTCAAGCTTGGTAAACCAGCAAGCACCTTTAACTCTGGAGAATAGATCAGAAATCAGGGGTAACGGATACTGATATTTAACAGTAATTTTGTTGAGGGCACGATAATCAATACAAGGTCTTAATGATCCATCCTTTTTGGCTACAAAAAAAAAAAACGGCACCTAAGGGTGAAGAGGATGGTCTAATATGACCCTTCTCCAACGCCTCCTTAATATAGGATCGCATAGTCTCGTGCTCGGGTACAGATAAATTGAAGAGCCGACCCTTGGGAAATTTACACCCCGGGCTCAGTTCAATTGCACAGTCATAACTCCTATGAGGAGGCAGAGACGCAGACTCATTCTCACTAAATACATCATAAAAGTCCGCCAAATAATCAGGAACATCATGCGACTGAGGAGAGGTGGAAAACACCAGAGCCTCACTAAAGGCACACCGACAACCCCAACTCACCACAGACACAGATTTCCAATCTAAAACTGGATTATGAATTTGTAACCAGGGAAACCCCAGAACAATAGTATCATGCAGATTATGCAACACCAAAAATCTGCAATTTTCTTGATGGTCTGGGGCGACCCGCATTACCACCTGGGTCCAAAACTGAGGTTTATTTTTAGCCAAAGGAGTAGCATCAATCCACCTCAAAGGGATAGGCGTCTGCAGAGGTGTCATCGGAAATCCACAATGTTTAGCAAAATCCAAGTCCATTAGGTTTAGGGCTGCTCCCGAATCCACAAAACCCTTGGCGGAAAATGTGGACAGGGAGCAGATCAGCGTGATAGCCAGAAGAAACTTAGGTTGAACACCACCAACAGAAAATGTGTGTGCAAAGCGTTTCATTTAGGACAGACAGAAATAATATGCGAGGCATCTCCACAGAAAAAACACAACTTATTACGCCTTCTGAACTCCTGATGCTGCTCTCTGGACAAAACTCTATCACATTGCATAGGTTCAGACATTTGTTCAACAGGTGGCAACACCTCTCGTGCAGCTTTGCGTTCGCGCAAACGCCGATCAACCTGAATGGCTAATGACATAGAATCGTCAAGACCAGAGGGAACTGGAAATCCCACCATAGTATCTTTTACGGCTTCTGACAACCCCTTCCGAAAGAGAGCAGCCAAGGCATTATCATTCCAGGTAGTAAGTACTGCCCATTTTCGGAATTTTTGACAGTACAATTCTGCAGAATCTCGACCCTGGTTCAATGCCAGCAGGGTCTTTTCAGCCTGATCAATGGCATTAGGTTCGTCATACAACAACCCCAAGGCCTGAAAAAATGCATTCACATTAGTCAGAATAGGATCATCTGGTTTCAAAGAAAACGCCCAATCCTGGGGATCGCCACGCAGCAAAGAGATGACAATTTTAACCTGCTGCGCGGAGCTCCCTGACGAGTTAGGCTTCAAGGCAAAAAATAATTTACAATTATTTTTGAAATTCAAAAATTTAGACCGATTTCCCAAAAATACATCAGGTGTAGGAATCTTTGGTTCAGCAGCATGTGAATGAGCAAGGTAGGCGGAAATTTCCCGCACTTCCGCAGCGAGCTGCTCCACACGATCAGACAATTGCTTTATCTCCATTGAGAGAAAAAAAAATTCCCCCTACAGCCTCAGAGATATAGAGGAAAAAATATACACACCTTCTTTTTTTTTTTTACAGTTCTTTCCTGCTATTGAGTACCGTACCCTAGGATCCGCGGTATGGCGAGTGATTCTGTTATGATTGAGTCACCGTAGGAGGCAGACACAAAAATAGAAGCTACGTCCAGAAAACCAGAGAAGTTGGCAACTATCAGATTGCAGACCCCTGAACCTATCAACACAACTAGCAGTAGCCGTGGGGGCTTCCTACGGTGCCCTAGACCCCTCGATCACAGCCGGAGAGCTAAATAGCCTAAAGACAGAAAAGGAAATCTAAACTGCCCCAGAGCAGACCCCAAAGTAAAAGGCAGCCCCCAACATATAATGACGGTGAAGCAAGATGAAAAAACACTCACACAGATAGAAAGATAGGCTGAGCAAACGATGGGGCCCAAGCTAACTAAACAGAACAGGAAAGGAAGGTTGCTGTCTGCAATCTGCCAAAACCCTATCAAAGACATAAGCCAACAAGCTGATATGGAAAAAGACCCTGAAGCAGCTAGGCTTCAAAAACTAAATCAGCACTCAGGTATTTTCAGAAGACAGAGCTAAAGGAATTCAGCTCACCCCAGCAGGGAATGGCAGAAATCCAGAAAAACAAAGCAAAACAAAGCACAAATGCAAAAAGCCGAGCAGAAAACTTAGCTTTAGAAGAGCAGGAATTCAGACTGGTCTCCAAGGATCCCACAGAGAAATCACCCGCAGGGCAGAAGGGCGTCGTCAGCCTTATATCCAGTCAGTAACTCCACTCAGCCAGTCATCATAATCAGGCTCAGGTGTTTGATAATCAGGCTCACTACCTTTCTTCACCAGAAGAGGGAGTTCCTCGGGCCTCAGTAGTGAAGGGGAAAATGAACTCACAACAGACTTTGGTCGGATCGGGTTTCATGAAACAAAATTTGAGTCGGATGAAACTGGTCCGCCTAGGGCAAAAAAAGTCAGAGTTTCGTCCGAAACACAACCCCAATGCAAGTCAATGAGGAATAAAAGTCGGCATTGAGTGGATGAATATCATCCGCTTAATGCTGACTTTTATTTCCCATTGACTTGCATTGGGGTTGGGTTTCGGACGAAACTCCGTCTTTTTTTGCCCTAGTCGGACCAGTTTCATCCGACTCAAATTTTGTTTCATGAAACCCGATCCGACCAAAGTCGCTCAACTCTAACTGATAGCTATTTACCACGAGGTAGCTTACTGGAAGAGCAGAGAGCAAATTAAGTTTTATTCTACCTCCACTGACTTCCAGTCATAGTGATGGTGCAGGGAGCATTAAGAGTATGATTCACATCAAGATATGCATGCATTATGATAATAATGACTCTGCTGAATACATTCTAATGATGGGATGTTTCTACTGACCTTGTCCTCTAATGATGAGATGACTCTACTGAACCTCCCTCTAATTCTGCTGACCCTGCCCACTAATAATGAGATAAGTCTACTGGCCCTGCCCTGTAATGATAAGATGATTCTGAAAACCCTGCCCTCTAATGATGAGATGACTCTACTGACCCTGCCCTCTAATGATGAGATGACTCTACTGACCCAGCCCTGTAATGATGAGTTGACTCTGTTGACTCTGCCCTCTAATAATGAGATGACTCTACTTACCCTGCCCTCTAATGATGAGATTATTCTGCTGGCCCTGCCCTCTAATGATATAAAGAAGACTCTGCTGATCCTACCTTCAAACTATAATGAAATGACTCTTTTTACCCTGCCCTTTGATGATAGAGAGGACTCTGCTGACTCTGCCTCTTAACAATGAGATGACTCTTCTGACTCTGTATTTTAACAATAATTAAATGACTCGTTTAACTCTGCTCTCCAATAATAACGAGACAACTTGCTCCCTATTGATAATCATTTGACCCTGCTTACCATGCCCACTAATGATAATGAGATGGGTCTGTTTACCTAGGCCTAAAGGAATGAGTTTACTCAGCTGACCCTGCTCTGTAATGATAAGAAGATGACCCTGCTCACTACTCTCTCTAATGATAAGACTGTTGACTCTGCCTTCTAATGATAATGAGATGACTCTGGTGATCCTGTTCTCTAAAGATTATGAGAGTAGTCTTCTGATTCGGAGCTTATCAAGACAGCAAAGCTAAAATAAGTTAAGGCCCCGTCACACATAGCGATCTCGCTAACGAGATCGCTGCTGAGTCACAATTTTTGTGACACAACAGCGATCTCACCAGCGAGATCGCTGAGTGTGACAGCGATCAGCGACCGGCCCCCCGTGCCGGTATCGCTGATCGCTGCAGGAAAGGCCAGGACTTTTTTTTGGTCGCTGGTCTCCCGCTGGTCAGCACGCATCGCTGCGTGTGACAGGCGGGAGACCAGCGATCTGCTGGTAACTAGTGTACACATCGGGTATCCAAGGGACGCACGTCCCTTAGATACCCGATGTGTACGTTAGTTACCAGCTCCCTGCATCAGCACGCTGGTTACTAATGTGCACAGCGACACCGGGCACTGGGCATCGCTGTGCTGATCGCTGGTGAAGCTGTCTGTTTGACAGCTCACCAGCGATCACATAGCGATTCACCAGCGATCCTGACACATTGATATTGTTGTCAGGATCGCTGGTGAGTCACTATGTGTGACTCCAGCCTTAGTATGACAAATTAGTAGGGCTCTATGGGGAATAATGGTCTAATATATATTTTTGATTTGATTTGCAGCTAATCAATTGACCATGAATCACAATGTTAAAAAGATACAATTTTCCCTAAAAAGATGAAACAGTCTGAGGACTCTTAGGGTATCATTACACTTAGCGATGCACCAGCGATCCCAACAACGATATGGATCGCTGGTGCATCGCTAAGTGGTCGCTAGTGAGCTGCCACACAGGAAGATCTCACCAGCGACATAGCAGGGGTCGGGGGTCGCTACCTATCTGTCAGACGCGGCGATCCTGACGTCCTCCCGCCCGCGTCCATGCGTCGCTCGTCGGCGCCACAGGAAGCGCCCGACGAGAAATGGTCCAGGACGTTCTCGCGGGATCAGCGGGGGAGCCGGTCGGAGGTAAGTATCACATGTAGCAATATCGCTAGCAATATCGCTGCTGCGTCACAAAATCTGTGACGTTACAGCGATATTGCTAGCGATATCGCTAAGTGTAATGGGCCCTTTAGGTTTGTATCTAACCCCTTTTTAAGCTCTTTAAAACAAAGACAATATTAGTAATGTTCAAGTGACCTCATCACTAAAATAGATGGTAACCCAGTAGTAATCAATAGCCCATTTAATAGCACAGGGCACAAACAAACTTTTCTTTTCTTTTTTTTTTCAAATAAAAAAGAAAGCGGTCCAAAAATTATCCCTATTAGTCATTTGTGATCAATGTATAACACTGACTTAAACTGTTGTCACTGTCAGAGCTACATAATATCATCCTGCTGTGATTGCTGAAGCCAAAAGAGGCCGATTGTGACCTGTGTTTGGTAATACTCGCGCTCTATATGATTTCAGCTACATCAAAATTGTATTTTTTTTTTTATTCATATCGTGAAAAAATTAAAAAAAAAAGAAAAACGTCCTTGCGCTGCTATTTTCTGCTCATTTTTATGTCAATGGAACTGTGTATGAATTTTTTTTTTCTTTACGTGGTGAACTCAATGATTTTATTGATATCATTTTAGGGTAGATATGACCTTATGATCACTTTGCATTGCATTTCTTGTAGTGTTGCGGCAGCTACAAAACTGGAGTTCTGCCGTTTTGATTTTTTTCTGTAAATGTCATTTACTAGTTGGGTTAATTAGTTATATACTGTATATATTAATAATATAGATGTTAAGGTTGGCGGATTGCACTGAATAAAATCTTAAATATAGCCCAATCACAACCCCGGGTCCACCGTACAGAGATGGAACCTGCTGCTAGTGTGAACAATGACGGAAGAAGAGAGCGAACGTTCCCCTTACACGTACTGCGTTAACGGCACACAGTGCGAACGGAACACTGAGTGCCAACCTCGGGTACTTCACGGAGAGGCACTAAACTGAGTATACAAAGTACTTCACCCCGTTAACATCACAGGGGAAGTTAGAACGTGGATAGAGTTCGCTCTGCAACTCAACTGTGATAGCCACGCACATGAAGGAGACAGATGCTAAGCCAAGCGGCTAGTTACCCTAGTACTAATACTACAGGACCTGTACCTGACCGGTAGAGTATCCACCCACACACAGAAAACATAGATGATACTAGCGTGCCAACATGCGCCACTGAAAACCTTTTATATGATAGGCTCCGCCCCAAACACTCACGCCCAGTCGGCGAGCCAATCCGGAGCTGCCACATCACCAGAACACCTAACGTCCGACAACCAGCGAGACAACACCTCTAACAATAGACTTTTACAAATGCAGTGATACTATAAATATTTTTTTTTTATTTTGAGAAAAAAGTTGATTATTTGAATTTTTGGCAAATTTATTATATCTTTATACTCATTTTTTTTTTATTTAATGTGCTTAATAGTCCCTATAAATAATGCAGGTCCAGCTCCTGAGCCTGCATTAAATAATAGACTTGTAAGGGTGAAAATATCCAGATCACCATAGACAGATATGTGGGACTCAGAACGTCACCACTTGTGCCCCTTGTAAATTTAAAGAAAGAATGGTCTCGCTCTAAGAATGAATTTTAAAATGTATTTAATAATTATTTATTCCAAAAGGTTTAAATTATAGCAAAATACTAAAAAATCCAATCCACCAACGCATTTCTGGCATCAAGTGCCATTACTTATTGATTAGCTGCATGTGTTTTAAAATGTTTGCAATAAAGTATTAAAGAAATTTTAATATACATTTGTTGAGCCATAGTATTCTTTTTTTGGAATATAGATGGAGACTCAACATATGATGTCGGAATTGCACAAAAAATGCAAAAGCTCACTACACTGGTCTGAGAAAAGTAAGCACTAGTGTTGAGCATTCCGATACTGCAAATATCGGGGTATTGACCGATATTCGCTGTATCGGAATTCAATACAATATCGGATACCGGAATCGGAAGTTCCCATAATGCAATGAGCCAGTGTTGTGGCTGTGATTGGCTGCTGAAATGATGTCATCATGATGCGCGATCTGTGCGCATCATGATGCGCGGTCTGTGCAGGCCTGCCGGGGGTCTGTGTGGGCCTGCCGGGGGTCTGTGCAGGATGCCAGTGGTCTGTGCGGGCCTGCCGGGGGTCAGTGCGGGCCTGCCGGGGGTCTGTACGGGCCTGCCCGGGGTCTGTGCGGGCTGCTGGGGGTCTGTGTGGGCTGCCGGGGGTTGTGTGTGTCTGCAGGCATCGTCCGAAGGGACTACAAGTCACATCGGGCGATGCCTGCTACAATGACAGTGATTGACACATTAGCCAATGATGGGACAGTAGTAGTCCCATCATCTGGCTAATGTGTTGAATGTAAAAAAAGAAAAAACATACATACTACATATATACTACATTCATACAACATACATACATACATACTACATACATACTACATATATACAACATACATACATGCATACTACATGCTACATACATACTACATACTACATATATACTACATTCATACAACATACATACATACATACATACTACATACATACTACATATATACTACATTCATACAACATACATACATGCATACTACATGCTACATATATACTACATTGATACAACATACTACATACTACATACATGCTACATATATACTACATTCATACAACATACATACATACATACTACATACATACTACATATATACTACATTCATACAACATACACACATACTACATATATACTACATTCATACAACATACATGCATACTACATGCTACATATATACTACATTCATACAAAATACATACAACATATATACTACATTGATACAACATACTACATACTACATACAGTGGGGAAAAAAAGTATTTAGTCAGTCAGCAATAGTGCAAGTTCCACCACTTAAAAAGATGAGAGGCGTCTGTAATTTACATCATAGGTAGACCTCAACTATGGGAGACAAACTGAGAAAAAAAAATCCAGAAAATCACATTGTCTGTTTTTTTTTCATTTTATTTGCATATTATGGTGGAAAATAAGTATTTGGTCAGAAACAACATTTCATCTCAATACTTTGTGATATATCCTTTTTTGGCAATGACAGAGGTCAAACGTTTTCTGTAAGTCTTCACAAGGATGCCACACACTGTTGTTGGTATGTTGGCCCATTCCTCCATGCAGATCTCCTCTAGAGCAGTGATGTTTTTGGCTTTTCGCTTGGCAACACGGACTTTCAACTCCCTCCAAAGGTTTTCTATAGGGTTGAGATCTGGAGACTGGCTAGGCCACTCCAGGACCTTGAAATGCTTCTTACGAAGCCACTCCTTCGTTGCCCTGGCGGTGTGCTTTGGATCATTGTCATGTTGAAAGACCCAGCCACGTTTCATCTTCAATGCCCTTGCTAATGGAAGGAGGTTTGCACTCAAAATCTCACGATACATGGCCCCATTCATTCTTTCATGTACCCGGATCAGTCGTCCTGGCCCCTTTGCAGAGAAACAGCCCCAAAGCATGATGTTTCCACCACCATGCTTTACAGTAGGTATGGTGTTTGATGGATGCAACTCAGTATTCTTTTTCCTCCAAACATGACAAGTTGTGTTTCTACCAAACAGTTCCAGTTTGGTTTCATCAGACCATAGGACATTCTCCCAAAACTCCTCTGGATCATCCAAATGCTCTCTAGCAAACTTCAGACGGGCCCGGACATGTACAGGCTTAAGCAGTGGGACACGTCTGGCACTGCAGGATCTGAGTCCATTGTGGCGTAGTGTGTTACCTATGGTAGGCCTTGTTACATTGGTCCCAGCTCTCTGCAGTTCATTCACTAGGTCCCCCCGCGTGGTTCTGGGATTTTTGCTCACCGTTCTTGTGATCATTCTGACCCCACGGGGTGGGATTTTGTGTGGAGCACCAGATCGAGGGAGATTATCAGTGGTCTTGTATGTCTTCCATTTTCTAATTATTGCTCCCACAGTTGATTTCTTCACTCCAAGCTGGTTGGCTATTGCAGATTCAGTCTTCCCAGCCTGGTGCAGGGCTACAATTTTGTTTCTGGTGTCCTTTGACAGCTCTTTGGTCTTCACCATAGTGGAGTTTGGAGTCAGACTGTTTGAGGGTGTGCACAGGTGTCTTTTTATACTGATAACAAGTTTAAACAGGTGCCATTACTACAGGTAATGAGTGGAGGAAAGAGGAGACTCTTAAAGAAGAAGTTACAGGTCTGTGAGAGCCAGAAATCTTGATTGCTTGTTTCTGACCAAATACTTATTTTCCACCATAATAGGCAAATAAAATGAAAAAAAACAGACAATGTGATTTTCTGGATTTTTTTTTCTCAGTTTGTCTCCCATAGTTGAGGTCTACCTATGATGTAAATTACAGACGCCTCTCATCTTTTTAAGTGGTGGAACTTGCACTATTGCTGACTGACTAAATACTTTTTTTCCCCACTGTACATGCTACATATATACTACATTCATACAACATACATACATACATACTACATACTACATATATACTACATTCATACAACATACATACATGCATACTACATGCTACATACATACTACATATATACTACATTCATACCAGTGGCCTGGATGGAATCCTACCAGAAATGCTGAAGTACAGCCCACCAGAAATACAGGCCGCAATGGTTAAACTCTTCAATATTGTGCCCGGCTACTTCCTTCGTATCTGGAACCAAGGCCTCATCACACCCATCCACAAGAATGGGGACAGGTATGACCCAGCCAACTACAGAGGAATATGTGTCAGCAGCAACCTGGGAAAACTGTTCAACAGCATCCTGAACAAGAGGATCCTCAGTTTCCTCACCGAGCACAACGTCCTCAGCAAGAGCCAAGCAGGGTTCATGCCAAACCACCGCACTACCGACCACATCTACACTCTGCACAGTCTCATTCAGAGCCACGTCCACAATACAAAGAACGGGAAGATATACGCCTGTTTCATGGACTTTAAAAAGGCCTTTGATTCAGTGTGGCACCCAGGCTTATTCCTGAAACTGCTGGAGAGCGGAATAGGAGGAAAGACCTATGATGTTATCAAAAGCTCCTACACCGAGAACCTCTGCAGTGTGAGTGTGAACGGTAGAAGAACGGCTTATTTCCAGCAGAGTCGGTGAGTCAGACAAGGCTGCAGCCTAAGCCCAACGCTCTTCAACATTTACATCAACAAGCTGGCTACTGCTCTGGAATCTTCCACAGCACCAGGTCTCACCCTCCACGACGCGCAGGTGAAATTCCTGCTGTATGCAGATGACCTGCTGCTTCTGTCACCAACTGAGAAAGGCCTCCAAGACAACCTGAAAATCTTAGAGAAATTCAGTTCCACCTGGGCACTACCAGTCAACCTAACCTAAAGAAAACCAACATCATGGTGTTCCAGAAGAGAAAGAGAAAATCAGACCAGCACCCTCCATTTATCCTCAACAACTGCGCCCTTACAGGAACGGACAAATATACCTACCTGGGCCTAGAGATTCACCAATCAGGGAGCTTCAAACAAGCCATAGAGACCCTGAAAGACAAGGCCAGCAAAACCTTCTATGCCATCCGAAGGAAACTCTACCATCTGAAGCCAACAGTGAGGGTCTGGTTAAAAATCTTCGACTCTATCATCGCCCCAATCCTCCTGTATGGCAGCGAAGTCTGGGGTCCTCACACCTACCCAGACTGGTCAAGGTGGGATTCAAGCCCAGCAGAAATATTCCACCTGGAATTCTGCAAGCACCTTCTCCAAGTCCATCGGAGCACCTCCAACAGTGCTTGCCGGGCCGAGCTGGGCAGATTCCCTCTACACCTAACGGCTCTAAAGAGGGCACTGTCATTCCGGGCTCACCTACGTAGGAGCAATCCAAGCTCCCATCACCATAAAGCCCTGACACATGTAGTATGTATGTAGTATGTATGTTGTATGTATGTTGTATGAATGTAGTATATATGTGGTATGTATGCAGTATGTATGTATGTTGTATGAATGTAGTATATATGTAGCATGTATGTAGTATGTAGTATGTATGTTGTATGAATGTAGTATATATGTGGTATGTATGCAGTATGTATGTATGTTGTATGAATGTAGTATATATGAAGTATGTATGTAGTATGTAGTATATATGTATGTTGTATGAATGTAGTATATATGAAGTATGTATGTAGTATGTAGTATGTATGTTGTATGAATGTAGTATATATGAAGTATGTATGTAGTATGTAGTATGTATGTTGTATGAATGTAGTATATATGAAGTATGTATGTAGTATGTAGTATGTATGTATGTTGTATGAATGTAGTATGCATGTTTTTTTTTTTTTACATTCAACACAGTAGCCGGATGATGGGACTACTAATGTCCCATCATTGGCTAATGTGTCAATCACTGTCATTGTAGCAGGCATCGCCAGATGGGACTTGTAGTCCTATCGGACGATGCCTGCACACACACACAACCCCCGGCAGGCCTGCACAGACCCCCGGCAGCCCGCTCAGACCCCCGGCAGGCCGGTACAGACCCCCGGCAGGCCCGCACAGACCCCCGGCAGGCCCGCACAGACCCCTGGCAGGCCCGCACAGACCCCCGGCAGGCCCGCACAGACCCCCGAGAGGCCCGCACAGACCCCCCGAGAAGCCCGTACAGACCGCACACACAGACACGCACAGTGTCCACCCACGCACCGCCCACACTCTTCCCCCCTCCGGAACTGGATGTACAAGTAAAGAAAGGGTTTTTTTTAATTCCGATACTTCTGTCCTATTGACTTGAATGGGGTTTCCGGTATCGGGATTGGCGATACCCGATACTTTTTTGGTATCGGTCTGGTCCAATCCGATCCGATACTTCACGCTATTGGATGGTATCGCTCAACACTAGTAAGCACAACATCTCGGACTGACACTGATTTCAGATATTTTTTTCTATAAAAACTATTTTACAATCTTGCTACTGCTTTCTAGTGCATTAAGAATGAAGAAGCAACAAGCCATATGACAGACAAGAAACAGAGATGACTGAATTACTTTTACAGCAAGGCAAGTTGGGGAACCTAATATCAGAGTTTAAGAGTGCAGGTGATGTGTTAGCCAGACCTGGAAATCTGCAGTTAAGGAATATGGGATCAGTCAGGCTAAAGGACTTCAGTAAGGTGGTAGCTAGAGAGAGCTCCCTTACACCGTTCATGCAGAGTGCAGTTAGGGTTCAGTGGTCACAGTGAAACACATTGACCAATGTGGCTCTATACAAGGAAAAAGGAGATCCCCAGTGTAACATGCTGTACACCAGCAATGTTCACCACAAGTTATGTGCCGCTGTCTTGACCCGCCATGTATGTTCCACTGTCCTGCGAGACAGGAGAAAATGTATTCAAGAACTGTACCTACTACTATCTGTATATTGTTCAAACACTTGATAAAGAAGACTTTATTCTTCTAAAACTGTCTGGCTTATTCTGCAAGAATGTGAAGGATCCCTAGCTCCACTGTAACAAGGCAAAGACTACCATGAGAGTAAATTTTATGGCAAAGAACAATAGTGCACATATCTAGAAACCCATCTGGTGTTTAGGACTTCCGAAGTAAAGCTTGTCCTTGGAAGTTCCTTAAGGGCCTGTCACACTAAGCGATATTGTTAGCAATATCGCTATAACGTCACTGGTTTTGTGACGCTGCAGCGATATTGCTAGCGATATCACTATGTCTGATACTTACCTCCGACCGCTCCCCCGCTGGTTATCGCTGATCACGCGAGAACGTCCTGAGCCGTTTCTCGTCGTCAGCTTCCTGCTGGGGCTTCCTGCTGTGACGACGAGCGACGCGTGGACGCGGGCGGGAGGACGCAGCATCACCTCGTCTGACAGGTAAGTAGCGACCCCCGTCCCCAGCGATGTCGCAGGTGAGATCTGCCTGTGTGGCAGTGTAGAGGGTGGCCGGGCGAGCTGGGGGGGTTGTCCCTCTTTATACCGCGCAGAGACGTACAGAGACAACTGGAGGCAACATTCGGGTACAACCGGTCCAGGTTTATTCGCTGGCCATCCGCCTGACGGCCTCTGAAGTACACCGCACTTCACTTCAATACACTTCACTTTCCTGAGCCTCCGTTTCAAGGCCCGCTTTACACACCGTACCTTAGCACCAGGGATGTTCATGCACGTACCGTCCCTACTTCACTTCGTCGACGCTGCTGACAGGTCCGTCACTGTGGCCGCCTTAGGCCCGTACACCAACAGTAATTTTACTGGTCAGACGTCTCCTTTCACATGGTGTGTTTCGCCTCTGTCTCGTCCTTTTTGCGGTACTTTCATGTCAGGACCACCCCCCTGAAGTTCTCTCTCCTCAGTCCCCCTGGTCTGGATTCTCCTCACAGCGCACAGACTGTAGCAGTCCTCCTGTCACTGGAGCTCCCCCTGGGGACTGGAACCTTCTGGAACCCTCCCTCAGTATTTATAGCTCTCCCGGTCCCCTGTCACTGTAACCCCGCCCCCCATGACCAACGGTTTCTAAAGCCCTAAGCTGTTGTCAAGTCCTTTGCTCACACTCCTCCCTGCCATCTAATGGTCAACCCAAGGTACTGCACGTCCACTACACTTTCCTAGCTGTTTCCCCACTGTAATAACTGACACCTACCTACACTGTGCAAACCTTTCCTTCTTCACTCTGACTAGTCCGTCCGTCCGTCAGGTCACCTTCCCTACAGCAGCTCACTAGCGACCACTTAGTGATGTACCAGCGATCCTGACCGTGTCACATCGCTGGTCGGGATCGCTGGTACATCGCTAAGTGTGACAGTACCTTTAGGCTGCTACTCTTCCGATCCCTCTTCTATCTTCTTTTTTAAATCTTCCTTTCTCCATCAGCTATTTTCTTTCTGGACGGATCTTCTGTTCACGACCCACCGTCATCACGTTGCAACACTTCACCCCATTAGTGTTTGTCACCACACATGTGGTCAAGTGTGTCGCCCAACAAGTTGGTCAAGTTCAACTCTAATGAAGGGAAGTCTTGGCCAGAAGAATGAGAATATAAGAGCTATCTGATGACCCGCTGAGGCGGAACAGGTACAGGGAGGGAAAAAGACAAATGAATAGCATACAATATTTTTTAGTCCCTTTCCAGATTTCTTGAATATAGGAAGATGGTGCCAGCCACTATTCTGATGGATTTGCCCAAAGCAAATCAGAAAAAAATTGAATTCTGCCAAAGTTTTGTAAGATTTGCTCATATCTAGTTATAATCTATCTATATTCGAGACTATTTGATATTCCGGCATGGATCAGGTTCTACTATATTGATACCTTCATCTTTGTCACCGATCCTTAACCAGGTTCTTAGGTTCGGGAGGCCTCTAAATCTAGATATTATGTGTGATAGCTTTGTGTTATTTGCAGTATAGAAAATGTTAGTTCAGTCGCTTCTGCTATCGGCTCAGCGTCCTGGGAAATTGCTGAAGATGTATCGCAACACTATGCAGATATAATTGAAAAACGCGCTCCCCGTTGCACCTCTAAAATGTAAAAACCTATTTCCGATGTTGCTAAGTACGGCACAGCTCAGTGACCGGTGAAGTTTGTGTGGAAGACGAGCCTTGCATGACCTTGAACAAGTCGCTTAGGAAAATTACATTATCAACAAAAAGTGCCAATGACATCTTTCCCTGGGGTTAGAATGAAATAAGATGTACTGTAATGTAAGCAGCCGCCAGATTAAGAGATAAAAACATCCGTGAACGCTGATCACCTAAGGCTTCTACAGCCTACTGGGATCTTCAGCCATGAAGAAACCTGGTTAAATCATCAAGAGTCATGAAGGATTGAGCTCCCGAGGAGGAGAAAAAATAATCATACAAAAATATTTTTACCACTTGGCTTAGGGAGGATTGAGATGTAATTAACACAGCAAAAAAAGGGCAACAGTATTTACCTGCCCAGGTAACAGAACTAATGCAGGGTGCTACAATGTTGGCCTTGCAAACTAGGGTATCTGTCATCATGGGGTGCACTTATAAAGTGGTGTGCAGCCCCCTTAATCTAATAGTATGGGTGTCACTGTGCTCTGCCTGTGTGTGACCAGCGCCCTATACAAGCATTTTTGTGTGTAATTTTCATACTAAGTAATCACCCCTCCATGAATTGGTAGGTTGCGAGTGGTTGACTCATCAGAACTTTGTACCTTTGTTGCCACCATCAATATTTTATGGGTTTGCTGCCTCCTAATTGCCAACTAAGGTTCAAGTCCAGGTTGAGGGCATCCAAACAGCTGGAATAGGACCTGTTAAGAAAGGAGGTGCCTGCTCAGTCTGATCCTTATGGGCAAAGGGAACACACACGCCGCAGGTGAAATGGGAGACGTTCTCGACTGTGCATTCCAATAGTCAAGCAAGATCGTTCATGGGTCATAAAGGAGAATTAGACTCTTTGAGAAGGGAGGTCTCCACTCATCAATATCTCTGAGCAAAGGGATCTCAACCTCACCAGAACTGGTTGAAATGGAGTTTGCATTCAAATGTCCCTCCCAATAGTCAACTATGAACTTTCTAGATTTTTATTTGTTTGGTTCTAGACACAATGTGCAAACTCCTGGCACTGTTTATTAATATTTAACAACACTAAGGGCTTAAGGATCCTGCTATCTAAAGCTCTGAAAATGTCCCAGGAAGAAAGCCATGTCCTTCATTTTACTTCTCATTCTCCTGTTTGTGGCTGCAAGACAGCTAGCTGCAGCAGGTGCCTCTCCCTTCCACCATATATGTGATAGAAGAAAAGATATAGGGCGAAGCCTCAGTCTGTCATCCACTCAATATGGTACTCGTCCACCATATTGACCATGTGTTCTTTTCATGGTTTCAACAAAGCTTGTCAGATGTGATCTTTCGGAAGCTTTTTGTGCCACCAGGAAATCAGTCATTTGCCTTCTCTTCTTCTTCATTTTCTTGTTTATGGCTGAAAGACAATTGGCTACAGAAGGAGCCTCCCCCTCTGCGATGTGAGTGTAAAAAATCCAGGGTGTGGCGTTACTCGGCCACTAACCCAAGATGACGCAGCTTAGCAGGATTAAAGTAGTATTCTCAAGTTGTCTCCTTGCAGGCTCCTTAAAGTCTTCTCACTTCTTGGTTTCAGGCAGGACCGGCTCACCTCCTCCTTGTCTGACAGTTCTCGTGAGTAGCAGAGCAGTTGTATTAATAGAACTATAAAGCTCAGCACAAGTTCTGCTGTAATACAATCACTGTTATCAGTGGTTTGTTCGAGAGTGAACACTTTTTACTGTAGTTACACATAGAGATAACAAGCACACAGCCGGGACAGTGAGAGCCATGATTAGGAGATCGGCTCTGAAAGCTGTGGTGGTGGTGATTTTTCAAGATTATCTATGTAAAGTTAAACTAAACATAAAGGGGATCATTAACACCTTAGTGTCCGGGCCAAATTTTTCAAATCAGACCAGTGTAGCTTTATGTGGTAATAACTCTGGAATGCTTCAACAGATCTAATTGATTTTGAGAATTTTTTTTTTCGTGACACATTGTACTTTATGATAATGGTAAAGTTGTGCCGATATTTTCTGCACTTCTGCAGAGATACTCCTATTAGTATTACAGGAGACATCCCCTTTATGTGATTTATTATATATATTGTATTGTGGAGTTTTGTATATGCAGTATTTTTAGCCGCACACAGTACATGTTAGAGGGGGATCTACATGATAAATATATTAATGCATTATATTTGAGCAGAAAAGGTTTTCCATTTTTATTGAAATTTTTAGAAAAAAAAACACTTTCAAATTTTTTTTTGTTGTTTAACCCCTTGGCACCCTGTGTCATATTAGGACCACGGGCAATCAGTGACATATAAGAGGTTAGGAATGAGGGGCAGTTTCCATTGGCCACTTCCTCCACAATATCTTGACGGGATGCCTAGGAATAGCCATGGCAGCCAAGGGACCCCATTGCCACCATCTTGGTGGTGGGCTTTGTAGGGGACTGTGATTTTCACTGTAGTACTGATGAAATGCACTGCATAGTACAGGTGTTCAAACAAATGAAAGTTTAGCAGTGTAGAGTAATAAAAGGAAAAAGAATAAAAAACTAAAACATACTAATCACTGCCCTATTTTCAATTTAAAGTAATAATAAAAAAACTAAAAAAATAAGTTTATTGACTCTACTTTAAGACTCAAATATAAAATTATTTAGCCCATTGCGCACACACCATAAGGAGAAATAAAAACACGCCAAAACTGTGGGCAAGATGACCTTTCTTCAATAAGTCGGCACTTTGCCACCCCCAGATGTGGAACTTCGGACTAGAAGAACAGGGAGAACTTCAGACTAGAAGAACAGGGAGAACGCCAGTTTCGGTTATTTGTGTTCAATTGTATTTGCATTGTGCAGATGCAAATGCACTAATAAACATAAACGGCATCGGCACTGCAGAGTCTCAACCTGCTGATGTACAGCGGTATGATGAGGTCAACTTATCACGATGCTGGTGTCACAACAGTGCCACAGAGGCGCTGAAGACAGTGAGAAGTTGAATGCCCCATAGGAGACGAAGACTGTTATTGTAGACAGGGGAGGAGAGGGTGATGTTAGTGTGACAGAGAGGGGTAGTGTTGTGAGTTCATTTTCCCCTTCATTACTGAGGCCCGAGGAACTCCCTCTTCTGGTAAAGAAAGGTAGTGAGCCTGATTGTCAAACACCTGAGGCTGATGATTGTGACTGGCTAAGTGGAGTTACGGACTGGATATAATGCTGCCGACGCCCTTCTGCCCTGCGGGTGATTTCTCTGTGGGATCCTTGGAGACCAGTCTGAATTCCTGCTCCTCCAAAGCTAAGTTTGCTGCTCGGCCTTTTGCTTTTGTGCTTTGACTTTGTTTTTGCCTTGTTTTTCTGGATTTCTGCCATTCCCTGCTGGGGTGTGCTGAATTCATTTAGCTCTGTCTTCTGAAAATACCTGAGTGCTGATTCAGTTTTTGAAGCCTAGCTGCTTCAGGGCCTTTTTCTTATCAGCTGGTTGGCTTATGTCTTTTATAGGGTTTTGGCAGATTGCAGACAGCAGCCTTCCTTTCCTTTCCTATCTAGGTAGTTTTGGGGCCCCGTCTTTGCTCAGTCTATCTTTCTGTCTGTGTTAGTATTTTCATCTTGCTTCACCGTCATTATATGTTGGGGGCTGCCTATTGCTTTGGGGTCTGCTCTGGGGCAGTTTAGATTTCCCCTTTCTTTCTTTAGGCCTATGTATTTCTCTGGCTGTGATCGAGGGGTCTAGGGCATCGTAGGAACCCCCCATGGCTACTGCTAGTTGTGTTGATAGGTTCAGGGGTCTGCAATCTGATAGTTGCCAACTTCTCTGGTTTTCTGGACTTAGCTTGTATTTCTGCTTTTGCCTCCTACGGTGACTCATTCATAACAGAATCACCCGCCAAACTGCAGATTCTAGGGTACTCAATAGCAGGAAAGAATTGTGAAAAAAAAAAAAAAGAAAAAAAAAAAGTGCATATTTTTTCCTCTATATCTCTGAGGCCGTAGGGGGAATTTTTTTTTTCTCTCAATGGAGATAAAGCAATTGTCTGATCGCGTGGAGCAGCTCGCTGCGGAAGTGCGGGGAATTTCCGCCTACCTTGCTCATTCACATGCTGCTGTACCAAAGATTCCCACACCTGATGTATTTTTTGGGGATCGGTCTAAATTTTTGAATTTCAAAAATAATTGTAAATTATTTTTTGCCTTGAAGCCTAACTCGTCAGGGAGCTCCGCGCAGCAGGTTAAAATTGTCATCTCTTTGCTGCGTGGCGATCCCCAGGATTGGGCGTTTTCTTTGAAACCAGATGATCCTATTCTGACTAATGTGAACGCATTCTTTCAAGCTTTGGGGTTGTTGTATGACGAACCTAATGCCATTGATCAGGCTGAAAAGACCCTGCTTGCATTGAGCCAGGGTCGTGATTCTGCAGAATTGTACTGTCAAAAATTCCGAAAGTGGGCAGTATTTACTACCTGGAATGATAATGCCTTGGCTGCTCTCTTTCAGAAGGGGTTGTCAGAAGCCGTAAAAGATACTATGGTGGGATTTCCTGTTCCCTCTGGTCTTGACGATTCTATGTCATTAGCCATTCAGGTTGATCGGCGTTTGCGCGAACGCAAAGCTGCATGAGAGGTGTTGCCACCTGTTGAACAAATGTCTGAACCTATGCAATGTGATAGAGTTTTTTCCAGAGAGCAGCGTCAGGAGTTCAGAAGGCGTAATAAGTTGTGTTTTTTCTGTGGAGATGCCTCGCATATTATTTCTGTCTGTCCCAAACGAGAGAAATGCTTTGCACACACGTTTTCTGTTGGGGGTGTTCAACCTAAGTTTCTTCTGGCTATTACTCTGATCTGCTCCCTGTCCACATTTTCCGCCAAGGTGTTTGTGGATTCGGGAGCAGCCCTAAACCTAATGGACTTGGATTTTGCTAAACGTTGTGGATTTCCGATGACACCTCTGCAGACGCCTATCCCTTTGAGGGGAATTGACGCTACTCTTTTGGCTAAAAATAAACCCCAGTTTTGGACCCAGGTGGTAATGCGGGTCGCCCCTGACCATCAAGAAAATTGCAGATTTCTGGTGTTGCATAATCTGCATGATACTGTTGTTCTGGGGTTTCCCTGGTTACAGATTCATAATCCAGTTTTGGATTGGAAATCTGTGTCTGTGGTGAGTTGGGGTTGTCGGTGTGCCTTTAGTGAGGCTCCGGTGTTTTCCACCTCTCCTCAGTCTCATGATGTTCCTGATTATTTGGCGGACTTTTATGATGTATTTAGTGAGAATGAGTCTGCATCTCTGCCTCCTCATACGAGTTATGACTGTGCAATTGAACTGAGCCCAGGGTGTAAATTTCCCAAGGGTCGGCTCTTCAATTTATCTGTACCCGAGCATGAGGCTATGCGATCCTATATTAAGGAGGCGTTGGAGAAGGGTCATATTAGACCATCCTCGTCACCCTTGGGTGCCGGTTTTTTTTTTGTAGCCAAAAAGGATGGATCATTAAGACCTTGTATTGATTATCGTGCCCTCAACAAAATTACTGTTAAATATCAGTATCCGTTACCCATGATTTCTGATCTATTCTCCAGAGTTAAAGGTGCTTGCTGGTTTATCAAGCTTGACCTCAGGGGGGCGTATAATCTTATTCGCATTAAGCATGGGGATGAATGGAAGACGGCGTTTAATACTCCGGAGGGACATTTTGAGTACCTGGTGATGCCTTTTGGGCTCACTAATGCCCCTTCTGTCTTCCAGTGCTTCATGAACGATATTTTCCGAGATTTTGTCGATAAATTTTTGATTATCTATCTGGATGATATTTTGATCTTCTCCAAGGATTGGGATTCTCATGTGGAACATATTCGGACTGTGTTCCGGATCTTGAGGGAGAATTCCCTGTATGTCAAGGGATCTAAATGCCTTTTTGGAGTACTGAAGATTTCTTTTTTGGGATTTATTTTGTCCCCGTCAACTATTGAAATGGACCCGGCCAAGGTACAGGCCATTTACGATTGGGTTCAGCCCACTTCTTTGAAGGCCCTCCAGAAATTTTTGGGTTTTGCTAATTTTTATCGGAAATTTATAGCAAAATTTTCTAGTATTGCCAAGCCATTGACTGATTTGACTAAAAAGGGTGCTGATGTGTTAAATTGGTCTCTGGAGGCTGTTTCTTCCTTTCAGGAGTTGAAGCGAAGATTCACCTCCGCCCCGGTTTTGCGGCAACCTGATGTCTCACTTCCATTCCAGGTAGAGGTGGATGCTTCTGAGATTGGTGCAGGAGCAGTTTTGTCCCAAAAGGATCCTGTAACATCTAAAATGAATCCCTGCTTTCTTTTCCCAAAAGTTCTCTCCATCTGAACGTAACTATGATGTGGGGAATAGGGAACTGTTGGTCATGAAATGGGCATTTGAGGAGTGGAGACATTGGTTGGAGGGAGCTAAGCATCAAGTCGTGGTCCTCACTGACCACAAGAATTTGATTTACCTAGAGTCGGCTAAGTGCTTGAACCCTAGACAGGCTAGGTGGGCCTTGTTTTTTACACGTTTTGATTTTGTGGTTTCTTTTCTTCCTGGAACAAAGAATGTCAAGGCAGACGCCCTCTCTAGGAGCTTCCTTGCTGATTCTCCTGTGGTCACCAAGCCTGCTACCATCTTAGGCGAAGGGGTAGTTCTTTTTGCCATCTCGCCTGATTTGAGACGTGCTCTGGAAGAGTTCCAGGAGGACAAACCTGAGCACTGTCCCAGTGGAAAGTTGTATGTTCCTGACCAGTGGAAGAAGAGAGTGATGTCTGAAGTTCATTGCTCTGCTTTGGCTGGTCATCCAGGTATTTTTGGTACTAGAGATCTGGTGAGTCGGTTTTTTTGGTGGCCCTCCTTGTCTCGTGATGTCAGGAATTTTGTGCAGTCCTGTGGGACGTGCTCCCGGTCTAAATCGTGTTCTCACTCTAGTGGGTTGTTGATGCCTTTGCCTGTCCCCAAGAGGCCATGGACCCATATTTCAATGGATTTCATCTCTGATATGCCTGTCTCTCAGAGGATGACTGTTATTTAGGTGATTTGTGATAGGTTCTCTAAGATGGTTCATCTTGTACCACTCCCTAAGTTGCCGTCTTCCTCTGAGTTGGTGCCCCTGTTTTTACAACAGGTGGTTTGTTTGCACGGGATTCCTGAGAACATTGTATCTGACAGAGGAGTGCAGTTTGTGTCTAGATTTTGGAGAACTTTCTGTTCCAGGCTGGGAATTCAGTTGTCCTTCTCCTCTGCTTTTCACCCTCAGACCAATGGGCAGACAGAGAGAACAAACCAGACCTTGGAGTCATATTTGAGATGTTTTATTTCTGCTGATCAGGATGATTGGGTTTCATTTTTGCCCTTGGCCGAATTTGCTTTGAATAATAGAGCTAGTTCTGCCACTTTGATGTCACCTTTTTTTTATAACTTTGGGTTTCATCCTCGATTTTCTTCAGGGCAGGTGGAGCCCTCTGCCTGCCCAGGTGTTGACACTGTGGTGGAGAGAATGCACCAGATCTGGGACCAAGTGGTGGATAAATTATCTCTCTCCCAGGAGAAGGCCCAGCGGTTTTCCAACCGACATAGGACCATTGGTCCCCAGTTTAAGGTTGGTGATATGGTGTGGTTATCTTCAAAAAATATTGCTATGAAGGTGGCTTCTCCTAAGTTTAAGCCTAGATTTATTGGACCTTACAAGATTGTGGAGATTATTAATCCGGTCTCTTTTCGTTTGGCTCTTCCTGTCACATTTAAAATCCATAATGTGTTCCATAAATCTTTGTTGAAGAGGTTTGTTGAACCTGTTGTTCTGGGGGTGGCACCTCCAGACCCTGTATTGGTTGAAGGCAACATGGAGTATGAGGTAGAGAAAGTACTGGATTCCCGTCTGGCTAGACGGAGACTCCAGTATTTGGTTAAGTGGAAGGGTTATGGTCAGGAGGATAATTCCTGGGTCTCCGCCTCTGATATTCATGCCAAACGATTGGTGCGTGCCTTTCATCGGGCTCACCCTGATCGCCCGATGAAAGGCACGCACCAATCGTGGCATAGTTGAGGGTTCGGTGACCCTTCCTCAAGGGGGAGGTACTGTTGTGAGTTCATTTTCCCCTTCATTACTGAGGCCCGAGGAACTCCCTCTTCTGGTAAAGAAAGGTAGTGAGCCTGATTGTCAAACACCTGAGGCTGATGATTGTGACTGGCTGAGTGGAGTTACGGACTGGATATAATGCTGCCGACGCCCTTCTGCCCTGCGGGTGATTTCTCTGTGGGATCCTTGGAGACCAGTCTGAATTCCTGCTCCTCCAAAGCTAAGTTTGCTGCTCGGCCTTTTGCTTTTGTGCTTTGACTTTGTTTTTGCCTTGTTTTTCTGGATTTCTGCCATTCCCTGCTGGGGTGTGCTGAATTCATTTAGCTCTGTCTTCTGAAAATACCTGAGTGCTGATTCAGTTTTTGAAGCCTAGCTGCTTCAGGGCCTTTTTCTTATCAGCTGGTTGGCTTATGTCTTTTATAGGGTTTTGGCAGATTGCAGACAGCAGCCTTCCTTTCCTTTTCTATCTAGGTAGTTTTGGGGCCCCGTCTTTGCTCAGTCTATCTTTCTGTCTGTGTTAGTATTTTCATCTTGCTTCACCGTCATTATATGTTGGGGGCTGCCTATTGCTTTGGGGTCTGCTCTGGGGCAGTTTAGATTTCCCCTTTCTTTCTTTAGGCCTATGTATTTCTCCGGCTGTGATCGAGGGGTCTAGGGCATCGTAGGAACCCCCCACGGCTACTGCTAGTTGTGTTGATAGGTTCAGGGGTCTGCAATCTGATAGTTGCCAACTTCTCTGGTTTTCTGGACTTAGCATGTATTTCTGCTTTGGCCTCCTACGGTGACCCATTCATAACAGGGTAGCTTGTGAGGTATCTTATGAAGAGGGGTGGTATGTGGGGACAGTATGGAAAGGACAGATTGTGGGGGACAGTGTTGTGAATTCTCTTGCTCGGAGTTCTGAGCCGAAGCTCCCTCTGCTCCCTCTGGTGGTTGCTGAGAGTAGTGCAGCTGGCCAGGTGGAAGGAAGTTCTCCACCTGACGACGATAATTGAAACCTGGGATTACTGGCTGGGAGCATATAATTAAGCTGGCTGCTCTTGGAGGTTGCTGGTGATTTCCTCAGTGTGCATTTGGAGCTCTTTTGTCCGCTGCCAGATCTGCATAGTTCAGCTAAGTGATTCTTTTGCTAATCCTTTGCATCTAATCTGGTTGTGTTTTTTTTTGCTTTCTGTTTTGCTACTAGGATTCAGCGTGCTCCCTGCTGGGGGCAGCGCTGGGCCCTGCTTCATATGTTGCAGCTTGTTCAGTCCCCTGTTATGTTAGTATCTTTTTGCTTGCTGCCAGTTTATACCAGAGTGCTGATCTAGTGGGGGTGAGATCGTGTGATCTCAGGTTTTTTGTATATCAGTAGTGTTGGACTTTTTCAGGGTTTTGTGCATGATTGCAGACAGTATCTTTTCTATCCTGTCCTGTCTAGACAGCTTAGGCCCCATCATTTGCTCAGTCTGTTCTCTGCCTGTGTTTGTGTCTCATCTTGTCTCACCTACAATATATGTTTGGGAGCTGTCTATTCCTTTGGGGATCTGCTCCGGGGCAGTTTAGACTTCATCTTTCTGTCTTTAGGCTTAGTTAGTTCTCCAGCTGTGACAAGGCGTCTAGGGCATCGTAGGAACGGTCCACGGCTACTGCTAGTTGTGCGGATAGGATCAGGGGTCTGCTATCCGCTTAGATACCAACCTCGCTGGTCTTTTGGTGGCTTGGCCTGTTCCTGCCATCCTCCTCGGTGACCCATTCATAACAGGACAGTATGGAGAGGGGAAGCATGTGGGGACAATATGGAGAAGGGCAGCGTTTGAGATTCTTGAAGATGGGCGCAGTGCAGATAGGTACAGGGTGAGGGTAAGTAGTGGAGAGGGAACAGTGTGAAGTGAGGACTGTGTGGAGACCATAGTTCAAAAGGGGGCATTGTAGCAGTTTTAGTTAATAAGGGCAGACTGTGACAAGGTTATAGTTCATAATAAGGATGGATAAAAATCTGGCGGTTATAGCTAATAAGGGTAAACAGTTTAGTGGATGAAGTTTATAAGGGGAGACAGTGTGGCAGCCATAGCTTTTAATGCTTAGATGACTGTAAGTTTATTCAATCATATTGGTTTTAGTTTAAAACTATGGGACAAATATGCTCCTTTGTCTTCAGAGAATTAAGGGAGGCCTGTACAGAGGCCCTAGTTCATAACAGAGGACATTTGGTGGTTATAATTCATAAGGGCGGACAGTGTATTGCTAATAATTCATGGAGGATAATGTGGAGGCAATAATTTATAGGAGAGGACAATGTGTAGGCTATGTACTTTAAGAGGGACTGTGTGTGTCATATTTTGTGCAGTCAGCACAGTGAGGGGCAATTTTTCAGGGACACAGTATAGGGCAGATATTTTCATTCAGGAGCATTATTATTTTAAAGTGCACTATGTCAGGATGTTCTGCAAAAGACCAGAGAAGAGGAAAGCCTGCAAAGGTGAGCTCTGTATGTGAAAAGTCATCTTGGTATCTGGACTAGATGAAGAAAAGTAAGAGAACAACTCCCGAGAAGATGACGACTATAAGGAATCTGCAAAGATAAAGAGATCAATAGGGTTAAAAAGAAATTCAAATGCAGAGGAAATGCTCACCTGGTGGGGTTTTGAAAGACACAACCCCTGTGTTGGTTTGTAAAGGTATAGGCTGCTGAAGATCCACAATGGTATAGCATGTAGCAGCTGGAGAAAAGGTGGGGGTAAATCCGCACTTCCAACAGAATCAAATGCAGAGAGAGAACATAGAAATTAAATTTTTTTTTACTCAATGTATTTCAAAACACAACTGCTTCAACCTCAGGACTAACCACAGTGGTTCCAGTGATGTATTTATGTACTAGTGGTGTTTCTGTTGCTGTATTCATGTACTGATTGTGGTTCTGGTGCTGACTTCATGTACTGATGGTGGTTCTGGTGCTGTGTTGCTGTATTCATGTTCTGATGGTGGTTCTTGTCATGACCCAGGATGGGGTTTCGCTTTGG